>NC_052637.1:3059100-3659100 GCF_016161935.1 Mauremys reevesii
CACAGAGGCTTCCAGCTCACATCCCGCTGCTGGTGCTCACCCCATTCCCAGCAGCACAGACACAACCAGGAAGGCGTCCAGAAGCTTTTATTGAGGGAGCAGAACATGAGCAAACCAGCTTTGAAACTTCCCCAGAGGAGCTCCACTCCTAATGCAGCCTCCAGTCCCAGGCCAGGGAACAGAGGAGGGAAGGTCACGGCCAATGGGAACAGCCATAACACCAGAGAGTGGGAGGTGGCATGCCCAGGTGGGAGCCCCATCCCACAGCCCAGAGAGAGGAGGAGCTGCCCAGCACCTCACAGGGAGAGCATCTCCCGGAAATCCAGAAGCAGGAGCAGTTCCAATGAGGCAAAGCCCAGCCCTGCCCAAAGGAAAGGCAGGATATTGGAGGAAGAAGCGATGGGGAGACCTCCTGACCGGGGTGAAGCTGAGAGGATGTGGCAGGGAGCTCTGTTGATGCAGCGTGTGACTCAGTTAAGAGTGTTTCTGTTCATCCGAATGGGCATGAACTCCAGCACTAAGGAGTAGTGTCAGGACTGTTTTTGTGTTCCCGCCCCCTCCATGGCCCTGACCGAGAGGCCCTGCCCCGTCCAGCCTGGGAGACTTGCCGCTATGGAGGCCCCTGACACTCCATCTGCCCCTGGAAAAATGGGTCGAGGGCTCTCCATGGCTAGTGGAGCGCAAGTCTCAAACCAGCTAACCAAATGGAAGAGTCCAGGGCTCCCCAGTGCAGTCCCTGGATGGTGTCAGGTTCACAGCTTCTGGCCTGGCCAGGGCCTCAGGGAAAGAGGAGCAGGGTGCAGGGCCACTGAGAGAGTCCAGCACCAGGGAGAGGTTGGTGCAGCGGGAAGGCTGCACTACACAGAAGGATCTGATCAGCTGCCCCTGCCTTTAAAGCACAGACACTGCCTGCCATGCTCCACCCCTGCCAAAGGCTGCGCGGTGTGTGTGTGGGGCAACGCGTGGCCCTCTTCCACCCCAAAGCTATGGCCATGCTGAAAAGTGTCCTGGTCATCCCACCTTTAAAAGTGTGTGGGTGTTGGGAGAAGCATGGGCCCCTGGATCTCCTTACTGTTTAATGTGTTATTTTTAGGGCTGTGTGTGTAGTGGTGTGCTGTCAGGTTTGGTTGGTAACTGTTGCTTCACAATCTCATGAAGAGACGTTTTTCTCTGGAATTTTCTCATAATTTAAAGGCAATCCTTCACCTGCAGACTCCCACACCCCGTCTGTGTGCTCCAAATGATCCTCCCTTTTTCTCTCTCAGATTCAATGACAGCAGAGTGTCTTGGGGAGAAAGGAGGAGGAAAAAGAGAGAGTGAGATTTCAGACTTTCATATTCATAGAGCATCCCGCTTCTAAGAAACAGTTTTATAATTATGACAAAGAAACAGACAGAGGCCCAGAGACTTGCACTCAGGTATTATTTAATATAAAAGGTCTGAAACCTAATATTTCCCCTCTCAATCATGAGCATCTCTCAGCAATGGAGCCAGCTTGGCCTTGCAGCCTCACAACTATCTGGGACACACAATCTGTAGAGATTTACTTTTCCCTCCTCCATCCCCTCCCTCTCTTCCAGACTCCAGTTGGTTTGTCTCATTCATGTTTACTGGCTTTATTTGTAACCCTAGACCCCAGAGCCTGGAAAGACTTTGCAGCATAAAAGTAACGATTACCCACTTGGGTCGCTTGACACTGGCGGGATGTGAAGAGTTTCCTAAATCCTGGCTCTAATTGCAGCTGTTGGAGTCTACATTTACTCAGTGTCTCTACAGAGAGCAGCACGAGGGCCTCATCACTCCATAGGCAGAAATGAAATAATAGTAAAATTATTTTATCAAGGTGGAAACTAGGGTGGGGAGGTTGGCTCAAAGGGCCGATTCCCCCCGTAACGGAAGAAGAGAGAGGAGGGGCTATTTGTGACTCTGCTGTTCAGTGCCTGCAGGGGCGGTGCAGACCTTGGCACAGGCTGAGGAAGTTTGAAGCCAGCCAGAGTTACATCCCTAGGACAATGGACCCGGGGTGTTTTAGCCACTGTGCAGAGTGTCAGAGGCCCAACTTTTACACTGCCAACATCCCTCTATCTCTCTTCCACCACGCCTGACCACCCTCTTACCCCCATTCCCAGCCCTCTCAGGAACCGCCTTCTGCCTGCAGCTGCTGTGGGAGGAGGCACAAAGGCCCCTGTGCTGGAGGATCCCTGATCATGGGGAGGGGCTTTCTCCTTCTCTACAGCCCATTGGCTGACTAGCTGCAAACGGGACCCAGATCTCAGTGATGGGCTGGATCCATAACTGAGAAAATGTGCCCCATGGCTGGAGAGATGGGACAGTAAACGGGAGGCTCTGAGCTATAGAGAGTTCTTTGCCATGTGTCTGGCTGTTGGGTCTTGCCAAAATGCTCAGTATCCAACTGACCATCATATCTGGGGTGAGGAAGGAATTTCCCCCAAATCAGATTGACAGAGAGCCTGGGGATTTTTCCTTCCTTACTCTGCAGCGTGGGCGCGGGTCAGTTGCAGTTTGAAACTAGAGTCAATGGTGGCTTCTCTGTAACTTGTGTAGCGGTGCAGTTACCCTGTTCCTGGGATAAAAGGAGGTAAAGTGAAAAGCAGCTGAGGTCGGCTGACTGGGAGAGCAGCCACAGCTGAGGCCACACCCAATTAGGCCACAACTGGCCTGATCATAGGGCTGGGAGCTAGGCAGGCAGAGTCTCACTGCAGGGCTGCCTGGGAGCACAGGGTACCTTACACAGAGCAGGGCTGGGGCGGGGCAGGCAGGCTGGGGACCTCTGGCCTGGCAAGTCCCCAGGCTGAGGCCTTGTTAAGGGCCAGGGATGGTACTAGGGTTAGAAGGCAGTAGGTCCAACCCCTTTGCTAATGATGAGTGGACATTGCGGACTGCAGGCTGCCCCAGAGAAAGGGGGCTAGATGACTGGCAGTAACCACTGAGGCAAGGTGGGTATAGAGGGTTGGGATTCCCCTGGGAGAGGACACCCAGGGTATGGGGTACTGCTGTGGGCAGAACCCCAGGTAAGAGGCACTGGGGTCAGGAGGAAATGGAGGGGCCTGAGTCAGGAGAGACACTGGCCAGCAGTGGGCTCTGGGCGGGAAAGCTAATTCCCTGACTGACCAGCAGGAGGCGCACTGCTGAGTGCTCAACCAGTTACACTTGAAGTTTTAAAATCATGTTTGAGGACTTCAGTAACTTAGCCAGAGGTTAGGGGTCGATTGCAGGAGTGGGTGGGTGAGATTCTGTGGCCTGCAGTGTGCAGTTGGTCAGACTGGATGATCATGATGGTCCCGTCTGGCCTTAAAATCTTTAGTCATTTCTTGAATTTAACAGCATCATCTAAGTGTGAACCAATTGATCAGCACCATTCTCTTCTCAGAGGCTCATCCCAATTTCCATTCCTAGATCCTTCTAGGTACCTTGAACTTCCCCAGAATCTCCATTAGCACAATCGTTTTCTGGGGAAACTACTGACTCGCTCTTCCTGTTCAGGAGAAATCTCCTCTGGCTGCTGGAACTTCCCCTTCTCACACCTGGAGGAAACAATTTCACGTGATTATATTTTACTGTGACTCATTATAAGTTCTGGCTGGTGAGTCGCTGCTCTAATGGGCCTGGAGTTAGAATTCCTCGACTTCTCCAGCCTCAGAGCAGGTGCAACATAACTCAGGGCCAAGCAACCTTCCCTTCAAAGGTCATTAATATTCTTCAACTCTGGTCTGGAGAGACCAGCTCTGGGAGACAAAAGGGTGAGTCTCCATGGCCAATTCGCTCCTAGGCCTCCACGCTCTGAGGGTCACTGCAGGAGGTTCCCAGGTGAAGTGCTGTAGAAATCTGCCTCTAGGAACTAGACTGAGACACCAACTCCCCTTCCCCAGCTCATTTCTCAGGTCTCCAAACAGCCCTCAGATGGGGAAAGGCTCTTGAAAACTTCTGCCCTGGGCTGAATAGTGACCAGGACCCAGCAGTGACAGGCCCATGGTCCATCTCCACAATCCTGAAGCTGCCAGTCAGCCAGGGATGTGACATCTCTGAGGAATACTTGAGGTCAGTCCTTGCCACTGACTGGAAATTCCAGAGTCTTCTGTACAAGTGGCACCCAGGATGAAGTGATCAGAGAGATTTGTATCAACACGTGATCTCCCCACATTTTTGCTGTAGAGCCCTGAAATGCAGTGCTACCCTCATGATCAAGCTCTTCCCAGCATTGTGGAGTGCGAGGAGCCACATACCTGCTCAAGGTGGTTCTGACATCCTAGAGGAAAGAGAGACAAAAGAATTTCAGTCCTCTGACACATACACAGGGATTCCAGGCTAGGGGTTTAGGAAGTATGGGAAGAGCCCCCTGCTGCCCTGGCCAGGGCCATTGATTCCCTGAGCTAATGGGGCTTTTCCATCTTTCATATCCCTGTGACTCTGCTAAGAATAATACTCACTCAGATGTCAGCAATGCACATGCCGAGTTACACTGAGATCTCCGACTACTGGACTCAGTGCTTATGATTCAGCAGCCACTCCTCCCTCTGTGGGGTTCTGGCATGTTTCTAATGATGAGTGCAGGTTTCCAATTGTCCCTAGGGTGCTCAACCCCCATGCCCCACCTCCACTCCAAACCTTTCCCCAGTGCCACACCCCAACCCAACTCTTCCCTCCCTCAACCTCCCACCCTGTCTCTTCCTCGTCTCCTCTTGTGAGCTGCCATAAATATGAAGGAAAGAGTAACATAAAATACCTAAAAAACAGAGTACTTGTGGCACCTTAAAGACTAACAAATTTATTTTAGCATGAGCTTTCGTGAGCTAAAGCTCACTTCTGCGGATGCATAGAATGGAACACACAGACAGGAGATATTTATCCATACAGAGAGCATGAAAAGGTGGAAGTATGCATACCAACAGGCAGAGTCTAATCAATCTCTGTATGTATAAATATCTCTGTCTGTGTGTTCCATTCTATGCATCCGAAGAAGTGAGCTTTAGCTCACGAAAGCTCATGCTAAAATAAATTTGTTAGTCTTAAGGTGCCACAAGTACTCCTGTTTTTGCGGATACAGTCTGAACTATTGGCTGCTACTATAAAATACCTGCACTTGCAGCTGTACTGAATCACTTTAGCTCTAAGGGGTTAAGAAGCTCAGATAACCTGGTTGGCTCCTGACCAGAAGGACCGATAAGGAAAGAAGCTACTTTCAAATCTGGTGGGTTGCGGTAGGTTTTGTTTGGGCTCTGTTTGTTTGATCCACTCTCCTGATAGAGAATAGACCAAGGCAGGGACAACATCTCCTGAAAACCTACCTGAAATGATCCATCTAAGATTACAAGAAATTCTAACTAAGGCAGAAATCGTTAGGTTATTTTTTTTGTTTTAGCTTGTGAATTTCCTATGCGAAGAGGTAGTTTTAGTCCTGTTTTGTAACTGTGAAGCTGAGTCCAGAGAGAGTCCTATGTCTTTTAAATCTTTTTATTACCCTGTAAGTTACCTTCCATCCTGATTTTGCAGGTGTGATTTTTGTACTTTTTTTCTTTTATAGCTAAAGTTCTTCTTTAAAGAACCTGATTGATTTTAGTGTCCTAAAGATAGAGGTCTGGTCTGTACTTACATTAAAGGCAATTGGTGGTATATTATTCTCAAGCCTCCCAGGAAAGGGGGTGAAGGGGCTTAGGGGATATTTTGGGGAATAGGGATTCCAAGTGACCCATCTCTGAATTTTTGTTTAAATCACTTGGTGGTGGCAGCAAGGACAAGGAAAGGAATTTGTGCCTTGCAGGAAGTTTTAACCTAAGCTGATGGAATATAAGATTAGGGTCTTTCAGGTGGGTCCCACATCTGTCCCCAGAGTTCAAAGTGGGAGGAATCCTAACCTGAGCACTCCTCCCACTCCTCCCTCCCAGCATCTCCTGCACACAGTGGATCAGCTGATTGCAGCAGGCAGATGGTGCTGGAAGAAGAGGGAGGAGTTGATCAACAGGAGCTGACGGTGGGTAGCACTGAGGGGAGAGCTGGCTGTCCTGGAGCACCCACCTATGTTTCTCATTTCCAGTCTCACCTGTAGAATTCACTCGCTGGCTTCTGACACTTTCCTCCATCTCACTGATCAAGCTCACTCCAGACAGGAAATCTGCTCGGAGAGTTTACTGACATTTTCATTCTGGATCCTCACAATCTCCTTGTCCAGCTCCTCCAGCTGGGCCAGCAGGAAGTCGCTCTTGTTCCTCAGGAACTGCTGCAGTGCTGAAATTCAGACACAATCTTCTGCCTCTCGGTTTGTGTTTGTTTCTGTATGAAATAGGGCAAAGGGTTGGTCAGGACATGGATGTAGCCCAGGGTCCTTTCATGGAGAGCTGAGTGTGCAGGAGGGTGATTTTCTTTGAAAATCCTAAGATCTCTGACATTTGACTCTACCCTGTGGGTACTAGGCAGGGGATTCTCTCACACCTTCCCTTTTGGCCCCTGTATCTCTGTGAAAGGGATGTTTCTCTGTCAGTCATGGTCAGCATCTTCTGTTATTTATGGTCTGTGGAAATTCAGACCCAGAGCAGCAGGAGGCAGGACTCAGCACTACACTGACTGAGACGTCCAAGCGAAGTTAAAAGAAACAAATTTTTAAAAATGCACAAAATGTCTAGACACAGAGGACAAGCACTTCACGGGGACATTTATGTGAATTCAGGCAAGCCACGAGGGCTACTCATCAACTGAAATGAAAGCTTAGGGCTTGTCTACACATGAATCAAACCCAGCAATCCGTGATCATGGAGAAACACACACAAGCCCATGTTCACGTAGACCACACAGGAGTCTGCCTCCTAACAGACCTCCCACTGCCAGTCCCACAGCTGGTTCATAACAACAGGCACCAACCAGATATTCAAGCAATTCCTCTCTCAGTTGCTTTCAATCCCAGCAGCTTTTCTCTCTCTTCCCTCAGAGTTTTCAAATGGGCCTGGATTCTTTCCTGAAGAAACAAGAAATGATTTGGGAGGTTTTATCTGGATAGTTTAGAGGTGCTTGGAAGGGGTGTTTACCCAAAACCCAAGATGACTGTGGTTCTAATCACTTTGCGACATCAGGACCACCAAGGTGATGAAACCTCATTAATGGAAACTAGGAGAGTGTCACATTCAGACTCGTTACCAATTCTGGTTCAGTGTTTTTAGTAATTGCAAGAGATCTCAATTATACCCAAGCTTTACTGGTATTTGTGAACTGATTAATGGTACAGAGCATAACAGGGCACTGAGTCACATGGGGGTGAATCAATAAACCTGTTTTTGAAAGGTTTAACAAACAAAAGTGATACAAATCTCAGAAGCCACCAGGGTTTAAATATGGGCTGGGTTTTCAGCCCTGAAGCCCTGAGGCTGCACTGGTTGGGAGAGCTGGTCTAAGCACCAGGGCAAAACTCGTGAGAGATGTCGGAGGCCATGCGTCTGGTTTGAAGCTCACGCAGTCCAGTTTTGTGGGCATTATCCCTGTCCAGCAGGGACTCAGCACTGGACGTGGCTTTGTCTGGTGCAAAGGGAGAGGAGGAGACTGAGGCTGCAGGAGGACACCCGTGAGGGTGGGGCAGGGCTGGGGTGGCACCTTCATGCCCGAATGATGCAGGCGGGTGGCACACTGGAAAAAAAATGGTGGTGGGGTCTACAGGGGTGACTGATACTGGTGAGGACGGGCCAGTTTGCATGCAGGCAGGTGTGAGGGTGTCCCGTGTTCTGGGGATGCCTCAGTGACCTCCCTAATTAGACATGATGCAGATCTGTACAAAGAATAGGTTGGGGTTGCCCCAGTGCTGCCTAACCCTCTCCATGGCAGTGCCCTGGGCATGGTACTTACAGTCCCATTCCTGGTAAAGATCCCGGAACAGTGCATTCTGGGAGATTACAAAAGGCTGCCTGGTGGGACACTAACAGAACAGCTCTGGCTGGTCTCTTGCCGACAGTACACAACAGAGCAGGTCAGACTGGCACCGGTCAAGCTCCAGCTTGGGGTTGGTTTTGCTACAACCCAGTGAAATCCCAGCAGTACTTGGCATGGACCTGAGCTGTCTGGAGCCCTTTTGTGTATGCGGACGGAAGGTTGCTCAAGGGTCCGCAGCGGTTGGCAGCCTGGTGATCTCCGCTAGTGCAGGCGGCAGCATCTGAGTTTAACCCCTCATGGAGCAACACAGGAGTTCAAATTCCTGGTGAGAAACCTCCTCCTCCTGGTGGGCCTGGGTCCTTTATCCAAGGCGTCTCTCCTCCTAACGGAGACACTTCATCACTGATGCTGATGCTAAGATGGCAGCATGGCAAAGTGGATTTGGAGTCTTGGACACAGGTCTGGGAGATCTGGGTTCTGTGCTAAGCTCTGTCACTGACATGCTCGGTGACTATGCAAACTCACTGCACCCGCTTTGTGCCTCAGTTTCCCTTCCCCACCTTTTGTCTAGCTAGACCAGTGGTCACCCTGGCCAATCGATTGTGATCAACTGGTTGATCCTGGAAATTCTCCCCAGTCGATCCTGCAATCTCCTGGCAGCTGTGCGGCACTTGCTCCCAGAAGGGGCCAGCATGCCCTGCAGCCTGGGGTGAGGGCAGGTGTTCTCTTCACAGGGCTCCTGCACACTGCAGCACCGCCCCGCAGCTCCTATTGGCCGGGAAGCGGGGAGCTGTGGCCAATGGGGTCATGGCGAGATGGTCCTGCAGAGAGGGCAGCGATGTGCAGCCACATGCTCCCCCTCCAGGGGCCACAGGGGCACATTGGCCCCTTCCAGGAGTGGCGCAGAGGTCGGGACAGGCAGGAGGCCTGCGTTAGCCCCACTGCACTACTGACCGGGAACCACCTGAGGTAAGTCAGTGCTACCCAGCTGGAGCCAGCTTCCCTCACCCCCTCCTGCCCCCAACCCCTACTCCAGCCCTGACCCTCCTCCCAGAGCCAGCACCCTGTGCCTCACCTGCACCCCAACCCTCTGCCCCAGCCTGGAGCCCCTCCTGCACCCCAACCGCCTGCCCCAGGCTCAGCCCAGAGCCCCCTCCCAGACTGTAAACCCCTCGGCCCCAGCCCAGAGCCCACACCCCCACCGGAATCCCAACCTCCTGCCACAGACCAGTGAATGTGAGTGAGGGTGGGGGAGAGCAAGCAATGGACGGGGGGAGATAGGTGAGCGTACTTCGGGGGTGTAGATCCTGCTTTCAAGATTTGATATTTTGCCTGTTGCCATGCTGCCAGATCATTAATTTCGTTAGCATCTCCCCACACAATGAAGACTTTACAGAGCTGAATGATGAGTCACACCCGTGATAGGGAACTGTCAGTGAAATTAGCCTGTAATTAAAACCCCAAAGTTAACCAATTAAATTTGACAGCAATTCCCTACCTTGTACTCCTGGGCAGCCTCCTGATGGGGGAAACCACTGTGTGAGCGCGGTGAGTCCGGGACTCTCTGCAGATCACACAGATGGGGGTTTGATCCTCTTCACAGAACAGTTTCAGAGCCTCCTGGTGTTCCCGCACACCCGTCCCCTCCTGCTCCTGCTGCCTGTAAACTCAGTCGCTTGGTGATTTCACGACATTTGCCAGCTGCCTGTTGGGCCTGAGGTTTCTCTGTTGCACAGTTTCTCTGCACTGAGGGCAGGAGGCGGCTGTATCGGATCCCTCCCAGCACTGGCTGATGCAGGCTCGGCAGAAATTGTGCCCACCTCCCAGAATGACAGGTTCTGTGAAATATTCCAGACAGACGGGACATGTTGCTTCCTCCTGGAGTCTTTCCACGGGGTTCTCTGCAACCATGGCTCCTCTGGATAGTGGATCAGGTTAGTTTCAATTTCCTGAATTCACACTCTGCCCGCCTGCAGCAGCAATGGGGTGTTCCTTGCCTGAAAATGACTCAGGGCCTGGCTACACTTGAAAATTGCAGCGCTGGGATTTACAGCGCTGGTCGTGCAGCCGTAGTAGGGACAGCGCTGGTGTGTGGCCACACTGACAACTACCAGCGCTGCAGTGTGGCCACACTTGCAGCATTTGCAGCTGTATTGAGAGGTGCATTGTGGGCAGCTATCCCACAGAGCACCTCGTCCCATTTTGGCGCTGTGGGTTGTGGGAAGGACGGAAGGGTGCGGGTCATTCCGCTTCCTGTCCCAATGGCCCGTGGTGCATCGCTCACATCCCAGCATTCACAGTTTTTCCGCCACGCTTGGCGCCATTGTGAGTCTCTTTCTGCTTTTACTCTCTGTCTGTGAATCGCGATTTGTGGGAAATGGAGCCCAAGCTGCTGAGACTGTGCTGATGAGTGTCGCCAGCACAACACGTTTGGCAGTTGAGCCATTCCTTCAGCTCCAAAGTGACAGTGAGGAGTCCGACGATGATATCGATATCGAGTCGCCTGCGCGCGTGACACTACAGTGCTTGTGGCATGCACGGAAATGCTCAGCACCGTTGAACGCTGCTTTGGGCTCGGGAAACAAGCACTGAGTGGTGGGATCACATCGCCGTGGAAGTCTGGAATGACGAGCAGTGGCTGCAGAACTTTCGTATGAGAAAAGCCACTTTCATGGGACTGTGTGCTGAGCTCGCCCCACCCTGCAGCACAAGGACACGAGATTGAGAGCTGCCCTGATGGTGGAAAAGCGGTGGCTATTGCTATCTGGAAGCTGGCAACTCCAGACAGCTACCGGTCGGTCGGGAACCAGTTTGGAGTGGGAAAGTCGACCGTTGGAATCGTGTTGATGCAAGTTTGCAGGGCAATTAATCGCATCCTGTTAAGAAGGACCGTGACTTGGGGAACATGCAGGACATTGTGGATGGCTTTGCACAAATGGGTTTCCTAACTGTGGAGGAGCGATAGATGGACGATATTCCTATTCTGGCACCCCACCTAGCATCTGAGTACATTAATCAAGTATTTCATGGTTCTCCAGGCGCCAGGATCACCGTGCTTCATTGACATTTACACAGGCTGGCCTTGAAAGGTGCATGATGCACGCATCTTTCGGAACAGTGGCCTGTTCAGGAAGATGCAGGCAGGACTTATTTGCCAGACAGGAAGATCACAGTAGGGGACGTCGAAATGCCCATTGTGATCCTTGGAGACCCCACTTACCCGTTACTGCCTTGGCTCATGAAACCGTATACAGGGAAGCTTGACAGGAGCAAGGACCGTTCAACTACAGGCTTAGCCAGTGCCGAATGACTGTGGAGTGTGCTTTACGCTTAAAAGCCTGCTGGCGATCTCTGTATGGAAGCTAGACTTGGGGAAAGCAGCATCCCTTGGTTATATCCGCATGCTGTACCCTCCATAATATTTGTGAAGGAAGGTGAAACATTCAGTCAGGCATGGACCACTGAGGTTCAAGTCCTGAGGCTGAATATGCACAGCCAGAGAGCAGGGCTAATAGAGAGGCTCCAGCACAGGCTACAAGGATTAGGGATGCCTTGAGGGAAGAATTTGAGGCTGAAAGCCAACAGTAATGTTTGCTGCCTTGCATGGGAGTGAAGTGCAGTGGTTACACTGTTAGGATTCTATTATCCCTAACATGATTTGCAGTGACTGTTTCTTTACTGGAATAAGGTATATTTCACTATAATAAAGACTGTTTTCAAAGCCAAGATTTATTTTATTGAAAAGAAAAACTTCATTGACAGACACACAACATTTCAGGAACCTAAAAGGTCAGGGGTGGGTTATGAACTGTACAGTCACAGGTTTGCATATGTCCTGTCTGCAGTGCTGTGGAATGGCTGCTGCACTTCAGGGTGCATATACTGCATGGTGATGGGGGTTGAGTGCAGAGGGTAAGGGTCATAGTTCTCAGGGCTGGTTGGTGAACGTACAGGAGTTGGAGGCAGCTGGTGGTGGTAAGAACCTGGATGCTGGGGAAGGGAGGTTTGAGCTGACATGGGGCACAAGGGGAAAAGCTTTGGGACGGGGGGGCGGGGGAGTAGCACGGTAGTGCTCTGCTTGCATGGCTACGAGTGACTCGATAGAGTCCGCTTGGCGCGACAGGATGCCAGCAGCTGCTCTGTGCTTTTCCTCCTGTCCACTGCGTTTCTCTGGCGGATCCTGCTTTCCCTCTGGCGGATCCTGCTTTCCCTTTCTCTCCACTCCTGCAGCTGTTTACTCTCTCGAGCAGAGTGATCAATAACTGTTTTCAGCATGTCTTCCTTGGTTTTTCGCGGCTTTTTCCTCAGATTCTGTAGTCTCTGTGCTGTGGTAGATCTGGGCAGTCCAGCAGTCAAGGTCACTTGAAGGCAAAATGGCAACATTTAACAGGGTAGCATTGTTCATTATCTCATCCAAACAGTAATTCCCACACACTGAAGGAGTTTTCAGTGTTCACTTTAGCATTCTTTTCCCATACCAAATAAAACCACACATAACAAAACAGGAGCCACGAAATGGTGAGTAAGGGGTACTGAGATTGCTTCAGGGCTGTGCAGGGGTTTCTGTGCGTTGGGGACAGCAAACAGCTACAGGGGGGATCTGCACTAAACACTCTCCCAACATTTTCCACAGGAGTTACTCCTGGAAGATATCTCCCTGCTGCGGGTCACCAGGGAAGAGCGGGAAGGTCTTCTACAGCAATGCGGATTCCGCCCTGGCCCCTATGCAGCTTGCCTGTGTGCAGCAATGGTCCACCCACCCTCATGCACAGTGGCGCGGACGTGTTAGCCTGACTGGGACAAGGACCACAGTGGCTCTCCCTATAAACCTGCGCAGGCACATTGCCCACGCTCTGGCTGAAACTTTTGAGGAGATTACTGCAGCCGATTACCACGACGTGATAGACCACATCAGTGGGCTATTCCACATCTAGGCATGCATGCATGCAGCCCTAACCCCCCCTCTTCTCCCGAAACATTTCCACCCTGAAAATAAAAGCCGCTTACTGGTAACCCGCTCCTCTGCTTGTCCTTCAGCAAGTGCTGGCTGCTGCGATTGGCTACCTTCCTCCTGGCTTGAGAAGAGCTCCTGGCTGCATGCCCTGGGACTCTGGGGTGTCTTCCCCATCCCAGTAGCTTCACTGCGGTTTCCTCCACCCCTCCTCCTCCTCCTCCTGCTGCCCATGTCTCCCACCCTGCTCAGAAGTGTCCATCGTGGTCCTCGGATTGGCAGTGGGGTCACCCTGTATCGCATCCATCTCCTGTAAAACGGCAGGTTGGGGGCAGCGCCGAGCGCGGTTTCTCGCGGGCTTTGTAATAGGCACTCCGCAGCTCCTTTACTTTAACCCTGCATTGCAGCGCGTCCTGCTCATGGCCCCTATCCAGCATGGCTCTTGATACCTGGGCAAAGGTATCATAATTCCTGCGGCTGGAGCGCAGCTGGGATTGCACAGCTTCCTCTCCCCAAACACTGATGAGGTCCAGCAACTCGCCATTGCTCCATGCTGGGGCTCGTTTGCCACGTGGAGGCATGGTCACCTGGAAAGATTAACTGATTGCACTCCACACCTGGCTGCAGCAAACAGGAAGGGGATTTTTTAAATTCCCAGGGCATTTAAAGGGTGGGTCACCTGAGGGGCCAGAGCAGTAGAGTACAAACTGATGAGCAGAGTGGCTGAACAGGAATTCTGGGACATCTCCTAATACCCTGGAGGCCAATAACAGCGCTGGTGTGTGTCCACACTTGACGAGCAGCGCTGGCTCACCAGCGCTGTACTCGCTACACCCCAACCAGACCAGGTGTTCAGACAGCGCTGCAGCCAGGGAGTTGCAGCGCTGGATGTGCCTTGCAGGTGTGGACAGTTACTAATTGCAGTGCTGGAAAGCCTCCACTAGCGCTGCAACTTTCAAGTGTAGCCAAGCCCTGAGTTCCTTGACGTTTATGTGAAGGGTCAGGTCCTGCAGAGAGCACAGGCCTTGGGTCTGAAAATTCCCCTCATGGGCCCCCCAGCCCAGGTCTGATGCATCGGACACCAGCTCCAACAATGGGGCCCTGTCCCTGAACAGGGCCCTTTGGAGCATGTTGCTTGGGGCGACTCACCACCGCAGGGTGGTGAGCACTGAGTTTGGCACGGTGAGAACCTAGTCCTCCTGCGGGATGGAGGGGGCAAGGTCACAATCAGGTCGTCCGGACGGGCGAGAGGCCGGTGCGGTGCTTTGGGTGTTGGCTGGCACTGAGATTCCACCACCTGGTTGGACTCTGGCACGGTACTGAGGACACGGGTCCCACCGATTCCTTTCCTGGTGGTGTAGTGGAGGCCGACAGGGCTTCCGATGCCTTGGCCACTGAGCGAGCCCACATTTGGGGGCTGCACCGGAGGCCATGGTGACCACTGGTACCACTGGGCTGGCAATGATGCTCAGTGCCATCACACTTGCTGCAGCACCGACGGATCTGGCTGTTCGAGTTGGCTAGCCTGGCCTGTAGATGAACGGCCGTGAGCAGAGGCTGGGCTGGCATATAACTCGCTGCTGTTTCTGGACTGGGAGTAGAGGTGGCGCGATCTGCGTCGGCCACAGGACCACGATCTCGATGCAGGGGAACGGCACCAACGGTAATAGCTGCTCCGTGATCGACGGGCGGACCTATGACAGCGGGACGCCGGCGATCGACACCCAGGGCTACGATGCCTTGGCGGAGACTTGGAGCAGGAGTCCGAGTGGGAACGGCATCTACGATCGCGGCGACCAACTGCAGTACCTCCTTCGAGATGAGGACCGCTGGCGACCTCTGCCACAGTCCCGCCGATATTTGCTCTGCGAAGAGGAGCGCTGCCAGGAGTCTGGCCGGCGTTGAGAGTGATCGACAATGGACTGGGCCCTGAACGGTCGCTGGGCAGTGAGTGGTGTCGGGAAAGTTCCCGAGACTGAGACCAGTACCGGGCCAGCGGCAACTGTGGTGATCCCAGCGGTGGCTTGCCTCTGGAGCATGGGGAAGCTCCCCTTCTACCGCGCCAGCCAGGCACCAATTCAGGCAGGGCCAGCTCTAGGCATCAGCCTCCAAGCATGTGCTTGGGGTGGCATTTTCTAAGGCGGCAAAATCCACCCCTCCCTTTTTTTTTGTTTTTGCTTGGAGGACAAAAGCCACTCGCCCTGTCAGCGCACGAGCTGGGATCCGCACTTCTGCCCAGCCTGGCGGCGCCTGCACAGCCCACTTGGGCAGGGAAATGCCGCGCTGCCTTGGGGAGACTCAGAGCGCAGCAGCAGCAAGACCTCCCCACTCCCTGCTTCCCAGGTCCCGCTTCCTCCTCCCCAGCTCCTCACACACTCTGGGAGCCCTCTCCGCAGCTGCAGCCCGGCTCGGCTCCCCACTCTCGGCTCTCACATGCCCGGGAGCCTCTGCCACCGCCGCAGCCCAGGCCCTGGAGCGAAGCAGGGTCCCCTGGAGCCGAGCCCGAGCTGCGGGGGTGAGAAGGGCTCCGGGAGTGGGTGAGGAGCGGGTGAGGGAGGGAAGCGGGGTCCCCTGGAGCCGAGCCCCGGCTGCGGGGGCGAGTGGGGATCCTGGAGTGTGTGAAGGGGTGAGTGGCCGGTGCTCATCGGTGCTGAGCAGGCAGCCCTGCACATGGAGCTCCTTGCCTTCCCGCCCGCCGGGGCTCGGCCGGGATGCGTGAGGCTGAAGAGCAGCAGGTCCGGGGCTCTCCAGGTCCTCGGCCGCCAGCATGTCGGGAGTGAGGGCAGTGAGCACTAACTGATCTTCCTCAGCCACCAGCAGCACCGCGAAGCCCAGGGAGGGGGCCCTGTTCTCCGCGCCACCCGGCACCGCCACCTGGAAGTACTCCCACTATGCGCTTCCCAGCAGCTCCACCCGCATGGGAACGGAGTCGCGGCTGGGCCAGAGCTCAGCTGCCGTGTGCTGGTAGCAGATCCCATGTTTGGGGGTGGGGAGCCTAATGCTGGAGTGGCTGGGGTGTGGGTGAGGGGGGGAGAGAGAGAGCCCAGTGCTGGGGTGGTCGAGGGGGGCTTGGGCTGGGGTGTGGGGTAGGCAAAAATTTTTTGCTTGGGGCGGCAAAAACCCAGAGCCTGCCCTGAATCCAGGGGTTGCAGGGGCTGCTCCCCGCACACGGGTACTGCTAGGGGAAAAACATCCAGCACTGGTGCACGTGGCGAGCACGCACACCTATTGTGGAATAGACATGAGCAATCACTCGAAGAAGAACTTACCCTGTCTGTGTGCTCCTAGGGGTTCTCCAATTTGTGTCTCCAGTGCAGACAGCAGAGTGGCTGGTGAGGGAAAGGAGAAAAGAGACGAGATTTCAGGCTTTCATATTTGTAACAGCGCCCCACTCTGAACACATAGAACTGTGTTTTCATCATGACAGAACAGACTGAGAGGCCCAGAGACACACTCAGGCATTTAATATAAACTAACTGAAACCTTCTATTTCCACTATCATTCAGGCATTTCCC
Source organism: Mauremys reevesii (assembly GCF_016161935.1). Taxonomy (NCBI): domain Eukaryota; kingdom Metazoa; phylum Chordata; order Testudines; family Geoemydidae; genus Mauremys; species Mauremys reevesii. The sequence goes on from NC_052637.1 coordinate 3,075,436, forward strand.
AGCAATAGAACCAACAACCTTGCAGCCTCACAACCATCCCAGGACCCACAATCTGTAAGTGAGATTTATTTTTCCTCCTCATCCTCCCACCCCTGAGACTCCAGTTGGTTTGTCTCATTCACTCACTGCCTTTGTCGTACCCTAGACCCAGATCATACAAAGACTTTATCATAAAAGTAACTTTACCGACTTTGGTCTCTTTGGCCAGGGGTAGGCGGCATCATATTGTACGACAGACACTTGACAAAATTACCAAACCTAGGGTTTGGCTACACTTGCAGCTGTACAGCGCTGGGAGTTAAAGCTGTCTTCATACAGCTGTGGAGGGAAAGCGCTGCAGTGTGGCCACACTGACAGCTGCCAGCACGGCAGTGTGGCTACATTTGCTGCATCTGCAGCGGTGTTGGGAGTGGTGCATTATGGGCAGCTATCCCAGAGTTCAAGTGGCCAACGTTCTTTTCAAAAGAGGGGTGGGGTGGAGTGTGACAGGAGCGTGGGGAGACAGAGAGAGTGGATTTTGGAGCTGACACTGTGTCAGCTCCTGCCTTGCAAATTCCGACCCCTTCCCCACCCCTCTCATTCACTAAATGCAAATAGCCTCTTTGGTTTTTTCCTCACAGACCAGATAAGCAGCCTCCTGAAATGGACCTCCCCTGCCGCAATGCTTCTCTCCTCAAGCCCCTTCCTCCCCTCTTCGAGCAAACACTAGCTGTGGGCTTTCCAAAGGGAGCTCCTGCCTCTGCTCGAGCAAACAGGAGCTGTGTTTGTTTTTTAGATAAGCAGCTCCGGGAGCCCCAGTTCACAACAAAACAAACAGAGGCATCACAACAAAACAAAGAGAGTTATCTTTACTTAAAAGCATTATGGGAAGGTTCTGAGATCAGTTACAGCGTAGTAAGATTAATCACTGTTTACACTGGCACTCCCAGCGCTGCAGCACCAGCGCTGTTCTCTTTAGTCCTCTCCTCGAGGTGGAGTACAACCAGCGCTGTAGCCAGGGAGATGCAGCGCTGTATGTGCCTTGCCAGTGTGGACGGGGAGTAACTTACAGCGCTGTAAAGCCATCACCGATGCTGCAACTCTCAAGTGTAGCCAAGCCGCTACTGATGGACATTGGCGGGATGTTATGTCATTCAGTCATCGCTCAACCCGTAAATTAACACACAATTTTCCACACTGAAAACCATAACCTGGCTAGGTAGTTAATAAATAATAAACTATAACAACAATAATAAATTCTAGTCACTTTAGTGTTTTGAATGTACCTCACTGCCACAGTCAATATTTTGTTTGTAGGATTGGGGCACTGAAATAAATATGTATCCTAAAACCATATTTCAGTGCATTGTTGTCACTACTTTCTTGTTTAAATAATTTGTTTTATGGGAGGAGGAGGAGGAGGAGGTGTGTGTGTGTGAGTGTTTCCCATCTCTACACCGCTTACTCCCATGTCTCTCCCTGTCTGTGTCCCTTACATGGGAGATCCCCATCATGTCACAGGATGTGGGAAGCAGAGGAGGGGGTCTCTCAGGGGAGCAGGGCTTCCCACCCTCACTGTGACCAGGCACCCTCCAGGCAGGGGTTATCCCAGGGTGGGTGGAACCTCCTCTGCCGCCTGACAAGGACAATCTCTGCTGGGGCAGGGGTCTGTTGTGAGCAGGGGTGGAACAAATTCTTGTGTGTGTGTGTGTGTGTGTGTGTGTGACGAAGTGGGACTGTTCTAATGCTTTCTCTGAATACTGTGTTGGTGCCTCAGTGTCCCCTATGCAGTTCTTAAGTATCTAGGTGGTGGAATAAGGGTGTGTGATTGCTGCAGAGCAAAGGGCCAGTGCACATAAAATGCCTGACACTGTCTCCTAGCAAATGATGGCCTGGGCCCTTCTCTGCAAGGGTGCCAACTAAAGGTGTTGGAGACAAAGAGGTCAGGTGGCCTCCTGGCCCGGGAAAGGAACTGAGCAGAGAGGAGGGGATGGACGGGGTTTGGGAGTCTGGAGCTGGCTGGGGACGAGGAATGAAGTGCAGACGTGGGTGTTTGGCTCACTGCCCCCAGAATGGACCCGCCGAGGGTCCTGTCACTGTACCTACAAGCTCTGTGTTAGACCGTGTTCCTGTCATCTAATAAACCTCTGTTTTACTGGCTGGCTGAGAGTCACGTCTGACTGCGAAGTGGGGGGTCCAGGACCCGTGGTTTCCCAGGACCCCGCTGGGGTGGGCTCACTGTGGGAAGTGCATGGAGGGGCAGAGGATGCTGAATGCTCCAAGGAGAGACCCAGGAGGTGAAGCCGTGTGAGCTTCTTGCCCTGAAGATAGTCTGCTCCGAGGAGAGGAGGCTCCCCAAAGTCCTGCCTGGCTTTCTGGGGAGCAGTTCTGGAGCATCGCTCAGTGACTCCGTGACAGGGGGGGCTCACCTCCGGTAGCTCCCCAAAGTGGCTTCCCTGTCTCTCATCCCTGCTGCTGCTGCAGAGCTAGGCTGAGGGGCAGGGGCGGCTCTAGCAATTTGCCACCCCAAGCACGGCGGCACGCTGCGGGGCGCCTGGCGGTCGCCGGTCCCGCTGCCCGTGTACCTCCTGCAGACGCGCCCCGGAGGTCCACCGGAGCCGCCTGCCGCCTCCCGGCCACCGGGCGGAGCGCCCCACGGCATGCCGCCTGCATGCGCTGGCATGCTGGGGCCTGGAGCCGCCCTGCTGAGGGGTCTGTGCAGCTGGGGAGGGGTAGCACTGAGGGGCTGGAGCTAGGCTGAGGAGCTCTGCAATATGGAGGCAGCACTGAAGGCCTGGAGGAGCTGGGCTGAGGGGAGCTGTGCAGAGGGGGTGGCACTGAAGGGCTGGAGCTAAGCTGAGGGGCTGTGCAGAGGGGGTGGCACTGAAGGGCTGAGCTGGGCTGAGGGGGGCTGTGCATCCAGCCACAGAGAAGTCCAATACCCCCTGTGTGGAGACAAGGGTCAAAGTGACGTGTGCATAATCAGTGGTAATAAACCAATGAGAGAAGAGAACAAGAACATGAAAATAGCTTGACGAAAAAAGCCCTGCCAATGAAATGTTCATGCATGTGCTGTGTATGACCTATATAAGCAGCAAAGAATCCTGTGGCACCTTATAGACTAACAGACGTTTTGCAGCATGAGCTGTGGGTGAATACCCACTCTGTCGGATGCAAGTAGTGGAAATTTCCAGGGGCAGGTGTGTATATATAAGCAAGCAAGAAGCAAGCTAGAGATAACAAGGTTAGATCAATCAGGGAGGGTGAGGCCCTGCCCCGGTTCTAGCAGTTGAGGTGTGAAAACCAAGGGAGGAGAAACTGGTTCTGTAATTGGCAAGCCATTCACAGTCTTTGTTTAATCCTGAGCTGTTGGTGTCAAATTTTCAGATGAACTGGAGCTCAGCAGTTTCTCTTTGAAGTCTGGTCCTAAAGTTTTTTTGCTGCAGGATGGCCACCTTAAGATCTGCATTGTGTGGCCAGGAGGTTGAAGTGTTCTCCTACAGGTTTTTGTATATTGCCATTCCTAATGTCTGATTTGTGTCCATTTATCCTTTCCTTAGAGACTGTCCAGTTTGGGCGATGTACATAGCAGAAGGGCATTGCTGGCATATGATGGCATATATTACATTGGTGGACGTGCAGGTGAATGAACCGGTGATGGTGTGGCTGATCTGGTTAGGTCCTGTGATGGTGTCGCTGGTGTAGATATGTGGGCAGAGTTGGCATCGAGGTTTGTTGCATGGATTGGTTCCTGAGCTAGAGTTACTATGGGTGTGCAGTTGCTGGTGAGAATATGCTTCAGGTTGGCAGGTTGTCTGTGGGCGAGGACTGGCCTGCCACCCTAGGCCTGTGAAAGTGTGGGATCATTGTCCAGGATGGGTTGTAGATCCCTGATGATGTGTTGGAGGGGTTTTAGCTGGGGACTGTATGTGATGGCCAGTAGAGTCCTGTTGGTTTCTTGGGTTTGTCTTGCAGTAGGAGGCTTCTGGGTACACGTCTGGCTCTGCTGATCTGTTTCTTATTTCCTCGTGTGGGTACTGTAGTCTTGAGAATGCTTGGTGGAGATTTTCTAGGTGTTGGTCTCTGTCTGCGGGGTTAGAGCAGATACGGTTGTACCTCAGTGCTTGACTGTAGACAATGGATCTTGTGGTGTGTCCGGGGTGGAAGCTGGAGGCAGTCAATAGGTTTTTGGTATAGGGTTGTGTTAATGTGACCATCACTTATTTGCACCGTGGTGCCTAGGAAGTGGACCTCCCGTGTAGATTGGTCCAGGCTGAGGTTGAAGGAGGGGTGGAAGCTGTTGAAATTGTGGTGGAATTTTTCCAGTCTCCTTCCCATGGGTCCAGATGATGAAGATGTCATCAATGTAGCGTAGGTAGAGAAGGGGCGAGAGGACGGGAGCTGAGGAAGCGTTGTTCCAGGTCAGCCATAAAAATATTGGCATATTGTGGGGCCATGCGGGTGCCCATAAGGTGCCACTGATCTGGAGATATATATTGTCATTAAATTTGAAATAGTTGTGTGTGAGGATAAAGGCACAGAGCTCAGCAACCAGTTGTGCTGTGGCATCATCAGGCATACTGTTCCTGACAGCTTGTATTCCATCAGTGTGTGGGATGTTGGTGTAGAGAGCCTCTACATCCATGGTGGCTAGGATGGTGTTTTCTGGAAGGTCACCAATGCATTGTAGTTTCCTCAGGAAATCAGTGGTGTCACGGAGATAGCTGGGAGTGCTGGTAACATAGGGTCTGAGTAGAGAGTCTACATAGCCAGACAGTCCTTCAGTGAGAGTGCCAATGCCCGAGATGATGGGGCGTCCAGGATTTCCAGGTTTGTGGATCTTGGGTAGTAGATAGAATAACCCTCGTCGGGGCTCTAAGGGTATGTTGATTTGTTCCGGTGTTAGTGTAGAGAGTGTCCTGAGTAGATGGTGCAGTTTCTTAGTGTATTCCTCAGTGGGATCTGAGGAAGTAGCTGTAAAATTTTGTATTGAGAGTTGTCTGGCCTCCTTTTGGTAGTCAGACCTGTTCATGATGACAACAGCACCTCTTTTATTAGCCTCTTTGATTATAATGTCAGCATATTTATACACTTCTTTCATACTCTAGTTATTGAATGTGTGTCTATCACTGGTGTCACAGCAATGTCATTATTAAAATAGCAATGAACTACAGCATTACATTACCATGAATTACAGTGTATTAAAATCATTACACTCAGCTACAAGCTGTGTTCACTGACATCCCTGTGTAAAGACACTGTGTTCACTCTGTGCCTCAGCCCTGCTTAGCGCCTGGTTGGGAACTGAGGGCACTGACGGCTGTGGGAAGAAGGTGGATGGGAGACACAAGCAGTGGGGAGTTTTCCCTCTCTCCTTTCCTATCGCTCTCCCTGCCCCTTTCTCTCGCTCTTGTTTCTTTTCTAAGTCCTTGCTCCCCTTCCTGATGTTTCCCCCTTCTTGCTTCCCACCCATGTCCTTTTACCCATCTCTCTCTGCTCCCCACCTCCTGGGGGCTCTGTCTAGTGCCCGCAGAGGAGATTCCCCCTCCTCAGGTAGGAAGGGTGGCCTAGTGGTTCAAGCACAGGCCTGGCGTTCAGGTGTGCTGGGTTTGATTCTCTGCTCTGCCACTGACTCCCCGCTTAGCCTTGGGAAAGTCACTTCACCTCTGTGTACCCTAGATCCCACCTGCCACATGGGGCTAATGCTGACCCTGCCTCCGAGGCTGAATCCCTTCATGGCTGCGTGGTGAGGGGGGAACTGGAGATACCAAGGTGAGTAGTTTGGGCTGAATTTCTCCACAGCCGGAGAGTGAGAGCCAGATCTGTGCAGGGGGCATGGGAGCGAGAGGGACTCAGCTGTCAGGGCTTCAGCCCAACATCTTCTTGCCCCCCACCCCATCCTGTGTGGTTCCTGCTGGAGTCCAGGGCTTTTCCTACCCACCCTGCCCAACCCCAGCCCAGCTACCACGGTCCAGAGTTTCTTCTCCCACCCCTGGCCCGTGCGGCTCCTGCCAGGGTCGGGGCTTTTCCTTCCCTAATGTGCCACTGCACCCATCCAGCGTGTGCGCCTAGGAGCCCTGCAGCCTGCTGGGGCGATTTCAAAGGGCCTGGGGCTCCCAGCTGCTGCCACCACTACCAGGCACTGGCAGCTGCCATGACCGGAGGCCCCGATGTCAGACGGTGCGTTCCTGTTTGTGGGTTGCTACAGAGAGACACGTTCCTATGCAGCCCAGAAATAGGCACTTATCCGAAGAGTGAAGTGAAGGACCGCTGCCGAATTGCCGCCAAGCACTGAAGTGGGCAGATTGAGCTGCTGCTGCCGATCCGACGTGCTGGCCCAACAACTGATGCATTGCCGCCGCTTTCATTGGCCGCCCCAGTTTCCTTTGCTGGTGCCTGGAGCTGACCATGGGTGCAATATTCCTGTGGTGCTGCGGGGGACCAAACTGCTGGGAAGCAAATCCCATGACGCCCCCACACCTGCAACTGGGACATTAAAGTGGAACAAACACGAAGAATTGTTTGTAATGTTTTATTTACAGTAAGTAGCTGGAAAGTAGCAAAGTAAAAGGAGCTGAGAAGGAGCTTTAATAACTGCAGCACGGCAAGGAGATCCCCAGCTACTGAGAACAGTTTTCTTTATGGCACTAAAATAGCACCAATGGCCAGGAATTAATATAGGGAATTAATGAGTTACAGTCTCACTTTCAGTAACATGTAATAAATCTCCCATCCCGCTCACGTTCCCTTTCCTTTCGTACTGTCCTTTTCTAGTCATCATTGTTTTAGCCTCAGTTTCCTTCCCTGTTTATTTCCCTGTGTCTCTCCCCCCTGTCACAGATCATCCCCCTCGGCTGCTCTCTTCCTTCCCTGATCTTATCCCTTCCCCTCGTGCTGATCCTGGGCTGGGAGCCCCCAGTGAGATCTAAGGACACAGAACTGTACAAAATGCTCCTGGCTGCTGTTGCTTCTCCCAACCCCCCAAACCCTGACTGATCAATGCTGTGTCCCTGCCACCCCCACCGCTGCCTGTCCCAAGCCTGGCTGTTAGTTCTGCCCCCTGCCCAGCCCCCACCTCTGCCCCTCATGGCCCCTCCTGTAGTCCCAGGGGTCTTCCCCCTCCTCCCCCCGCATCCCTGGGGCTGCAAAGAGGGTGGGGGAGGAACTTCCAGTGGCCATAGAGATGAGGCACCAGGGTCTGGGTAGATGGGAGTGTCAGAGGGTGGGGTCCATGAGGCTAGTGAGGCTGATTTCCGGTTTCCCCCTCAACTGTGTCTGCTGCGTGTCTCAGGGACACAGTTGGAGCCGGGATCCTACCCCCACCCGGAGCCAGGGTCGTATTCTCCCCCCAGGGACGGAGCCTGGCGGGAAAGTGAAGATCAGGGCCTCGTCACCTGCATCGATAAATGTCACCTGCCCCCGGTCACAGTCCAGACAAACCCGGATCCTGCTGGGGAACCAGCTCAGGGGCAGGGGGGTTGTAGGGGAGGTGAGAGCCCAGAACTGTCCCCCAACCGCCCCACAGCCCAGATCCCCTCAGGGCTAAGGCTGATCTCTCCTTCCTCCTCAAAGACTCTCTGGCCACCCCACAGCCCAGCGCCCCAGCCCCACCTCCACCTCCCAGCAATGTCTCCCCGAGGTGAATCCCTCACAGCCCAGCACACAGGGCTCAGTGTCAAATCTCTCAGGGGTGTCGGGCAGTCGCTGGTGTGTGTCTCCCCGTCTCACACTTTTCCAATCCTCAGACAGGACGAGTTTGGGATGAGCCGTGTCTGGATCCAGAGTCACATTCCCTGGAGAGAGAATCAGAGTGTTAGGGGCAGAGCTCAGCCCTGGGGGAGGCTGGGACCATTTCTCACGCTCCCCAGCAGCCCCATTCAGGCTGGGACAGTCCCAGATCCCAGGGAACTGCCTCTGTCCTGGACACCTGAGGGTACGTCTAGACTACCTGCCGTATCGGCGGGTAGCGATCGACTGAGACACAATATATCGATCCCCGAACGCGCTCCTGTTGACTTCGGAACTCCTCCAGCATGAACGGCGGTAGCGGAGTCGACAGGGGGAGCCGCAGACGTTGATCCCTTGCCGTGAGGACGAGAGGTAAATCGATCTAAGATACTTCGACTTCAGCCACGCTATTCACGTAGCTGAAGTTGCGATCTCAGATCGACCCCTCTCCCCGTGTAGACCAGCCCTGAGACTGAGCAGAGATGTCACTGCAGCTCCTCAGTCTTTGTAACAGGTTCCACTTCATTAGTTTCTCATTGATCACAGAGGCTTCAGCTCCCACATCCCGCTGCTGGTGTTGCCCCATTCCCAGCAGCACAGACACAGCCAGGAAGGCGTCAGAAGTTTTTATTGAGGGAGCAGAAGTGGCAGGTACCAGCTTTATACCCCAGAGGGAAGCTCCTTCCCTAATGCAGCCTCCACTCCCAGGCCAGGAACAGAGAGGAAGGTGCAGCACTGGGGAACAGCCACTTAAGACCAGAGAGTAGGAGGTGGCACTGGGTGGGTAGCACCATCCCCAGCCTAGAGAGAAGAGAGGAGCTGCCAACATCACAGGGAGAGCATCTCCCCAGTCCCGGAAGCAGGGAGCGGCTCCAGTGGGAGAGCCCAGCGCTGCCCAGAGGAAAGGCAGGATGCTGGAGAAGAGCGATGGAGACCCTGCACCGGGGTGAAGCAGAGGATGTGGCAGGGAGCTCTGTTCGCGTGTGACTCAGTTAAGAGTGTTTCTGTTCATCAGAATGGGCATGAACTCAGCACTAGGGGTGGTGTCAGGACTGTTTTTGTGTCCCCGACAGCTCAATGGCCCTGACTGAGGCCCTGCCCCCTGGCCAGGCTGGGAGACTTGCCTGCCATGGAGAGCCCCTGACACTCCACCTGCCCTGGACATGGGTCCATGGGCCTTTGGCAGCAGTCCCCAGCCCATGTCCCCACTCCCTGGGGTGCACCACCCTGGGCAGGTGGAGTATCCAGGGCTTCCCAGTGCAGTCCCTGAATGGCAGCCTGGTTCTGGCTTCTGACCTGGCCAGGGCCTCAGGAAAGAGGAGCAGGGTGGGGCCACTGAGAGAGGCCAGCACCAGGGCGAGATTGGTGCTGTGGGCAGGGGCTGCACTACACAGAGAGGAGCTGCTCAGCTGCCCTGCCCTAAGCATAGATACTGCCGGCTATGCTCCACCCCTGCCAAGGCTTACAGTGTGTCAGGGCAACGTGGCCCTCTTCCCCAAACTATGCCCATGCTGAAAAGTGTCCTGGTCATCCCAGCTTTAAAGTGTGTGTGTGTTGTGGGGGAGACATGGGCCCCTGGATCTCCTTACCGCTTAATGTGTTATTTTGAGGACTGTGTGTGTCATGGTCGCTGTCAGTTTGGTTGGTAACTTTGGCTACAATCTCATGAAGACGTTTTCTCTGGAATTTTCTCATAATTTAAAGGCAATCTTCACTTGCAAACTCACCCTGTCTGTGTGCTCCAAAGAATTCTCCTCTTTTTATCTCCAGTTCAGACGGCAAAGTGTCTTGGGGGAGAAAGGAGAAGAGAGGTGAGATTTCAGACTTTCATATTCATAAGAGCATCCCCACTCTGAAACTGTTTCATAATTATGACAGAGAAACAGACAGAGAGGCCCAGAGACACACTCAGGTATTTAATATAAAAAGGTCTGAAACCTATTTCCCCTCTCAATCAGGCATCTCTCAGCAATGGAGCCATCAGCCTTGCAGCCTCACAACTATCCCAGGACATACAATTTGTAAGAGATTTACTTTTCCCTCCTCATCCCCTCCCTCCCTTCAGACTCTGGTTGGTTTGTCTCATTCATTTACTGCCTTTTTGTCGTAATCTTGACCCAGATCATACAAAGTAACTTTACCCACTTGGGTCCCTTTGACACTAACGGGATCTTGAGAGTTTGTGAAATTTTGGCTCTAACTGTGAGCTGTTGGGTCTGTTTACTCAGTGTCTGTACAGAGAGCAGCACGACAGCAGCACGACAGCACGACAGGACCTTGTCCTTCATAGGCAGATATGGAAATAATAGTAAAATTATTTTATCAACGTGGAAATTGAGGTGCGGGAGGATTGGCACAAGGTACCTTACACAGAGCAGGGCTGGGGCGGGCAGGCAGAGCTGGCGACCTCTGGCCTGGCAAGTCCTCAGGCTGAGGCCTTGTTAAGGGCCAGGGATGGTACTAGGGTTAGAAAGGCCGTAGGTCCAACTCCTTTGCTAATGATGAGTGGATATGGTGGACTGCAGGCTGCCCCAGAGAAAGGGGGCTAGATGACTGGCAATAACCACTGAGGCAAGGTGGGTATAGAGGGTTGGGATGCCCCTGCGAGAGGATACCCAGAGTGTGGGGGTACTGCTGTGGGCAGAACCCCAAGGTAAGGGGCACTGGCGTCCAGGAGGGACATGGAGGGGCCTGAGGCAGGAGAGACACTGGCCAGCAGTGGGCGCTCTGGAGCGGGAAAGCTAATTCCCTGACTGACCAGCAGGAGGCACCGCACTGCTGAGTGCTCAACCAGTTACACTTGAGGTTATACAATCATGTTTTGAGGACTTCAGTAACTTGGCCAGAGGTTAGGGTCAATTGCAGGAGTGGGTGGGTGAGATTCTGTGGCCTGCAGTGTGCAGTTGGTCAGACTGGATGATCATGATGGTCCCGTCTGGCCTTAAAGTCTTTGAGTCATTTCTTAATTTAACAGCATCATCTAAGTGTGAACCAATTGATCAGCACCATTCTCTTCTCAGAGGCGCATCCCAATTTCTATTCCTAGATCCCTTCTAGGTACCTTTGAACTTCCCCAGAATCTCCATTAGCACAATCGTTTTCTGGGGGAAACCACTGACTCGCTCTTCCAGTTCAGGAGAAATCTCCTCTGGCTGCTGGAACTTCCTCTTCTCACACCTGGAGGGAAACAATTTCACGTGATTATATTTTACTGTGTGACTCATTATAAGTTCTGGCTAGAGAGTCGCTGCTCTAATGGGCCTGGAGTTAGAATTCTCGACTTCTCCCAGCCTCAGAGCAGGTGCAACACAGCCCAGGACCAAGCAGCCTTCCCTTCAAAGGTCATTAATATTCTTCAACTCTGGTCTGGAGAGACCAGCTCTGGGGACAAAAGGGGAATTGAGTCTCCATGGCCAATCTGCTCCTAGGCCTCCATGCTCTGAGGGACAGGAGGTTCCCAGGTGAAGTGCTGTAGAAATCTGCCTCTAGGAACTAGACTGAGACACCAACTACCCCTTCCCCAGCTCATTTCTCACAGGTCTCCAAACAGCCCTCAGATGGGGAAAGGCTCTTGAAAACTACTGCCCTGGGCTGAACAGTGACCAGGATCCAGCAGTGACAGGCCCATATTCCATCCCCACAATCCTGAAGCAGCCAGTCCCCCAGGGATGTGACATCTCTACAAAATACTTGAGGTCAGTCTTTCCCACTGACAGGAGAATTCTAGAGTCTTCTGTACAAGAGTGAGCACCCCAGGATGGAGTTGATCAGAGAGATTTGTATCCAACACGTGATCTCCCCACACATTTTGCTGTAGAGCCCTGGGGAGATGCGGTGCTACCCTCATCATCAAGCTCTTTCCCAGCATTGTGGAGTGTGAGGGAGCCACATACCTGCTCAAGGTGGTTCTGACATCCTAGAGGAGAGAGAGACAAAAGAATTTCAGTCCCCTCTGACACACGCACACAGGGGATTCCAGGGAAGGGATTTAGGAAGTATGGGGGAAGAGACCCTGCCCTGTCCCCAGGGCCATTGATTCTGAGCTAATGGGGCTTTTCCATCTTTCATATCTCTGTGACTCTGCTAAGAATAATACTCACTCAGATGTCAGCAATGCACATTCCGAGTGACACTGAGATCTCCGACTGCTGGAGTCCAGTGCTTATGATTCAGCAGCCCGCTCCTCCCTCTGTGGGGGTCTGGCATGTTTCTAATGATGAGTGCCGGTTTCCAATTGTCCTTGGGGGTGCTCAACCCCATGCCCCACCTCCACTCCAAACCTTTCCCCAAATCTGGTGGGTTGGGGGAGGTTTTGTTTGGGCTCTGTTTGTTTGTTCCCTCTCCTGATAGAGAGATAGACCAAGCAGGGACATCATCTCCTGAAAACCTACCTGAAATGATCCGTCTAAGACTACAAAAATTCTAACTAAGGCAAGGAAATGCGTTTGGTTATTTTTTTGTTTTAGCTTGTGAATTTTCCCTATGCTAAGACGTAGTTTTAGTCCTGTTTTTGTAACTGTGAAGCTGAGTCCAGAGGAGAGTCCTCTGTGTTTTAAATCCTTTTATTACCCTGTAAAGTTACCTTCCATCCTAATTTTACAGGTGTGATTCTTGTACTTTTTTCTTTATAATAAAGTTCTTCTTTAAAGAACCTGATTGATTTTAGTGTCCTAAAGATAAGGGTCTGGTCTGTACTTACATTAAAGGCAATTGGTTGGTATATTATTCTCAAGCCTCCCAGGAAAGGGGTGAAGGCACTTGGGGGATATTTTGGGGAATAGGGATTCCAAGTGACCCATGTCTGAATTTTTGTTTAAATCACTTGGTGGTGGCAGCAAGGACAAGCAAAGGACTTTTTGTCTTGGGGAAGTTTTTAACCTAAACTGATTGAATATAAGATTAGGGGGTCGTTCATGTGGGTCCCCACATCTGTCCCCCAGAGTTCAAAGTGAGGAGGAATCCTAACATGAGCACACTCCCGCTCCTCTCCCTCCCAGCATCTTCGCCACACAGTGGAACAGCTGATTGCAGCAGGCAGATGGTGCTGGAAGAAGTGGGAGGACTTGATCGGCAGGGCTGACGGTGGGTAGCACTGAGGGGGAGAGCTGGCTGTCCTGGAGCACCCACCTATGTTTCTCATTCAGTCTCACCTGTAGGAATTCACTCGCTGGCTTCTGACATTTCCCCTCCAGCTCACGGGTCAGCTCACTCAGACGGGAAATCTGCTCGGAGAATTTACTGAGATTTTTATTCTGGATCCTCACAATCTCCTTGTCCAGCTTCTCCAGCTGGGCCAGCAGGAGTCGCTTCTGTTCCTCCAGGAACTGCTGCAATTGCTGAAATTCAGACACAATCTTCTGCCTCTCGGTTTGTGTTTGTTTCTGTATGAAATAGGGCAAGGGCTGGTCAGGGACATGGATGGAGCCCAGGGTCCTTTCATGGAGAGCTGAGTGTGCAGGAGGGTGATTTTCTTTGAAAATCCTCAGATTTCTGACATTTGACTCTACCCTGTGGGTACTAGGCAGGGGATTCTCTCACACCTTCCCTTTTGGCCCTGTATCCCTGTGAACGGGATGTTTCTCTGTCAGTCATGGTTAGCATCTTCTGTTATTTATGGTCTGTGGAAATTCAGACCCAGAGCAGCAGGAGGCAGGACTCAACACTACACTAACAGAGACATCAGGGGAGTTAAAATAAACAAATGTTTTAAAAATGCACAAAATGTCTAGACACAGAGGACAAGCACTTCACAGGGACATTTGTGTGAATTCAGGCAAGCCACAAGGGCTACTCATCAACTGAAATGAAAGCTTAGGGCTTGTCTACACATGAATCAATCCCAGCCATGGGCGCCAACTTATATGGGCTCCTGGGATTAAAGCCCCAGGAATATTCACAGTCAGGGTCTCTGCTCCACAAAAATTTGGAGCTAGGTTTCGTCCTTTAAATCCCAGCCGCCGGGAATTAAAAGGTTTCTGGGTCACCCGCAGCAGCTGCTAGGCCAGCGCCCTTTAAATCCCAGCCGTGGCCGGTAATTAAAAGGCTTTGGGTTGCCCGCAGCAGCGGGGAGCCCAGTGCCCTTTAAATCCCAGCCGTGGCTGGGAGTCAGAGGGCCCTGGGCTGCCCGCGGCAGCGGGGAGCGTAGAGCCCTTTAAATCCCAGCCACGGCCGGGAATTAAAAGGCTCTGGGTTGCCCGCAGCGGCGGGGAGCCCAGAGCCCTTTAAATCTCAGCCGCGCCAGGAATCAGAGGGCTCTGGGCCCCGCAGTGACGGGAGCCCAGAGCCTTTAAATCCCAGCCGCGTTGGGACTAAAGGCTCTGGGTTGCCCGCAGCGGCGGGGAGCCCAGAGCCCTTTAAATCTCAACCGCAGCCGGGAGTCAGAGGGCTCTGGGTTGCCTGCAGCGGCGGGGAGCCCAGAGCCCTTTAAATCTGAGCCGCGGCCGAGAGTCAGAGGGCTCTGGGCTGCCCACAGCGGTGGGGAGCCCAGAGCCCTTTAAATCCCATCCTTGGCTGGGAATCAAGAGGCTCTGGGTTGCCCGCAGCGGCGGGGAGCCCAGAGCCCTTTGAATCCCAGCCGGAGCCGGGAATTAGAGCGCTCTGGGCTGCCCGCAGAGATTTTGAGCCGTGGCTGGGATTTAAAGGGCTCAGGGCTGCCTGTGGCTGCCGGCAGCCCAGGGCTGTTTCAATCCCGGCATGCAGCCGCTGTTTGCCCCCTCCCCAGACCTCTGTCCCAACTGCCCCCCAGGACCCCCACCCCCTATCTAACACCGCTGGTGGTCCTTATTCCCTGATACCCCTCTCCTGGGACTCCTGCCCCTAACTGCCCCCAGGACCCCACCCCTATCTAAATGCCGCTGCTTTGTCCCCGATTGGTCCCTCCCAAGACCCCTGCTCCAACTGCCCTTTGGGACCCCAGCCCCTATCTAAGCCTCCCTTCTCCTTGTCCCCAACTGCCCCCTCCTGAGACCCCACCCAACTTCCCCCCAGGACCCCACCCCCTATCTGTCCCCTGATAAACCTCTGGGACTCCCATGCCTATCCTACTGCTGCCTGTCCCCTGACTGCCCCCCGAAACCGCTGCCCCATCCAACCACCCCTGCGCCCGGTCCCTGGACTGCCCCCTGAACTCCCTACCTCTTCTCCAACCTCCAGCCCTTTACCGTGCCACTCAGACAAGAGTGTCTGGCTGCCATGCTCCTCTGTGGAGCCCACAAGCCCCAGCACCTGCCTTCCAGATTTGAACACCTCAGGATTCAGGAGTGCTCAAGCTCAGTTTGGGCAGCTGTTACTTCATTTCTCCCAAATCAAATATACTGATCCACTGTAACTTGCTGTAGAAAAAGCAGGATAAAATTGAGCAAGAAATGCTTATTAGGACTGGAATTGCTATTTTCAACAGCCATTGCCTTTTTGTTTGTTTGAAAGGAAGACAGTGATATTGCATTGGCAAATTCCCCATAGAAAGAAAGAGTGGAACAACAGGATAATAAAGGCACCTCAACTTTTCCTCATTTATGGAGGACAGTCTTATAATATGCATCCAGGTATCTTCCAATCACACAAGCTGAAAATTGTTCCACTTTACTGCACCTCTGTAAACATATGGGAACCAATCCTGTCTATGTTTTGTGCACATACAAAATTGCTGCTGAATGACCTGCCCAGGGAGCGTTACCAGTGACCCAGGGCTGGGGAGGGAGGAGGTGTGTGTGTGGGGGAGGCACTGGTGTGGCATCTTGCAGGGGAAACTGAGGCACACACACAGTATTCACAGAAAATATTAAGAACATTCCCACTTCATCACAACAGGTGCAACAAAATATAATACTGTATATTGAAGTAGGCAAGTGCTGCTTCTGACTTTCCACTTAATTGACCCTTGTAATCTTGTGGCACTGACACGTTGTAGCTTCATTTTATATCGGCTTACAGGGCGGCAGCGGGGGGCACAACCATTTTGGGCCCCACCAAAAATTATACAAACCTGCTGCCTATGAATCCAGCAATCCATGATCATGGAGAAACACACACAAAGCTCATGTTCACGTAGGCCACACAGGAATCTGCCTCCAATCAGACCTCCCACTGCCAGTCCCACAACTGGTTCATAACAACAGGTACCTACCAGATATTCCCGGCAATTCCTCTCTCTAGTCGCTTTCAATCCCAGCAGCTTTTCTCTCTCTTCCCTCAGAGTTTTCAAATGGGCCTGGATTCTTTCCTGAAGAAACAGAAATGATTTGGGAGGTTTCATCTGGATAGTTGAGAAGTGCTTGGAAGTGGGTGTTTTTCCACCCGAAACCCAAGATGACTGTGGTTCTAATCGCTTAGCGACATCAGGACCACCAAGGTGATGAAACCTCATTAATGGAAACTAGGAGCGTGTCACATTCAGACTCATTACCAATTCTGGTTCAGTGTTTTTAGTAATTAGCAAGAGATCTCAATTATACCCAAGCTTTACTGGTATTTGTGAATTGATTAATGGTACAGAGCATAACAGGGCACTGGAGTCACATGGGGGTGAATCAATAAACCTGTTTTTTGAAGGTATAACAAACAAAGGGATACAAATCTCAGGCCTGGTCTACACTAGGACTTTAAGTCGAATTTAGCAGCGTTAAATCGAATTAACCGCGCACCCGTCCACACCAGGAAGCCATTTAATTTGACATAGAGGGCTGTTTAGTTCGAATTCTGTACTCCTCCCCGACGAGGGGAGTAGCGCTAAATTCAACATGGCTATGTCGAATTAGGCTAGGTGTGGATGCAAATCGAACTTAGTAGCTCCGGGAGCTATCCCACAGTGCACCACTCTGTTGATGCTCTGGACAGTAGTCCGAGCTTCGATGTTCTGACCAGCCACACAGGAAAAGCCCCGGGAAAATTTGAATTCCTTTTCCTGTCTGGACAGTTTGACTCTCATTTCGTGGTTGGACATCGGGGCGAGCTCAGCAGCACCGGCA
Organism: Mauremys reevesii; assembly: GCF_016161935.1. NCBI lineage: Eukaryota > Metazoa > Chordata > Testudines > Geoemydidae > Mauremys > Mauremys reevesii. The sequence continues at coordinate 3,092,109 of NC_052637.1, forward strand.
GCAATGCAGAGCTCTCCAGCAGAGGAGTTCATGTAATCTCTGAATAGAAAGAGGGACCCAGCATAGACTGACCGGGAAGTATTGGATCTGATCGGTGTGTGGAGCGAGGAGTCTGTGCTTTCGGAGCTGCGCTCCAAATAACGGAATGCAAAGACCTACGAGAAGGTCTCCAAAGCCATGGCAGACAGAGGATACAGGCGGGATGCAACGCAGCGCCATGTGAAAATCAAGGACCCCCAGACAAGGCTACCAAAAAATCAAAGGGGCAAACGGACGCTACGGAGCCTGCCACCACTGCCCCACCAGTGACCATGGACTCTGACGATGGGACAGTGTCGACGGACAGTTCCTCGGCAATGTTCGCGGACGGGGAAGATGAGGAAGGGTTTGTGGAGGACGAGGCAGGCGACAGCGCTTACAACGCTGCTTTCCCCGACAGCCAGGATCTCTTCATCACCGTCACGGAGATCCCCTATCAACCCTCCCCGGCCGTTAACCCGGACCCTGAATCAGGGGAAGGAGCAGTCGGTAAGTGCTTTAAACATGTAAACTTTTATTCTTAATATAACAGGAAGCTGAAGTATGTGAAAAGGAGGTCTCTACATATATGGGGATAGAATAGAAATCCTCCTGGGAGATCTCCACGAAGCTCTCCTGGAGGTAATCGAAAAGCCTCCGCAGGAGGTTCCTGGGGAGAGCTGCCTTATTGGGTGCTCCGTGGTAGCACAGTTTTCCGCACCAGGCTTTCATGAGGTACTCAGGGAGCATTGCCTCCCCGAGCACGGCTGCATAGGGCCCTGGTTTGTGCTGGCTTTCACGCAGCATGCGCTCTCTATCTCCTTCAGTGACCCTCCTCAGTGCGATCTCGCTCGGCAACTCCTGCATCTAATTAGGGGAATTACTGTAATGTTACGCCTGGTCCAAAGTATGTTTAAAAAATCTCCGGACAGACGGCATAGCAGAGACTCAGCACGCTGCTGCGTGACAAGCGTAACAGAAAGCCAAAGAATCAAATGGACGCTCATGGAGGGAGGGGGGACTGAGGACGCAAGGTATCCCACAGTTCCTGCAGTCTCCGAAAAGCATTTGCATTCTTGGCTGATCTCCCAATACCTGTACGGTCAAACACATTGTTCGTGGCGGTTCAGGGCATAGCTCGTCAATGTACCCCCCTCCCCCGCCCCCAGAAGGAAAAGGAAAAAAAATCGTCTCTTGACTCTTTTAAATGTCACCCTATGTGTACTGAATGCTGCTGGTAGACGCTATGCTGCGGCACTGTACTGTAGCATCCTTTCCCCCCTCCGCCTCATGGGTGGCTGATGGTCCAGTCGTCATCATCATCATCATCATCATCATCATCATCATCATCATCAGCCTTGCTGTAGATGGTGTAGTGCAATACGACTGATACCCGTCCTCGTCATCAGCCCATAAGTAGATGGCCTGCTAACCGTCTTCATCATAGCAACAGGGGGCTGAGCTCCATCAGCCCCCGCCCTTCATGTGTAAAGAAAAGATTCTGGACTGTCATAGCAGCAGGATGCTGTTTTCCTCTCCCACCATACTGCTTAATGTCCTGTCTGGACAATCATAGCAGCTGGAGGCTGCCTTCCCCTCATTTCATTTCAGTAACAAGTCACTATTTCTTATTCCTGAATTCTTTATTACTTTAGCACACAAATCAGGGGACACTGCAACGGTAGCCCGGGAAGGCTGAGGGAGGAGGGAAGCAACAGGTGGGGTTGTTGCAGGAGCACCCCCTGTGAATGCCATGCAGCTCATCATTCCTGCATAATCTGACACGGAGCGGCTGTGCTCTCTGGTTCTCTGAAACACTGGATCTCTACTACACTAGCCCCATTTTCTATGCAGGAATTATTCTATTTTTAGATACCATAAAGGAGGAATTGACTCAGGGAGTCATTCCCAGTTTTGTCTTTTGCGCCCCCAGCTGATCTTGGCCAGGGGCACCTATGACAGCAGCAGAAGGTATAATGCAATACGGCTGGTAACCATCATCACCTTGCCAATTTACAATGGCATGGTAGATGGTACAATATGGCTGATAACCATCTGTGCTATCATGCAAAAGCAAATGAATGCTGCTGTGTAGCACTGCTGAATCGCCTCAGTCCGCGGCATCTAGTATACATACGGTGATAGTGACAAGAGGCAAAACAGGCTCCATGGTTGCCACGCTATGGCGTCTGCCAGGGCAATCCAGGGAAAACGGGCTTGAAATGATTGTCTGGCGTTGCTTTCCCGGAGGAAGGAATGAGTGACTACATGTACCCAGAACCACCCGCAACAATGAAATTTGCACCATCAGGCACTGGGATCTCAACCCGGAATTCCAAGGGTCGGGGGACACTGCGATGGGGTGGAACAGGGGCAGAGTTTATGCTTTCCGGATTGCCTGCTGCAGGAGTGCGGACGAGATAGGTGCTGTGCATGGTCTTGTTCACAGACACAGACTAGACTGTGTTCATTGTTCGCAGAAATGTATCTTTGCAAGGAATTCACTCCCTCTTTCCCATCACACAGCTTCGACTGTCTCCAGACCTGCCAAAGCATCCCCCTCACAGGGGCTGGCAAAGATTAGGCGGCGAAAGAGAAAGACACGGGACGAGATGATCGCTGAAGTTATGGGGTGCTCCCGAGCCGAGGCAGACCAGCAGAACCACTGGAGGGAGACCCTCTCTCTGTACCAGCGCTCACACAGCGAACGGGAGGAGAGGTGGCGTGAGGAAGACAAGCAGGCGACTCAAACGCTGCTTGGACTAATGAGGGAGCAAACGGACACGCTCTGGCGCCTTGTGGATGTTCTGCAGGACCGCAGCCAGGAGGACAGAGCCCCCCCGCAGAGTATCTGCAACTGCCTCCCTGCCACAAAGTCCCATACCTCCCGTCACCCAAAGTAACCAGAAGGAGTGGTGCCAGGGGCCGTGAAAACTATCACTGCACCCCAGCAGAGTGCTCAGGTAGACAAAAGCTCTCATACCCTAATTTTTGAGAATTCCTTCCCTTCCTGACTCACCCTAGCCCCAATCCCAGTTTCATCCCCTGACTGTCTGGTTAATTATTAAAAATACTTTGCTGTTAATTACTGTTTCCGTCATGCTTTTTTACACAATGCTGCGTTTGAAGGGGTGGGTGGGGAAGGGGGTAGGGTATTGCATAGGACAGTCACCTTTAGCAGGGTACAGAGACGGGGGCAGGATCAGCAGCAGGTCACACACACAGTGCAGTCAGTAGGCACCCTGGTCGGTATGGGAGGTGGTTTGCAGGTTCTGTGTGGGTGGGGGGGTACGTGACTTTGTAGCGGGGGAGGGGGGTTACAGATCTCATGCAACGGTCCCTGTCCTGGACCACAGAGCCACGCAGCAGAGGAATCTGTATCCGTCCTCCCCCGCCACAAGGCCACATAGCCCCCGCACACAGAGTCCCAAAAAGGAGGGATAGCAGGCTCCGTTGAAACAACCAGTCCAGCACTGCAGACTGCTCTGGGAGCAGGAGCCTGTCATTCCTCAAGTTTAGAGGTGGTCTTTACATCACCGCACACCCTACCAGCACAGTCTGCGTCCCAGTTTCAACCCTTTAATGCAAAGTCATCAATAAAGAAACCTTTGTAAAGTTACAGTGGAACATGAATTTTATTTTTAAACGTGTGTTGGAAGTGGGGGAAGCGGGGTGGAAGGGGTATGTAACTGCCGATGCTGGTCAACAGTAACTTGGTAAAGAAACAGGGGCAGGTTCAGCTTCTCTGTAAAGAAACTGAACAGTCACAGGTCACGCTGCTCGCTGCTCGCTGGTACTTGAAGAGTTCCTTGTCGCTGTCCCAGGCGCCTGTATAGGGCTTCAGGAGGCAGGGCATTAGCGGGTAGGCTGGGTCCCCGAGGATCACTATAGGCATCTGCACATCCCCAAGAGTTATTTTGTGGTCCGGGAAGAAACTACCTTCCTGCAGGCGTCTAAACAGAGCAGGGTTCCTGAAAACACATGCGTCATGAACTTTGCCTGGCCACCCGACGTTGATGTTGGTAAAACGTCCCCCATGGTCCACCAGTGCTCGCAGCACCATTGAAAAGTAGCCCGATTTCTCAGCAGCTGACTGTGGAAGAGGTGGACGATAAGGTGCGAGGAGTTGACAAAGGCCATAAGTGCAGCGATGATCGCAGCGGGCTCCATGCTCGCAGTGCTGTGGCGTCCGCGTTGTCACTGACCAGAAAAGTGCGCTAACAGATTCCCGCCGGCGCTTTCAGGGAGGGAGGGCGTGATTGACGGTTCAATGATGACAGTTACCCAAAACCACCCTCGACACATTTTTCCCCCCAGCAGGCATTGGGGGCTCTACCCAGCATTCCACTGGGCAGCGGGGACTGCAGGAACTGTGGGATAGCTTCCCACAGTGCACCGCTTCCAAATTTGACGCTGGCCCCGTTACTGTGGACTCACACAGTCGAATTAGTGTTTTTAGTGTGGATACACAAATTCGACTTCGTAAGGTCGAGTCCACAAATTCGACTTAAGTTGATTCGAAATAGTCTTGTAGTGTAGACATACCCTCAGAAGCCACCAGGGTTTAAATACGGGCTGGGATTTCAGCCCTGAAGCCCTGGGGCTGCACTGGTTGGGCAGAGCTGGTCTAAGCACCAGGGCAAAACTCATGAGACATCGGGAGGCCATTCGTCTGGTTTGAAGCTGCACAGTCCAGTTTTGTGGAGCACTATCCCTGTCCGTCAGGGACCCAGCACTGGACATGGCTTTGTCTGGTGCAAAAGGGAGAGGAGAAGACTGAGGCTGCAGGAGGACACCCGTGAGAGTGGGGGCGGGGCTGGGGTGGCACCTTCATGCAGAATGATGCAGGGGGTGGAACACTGGAAAAAGCAGTGGTGGGGTCCACACAGGGTGACTGATACTGGTGAGGATGGGCCCATGCATGCAGACGTGGGTATAGCCGATGTTCTGGGGATGTCTCAGAGACCTCCCTAATTAGACATGATGCAGATCTGTACAAAGAATAGGTTGGGGTTTGCCCCAGGGCTGTCCTAACCCCTCTCCATGGCAATGGCCCCTGGGTAGGTACTCCACAGTCCCATTCCCTGGTAAAGATCCTGGAAGCAGTGCATTCTGGGAGATTTCAAAAAGCTGTCTGGTTGGACTAACAGAACAGGTCTGACTGGTCCTTGCCCACGTACACAACAGAGCAGGTCAGACTGGCACCGGTCAGCTCCAGCCTGGGGTTGGTTTTGCTACAATCCAGTGTAATCCCAGTGGTACTTGGCATGGACCTGAGCTGTCTGGAGCCCTTTTGTGTGCGGACTGAAGGTGCTCAGGGTCCCACACAGCGTTTAGCCCAGTGATCTCCTCTAGTGCAGGCCGGCAGCATCTGAGTTTAACCCCTCATGGAGAAACACTGGAGTTCAGAATCCCAGTGAGAAACCTCCTCTCCCTGCTGGGCCTGGGACCTTTATCAAGGCGTCTCTCCCTCCTAACAGAGACAATTCATCACTGGGTGGGGCTGATGCTAAGATGGCAGCATGGCAAAGTGGTTCGGGTTGTGGACTGGGTCTGGGAAAATCTGGGTTCTATGCTAAGCTCTGTCACTGACATGCTCAGTGACTGTGTGCAACTCGCTGCCCCGCTTTGTGCCTCAGTTTCCCTTCCCACCTTTTGTCTAGCTAGACCAGTGGTAACCTACTAGTCGATTGCAATCAACTAGTTGATCCTGGAGATTCTCCCAGTTGATCGCAAACTCTGGCAGCTGTGCGGCACTCCCAGAAGGGGCCAGCTTGCCCCCGCAGCCTGGGGTGAGGGCAGGGTTCTCTTCACAGGGCTCCTGCCTGCAAGCACCGCCCCCGCAGCTCCTATTGGCCAGAAATGGGGAACTGTGGCCAATGGGAGCTGCGGGAGTGGTTCCTGCAGAGAGGGGCAGCGTGTGTAGCCACATGCTCCCCTCCAGGGGCTACAGGGGCACATTGGCCCCTTCCAGGAGTGGCGCAGGGTTGGGACAGGCAGGGAGCCTGCGTTAGCCCCGCTGCACTACTGACTGGGAGCAACCTGAGGTAAGTCAGTGCTGCCCAGCTGGAGCCAGCATCCCATACCCCCTCCTGCCCCCCAAACCCCTATTCCAGCCCTGACCCTCTTCCCAGAGCCAGCACCCTGTGCCCTCACCTGCTCCCCATCCCCCTGCCCCAGGCTCAGACCAGAGCCCCCTCCCATACTGCAAATCCCTCGGCCCCAGCCCAGAGCCCGCACCGCCACCTGAATCCCAACCTCCTGATACAGACCGGTGACCATGAGTGAGGGTGGGGGAGAGCAATGGAGGGGAGGGATATGGAGTGAGTAGCGCTTCTGGGGCAGGGGGTAGATCCTGCTTTCAAGATTTGATATTTTGCCTCTGTTGCCACATTGCCAGATCATTAATTTTGTTACAGCATCTCCCGTACAATGAAGACTTTACAGAGCTGAATGATGAGTCACACCTGTGACAGGGAACTCTCAGTGAAATTAGCCTGTCATTAAAACCCAAAAGTTAACCCATTAAATTTCACAGCAATTCCCTACCTTGTACTCCTGGGCAGCCTCCTCGATGGGAACCACCGTGTGAGCGCGGTGAGCCCGGGATCTGTCGCACACCACACAGATGGGGGTTTGATCCTCTTCACAGAACAGTTTCAGAGCCTCCTGGTGTCTCTCACACACCCCGTCCCCTCCTGCTCCTTTTGCCGCCTGTAAATTCAACTGCTTGGTGATTTTTACGACATTTGCCAGTTGCCTGTTGGGCCTGAGGTTTCTCTGTTGCACAGTTTCTCTGCACTGAGGGCAGGAGGCGGCTGTATCGGATCCCTCCCAGCACTGGCTGATGCAGGCTCGGCAGAAATTGTGCCCACACTCCAGAGTGACAGGTTCTGTGAAATACTCCAGACAGACGGGACATGTCGCTTCCTCCTGGAGACTTTCCACAGGGTTCTCTGCAGCCATGGCTCCCTCTGGACAGCGGATCAGGGTTAGTTTCAATTTCCTGAATTCACACTATGCCCCACCTGCAGCAGCAAGGGGGTGTTTCCTTGCCAGAAAATGACTCAGGCTGTTTGCTGAGAGGGAAGGACCCAACCAATTTAATCCCTGGAGGCTTTAGTGTAAAAATGTACAATCACATGTGTGCCAGGTAACTTTCAGTGAAATTAGCCTCTAATTAAAACCCCTAATGTATCACTAGGACTCTGGTCCTGCAATCAGCCCCTGTGCTGGTGGGGAGGGTCACTGAGGCATCCCCCTGTGAGGCTGAACCTGGAGGAGAAGCAGCTGGTGTCTAAGGAGTGATAGGCTGGGCAGAATTTTGTTTATAATATCTAATTTTGACAGATAATCTTTTTTTAAGCAATTTTTATATTTATCGATTTAAACTTTCACAGCTCCACAACAATCTGGGTTTTAAGCATTTCATTCCAATTAAAATGTTCACGGTTGTGGGAAATTATGTGGGGATCAGACAATATTTTGGTCAGACTGGAACTATTTAATGACACTGGACACTGAGATTCAAAAATATTGAAGCTTTAGAACTGTTAAAATTGTCTGTGAGCCCGTAAATGGTTCATATCGTACCTGTCATTACTCTGCCCTGGCTGTCGGATGGACTGTGTGCAGCTGGTTACTGAGAGACATTCAGTTAGACAGGTAGGGTGACATTTTTGTGCTCTGCCCCTTTCTCAGTAAACTGAAACTTTTCAGGATCAGGACACTGACTCATTCGCTTTCTGGGTCTACTTGCTCAGCGTCTGCTCAGAGTTCAGCACCGTGAGGCCCTCGTCCTCCAAAGACTGTAATGCCAAGAGACACACAGGCATTGTAGAGATGGGGAAACTGAGGCAGAGAGAGGGGTGGTTCAGTAGGCCCCTATTCAGTGACTGCAAGGGCCAGTGCAGACCTTAGCAGCAGCCAGGCAAGTCCTGAGCTGCAGCTAGAGCCGCATCGCTGCTTTAATGGTCCTAAGGGGCTTTGCCAAGGTGCAGGATATAAGAGAAGCAGCTTCACCCTGGCCACACCCGTCTAGTCCTTTCCACCCCTCCCTCCTCCAGCCTGTCCCTGCCCCAACCCCACTCCCTCCCGCCCCTCCCAGGGGCGCTCCCTGTGCCTGCAGCTGCTGGGGAGGAGGCACAAACAGCCGTTCTAGCCAGCCCAGGAGCCAGAGCACACTGAGGGGCTGGATCCAAATGTCAAGAATCTCTTTTGATTTAGGGTCCTAATTTCGGTACTGACCTAAGTGCTGAGGGGCTGGTTCTCCCAGGGGCTGGGCACCCGCAGCGCCCACTGACTCCAGTTCCTGCTGTGGATGCAGCTGGAACACGTGCCCTCGAGTCCCATATTTTGAAGAGGTATTTCAAGACATACAGAATTAGGCCATTGTTTAAAATTTAGGCCTTACCGATTTGCCCATTGTGATGTTACTGAAATGAACTGTGACCGTATAGATTATTGTTGCAACCAAGGTCCTAGAGCTGCACCAAATATTATACAAAGAAGGTCAAGTAAGGTGTCCATGAAAAGGTTGTAATTTGCTGGTTATGGTTATGCTGTCTGCATGTGTGTATCGTTTTTGTATCTGAAGTTATGAATAGTGGCTATCTGCTTGTTTCTCAATGTGTTTGATTTTAAGTAGCATCAGTGAAGCATTTGGTCAGCTTCTTGAGAAAGGACTCTTCTGAGTAAGTGCCAAATCAAGAAACACTTAACTGATAGTGGACCTTGGGAGACTCCAATCCACTTCTGAGGAGCCTTCCTGGGAACGTTCAAGATAGCATGTGAGCAATGGCTACCGCCTGCAAACTGAGTCATGCATGGACCTGTGACTCCCTCATGTGACTCCAAACTCCATTTTGCTGCTGTGATTTTCCGCAGTAAGAACAAAGGGGTTTCCGTCCACATGGCAGAGGATATAAAAGGCCCTGGAAAGCCCTATATTTTGATCTTCAGTCCTGCTTCTGACATATGGAGGAACTTTGCGAGAAACTGAAGCTCTGAAGAAAGGACTGAACGACCCATCCAAAGCTGTTTTGATTGTACTCCAGAGACTTGATTTGAACTTGCAGTTTATTCCATCACTGCTATAAGCCTGAACCAAGAACTTTGCAATTGTTGTATGTATTTGATTCCAGTTAACCAATTTTAACTCTCATCTATATTTCTTTCTTTTTATGAACAAACCTTTAGATTTTAGATTCTAAAGGATTGGCAACAGCGTGATTTGTGGGTAAGATTTGACTTGTATATTGACCTGGGTATGGGGCTTGTAACCTTTTTTTTTTCTTTTACTGAAGTATTGGTTTTCATAACCGTTCGTCCCCATATAGAGTGGTGCTGGTGGTGATACTGGGAATCTGGAGGGAATTGCTTGTTTGACTTCTGGTTAGCCACTGGGATGAAAGTGAAGTCCTCTCTGTTTGGCTGGTTGGGTGTAGCCTTGGGCTGTGAATGCCCTGCTCTTTCCTGAATTGATCCTCTCAGTAGTGTCCCCCAAGAGCATGCCTTGTTATACCCATTAACAGCAGTACGTGGGCTAAGACTCATTGTATATCCCTGTTTGTACTTGGTCACTGCTCAATCCCGTTATTCTAAGGAGAAGAGGAACCAACTCCAGGGGTGCTCTGGAGCTCAAACCCCCACAGAAAAAAATAGCAGATGCTCAGAACCCACCTGCTACAGTTGTTCGATGGGGCCTTTGATCAGCTGTTTGGCAGCTGGGGAAAGCGCTTGGGTGAGGGCAGAGAGCAGCAAGCCGCAGGTGGGAGGGGCCTTCTGGGGAAGGGTTGGATCAGGGGTAGGAAGCGGTGGAGAAAGGCGGTGTTCGGGGCTGGAGCACTTTGAGGGAAAAATAAAAGTCTGCACCTATGGTAAGCAGAGAGCTGGCAGTGAAAGGCCCATGTTACATCCCCAGTGTCTACAGGCAGCCAGACCCCCCAGGATGGAACAAGTTAATAATTGACGATGACCTGTTCTGTTCATTTGATCGTTGCCTGTTCTGTTCGTTGCCTCTGGGGCACCTGGCACTGGCCACTGTCAGCAGACAGGACACTGGGCTACATGGACCTTTGGTCTGACCTAGTGTGGCCGTTCTTATGTTCTTATAATCTTTCCCACGGGATGGGTAAATTCACTGTTTTGTTCAGGGGCTGAGAATCTCAAGGTTAATTTGAACAAAGTGAAAGTAGCGGAAATGGGACCCCTGCGCCACACACTGTGCTGAGGTGCCCTGGGGAGACGTGGCTTCACCTGGTGTCCAACCCCTGCCCAGGCTCAAGAAGTGTGAGGTGGGTGAGAAGGAGCCACATGCCTGTTTGAGGTGCCTCTGATGTCCTAGAGAGGGAAGAGAGAAAAGAGCTCTCAGTCTAATACCTCACAGAGTGGGGAACCTTCCATTATGCAGAATGGGGCTCGACTCCTGTCTCTGCCCCCAGCTCCACCCCCACTCCACCCCTTCCATCAAGGCTACAATCCTGCCCATTTCTGCCCTGTCCCCTGTGTGCCGTTTGAGGGAGAAGGTAATATGCCACGTTTACAGAGAATTCTTAATAGGAGTAAAAGATAAGTAGTTCAGCTTCTATTCCTAGCTAAAGGCTTGGCTACACTCAGAACTCCAAAGCGCTCCAGCGGCAGTGCTTTGAAGTGCGAGTGTAGTTGCGGCAGCAGCGCTGGGAGAGAGCTCTCCCAGCACTGCAGGTACTGCACCTCCCCGTGGGGATTAGCTGCGCTCCCAGCACTGGGGCCGTTTACACTGAAGCTTTACCGTGCTGTAACTTGCTGCGCTCAGGGGGGTGTTTTTTCACACCCTTGAGTGAGAAAGTTGCAGCGCTGTAAAGCGCCAGTGTAGCCAAGGCCTAACACACAGACACACAGAGTTCAACAGGTGGAATATAATTACCAGCCTCAGTTGCTCATCCTAGTCAACTGGCCAGGTGGTCCAGTCACGAGGAGGGGAGCTGGGTCCTGCCACACTTTTAAGGTACCCCGCCCCCCCAACATTAAACAGAGTTTCAGTTACAATAGGGAGTTGCTTTACTTAGAATGTTAGACATCAGGCAATCCACACAACAGAGAGAGACCCCATAAGTGCTTAATCTGTGGGAGAAGTTTCATACGGAGATCAGACCTTGCTAAACATCAGATAATCCACATAGGAGAGAAATCCCATAAATGTTTGGACTGTGGGGAAAGTTTTACACAAAGATCAAATCTTATGGCACATCAGGCAATCCACTGTTCATACAGAGGTCTCACCTTGTTAAACATCAAGCAATCCATACCATAGGGAGACCAGGGAGACCATAGGGAGACCAAGACTCTTGGAAAGGTTTCAGAAACAGATCAGCCCTACTAAAGATCAGGCAACCCACACAAGAGAGAGACCCCACTAAGTGCTTAGATTATGGATACTTTCAAATGTGGCGGGAGGTGGGGAAGGCTTTGTTTGTGCTCTTTGTTCGTTTTCTCTTGGAGCCAGAGAGGACCAGACAGAAAAAACCCCAAACATCTCTTAAAACCCTGCCTATGGAAATAATCATCTAGAATTACAAAAGAGTAAGTAAAGCCAGGCAAGGCTTTACATGCCGACGTCCCTCTGTCCCTCGTCCACCCCTCCCTCTTCCACCCGCCCTCACCATCCCCACCCCATTCCCAGCCCTCTCAGGAACCCGCCTTGTGCCTGCAGCTGCTGGGAGGAGGCACAAGAGGCTCCTGTGCTGGAGGGATCCTCACCGTGGGGAGGGCTTTCTCCTTCCTGCAGCCCATGTGCCCAGACGAGCTGCAAACAGGACCAGAGCCCAGTGGTGGACTGGATCCAGCTTTAACAAATGCCCTTTAATTTAGGGTCTAGATTTTGGGTGCCAACTTTTAGGCACCTGGGGCCTGGTTCTCAGAGGCGTTGGGCACCTGCAGCTCCACTGACTCCACCTGCAGCTGTGGAGGCTGCATGGTTCTGGTGCATGAGCCCTGCAGTTTTCTAGCTGGGAGATTTCAAAGGCTGCCTGGTGGGACTAACGGAACCGCTCTGTCTGGTCCTTGCCCACACAATGGAACAGGTCAGACTGGCACCGGTCAGCTCCAGCCTGGGGTTAGTTTGGCTACAATCCAGTCTTGGCATGGACCTGAGCTGTCTAGAGCCCTATTGTGTGCGGACTCAAGGTGCTCAGGGTCCCACACAGTGTTCAGCCCAGTGATCTCCTCTAGTGCAGGCCGGCGGCAGCTGAGTTTAACTCCTCATGGAGCAGCACAGGAGTTCAGAATCCCAGTGGGAAACCTCCTCTCTCTGGTGAGCCTGGGACCTTTACCAAGGCATCTCTCCCTCCTAACAGACACACTTCTTCAGGGAAGTTGATGTTGAGGTGGCAGCATGGTGTAATGCTTGGCACAGTGGAGTGGGTCTGGGAGTTTGGGGTTCCAGTCCCATCTGTCCTGGGCAAGTAACTGTGCCTCTCTGTGCCTCAGTTTCCCTCCCACCCTAGACTGTAACCTGCTCAGGGCAGGGATTGCCCCCTCGCTGGGTTTTGTGCAGTGCTCAGATCTCATGTGTGGCCTGTAAAGGGTGTTGTGATGCAAATAGAAGTAATAATAAATTCTATAAAACAAACCAGGATGAACCTCAGCTCGTAGCTTCCTCTCCTGCAATCTGAAGGCAGCACTCTCACAGACTGGTCCTCAGATCATGTGATTTAAACGTCACTGGTGTTAACAGCCATTCAGAAAAATGTTCCCTTATTTCACCGGTGGAAGCTGGGTTTGAAAAGCATTCAGCGTCTCTGGTAAGTTTCCCACATCAGATATCTTTGAAGACTTCATTTTTTGCCTTCGTTGCCACACTGCCAGAATATTTATTTTGTTATAACATCTCCCAAACAGTGAAGGCTTTAGAGAGCTGCATGCTGCAGTTACATCTATGAGAGGGAACTTTCAGTGAAATCAGCCTGTAATTAAAATCCAAAGCTAAGTTATTACCCATTAAACTTGATAGCAATTCCCTACCTTGTACTCCTGGGCAGCTCCCTCTATGGGAGCCACCGTGTGAGTGCGGTGAGCCCGGGATCTGTCGCACACCACACAGATGGGGGTTTCATCCTCTTCACAGAACAGTTTCAGAGCTTCCTGGTGTTCCCCACACACCCTTCCCGCTCCCAATCCCTTTGCTGCCTGTAAACTCAGCCGCTTCGCGATTTCTATGACATTTGCCAGGTGCCTGTTGGGCCTGAGGTTTCTCTGTTGCACAGTTTCTCTGCACTGAGGGCAGGAGATGTCTGTATTGGATCCCTTCCAGCACTGGCTGATGCAGGCTCGGCAGAAATTGTGCCCACACTCCAGACAGACGGGACAGGTCATGTCGCTTCCTCCTGGAGACTTTCCATGGGGTTCTCTGCAGCCATGACTACTTCTGGGCAGTGGAACAGGGTAAGCTTCACTTTCTGGAGATCAGGAATATGCCCCACCACCTGCAGCAGCAATTGGGGGGTTCCCTCCCTGGAAGTGACTCAGGCTGTTTGCAGAGCAGGAACCAGCGCACTGGTGACATTAGAGGCCTGGAGGCTTTGGTGAAGAATGTCTCTGCTCCTGCAACAAGCCCCCTGTGCTGGTGTGAGGGGTCAGTGGGGCTTCACTTGGGCACCACTCACATTGGGCATCCCCTGGCATGATGAGTTTGCAGGATGAGGGTCTGTGTGATTAAGGAGTGATATTCAGACTTGGTAGAATTCCAATTTTGTTGGAAAATGTTGATGTTCCATTTTAAGCACTTTTTCCATATGTCTTGAGATAACGTTTCAGTTGCACAACAATCTGGGTTTCAGCATTTCTTTCCAATTTTTATCAATTTACATTTTTACAGTTGTGGGAAATTATGGGGGGATACGAAAATAGTGGGTCAGACCACAGTTATTTTACGGCAGTACACATTGAGATTCAAAATGTTAAAGCTTTATAACCATTAAAACACAGATGGCTAAGATCACCTCTCAAAATAGACAAAGTCTCTCTCCTTAAATCAAACTTGAATAAGTTTTAAAGCAGCCTTGTTCTTATTTGCATATCTGTAATTTTCACTTATCAGTTGAAATATTTTTTCATTGGTTTGTGTGTTCCCAGCTCCCTCAGTGGGGGATGAGCTAAAAAGATAAAGGAGAATGTTCATTTTTATATTTAGATCATTAGGCCCAGATCCTCCAAGGTCTGTAGGCTCCTAACTCCCATTGACAGCAGTCTACATCCTTTGAGGATCTGAGGCTTAGAATCTTACCTGAAGATACCAGGCCTGGAAACATAAACTGATCAATGGCCATGAAGTACTGACAGCACCAAGTGTTCAACATTCATGAGACTGGCGGAAGGAATCATGAGATCTTTTCTAAAACTTTTTTGTTTCTGAGTGACAAGGTTTCACTCTCATATTCTCAAGTTTTTCTACTCAACCAAGAGAAAGTAACTCTTCAAAGTGTAAAGCTTTTCTGGCAAGAAACTTATTTTTAAATGAGATTCTCATGTATTCATATGATTTCAAAAGCTAGGGCCAGGGGCACCATTTCAGATTTGGGGGATGCGGGGGTGGAAGGGGCAGCTTTAACCATAATTCCCAGGGCTATTTTTTACTGCATCAATAGTCCACAGTCACTTCAAACATAGCCCCAAAGTAGCCCAATCTATTTGTTTAAACTTTGTTTTTATTAACACTACAGTCTATATCTGTAAAAAGAATCATTATCTATCTAGAGTATAAATGATGGATGGTAGCAGCATATAGATTGATAACAAATTTTGGCAGCCAAATCATACAAATTTTCAGATTGGCTTAGGTTTATGTTCCCTGAAGGGTTTATACAAATAGTTCTAATGAATACAAAGTGTGATACAGCATGGCCAGAGGGCAGCAGGAGAGTGTTAGCAGGGAGCTTTATTCCCTGCAAGGGGAGGAAGGTTTGCTATAGATTAACTAGAGCACCTGAAGCCAATTAGAGTACCAGCAGTGAGTCACATGATATAAACCCCCTGCTTCAGGTCAGACAGTGTGGGTTGTTGGAGCAGGAAGGTTTGGTTGAAGCAGAGAAGTTTTGAAGAGAGACAAAAGGAAAGTTTGGAAGAGTGCTGCGGTGGGCTGAGAAGTCCAAAACCCCCTAGGTAAGGGGCACCTGGCTTGTGTAGAAGGAAGGCAAGAAGTCCCTCCACAAACTGAAGGGCAGGAGAGGGAAGTAACCCAGGGGAAGGAACAACCAGTACAAGTGGTTCACCACTAACCTCAGGGCCCCTGGGTTGGGACCTTGAGAAGAGGGTGGGCCCAGGTCCCTCCCTCTCCACTCCATTCCTCAAGGACACTAGTGGGGTAATTAAAAATACCAGTTCACTGGCAAGCAATGGTGCCCTGAACCTTCCCCAAAGAAGAGAAAGTGCGAGACCCAGCATAACAGTACTGGCAATTTGCCACAAAAGGATTAAGTTAGAAGGAGGTTTCTGGTGTGTTGCTGTAAGGATTTGAGAGAGTAAACATCACCTCCGTCAAATACACTGATTGCACTCAACTTTGTGAGCCTCTGCCACCCTCACAACTGTTAAACAGTGAGTGCAACAGGAGATATGAATATTTACCAGCTGGAAGAGATGATACAGCAGAAAGCTGCAAAATGGCTACGTGGGGGTAGTAGATCCCCAAAAGGTATCTGGGGGAAAAGGTCCTAGAATAGAAAAGTGCAGCCCCACTGTGGGGAGATTTGGTAACATCCAGACATTCCCAGGGGAATTGGTGTTTCTGTGTCACAGCTGATGGGCCTGACCCAAAGCCCATTGCTGGCAAAGGAAAGACTCCCACAGACAAGGGGGACTAAATGGTAGAATAATGGCAGTGCCCAGTGTGGCCATTTCACTACAGAATTAGAAAGTTGGAAAAAATTGGAAAGTTTTAGTGTAATTTAAGCAATATTTGTGGTGGTGGCAGCTCATGCTTGTTTCTTCCCAGCAGGGAACGATTCCAGGTTTTCTGTTCTGCAGCACAGCTCTTGCAGGCTGGCTGTGCTTTACTCTCTCCATTTATCTAAGTGTAGACACAGGAAAAAAAATCAGTTCTACAACTTTAATTCATTTCATTTTCAAAGTCCTGATGCTCCAATGTTTGGATTTCAAACGCTGCCCAGGACTCTTGGTCTAAGACCTATTTTCAGTCAGACACAGAGCCTGTAAAAGTAAGTTTTAAGTGCTGGAACGAGGGGTACTGGGGATGCAGCACCCCCTGGCTTGAAGTGGTTTTGTGGCTGCATGATCTGTAGATTATTCTTGGACATGATATGTGTGGAGATTTTTCTACTTCATCATGAAATTTTCATATTATGTATTGTAGCTTGATCTTTCACCCTGAACATAAAAGAGCTGATGCTGAGCTCCAGGGGTTAAGATGTTTCCCGGAATGAAATATTCTGTAATGTTTCCCTGCAGAAATGTAGAAACAGAAAATGTGGACGGACATTTTAGATTGAAATTTAAATGATTCAGCCGTTTGCAATTACACGTTGATTCTTCTGATCAGAATCTAGCGTACTGTCGTAAAAAGCAACATTTCTAGGGAAACCTTGGTTTTTCTGAAGCCACACTTTCAGGTGAGAGACATTTCTGCGTGAAAAATGTCAACACGCAGAGGAATTGAGATTTCTAATAGAGATTGTTCAAATTGTTCATGTTTTAAAGAAAACTATTTGGATTATTCACTAAGTAAATATAATTTCCTCCTTTTTCCTTTCGCCTGTTAGTTTCCATTAAGCCATTTCCATTAAGCCAGAACAGAAATTGCTTTGCACAGAGGCAACAATAAATAGCCTCTCACGGGGAAGCATGTTACTCGCTGTTACTCTCCTGTTATTCACAGAGATCTGAGCATTGATAACATCGCTGTGCAGATTTACTGGTGAGTAACAACGGTACCTACCAGCAGTTCCTGGGTTTTCCTTTTCCTCACTGTAGTTAAATGCCAATTTCTCATCTCCCTCTTTCCTCAAACTCCCCAAACAGCTCCAAATTTGATCCTAAGAAGAGAGAAATGGCTTCTGAATTTTCTGTATTTTGGGGCATTTACCTCACAAACAAAACTTATCAAGAGACATTGGGCACTAGCCAGTCACAGGAACAGCCCTGCAATCCACAAAGTTGAGTGAGGGGCCTGGACTACCTATACAACATCCCTCTGGTCGGCATCTCCCACTGACTGGTTTAGGCAGCTCCTGCCCAGCACGCTGGCTTCTGTGTAACCCATTCTAAGGCACTTACATCTCCCCATAACTCAGGCTTTGTGGCTCATGGTGTCGGTTCCAGTGACTTTCTAGGCAGCTGCAATTTAGACCCAGTGACATTCAGCTTTGTAACACCTGAGTCCCTTCATGGATCTCGTTCTTTGTCTCCAACTCAGAAGGAGAGAGCAAAGTCCCCCAGCATGCAGCAGGTTCATGAGGCTGGGGGCCCTGCCTGCTTTCCTAGGCAAAGATGGCCCCAGGACTCCCAAGGGAAGGGTGAGCTAGTGAGGGGCACTGCAGTTAGGTTGGTCATTTTGTGCTACATGATCTGAACTCTCTTGTACTTTATCTGGTTAAGTGAAAGAGCAATGGTGTGTTGGATGTGTGCAAAGAGTCTCTCCCTGTGTGTGAAATGCTTCACAACTACTGCGTGCCTCCAGAGAGAGTTCAGCTGAAACAGGAAGGCTCTCACCTTGGCGTGGAGTTCTGGGAGATGGTATGTTTAAGCATGTGGGAGTCTGGAGGGTCAGCTCTGCACCAGGGGGTTAGGCAGCGGGTTTCACACCTCAGATAGGGGAGAGTCCCCAAAGAATGTGCCTAGGGACTCCAAGATTGTTGCAGTGGATGGGCTCTGTTCTAGTGCCAGAGTCTTGACTACTCTGGGGATCCTGGGGCTCAGATACCTGGATTCCCCTGACAACAGTCCAGTGGCACCTAACCTGATCTGGGATATACACACACACACGTAAACAGAAACCTTCTCATGGCCCAGTATTGAAACACCCTTAACTCTGACCATGTGGGTTCTAGTGAATATTTCTAGAGGTCTGAAATATTAAATTTGGAGAAATGAATGGAGATGTCTCCCCTTTAGGCTGTCACATCCCTTTTCCTTAGACTGAAGAGAGCTCTTTCCTAAATGCGTCTCCTTGTTTCTGTATTTAGGAGAGGCTCTCCCTCTAGGGCTGCCCTTTGCCTGGGGGTGGGAAGGTTTCTATTAATGGTTCTTCCTTGGCTGGGGAGAGACTGCCTGCTGTTCCACAGCTTCCATCATTCTCTGTGGTCAGGATACGGCAGCTGGTGGCTTTAACCAGATGCCAGTGGCCAGCAGCTGCACAGGCTGGAAAGTGACACATCCCAGTAAACACCAAACTCTTCTCCTAGGGGCACAATACTCTCTATGGGTGTGTGGGTGGACAGATTTCCTGCTTCCATATTTATAATGCATCCCCACTCTGAACTGACCTAAGACACACAGAACCATTACACAACTGGACCAGAACCCCAGTAGACCCCACCCCCAGCTGGTGCACCCCAGTGCCCAAAGATTGACCAATAATTAGCACCGGACAGTAGATGCCACTCCCCTCCCCCCATCAGCCCAGTGGAGCCACCCCCACGTCCCAAGACCAACTGTGCCAACCCTTCCAACTCCCCCAAACCCTGCTGTAGCCTCCACCTGCCCCTCCCCCACACAGCATGTGTGTCCCCCCCCCCACAGGGAATGCAACTGCCAGGCGAGCCGGGCAGGGGCAGGTAAATCGATGTTGCCTCGCTGCAGCTACAGCTATTTGTCCCCCGCCAACCGCAACCCCCCGCAGGGAGCCAGGTGCAGCCACGTGGGGGTGTTGGGTGCAGGAGAGGGACGGGGGGCAGTTGATAGTTCCCCCCCACCCCAACCAGCAAGTCAAGGTCCCCGCACCCGAGCCAGGCGCCCACATCAGCCAGGAGAAACTGGGCCAGCAGCTGCTGGAGGACGGCGAAAGCAAAACCGAAACCGAAACCAAAAATTGCGCAGGTGCAATAACGAGCCTTTAGAGCTTTTTAAAGGCCGATTGGGTAACCGGGAGCCAATCACGCTCTCGGAGGGAAATTAAAAACCAACCAACAAAAGAGGCAGAAGCCCCGCCCCCAGGGGCAGCCCCAGAACAGGCAACATTCGCTGCACGAGAGAAGCCGCGCGAGGCCGGCCGGGCTCTGCCTTGGCAGCTCCTGCAGCAGCCGCCGGGTGTTTCCCTTCCTGGGACTGACTCGGCTGCTGCTGAGCGGGGAGGAGCCCCCGGGAACATTGCAGCCTGCAGGCGTTTGTGTGACATGTGCCCCAGGGCCAGGGCCGGCTCTAACATTTTTGCCACCCAAGCAAAAATAAAAAGAGCGCCGCCCCGCCCCCACGAGCGCTGCCCGACCCCTCCCAGAGCGTCACGTCGCACTGCCCAAGTCCCCGTCCCCCCAGCGCTGCGTCGCGTCCCCCAAGTCCCCGCCCACCCGAGTGTTGTGTGGGGCCGCCCAAGTCCCTGCCCCCCCAGCGCCGCATCGTTCCACCCAAGTCCCTGCCCCCCTGAGCGCCGTGCCGTACCACCCAAGTTCCCCAGCGCCCCCTCGAGCCGCCCAAGTCCCCGCCCCCAGCGCCGCATCGCGCCGCCCAAGTCCCCGCCCCCCCAGCGCCGCCAGGCCCAACCAAAAACAACAAAAACAAACCCCGATCGCTGCCCCCTCCCAAGGTGCCGCCCCAAGCACGTGCTTGGTAGGCTGGTGCCTGGAGCCGGCCCTGCCCAGGGCCTGTGGCTGGTGGGCATCAGCCTATGGTGGTGCCCCTGAAGGAGTAAAGTGTGTGTGTCTAAGGAAAAATAGTCAGGCTTGGCAGAATTCATTATATATATATAGACACACAGCTAGTACTGCAGCTAGTTTTAAGCATTTTTTCAATATTCAATGAGTTAAATTTTCACACTTGCACAAAACTCTGGGTTTAGCATTTCCTTCCAATTGTTCTCAATTTCAGTTTTCACAGTTGTGGGAAATTAGCGGGGGATACGTCAATAGCAAGTCAGACCCCAATGATTTAATGGCAGCAGACACTGAGATTCAAAAAGTTGAAGCTTTATAACCATGAAAACACAGATGGTCACCTCACCTGTCAAGAGATGCAGAGTCACTGCCCTTTAGTCAAACTCGAATAAGTTCTCAAGCAGCCTTGTCCTTACTTTGCATATCTGTAATTTTCATTTATTATCAATTGAAATATTTGCCATTGGTCTTTGTGTAGACAGCAAAAGCAACGTTTGCCAACATTTATGAATAAAAGCTCATTCTTCCCAGCCTGGTGGTGATAAACTCTCAGGCTAAAAACTTGGTTAAGCTGGAATCAGTGTTTTCAAGACCTGATTCTCGTTTACACTAACGCTGCTTGTTACAGTGGAAAGGGGCTGCAAGATCTCCAACTTTCATGATTTTATCATGAGTCTTGTGATATTTGGTGTGTTTGATGAAGCCCCAGCTCCTGGAAGCATGTGAGGAGATGAGACTCTCAGCTTTTGCTTTCTAAACAAAGGAAGTATCTAGTTCTCTTTGTTGTAGAGAAACACTTAAAAATTTCACTGCAGTGCAGTCTAAAGATCTGAGACACCAAAAGGCAAATAAAATAATATGAATACTTACTATATTGTTCTTATTAAACCTCATGATTGTGGGGGGCAGGCCTGCTTAAGATTTTTAAAGCACCGTGCCAGTGAGAATTCAGAGCATAAATCTCTGTTACCCAAGGGAAGCCCCCTAAATGAGTGTCATCGTTGATCTAAACCAGCACAGTGAACAGAAAGGGGAACGGACACAGAGGACAACCTATGGGAACGCGCAGAGCTGGGCTGTGGGCCCCAAGCAGGACATGAGCACAGTCCCCCCAGGCCCAACAACAGCAATTCCAGGCCCCAGGGCAGAACAGTCAATGGGCCCCCGCTGGTGCCCGCATGCACAAGCCACGCTCACGTGGACCCCTCCACCTGACATTTGAGCAGAGCCTGTGCTGGCTGGTGCCCAGCGAGCTGCCGGCTGTGCTGCTGGGCGCACTCTTCCGGCATGGCCAGGCCTTCCATATGCCCCCCGGCTGCCTTCGCCGCCACTGCTGATATCGCCCCACACGCCATAGGTGCTGAATTTTGGTTTTGCCAGTGATTGCCCCTTCTCGACTCTGCCTCCTTCCCAAAGGCCAAGCCCCCACTTTGCCACACACCACCTCTTCCTCCCCCGCTCTGCCCCCTAGATTCCTTCCTCTGAGCACCTCCTGCCAACTCCTTTCTGCCCCCTCCTGCTTTAAGGGTGAGGTGTGTGTGTTTGGCTCAATCTCCCCGTCCAAAATGGCAATTTCCAGCATATTTATACACACACTTCCTTCATATTCTAGTTATTGAATGTGTGTCTGTCACTGGTATCACAGCAATGTCATTATTAAAATAGTAATGAACTACAGCATTACATTACCATGAATTACAGTGTATTAAAATCATTACACTCAGCTACATGCTGCCTTCACTGACACCCCTGTGTAAAAACACTGTGTTCACTCTGTGCCTCACCCCGGCTTAGCACCTGCTTGGGAGCTGAGGGCCACTGTTGGCTGTGGGAAGAAGGAGGATGGGACTCACAAGCTGTGGTGAGTCTTTCCCTGCTCCCTTCCTCTTTTCTCTGCTCCCTGTCCCTTTCCCTCCCTCTTGTTTCTTTTCTAAGTCCTTGCTCCCCATCTTCCTGATGTTTCCCCTTCTTGCTTCCCACCCGTGTCCTTTTTCTCATCTCTCTCTGCTCCCCACCCCCTGGGAGCTCTGTCTAGTGCCCACAGAGGAGGTTCCCCCTCCTCGGGTAGGAAGAGTGACCTAGTGGTTCAAGCACAGGCCTGGGGCTCAGGTGTCCTGAGTTTGGTTCTCTGCTCTGCCACTGACTCCCTGCTTAGCCTTGGGAAAGTCACTTCACCTCCGTGTACCCTAGATCCCACCTGCCAAATGGGACTAATGCTGACCCTGCCTCCTAGGCTGAATCCCTTCATGGCTGTGTGGTGATGGGGGAAATGGAGATACCAAGGTGAGTAGTTTGGGCTCCACGCAGGGGGGACAGTAGGTGGAGGGGCTCCAGCTCCGTGGAGGTGGGGCGTCAGCCCATCCTCCGTCGGGGTCATGGGCTTCTTTTTCTCCCCCTCCACCCAGTGTGGCTGCTGCTGGGGTACAGGGCTTCTCCCATCCACCCTGCATGGCTTTTGTCGCAGTCCGGGACTTCCACTGCCCCTCCCAGGAGCAAGTGTCCTGGGCTGCTTCTCCCCACCCCTGCTCAGTGTGGCTCCTACCGGGGTCTAGGACTTTTCCTTCCCCTAATGTGTCACTGCACCCATCCAGCGCATGTGCCTAGGAGCCCTGCAGCCTGCTGGGGCGATTTCAAAGGGCCTGGGGCTCCCAGCCACCAGCATCACTACCAGGCCAGACGTCAGGTGGTGGGTTCCTGTTTGTGGGTTGCTAAGCAGAAACACACACCCCTCTGCAGCCCAGATTGAGGCACCTATCCGTGAGAGGGGTGTGACCTAGGACACGCCTTCCCCCCTTGTCGGCATCTCCCATTGGCTAGTTTACATGGCTCCCCGCCTACTGAGCTGCCTGTGTTACCCATAGATTGGCATTGTCTAGGGAGTTTAGACCCCTGACTCACCTCCGAGGGTCACAGTGCTGCTGTTCCTGTGATTTTCTTGCTGCCTAAAAGTTACTCACTGTGACACTCAGCATTGCAACACCAGAGTCCTTGCATGGATCGCCCCCTGTGCAACCAGTCACCTCTCCGCAGAGCACAGCTGAGCAATTCCTGATTGACATGGGTGTGCACAGGACAGACGCAAAGCACAGGCTGGTTAGTGACACATCACAGAGTAAAACCCAAACTCTCTTCCTAGAGGTGCAATAAATACCGGCTCCAGCTTTCTTGTCGCCCCAAGTTGGGAAGCAAATCCCATGATGCTGCCCCCAGCACCTG
The DNA here is from genome assembly GCF_016161935.1 of Mauremys reevesii. Lineage (NCBI taxonomy): Eukaryota > Metazoa > Chordata > Testudines > Geoemydidae > Mauremys > Mauremys reevesii. The sequence goes on from NC_052637.1 coordinate 3,115,142, forward strand.
TAGCTGGGACAGTAAAGTGGAACAAACAAGAAGAATTGTTTGTAATGTTTTATTTACATAAGTAGCTGGAAAGTAGCAAAGTAAAAGGAGCTGAGAAGGAGCTTTAATAACCACAGCACAGCAAGGAGATCCCCAGCTACTGAGAACAGTTTTCTTTATGGCACTAAAATTGCACCAATGGCCAGGGATTACTATAGGGAATTAATGAGTTACAGTCTCACTTTCAGTAACATGTAATAAATCTCCCCGTCCCGCTCACGTTCCCTTTCCTTTCGTACTGTCCTTTTCTATTCATTATTGTTCTAGCCTCACTTCCCATCCCTGTTTATTTCCCTGTGTCTCTCCTCCCTGTCACAGATCATCCCCCTCGGCTGCTCTCTTCTTTCCCTGATCTTATCCCTTCCCCTCGTGCTGATCCCGGGCTGGGAGCCCCCAGTGAGATCTAAGGACACAAATCTGTACAAAACGCTCCCTGCTGCTGCTTCTCCCCAACCCCCCAACCCCTGATTGATTCATGTTGTGTCCCTGCCACCCCCACCTCCGCCTGCCCCCTGCCCGGCTGTTAGTGCCACCCCCTGCCCAGCCCCCACCTCTGCTCCTCAGAGCCCCTCATGGCCCCTCCTGCAGCCACAGGGGTTCTTCCCCCTCCCATCCCTGGGGCTGCAGAGAGGGAGGGGGAGGTGCTTCTAACAGCCATAGAGATGAAGAGGAAAAGGGCTGGGTAGATGGGAGTCCGCCAAGGAGACTGGGGTCCATCAGGCTAGAGAGGCTGATTTCCGGTTCCTGCCTCTCGGGGACACAGTCTGAGCCGGGATCCGCACCCCACCCAGAACCAGGGTCGGATTCTCCCCCTAGGGACGGAGCCCGGCGGGAAAGTGAAGATCGGGGCCTCGTCACCAGCATCGATAAATGTCACCTGCCCCCGGTCACAGTCCAGACAAACCCGGATCCTGCTGGGGACCCAGCTCAGGGGCAGGGGGGTCTCAGGGGAGGTGAGAGCCCAGAACAGACCCCACCCACATCGCTCCACAGCCCAGATCCCCCGCTTAGGGCTATGGCTGATCTCTCCCTTCCTCCTCACAGACGCTCTGGCCACCCCCACAGACCAGTATCGCCCAGCCCTCACCTCCACCTCCCAGCAATGTCTCCCCGAGGTGAATCCCTCACAGCCCAGCACACAGGCCCAACAGTCAAATCTCTCGGGGTTGTTGGGCAGTCGCTGCCATGTGTCTCCCCGTCCCACACTTTTCCGATCCTCAGACAGGACGAGGTTGGGATGAGCCGTGTCTGGATCCAGAGTCACATTCACTGGGGAGAGAGAATCAGAGCGTTAGGGGCAGAGCTCAGCCCTGGGGGAGGGTTTGACGGTGCCAGTGACAGAATCTGCCCCAGCTGGGGAGTGACTCTGAATCTCCTTCCTTCAGGATTTACTGGTCAGCTCGGAATAGGGAGTAGATCTGTCAGCACAGAGCAGGGGAGAGTCACGCCCCTGGCAGAGATGGGCCCTGCAGCAAAAGGGTCACTTGAACCAGGTCTGGGACTCAGGCTCTTTCCTGTCCTGCTCCACATCTCTCCAGAGAGGGGACTAGAGCCCCACATGTCGGAGGGATGGGGGGCAACATAGTGGTGAGAAACTGAGCTCCCTCTGCTCAGTGCTCACTGACCCGCCTCACCTCTCCCTGCCGTTTCCCATCTTAAACCCCATGTTCCCAGATGTGAAAGAGCATCGCTGGGAGAGGAGAACAGATACATCCCAGCCCTGTGCCCTCAGCCTACGTGAGAGCAAGGGGAGTGTTGGGGGAGAAGGAGCGGGAGGGGAAGGAGGGGGAGCAAGCAGAGAGGTGAATGGAGACATGAAGGAAGGGATCCCAGAGGGGAGAGAAAACCATATTGGATGAGGAGGAGATGGGGCAGGGGAGGCCCAGGGCAGCAGGACGTGAAAGGTTATAGAGAGTTTGCTGTGAGGGTGAAAACAGCAACTCACCTGCCTGTTCCCTCCAAGCAACCACCATTACCAAACCTCCAGGCCCTTCCACCTGCCCCCACTCCTACTGCCTCCGCACCAGCCCCATTCAGCTGACGGCCTGCGGCTCTCCCCACCCTCCTGTTCCTACCAGGCACTGCCGGCCCTCCAGACGCTTCCAAACGCTGCCCCATCCCTCAGTCTTCTGGGCCCTTCCAAATCCTGAGGTGTCCCCCTCTTTGCGCTCTCATGACTTCCCCCCTGGGCTCTCCCTGTGCTCTAGCACCAGGGTTCTCGTCACCGGGCATATTTTATTTCCTCACCTCCCCGTTTTGTCACTTGAAATCTCTTTGTTTCTCTCTCTCTAATCTCTGAATTTTAGCATTTACACGTCATTTCCTCGGTTTCCAAACTCTGAATTGTTAATCCTCAGTTACTGGGCATTTGACAAATCCAGAATTCAGTTTGCTCCTGTTCCACAGCCTGTGGCTCAGGCCCCCAGGGCCTCAGGCAGGGAGGGGGCTGTGAGCAGGAACAGCCCTGGGGATCCCCACACAATCCTCAAATACACGTGTGAGCATTTCTCTGTCAGCGGCTACAATTTTAACAGACTCTTTCTTCCTTAGCAGAATTTCTGTCACTTTTATAATTATTAATAAGAAGTTAGACTTTCCCTTCTGACACTCTGAAGTGACATTGCCAGCCTGTTACCAAAGACCTGGTCCGGCTGCCATTCATGTCACTGGCCAATCTCCCCTGGAATTCAATGGGAGGCCTGAGGCATGGAGAGGAATTTTGAAAGAGATGGGAACAGGACTGAACTGAGAATTCAGAAAAACAGAATTGAGGGATAGTTTCCCTCACCCAACCCTGCAGCGCTGACCGGCCCTCCGCCCAGGGCTCTGGCGGTGATTTAAAGGGCCTGGGACTCTGGCTACAGCCATGGTGGCCAGGGGCCCTGGGAACTTAATAATCTCCAGGCCCCAGGGCAGTTGCCCTTTTGCCTCTCCTCTCCCTGAGTATTAGCTGAGTATGAGGGCTCCAGCTGGTACCTAATGCAGCTGCCGGCCTTCTCCAGGGCTTAGGCCACTTATTTTCAAAGCCTGTCACCTGAATGAGATGTTCAATATTTTCCCTCCACGGAGCATTAATTTATCACCAATGGACTTCATTTCCCATGTTTCCCTTTCACGCAGCTTGAGTGGGTAGGTCCCTCTGAACCTCCTCACAGACTTCACTGGACTTGACGAGCCTGAGTAACTTTGCTACCTTTGTGCTACCTCACTTCCCGTCACGTCCTCCTTGTGCACAGTAGGTTGCCAAGTTACTACTAGCAGAGGAGGGTTCTGTATCAGATATGGACAGGCCACAGCTCCCATCCTGGAGAGAGGTACAAGAGATGTCTTCTCATAAGGGCTAGTCTACACGGGCATTGGTGCAGCTGCAGCTTCAGTGCAGACACTCACTACAGCAACGGGAGGGATTCTTCCATCACTCTAGTTAACCCACCTCCCCAAGCAGTGGTAGCTGTCTACACCGAGGGTTAGATTAGCTCATCGACATTGCTTCGGGTGTGCCTGTTTCACACAGCTAAGCAATGTTGCTGAGTCAACTTAATTAAATCTACACTACAAACTTACACCAGTATAACTTCATCGCTCAGGGATGTGAAAAATCCACACCTCTGCAGGATGTAATAAAACTGACAACTCTCGATGTAAGTAGGTCTATGTTGGTGGGAGGGCATCTCCTGCTGACACAGCTACCATCTCTTGGGGAGGTGGATTAACTACGCTGATCAGGGCTGGCTTAAGCAAGTGCGGGGCCTGATTCGTGGGGCTTGTACTCACTGGGTGGCACTCCGAGTCTTCGGTGGCACTTGGGCGGCGGGTCCTTCACTCGCTCCGAGTCTTCAGCGGCACTGAAGGACTCACCACCGAAGACTTGAAGCGAGTGAAGGACCCACCGCTGAAGACCCAGAGCAAGTGAAGGACCCGCCGCCGAAGATCAGTTGCGCCACCAGGTGAGTAAAAATTAAAAAGGCCACTGGGCGCGGGGCCCTCTTAGGTGCTGGGCCTGATTTGGGCCTAAAGCCAGCCCTGATGCTGATAGGAGCTCTCCCATTGGCATGGATAGTGTCTTCACTAGGTGCTACAGCGGTGCAGGCCTACCCTGCAACGATTCTGTAATGCACGGCTAGCTTGGCTGGTACCAGCTCAGGTAAGTTATGTTACAGATGGTGCCACAGCTCAACATTACAATTGGTTTTGATTTCAATTACACTGCTCGTGCCCCTGGGTTTCAAGGTTATTAATAAATAAACAGAACCTACTCCCTATAAAGTTGAGGAACCCTTGCAGTTAAACTTTGCTATGATAACAGATAAAATATTTCTATTATTTGATTTCTGTCCCCTAGTAAGTTTTTTTATCCTTGACAATGCATTACTTTGTTTTACTTCATTACCACTTAAAAAGAACAGGAGTACTTGTGGCACCTTAGAGACTAACACATTTATACCAGCATTACCACTTAGTTTCTTAAATAGATTCTTAAAAAGATTCTTGTGAGGGACTTAATCAAAACCCTTTTCAAGATCTAAATATATGATATCACCTTATTCTCCTTTACATGCTACTTTACTGACATGATCAAAAAGAATCTTAACAGATGAAAAGTGAGTCACAATTTTAATTTGCAGGAATGTTGCTGGCTAGACACAATTTTACCATGATCTTTCAGTTGTTTTGTGAGTCTCTTTTGAATGATCATTTATGGCAATTTACCAGGTAAGCTGTAAATCTTCCCAATGTGTCATTCCCTGGCACACCCCTAGGTGCCTTTTAACATTACGAGGGAGGGATAGCTCAGTGGTTTGACCATTAGCCTGCTAAACCCAGGGGCCACTTAAGAATCTGGGGCAAAATAAGTACTTGTTCCTGCTATGGAATGCAGGGGGCTGGACTCAATGACCTTTCATAGTCCCTTCCAGCTCTATGAGATCGGTATATCTCCATATATTATATAGGTACCACGTTTACTACCCTACAATTCTCCAGTCTAGCTCCTCCAACAGCTAAGCTCCTTCAGAACTCTTGGATGTGCCAGCTGTAGCTGGTGAGTTTTTATTTCATATTATCATTTCCTTCCACTGACACCTCACTCTCCGGTAGTACCTGATATAAAAAAATACTTTAGCTTCTGAGCAATATTCTCAGCTCTCCTCCCGTCCCTCTCCCCCTCCCCCACTGGTATCTCTCACTTCCCCACTGAATATCAGTGGAATGATCAATGGGTGTATTGTTGGTTGCCAGCCTCAGCCACAGCCCCCTTGAAGAGGTATCAATCCCCACAGGCCCCACTCCCCAGATCCCCTGTGCATCCCTCCATTCCTCTCCTACTCCATAGCCCTAAGCTTACCCCTCCCCATAACACTCCTCTCCTGCCCAAGGAATTCCAGAGCACACTGGCTCTCTCTGGGCCCTTACGGCTCCTGGGCTCCTCATGCAGCTTGGATCCTGCCATGTGTTTGGGGGGTTGCAGTCAGGGTGCGATGGGGTCTCTATCTCTGTGCCTGCTGCATCCACCTGAGCCAATGGGTGTCCGTGTGCAGTGAATGTGCCAAATTACCCCTGCTGGCTGCCATGTGCCGGTGCCACGGCTAGAGCAGCAGCACCTGTCTGGGCACATGCAGCCCTGTTAGGGCTTCTGAAAACTGAAATGAGCAGCCTAGACATTAACCTGCCCTGGCCCAGCCCTTTATCAACCTGCCCTCCCTGAGCCTCCAGCCCCATCAGGGCCACTAACAGCATCTCGCTGAGAATCTTCTGAGCTCCCAGCATGCACAAAGGAACCCTTTTAGGCACCCAGACCAGCAGCTCTGACCACACAAGACTGAGTTTTTTCACCTTAGTCCAGAGCCGTCCCTGCCCCAAAGAGCTAGTGTAAAACGTTAACTGTATGAGAAAAAGGGACGGGAAATCTCAGGGCAGGGGAGCTTTGGATATCAATGCAATAGGAGCTGTAGTTACCTGGGCAGACGATGTTTCTTCTCCAGTCTGAAACCAAACACAGAGAGAGGGATGAGAATTCAGCTGAGCAAATGCAGGAACACCAGGGCTCTGGGATGAAGAGCAGCTGGCTTAAGCTGAACCCAGGCAAGAGCAAAGTGATTCAGAAGCAGGGACACATTTTGAAGAACTAGATGAGACTCCCCCCTTCGTTCCATTGAATTTGTACAGCCCCATTCACCAAAGTTGAGGTGAAAATACTCAGGTCCTATGTGACCCTTCACTAGGCCTAGGTGACCAGGTAGCATCAGTGTCTAAACATCCCAGCTCACTAGGAAACTCTGCATCTTCCTGTGCGCAAGAATCTGGCCACAGTGATCCCTGCCTCTGCCACCGCCAGGCTGGGTTACTGTAGTTCACTGAATCCACAGCTGAGTGTGAAGGCTCCAGCTGGCACCTAATGCAGCCGCCGGCCTTCTCCAGGGCTTAAGCCACAGTGACACATCAGGCCCATTTTCCAGTCCCTCCACTGGCTCCAAGTCAGTCCTAATCTACAGAGCAAGTCAAGGATCAAGCCCCAGCTACATTAATGGCCAAAGTTCAATGTCTGACCCGCTGTGCTCGTCTGAGCCAATGCAGATCACAAATCCCAGCAGGACATGCATAATAGCTGGAGATGAAGCATTCTTGGTCGGATCTGGCAATGGAACAAACTTGCAGAGGAGATCAGGGGAACCTAGCATCTGGAATTGCTTTAGGAATTGCTGTAAAACCCTTCTGATCAAAAGCGCCTTTCTGTCACAGCAAGAGTGAAATTCACAACTATGATATATCTTGTACCAACCCCCACCCCCAACCCTACCCCTAGTAAAGTTTTTACCCTGAAAAGGAGAAGAGCCAGAGACTCTATGAAATTGACCATGGACCTTATTTCTACTGAAATTCTGTCAAGGTCTTCAGATAGTACAGTGCTCAGAAGCAGTATAAAATAGATGAGCAGGGCGTGAATGAACTCTCTACTGATGAACTGGGAAAAAGACTTCAGCGGCAGCCCATTTTTGCACACACACCTACCCTGCTTAGGTGCTCTGCAAACAGAGTTGCTTTTGCCAAAATGATTTAATTTCATCTGGTTTTGGATCACAATTCACTTTAGCATTGAATGCAGGGGTAATGAAATGTTGATATCCACATTCTAGGAGTAAAGGGCAGCAGAACTGTACTTAGTCACTTGTTAAGCAGACATAGGAATGCCAAATCCCACTGAAAATCAAAGCAGGGGGAGGGATAGATGTTCCTGCCTGATGGTATAAACTCTCCTTAAAAAGTCCAAATGCTATTTTACCCTCCTCTCTCCAGTGTTTAAAGCCAGAGCTGACTTGACTCAATGGAGAGTCCTTGTTTCTGTTGAGTGATTGTTAGAACTGAAACAACTGATGAGCAGGTCTAGGATCCAAACCTTGATCTGGTGTAAGGACAATGTGGCAATGAAAAATAATGGTGATTTCATTAGGCAGGTTCCCCACTGCCTGCTGAACTCACTGGGTAGGTGGTGGAACCTCAGAATGCAGCATTGCAGACGTGGCAGTGTGTGGTCATTAGCAGCAGTGATAAGTAACAGCAGTGGAGCTGTGCGGTGGCAGAGATAGCAGCAGACATAGTGACTGGAGAGCAACAGAAGAGAAACCAGCAGGAGCAGCAGCAGCCGGGAGCAGCAGCAGCTGTGGCAAAGGCATCAGCAAGTGCTGGCGGAGTTGCAGAGGCAGAAGCAGATGCATTGCTCAATGTCCCCTCCCCCACCTTTCAGGTGCGGGAGGTGAACCCATGTGAGGGCACCTCTGAAGGCTGGGTCTTTGCTAATTAAGCACAACTGACTGGGAGTGGGGTGCAGTGAAGGGAGAGGTGCGTTAACTAGACATTCATTTATCAAATTTTCACACGGCAAGTTAGGAAACTGAGGCAAAGGACACTGGCCAAGGCGCTGTAGGGTGGGTGCTTGCTTACGGTTTGGAATCGCGGCTGTGGTGTTTCCCAAAAATGTTGCTGGGTTCCCTTTCCCTTGTAATGAAAGTTTTCTTTTCTTCCACATGGACTCAGTGCAGGTGAGTGGGACGTTTTGCGTCTTAGAGGGGCCCAGAGGCAGTGCTAAGTTTTCCCAGATTACTGGGTGGAGGCTGAAGTTGTTTCTGTTTTGGATTGTTCAGAGGAACCCCCTGATAGTAAACCCAGCCTTTGCTGCTGCCGACTCCACCCGGCAGAAGGGTGACAGATCCAGGGGTGATAAATCCAGAAGGGTGATGGATCAAGAAGGGTGACGGATCCAGGGATAGTTTCAATAACATGGACAAGGCTTCATTTGAGAAATAGAAACGCTTACCGAGTTCTCTTTGAAGAGCATCTAGGGAATAGAGAATGAGAAACAAATACACACTAATTAAATGCTTCTCCTATGGGATGGAATTAACTCAAGCCTCCCTTTACGCAGCCTGCCCCTCACAAACCAGGGAAACTACTGAGGTCTGGGGAGAAGAGTCCCTTTCCAACCCACGGGCAGGGCACAGAGCACCTGCAAAGTCCCATAAGGTGACAACACAGCAATTAAATACCTGCGGCTGGCCCATGTCCTTTTATTTTAAATAGATAAACAGTGAGGCCAATGGAAACAAACAAAACCACCAGGATCACACTCAGAGCCACCATCCATGGATTCACCCTCGGGAAAAAGGAATCTGAAAAATAACGCCCCCCCGACTTGCATTAGTTTGCAGCAGGGACAAAACTCAGTATTTTTCTATAGCACAAAATAGGCCCCAGCAGAACATGTGTAAGATCAGAGTGAAAACATGACCCCCTCTATGCTACACAAAAGACTAGAAACTGATTTTAAAAATTACTCCAACCAGCACTGATTAACCTGTGAATGAACAGGCCTGGTTTGATTCATGGTATTCAGAGCTTCATTGAGTTCAGGGGCAAATTCTCTGCTCACACAACTGTATTGACTTCAGTGGACATCTTTTGGGCAAGGAAATCTCTTGACCATTCTGAAAAGGTCTTTAATAAAACGTTGGGAAAGTTTTCAGCATATTTTCCAAAGTGTATGAATGTGGTCGTGTGCTGAAATCTAGTCACACTGTGTTACTCTAAAATAATTCACAAGTTGCTAGTCACAGTTGTTGCAGTAGGAAAGAATAAAAACTCCAGCCCAGACTAAGATAATACAGACAAGAGCTGCTGACCTGCTACCTTCAGTTCCAATAGGGCTTCTTCATAAAAAGAACCATCTTGAACAAAGCAGCTGTATTGTCCTTCATCTGAGCGGCTGATATTAAGAATCTGCAAGGAAACATTCCCATCCGTGATGCCAGCTTTCAAAAGCTCGGTCCTTTCATGATAGTCTGGCATCTGTTCTCCATACTGATCCTTTCCTTCATGATACTGGTGAACAACTGAAGTGAACTCAGATCGGAACCATCTCACCTCCATGTTCTCAGCGCTCATCCTGGGGGACAGGGTAACACAATGTTCTCACCCACAATGGCAGTGACAGGGTGACCAGGACCCATCACTCTGAATTGGGCTGTGAAAGACACCAAAGCAAAAACAGAACAAACTCAGAGGGAAAAATATATTAATGACTGATTCAATAGGTTCAAACTTTCCAAAAATTCAGCCTGGGGCAGACACCTGGCAATCAAATTTCCAGCCTGAACATTGAAAATTTGGCACAATAACAAGCAACTGAAAAGGAAGGGGCGGGGAGGAGAGTTACATTAAAAGTGACAGGCCAGCTCAGGTATGGGGGTCACTGATAACTCCCCTTATATTAATTTGACATGCCACAGAGCCATTTCAGTGCCCCGTGACCGGACAGGGTGACTTGAGTATATACCCTGTATACCTGAGCTCTGTGATCTGTTCCAGCCTTCACTATATTTCTGATGTGATTCTCAGCACTGGTATTAATATGAGAAGGCTGAAAAGATGAAATCCTGACTCCACTGAAGTCAATGGAGATCTCTTAGGATTTCACCCTAGTGTTTTGGGATCCAGCCTCTTTGGAGACCACCACCTATCACGTCGTATAAGGACACAATTTTCATTGAGATGAGTGGAGGTTCCTGAGCTTTCCTCCTTTGCCCCCCTCCACCTGTTTTTAGTGAGACAAGGTCACTGCCAGGACATTTTCAGTACAGAGTCTTCAACTCTGGGACTCACATGCCTTGGCCCCACAGACCCCAAATCACTTCAGCTTTTAGCCAGGTTGCCTTGGTGTTTGAGAAAGGACTGGGTCACAGAGGATGCAAGCATGTGAAGTAGGATGCTCGGCGTGACCAGAGGTGCGAGGGGCAGCCCACAGTGGAAATGCCAACATCAGGAAGGCTGCAAAAAGGAGAGAAGATTCTCCCAAAACTGGTGGTTTACACTATAGTTAGATTCACCAACCAGTCACAAACTGTGCTCCTGATCCCCCACACTGGTTATCAAGAAAATAAATCACACAGCCCCCTTTACTGCATTCCACTCTCTGGCTCCCAATCAGCAAATAGGTTCAGTACTGTGAGAAGTTACTTTAAAAAAATGTATTCACTTTACAAAATGTTCTTTTAATTCCCCAAAGGACCAGACATTACCAGATCAATACCAGTTTGAATCTTACCCAAAATACCATGCTGCTAGCCCATCCTTTAGTATCTAAATCTAAAGGTTTTATTAGAAAGGAAAAGGAACTAAAAAGAAGAGAGTTGCTAAATGGTCAAAGCAGTCAGATACTTTCATATATATACACACACACATATAAACAGAGAGAGAGACTTCAGAATCGACATATCAGGTTCTTAGCAGCACTGGTGAGTTTGCTAGCTTGCAAAGTCCCTCTGGAACACATCCAAAGCTTGGATAGGTCTAGCAGTCCTTTGTTCAAAGCTTCAGTTTGTAGGGAAGTTACTCCAGACACGAGAAGCAGGATTGCAGACAAAATGGAGAAGATGCATTTATATCCTTTGCCCCAAACACAAACTCACAGCACATGTGCATGAAAAGGTACTTGGAGTCCCCTGTCCATCGGCATGACCCCATAGGCTCCGACTCCGTGGGTGATCCAGGGCTGGAGCACCCTCAGAAAAAAAGTTAGTGGGTGTTCTAGGAGGGAGGGGGGAAGAGTGGGAACGTACTCAGGGGAGGAGGTAGGGAAGAGTCGGGTCTGGGGCAGGGATTTGGGGAAGGAGTCAGAATGGGAGAGGGAGGGAGCGGGGTTGGGGTGGGGACTTTGGGGAAGGGGTTGGAATGGGGGAGGAGTGGAGTCAGGGCAGAGGCAGGGCGGGGGGTGGGAGTCAAGCACCCACCGGCACCAGTAGAAGTCGGCACCTATGCATGTCCCTACACGTCCTGAAAAAACAGGGAGTCCAGTGGCACCTTAAAGACTGAGACTTATTTTGGGCATAAGCTTTCCCCAAATAAATCTGTTAGTCTTTAAGGTACCAGCAGGCTCCTCATTGTTTTTGTGGATCCAAACTAACATAGCTACCCCCTGATACTTGTCTACATGTCCTGTTGACTCATAACCCCGGGCTTCTCTCAAAGGTTCATTCTACAGCAGGCCGGATAGTGCTGATGCCGGTCTGTCTGGGGGTATCACCCAAATGCACAGCACAAGTTTGAGACACAAATATACTGCACATATTTATATCTCACCATACAAAGATGATACAGACCTATAAACAAGCTTATCATATTTAGCAAATCAAGCCTTTTCCACTGATACCTTACATAGAATCATAGACCTGGAAGGGGCCTTGAGAGGTCGTCAAGTCCAGCCCCCTGCACTCATGGCAGAACCAGCACCATCTAGACCACCCCTGACAGCTGTTTAACCTGCTCTTAAAAATCTCCAATGATGGAGATTCTACAACCTCCCTAGGCAATTTATTCCAGTGCTCAGCCACCCTCACAGTTAGAAAGTTTTTCCTAATGTCCAACCTAAACCTCTCTTGCTGCAATTTAAGCCCATTGCTTCTTGTCCGATCATCACAGGTTAAGGAGAACAATTTTTCTCCCTCCTCCTTATAACAACCTTTTAGGTATTTGAAAACTGTTATGTCCCCTCTCAGTCTTCTCTTTTCCAGACTAAACAAACCCAGTTCTTTCAACCTTCCCTCATAAGAAATGTTTTCCAGACCCCTAATCATCCTTGTTGCTCTTCTCTGGACTCGCTCCAATTTGTCCATATCTTTTCTGAAATGTGGTACCCAGAACTGGGCCCAAGACTCTAGTTGAGGCCTAATCAGCACAGGGTAGAGCGGCATAATTACTTCTCATGGCATATCTTGTATAAGATTTATTGTGATTTTGTAATATTGGTATCAATGCTATTATAAATGGTCACCCATATTCCATACAGCCTCACACTCAGATACTATGATGATATAAGTACCTAGATAGATAGAGAAACTGGATTGCCTCATATGCAGCACGTGGAGAATTACTCCTCCAGAAGGGTTGGGGAGGAAATGGAGACTTATTTACTGATATTGAGCCAATCTGAAATTTGTTGTAGGGGTGGGTTTGGGTTTTTTTGTTTGTTTTTGTTTTTCAGTTTTGTACAAAGGAGTGGAATAGGCATGATTTATAATCCCTACAATGAAACAAATCCTACAAGGAGCAGCAGGACCAGTGGGATTCCTACCTGATTCCAACTTGTGAATGTGATAAATAATGAAGAAAATGATGAAATCAGGCAGAGAGGCGCTCACTGTGGAGCTAGAACAGATGCAAAGAACCTTCATCTTCACTGTAACTTGATCTGGACAACAGGATAGGGAAGAGAAAAATACTTCACTAAAACATGTTTTGCATTCAAATCTGATTTGTTAGAAAAAGGAACTATTATCTGTAGTTAGTGAATTGAACTGATTGTTTCTGGTCACCGTGTCCTTCAAGATTTTAGAGCGCGTAGATCTCATCCTCTCACACCTTGTTTTTAATGACAATTTCAGAGCGGAAAACAAACTTTCCTGATTTTTCAACTCCCAACTGGTTTCTCAACTTTGAATGGACGAGTCATTGAATTCAGCAAGTTGGGTACACTGAAGTGAATAAAATATTTTCTCTGTACCTGCAGAAGAGGCTACTGTTGTTAAATGCTGGGTGACCCTTCAAGCTGGGTGAGCTTCCAGGTGCTTAGCCAGTGACTGCCACCGCTTCATTGATCTGATTTTCTTTAAAACTTTTGAAGCAAACATATACTGCTGAATGTTATACATATATACATTATATATCTATATCTATATGCCTTAGCCTCAGTTATCATAATTCTAATTTGAAAGATAAACCAGTATTTAATTCAAATTAAAAAAATCCAAGTGAAAGAAAAGCCTCTCATTTAATTTTTTAAAGATCAATTTTCATCCACCCTGAGTGTCTGACATTTCCTTCAGACCCTTATTGCCAAAGAACTACAGCACTTTGATGAATTAAATTAATAGGTGTGATACACTGCTTTGTGTAGATTGGATGAATTATTGCAGAAAACTGAAATTTGTTTGAGTCTTTCAAAAACAGAGCAGCAGCACTGCCAAAACCAGGATTCAAAAGTCAATGTAACCCCCCAGTGTGTTAGTTGTGTGTGGTACTGTATGGTCTCATGCTGTCTGCAGTGGCACTTGAACAGTTTTTACAGTGGGGGTGCTGAAAGCCAGTCAAAGTGCCCCCAAAATTTTACCTTGTGCCCCCTTTACCCCTGTTCACACCCCACATGCCCTCCCCTCAGAGCTGGAGCTGGGAGCAGGGCTGTATCTGCAGAAGGGTGGGGCACAGACAGGGGTAAAGGGACTGAGGCTGGGGCCACAGCTAGTGGCGGGCAGGAGTGGATCCCCACGTGCAGGACCATGATCGGAGCCCTGGGACCAGGAATGGAGCCTCGCATAAAACCTGGGGAAACTGCACCCCGCAAACATCCCTACTTCCCGCACCTATGATTGTCTGGTCTTGTAGCTTTGATTAGCTGTAAAACTGCATAATTGCTTAATTATGGGAACATATACAAGCTGTACATTTTTGTGGGGTGGGTTTTTTTTGTGCTTTAGAATATTTGTTGCTTTATGAAAATCAATACAAAAAATCCCCCCCCCCCATGTACACACACATTTTTTTAAAAAATCACAAATTGGGTCAAAAAAGGTATTTGATTGACTTAAAAATCAATATTTTAAATATACATTTTGAGTTCCTATTTTTTGCCATTTGATTTTTGAGCCTCAATCTTAAACTTTTCCCTGCAACTATAAAGGCTAGAGATTTATTTTTTACTTTAAATGAAATCAAATATTCTCACAAACTCAAAAACTAGAACATTAGGGCTTTCAGAAAATTACCAAATACTGTGAGACTTAAATCACAAAAATCACAAATAACTCTGAGAGTTGACAATACTGAACCTGGTCCAAAATACTTAAACAAAAATGATTTTTCTTCAATAGAATATGGCTGACAGTTTTTTAAAAAAACTGTTTTTCCTATTATTTCAATGTTTCCAATTTTTCAACAAAATGATGCTAAATGAAAAATATATTTCAAATTGATTCAAAATGAGAAACCCGAATCAAATGGAAACAAAACATTTTATTCACCCATCCCTTATCCTGTCTCAAAGGAGAAAAGGGAGGAAAACTGAAAACTGAAAAAAACACCCTAAAATCTAATATTTTGTGCAATAATACGTGATTAAAAATTTAAAAATAAGCAAAATGTTTTAAACAAAACAAAAACATAATTTCACAACAATACTGCCATTTAAAATAGCTGCACTCCTATATGTTTCTTCATGGTATTGCCCCTTGAATGGCTTTTCACATAGGAGGAGATAATCTGTTACACAATATATAAATGTCCCTTTTTAATATAGCCTGAAGTCCCTATTCAGTGACACTCTTGAACACAGGATCAACAATAGGCACATGCTTAATTCCCAGTGAGTTCAGAAGGAGAAAAGGAGACAGTTTTCTGTTTCGATTGATTCTGAGCATAATTTTATTTTTAAAAAATAAAAGGATTCACCCCGCCCCCCAGTCAAGAGGCAGAAAACTGCAATGTCAGCACAGGGCGAAAACTAGACTGATGGCAGCTGGGTTTGGTGCAGTAAGTTTCCTCTATTCAAACTACAGGAAGTTACAACTCTCCCCCAAGAACAGTATTGGGCCCCCTGTTCTTGAATAAAATTCAGCAAAACAAAGAAATGACTCATTCCACAAGCTGTAAAAGTCTCGTGTTACATTGATATGAAAACAAACTGCAACGTATTTGACGGCAAATCACTTTGAATGTAGCTGTTCTGTCAAGTTTCTACGATTATTTACTCCCTGTGTTTTGAACAGAAGGAGAAAAGGCAGTTCTTAACCCGCAATAAGTATCGGGTATCAGGCGTTACAAACAGCCCTTCTGAAGCAAAATTCACCCACCTGGTTGGGTCTTCTGGGAAGTTTAAAATCTCCCGGGTGTGGCCAGACTTCACCCCTTTGGCTGGGACAGTGACATGGTCACTGACTGGTCCCGATTCTCACGCACGTTGCTCAGCAAATTTTGGCGATCAAAGAGCTGCAATTTCGTGTCCTGGCTTTTCCGCAGAACGTTGTTAAAAGAAATTTGGTTTTATTCCGAATCGATGAACCTGCGTTCGGCTCGCAGCGTTCACCCGGGGGAAGTGAAAGTAACACTGTCAATTACCTCGCCGCAAACCGTGGGGAGGGTCGAGTCTTCTCTTAAAGAAACAGCCCCGGTCCTGCTGCACCGCGAGTGTGTGAGAAACCGGAACTTCATGTTAATAAAAGGGGCATTGTTGTTTGGGGGGAGGGGTGTTTTTTGCCATTTTGTTTCAGGGCCGCCCGGGGGCAAGTGGGGCAATTTGCCCCAGGCCCCACAGGGGCCCCCATGAGAATATAATATTCTATAGTATTGCAATTTTTTTTATGGAAGGGTTCCCTGAAATTGCTTTGCCCCAGGCCCCCTGAATCCTCTGGGTGGCCCTGTTTCCTTTATTATATTCAGAAAAAGCAGGAAGAAGATTCTCTTTGAAATCATGACTGGATGAACAACTGACTCTGAATCAGTCATGAGTTCAAAAAGAAAGTTCCGGTTTCCCACTGAAGATCGTGACCTTCCAAAACATCAGGTTCATCAGAAGTGATTTGCTGTGTTGTTGCAGCCATGTTGGCCCCGGTCTATTACACAGACAAGGTGGATGATGTGAGATCTTTTATTGGATCAACTTCTGTTGGGGACAGAGACGAGCTTCCCAGCAACACAGCCCTAAAGAAGAGCTCGGTGCAGCTCCAAAGCTCGTCTCAACCAACAACAGGAGTTGGTCCCGTAAAGATTTTATCTCCCCACCTGGTGTAAGTTCATCAAAACTCAAATGTCTGAAAACCAAGAAATACAGAGTTAAGGTACAGGCCAGTGCAACCTTAACACTGCCCTCATGGGGCTGTCACTGGTCACTGGGAAATGATCTGAACGCACCCCAGCTGGATTCCTGGTGTGAGGTGTAGCTAGACCAAGGGGTAGAGGCAGTGATGAGCTGCCAAAATATTAACAACAGGTTCCCTCCTCCTCACCTCACGAGGGGGTCATGCCCCATCCAACCCATGTTCCTTGACACCTCCCGGGGACCCTGACCCATCCACCCCCCTTCCCTGTCCCCTGACTGCCCGATCCAACCCCTCCTCTCATCCTTGATGGCCCCCCGGGACCCCTGCCCCATCCAATCACCCCTTCTCTCTGTCCCTGACTGCCCCCCACCACCTCATCCAACCCCAGATCCTTCCTGACTGCCCCTCCAGGACCCTTGCCCCCATTCAATCCCCGTTTCCTGCCCTCTGACCGCCCTGACCCCTAGCCACCCCCCCACAACCCACAGAACTCCCCTGCCCTCTTCCAACACCCATAGGCGGCAAGTTTGTATAATTTTTGGTGGGGCCCAAAATGGTGCCTCCCCCCCTCCCCCCCCCCGCAAGCCGATATAAAATGAAGCTACAACGTGTCAGTGCCACAAGATTACAAGGGTCAATTAAAAGTGGAAAGTCAGAAGCAGCACTTGCCTACTTCAATATACAGTATTATATTTTGTTGCACCTGTTGTGATGAAGTGGGAATGTTCTTAATATTTTCTCTGAATACTGTGTGGGTGCGTCAGCTTCCCCTGCAAGGTGCCAACTGAAGGTGTTGGGGACAAAGATCAGGTGGCCTCCTTGTCCGGAATCAAGACACAAAGGCCAGAGGAGGGAGTGTCAGTTTGGAGCTGGCTGGGGAAATGGGGAGAGGCCCAGAACCTGGGTCTGGGCTCCCCACCCCCCAAGATGGACCTGACTGAGGGGTCCTGTTTTCTGTACCCACAAGCTCTGTTTTAGACTGTATCCCTGTCATCTAATAAACCTTCTATTTTACAGTCTGGCTGTGAGTCACATCTGACTGCGGAGTTGGGGTGCAGGGATCTCTGGCTGCCCCAGGACCCTGCCTGGGAGGACTCACTGCGGAAAGCACACAGTGTGGAAGAGCATGCTGAATGCTCTGAGGTCAGACCCAGGAAGGTGTAAGCTTCTTGCCCTGGAGACAGTATGCTCAGAGAGGAGGGTCCCCCAGAGTCCTGACTGGCTTTGAAGGAGTGGTTCCAGAGCATCCCAGCATCCCCTTCCACACCATGCACTTCCCGGAAGTCCTCACAGGCACTGACACTCCCTCCTCTGGCCTTTGTCAAGAAGGCTAACAGCATTTTGGGCTGTATAAGTAGGGGCACTGCCAGCAGATCGAGAGACATGATCATTCTCCTCTATTAACCATTGGTGAGGCCTCATCTAGAGTACTATGTCCAGTTTTGGGCCCCACATTGCAAAGAAGGATATGGAAAAATTGGAGAGTCCAGTGGAGGGCAACAAAAATGATTAGGGGGCTGGAGCACATGACTTCTGAGGAGAGGCTGAGGGAACTGGGATTGTTTAGTCTGCAGAAGAGAAGAATGAGGGAGGATTTGATAGCTGCTTTCAACTACCTGAAAGAGGGTTCCAAAGAGGATGGATCTAGACTGTTCTCAGTGGTAGCAGAGGACAGAACAAAGAGTAATGGTCTCAAGTTGCAGTGGGGGAGGTTTAGGTTGGATATTAAGAAAAACTTTTTCACTAAGAGGGTGGTGAAGCACTGGAATGGGTTACCTAGGGAGGTGGTGGAATCTCCTTCCTTAGAGGTTTTTAAGGCCCGGCTTGACAAAGCCCTGGCTGGGATGATTTAGTTGGGAATTGGTCTTGCTTTGAGCAGGAGGTTGGACTAGATACCTCCTGAGGTCCCTTCAAACCCTGATATTCTATGATACTCTAAATTGACCACCAAATTTAAGTAGCGTGTTTTTCCCGTCAGGTGAGGACTCGGGGGCAGGGCTGGGGATAAGGAACTTGGGGTGCAGACAGGCTGCCCCAGGGCTAGGGCCAGAGAGGACTCCTCCACCCTCCCTGGCAGCAGCAAGCTCCAGGAGGGACCTCCTCTCCCCAGTCACTGCACATGCTCCTAGGGTCCCTCTCAGGTCCAGAAAGCCTCGCCTCCCCTATGGTGGGTACCGGGCTGGGAGTTGCCATCACGTGTGGCCTCCCTGCTGCCACCCCTCACCATAGCCTCACTGGGGATGGGGCTGCCCCTTGCCCAGCATGGTGCAGGAGTGGGGGGTGCAGGGTGGTGGCTGGGGAGGGGCAGAGTATCACAAAATTCACCCAAGCCCCAGCTGCTCAGGTCTAGGAAGCTCCCCTCCCCAGTGGTGTAGCCAGGTTCTAACATCAGGGGGAGCGAACACGTAAAAAAAGATGCCAGCCAACATATCCAATTACTAATCAGGTAGTAGGTTTACAGTGCTATAACAAGAGATTATGCTATTATCATTATCCAGTCAGCTTGCATGCTACTATTTTGAATTAGTGATAATTAGAGAGAGAGAGAGAGAAAGAAGAAAGCTGAATTTAGAGAACAATTATTAACCAGATTCCTGGTTATCCACCAGCCACTTTGCTCCAGCCCATGGCACAAAGCACCATAAACACAGTAGAATCTGGCCAAGAGACTATTCACCTCAAATTGGCATCAGCTACACTCCCCCCTCCCCCACCCCCAGTCCCCACTATTCAGGATGTAGCTGAGTGAAAAGATGGCATTGCGGAAGCATTTAGCAGGTAATTGAAAGCTCCTATAGAGCACTGTGCAGCCCCTGAGAACATTGCTGAGTTCTGAGCACTGGGGCTGCAGCTAGTCAGCAGTGAGACTGAGGAGACACAACTGGCACCTTAAAGCACCTTTACCCCCACCCCCTTCACAAGCTGCACTAAGCACCGTTTCACAGCCCCAGGTGCAACACTGAGGGAGGGTAAGTGGGGAGGGGCAATAACCCAAAGTTGCTCCTTTGCCTCCTGGCCCTGCTGATCCCTCAGCCCCCTCCGCTGAAGAGAGACCAGGAGAAAAAAACATCCCCCCTCCCCTTTTCCTTCCCTCTCCACGGGCACCAGCTGGGCTTCAGAGCCCCCTTGCCTGCCGCACGGCTGCCTTGCTCTGCACCGGGCTGTTGCTCCTCAGTCCCCCGCCGCACTTGGGGGGGCTGCCCTGCGGCCCCTCCCGGCAGAGCCCACCCCGGCCGGCTCAGAGAACTGGGCAGCTGCGAGCGGATGGGCGCCTCCTCCTCCTCACCCCCGGGGAGCCCGGCAACCAGCCGACCTGCCTGCAGCCCCCTGCAGGAGGGCGGTGCGGAGCCCAAAGCCAGCCGGCAGCCACGTGCAAAACCCGGTCCGGACTCCAAGTCCGGAGCCCAGTGCTGGCTGCCTGAAAAGGTGCTGATTTTGTAAAATGTGCTCAAAAGGGAGCGGCTGCTTCCCCCCTTCCAGCCCACTACGCTACTGGGTGGGCGGGGATGCTCCAGGGCTGGGGGTGGTGGTAGTGGCAGCCAGGGGCAGGTGTACCGACACATTTCGAAACCCTCGCATTTTGCTACTAGTTGCAGTTTCTGCCACATAACGTAACTGTCTGGGCTCCTGCTCAGGACTTGCTGCCGCCTGGTCCATGGGGTTGCGAATCAGGAGGGACAGGGTTTGTGGTCAAAAATACTCATATTCTGCTTCCTCCTGGCTAATGTGCCAAATTGACCAATTACAGAGGTCTGGGGGGTTCTGCGTTTTCATTTAATTTTAAATGAAGCTTCTTAAGCATTTAAAAAACCTTATTTTCTTTATATACAACAATAGTTTAGTTATATATTATAGCCATAAAAAGAGACCTTCTAAAAATATTAAAATGTATTACTGGCAGGCGAAACCTTAAATCAGAGAGACTAAATGAAGACTCGGCACAGCTCTTCTGAAAGGTTGCCGAACCCTGATCTTTTGGAGGCTTGAGGCATGCTCTTTCACTTTTTTGTGTGTGAATATATGAAAAGGGAGGTAAGGTTTGGGGGTACAGAGCACTCCCCTGACCCCAAGGTGGTAACCAGAGTGGCCCCATTCATTTTCTCCACTGGCTTCCTCCTTGATTATTTCCAATGACTTGGCTGCCTATGCCCCTGTCACCGGTCCAGGGATGGTTGTGCCCCTGTCACCGGTCCAGGGATGGTTGTGCCCCTGTCACTGGTCCGGGGATGGTTGTGCCCCTGTCACTGGTCCAGGGATGGTTGCAAATCTGGAGGGATGGGGTTTGTGGTCGAAAACTCTCACGATTTGCTTCCTCCTGGCTAATGTGCCAGATTGACCTATTGGATGAGTGAGGTGCATGCTTTCACTGTTTTGTGTGTGAATACGTGAAAAGGGAGGTAAGGTTTGGGGGTACAGAGGATGCCCCTGACTCCAAGGTGATAACCAGATTGGCTCCTTTAATTTTTTCCACTGGCTTCCTCCTTGATTATTTCCAATGATTTGGCTGCCTATGCCCGTGTCACTGGTCCAGGGATGGCTGTGCCCCTGTCACTGGTCCAGGGATGGTTGCAAATCTGGAGGGATGGGGTTTGTGGTCAAAACGCTCACGATTTGCTTCCTCCTGGCTAATGTGCCAAATTGACCTATTGGATGAGTGAGGCGTGCTCTTTCACTCGTTTGTGTGTGAGTACGTGAAAAGGGCGGTAAGGTTTGGGGGTATACCTAAATGCACTCCCCTTTCCCACTCCCAGCCCTATGCATGCTGGCTTGGGAATATCACTACTGTAGTGTCAGCTTTTAAGAGAGCTTCACATGCAGAGCCGTCACTAGGGATTTTTGGCACACAAGGCAAGGAACAGAGGCAGCATGTCTGGCTCTTCCCTATTGGAGGGAAGGATCCACCAACAAATTTCTGCAAAAGAGCCGTATGCGCCGCCCCTCTCCATTGAAGACAACCAGCGGCACTTTCGGCAACGAGTACCACAGTCCCTCTCAGAGGGAAGGACTTGCTGCCGAATTGCCGCTGAAGGAGAGACTTTCTGAGCCCCTCACTTTCCGTGCCCGAGGCAAGTGCCTCACTCTCCTTGCCCTCATTACGGCAATAGTCACCTGCACCACTTCTAGTATTACGGTAAGTTAAAACAAGCACCAGTACATTGGGACATTAATGCTCTATTACAGTGTTTGCAGTAGCATATTAAAAGCTGTAACACTGAACAGACTAGTTAGGGCCGGCTTTAGGAAGTTTGGGGCCCACTCAATTCAAACATTTTCGATGGGGCCCCAGCAGGGATGACTTTAAAAAAAAGGAAAAAAAGGTGGGGGAAAAAAAGCCTTTCCTTTCTTAGCAACCGGTTCCCTATAAAAAGTTCTGATTTAAGGGATGTGCCAGAATATGTATTTCTGGTACCAATAGGGTTACTATATTTCCAGATTTAAAAATTCCTCCCAGACAGCAACTTAAGAACCAAAAAGTCTGACATGTCCAGGAAAATATGGCTGTATGTTAACACTACCTACAGTTCTTTTTTAAAAAGATGGGCCTGAACTAGAAATGAACTCCGCTTCACATGTGTGGGTCCCCGCCACTCCCTGGGAGTGTGCTAGGGTGACCAGATGTCCCGATTTTATAGAGACAGTCCCAATCTTGGGGTCTTTTTCTTATATAGGATCCTATTAACCTCCACCCCATCCTGATTTTTCACACTTGATGTCTGGTCACCTAAGGGTGTGCACATGTGTGTGGGTACCAGCTGCTCTCTTCTCCCATCATTGAAGCAGGTATGCAGGGTTACTGCCCAGGGAATTGCAGGGCACCAGTGGACATGGGGCTGGCTGCAGGCTGGGAATGGGGTGCAGCATTGGCGGGAGACTGGGGTGTGGGGGGGGGGGGGGGCTGGCTGGCTTCAAGCAGGGCCATAGGGGGGTGTGGCATAGATTGGCAGTGCTGAAGACAGAGGAGTGCAGGAATGGCTGGCTTCAGGCAGGGGGGGGTGCAGCAGGGGTTGGCTGGAGACAGGGCAGGGGTGCAGGTACAGGGTACAGACCACCCGGTATGGTAAGTGCTCCTCCTCCTCCTCCTCCTCCCAGAGTAGCAGCAGCCACCTGGGGCTCCCTGCTTCCACAGCCCTGGCCATGTACACAGCTGCCGGAGCCCTGGGGAAGCGGCGGGGCTCCAGTGGCTATTTAAAGGGCTGGGGCGATAGAAGCAATGGGAGCCACAGACTTTTTAAGTAGCCCACAGATCCCAACAGCCCTACCCCAGGGCTCCAGCAGTGTGGCTGTGGTGGCAATTTAAAGGGCCCCCAGGCCCTTTAAATTGTCCCCTGAGAAGCCGGGCCACCCGGTACAGTGCACTGACTCTTGCCAATACACCAAACCGGGGCTTGGGTGCGGGACCCTCTTAGGGGCAAGGCCCAATTCAGGGGAATTGGTTGAATTAGCCTATAGCTACTCAGGTTGCAGCTTTATTGTTAAACCTAAATTGGGAAGAAAGATGACTGATTCAGAACTTCTTTAATGGTTACTTTATCGCTAAAGGGTGTAGTGGGACTTGGAGAGGAAGGTTTCTATGATGTAGGCAAGATCAAGTATTTTATCCAAAACCAGAATACGAATGGCGCTGGTCTTCTTGGTGTCTGACCTTGAGCTATTGTCAAAAGATTGAGGGTGACTCAGCTCCTTCCTCATATTTTGGTTGAGGATTCCATTGATAAAGGGATTGGCCTCAAATACCTGGTTGTAGGACTCTGCCACGGTGTAGTTTTCATCTTGGGTTGCCCAGTCCTAATTATAGTAAAGCATGCACTTTAGTCTTTGTAATTATATGTTATAACTCTGTTGCTTTTTATGAAGGCAGGAGTAAAAGAAAAGTAGCTGCAATATTTTCATACTAAACTAACACTGAAAATGTACATAATTTCAATCAGACTCCTAATCTTAATTTTTGCTTAGTTTTCTTATGGATTTATTTATTATGTTGGGAAACTGCTATAGGGAAGTACACTTCTCCTATATAGGTCATAAGGATCCTATCTGTCTGAAACTGGCTGCTCTTTCTTTCTTTGATCTGCAGAGTGACTGATGCTTTTCAGACATCAGTTGTGGGTACAGAAGGGTTTCATTGCATCTTCTCTCTTGGCACCAGCTACTGTTCTCCCTTCTTGTTGTATTGATAGTGGGTGGGTGTGTCTCACCTTTCTTTAAAATCATATATGCTAGGGACAGTCTTGTCCTCTTCTCCTCTCCTGATGTCAGTGTAGATGCAGGCAGTGCAAAATGTACTACAGTCATATAGTATCTGAAATGCAAAGCTACATTTCAATGATCTGAGGTTTGAAGAACAACGTGGAACTAGCTGTTTTACAGGATGTCTCGATTTCATTCCTGTAGTAACATAACTGGTGATAGGAAAGCAGGGAGAGAGAGAGGTGTGTGCTCTGCAAGGCTGCTGGCCACGGGGCCAATGGGTGTGGGTGGGCTGGGTAGGATCGAGGGAGTCACGTCTCAGGGATCTGCCCACTCCCCAGCACTGCTCCAGCTCTGAGCTGTCTCCACTGCCTGGGACCTGTGGGGTCCCACCTGCCTCCCTGGGGGAAGAGCCACCTGGGACTGGTGCAGAGGCTGGGCCAGTCTCAGCCACTCACAGGGAACAGTCGGGGAGGGGGGAGGCTCAGCTGGGTCCTGAGAGAGCCTGGCCCGGGTAGGCTCTGCTCCTGCTCCAGCCTGGCTGCTTCCACCACTCCCAAGAGGCCAGAGTTATCCTGCCCCAGGACCAGTTCTGGCTGCGCTGCCATCTCAGCCTCGCAGCCACAGTCACCTCCCATCAGGGCCGGCTACTGTGGCTGGGGGTTAGGGTGTGGGAGCGTAGGTCTCGCGGGGGTCGGGGTCGGTGCGGGGCCCTGGGGGGGTGGGGAGATCTATGTGTTGGGGGGCTGTCAGTGGTGGAGATCTGTGTGTGTGTGGGCGCTGGGAAGTGTGGGGGGTCTGTGCGGGTCACTGCAGTTGTGGTGGGAGGGGCACTGGACAGTGAGGGGATCTGTAGGGGGCTCTGGGTGGGAAGGTGTGGGGCACTGTGCAGTTGTGGGAGGGCTGTGGGGGGTCTTCAGCTGGGGGGCACTGGTCAGTGAGAGGATCTGTGGGGGGGTTCTGAGTGGGTGGGGGAGTGATCTGGGAGTGCACTGGGCAGGGGGGTTTGTGGGGGTCTCTGGATGGTGCAGCACTGGGCGAAGGGAGTCAGAGGGGTGCAGGACAGGGGATTTGTGGGGGTCTCTGGGTGGTGTGGCACTGGGCATAGGGAGTCGGAGAGGTGCTGGGCAGGGGGTTTGTGGGGGTCTCTGGGTGGTGTGGCACTGGGCGAAGGGAGTCAGAGGGGTACAGGGCAGGGGGTTTGTGGGGGTCTCTGGGTGGTGTGGCACTGGGTGTAGGGAGTCAGAGGGGTGCTGGGCAGGGGGTAGCATGGTGCAGCATGGGCCCACCCCCAAGGGGAAGAAGCACAATGGCAGTGCAGGGCTGGGCTGGACAGCGTGGGTCTGGCAGCTCCTGGTTTGTAAACAATGCCCTTGTACTGGGCTGGGTGGAGTGGGGCTGTCCCTGCCGTGCCATGACTCATCTCCCATTGCCCCCGGCCAGCCCCTCGCTCTGAGGACTCTGCCCCCCTGCCCCATGTCCCCATTTCCCCCATGGGGACCCACAAATATGTTTAGCACCAGGCCCACAACAGGTTAATCCGGCCCTGTTTGGGGTGCAGGCTCTGGGATGGAGTTGGGGGTGCAGGAGGGTTGCAGGCTATGTAGAGTTTGAGTGAGGGGTGCAGGCTCTGACCTGGGGCAGGGGATTCGGGTACAGGAGGGGGTGCAGACATGTGGGCTCTGGGAGGGAGTTACCAAATCAGCACGTTGTATAAGAGAAAGGAGCTGCAGGGATTTCATATAGACATAGAAACTGATAGAAGACACTTTTACATAGTCAAAATGTGAGAGGCAGAGTGTGAGGGAGGGAGGGGGCATCTGTACAATATTTCCCCGCATTCAGTCTCCTGGCTGGAGCAGTAAGAGCCCCGCAGCACTTGTACAGGATCGAGAGGAGCTGCGGTGTCTGAGCTTTGCCAGTCTAGGAATTGGGCTGCCGGTGCCTTTAAGACCCAGCCCCAGGAACCCGCCCCTGCTCTGGGGCTGACACGCGGCAGAACTGAAAACAGCCTCTCCCCCCGCCCCCCCGCAGCCCCGACACCCCCAGATCTGCGAGCCCAGCAGGTGGCTCATCCCAAGGGGCCACTGTTCCCCCCACACCCCCTCCCTAAACGGGGGTTTTGTCCCCGCACAGGGTCTGGCAGCGTCTCCCCCCCCCCCCCGGGCTTAACCGCAGCTACCACCCCCCACCCCCGATTTTTCCCCTTCAGCCTCTCTCCTGCCGCTGCCTAGAGCAGCTTGAACCCCTCTGGCCAGTAAATTTCTGTCCCCCGCTCAGAGCCTGGCAGCCCCCCCGCTGCGATTTGCCCCCTTGAGCCTTTTAAACGCCCCCAAAGAGCAGGCAGCAAATCGTGAGTAGAAGTGAGGGCAGAGAGAGGGCAGTGGCGACAGCGGAGGTTACTGGGCATGCTCAGTTCAGGCGCGCATGCTCAGTGCAGCCAAAGTAGCGAATCGGGAGCGGTTCATGTTTCTGTCGTTACATATCGAGAATTCACTGATATATTAAATATATGTCAGTTTTAAGCATTTTTCCCAATATTTGAGTTAAATGTTCACAATTGTATATAAATCTGGGGTTTAGCATTTCCTTCCAATTGCTCTCAAATTCAATTTTCACAATTGCAGGAAATTAGGGGGGGGGGGGAATATGTCAATAGTGAGTCAGACCCCAATGATTTAATGTCAGTAGATTCAAAAGGTTGAAGTTTTATAACCATGAAAACACAGATGGTCACATCACCTGCCAAAAGATACAGAGTCACTGGCCTTCAATCAAACACAAATAAGTTCTCAAGCAGCCTTGTTCTTACTTTGCGTATCTCCAATTATCATTTATTATCAATTGAAATATTTTTTCATTGGTCTGTGTGGAGACAGCAAAAGGAACATTTGCCAACATTTATGAATAAAAGCTAATTCTTCCAAGCCTTGTGATGACAAACTCTCAGGCTAA
This sequence comes from Mauremys reevesii, assembly GCF_016161935.1. Taxonomy (NCBI): domain Eukaryota; kingdom Metazoa; phylum Chordata; order Testudines; family Geoemydidae; genus Mauremys; species Mauremys reevesii. Next base: position 3,141,679 of record NC_052637.1, read on the forward strand.
AAGCTGGGTTAAACTGGAATAAGTGTTTTCAAGACCTGATTCTCGTTTACACTAACGCTGCTTGTTCCAGTGGAAAGGGGCTGCAGCATCACCAACTTTCATTATTTTATCATGAGTCTTGTGATATTTGTTGTGTTTGATGAAGCCCCAGCTCCTGGAAGCATGTGAGGAGGTGAGACTCTCAGCTTTTGTTTTCTAAACAAAGAAAGAATCTAGCTCTTTTTGTTGCAGAAATAAAACATAAAAATTTCACCCCAGTGCAGTCAAGGCTCAAGCATAATTTTTTCAGGCCCAGTACAAACTTGTAATTCAGGCCCCCTCCCACACATGGTAATGGAGGTTGCAGCCTGGGCTGGGCCCCCAGGGTCTCCGGGCCTTGGTAAAGTGTACCAATCCTCGCCCCCCCCCCCAGCCATATGGGGCCCTGAGTGCAGTCTAAAGCTCTGAGAAACCAAAAGGCAAATAAAATAATACTAATAGTTACTATTTATTATTATTAAATCTCATGATTTTGAGGGGCTGGCCTGATTTAAGATTTTTAAATGCCTGGGGTTGGCAGTGCTGTGCCAGTGAGAATTCAGACCATAAATCTCTCTCAGTTACCCAAGGGAAGCCCCCTAAATGAGTGTCATCATTGATCTAAACCAGCACAGTGAACAGAAAAGGAAACAGATAGAGAACAAGGTATGGGAACGCACAGAGCTGGGCTGTGGGCCCCAAGCAGGACATGAGCACAGTCCCCCCAGGCCTAACCACAGCAATTCCGGGCCCCAGGGCAGAACAGTCAATGGGCCCCCACTGGTGCCCGCATGCACAAGCTGCGCCCATGTGGACTCCGTCTGCCTGACATTTGGGTGGTGCTGCGCCTGCGCTAGACTGCACTCGGCCCCCCACTCAACTGCGCTGCTGGGGGCTCTTCCGGCATGGCCAGGGCTTCCACATGCCCACCCGCCTGCCTTCGCTCCTGCCGCTAGTACCACCCCACGCGCCAGAGGTGCTGACTTTTGGTTGTGCCGGTGGGTGCCCCATCCCGTCTCCTCCCCCTTCCCTGAGGCCAAGCCCCCACTTCACCCCACTCCACCGCTTCTGCCCCTGCTCTGCCCCCTCTCCCAAGTCCCCTCCCCTGACAGCCTCCTCCTACCCACTGCTCACTCCTTTCTGCCCCCTCCTGCCTTAAGGGTGAGGTGTGTGTGTCTGGGGGGGCTCAGTCTGTCCCCAGAACTGACAATTTTCAGCATATTTATACACTTCTTTCATACTCTAGTTATTGAATGTGTGTCTATCACTGGTATCGCAGCAATGTCATTATTAAAATAGCAGTGAACTACAGCATTACATTACCATGAATTACAGTGTATTAAAATCATTGCACTCAGCTACAAGCTGTCTTCAGTAACACCCCAGTCTCTGTGCTTCACCCCTGCTTAGGGCCTGTTTGGGAGCTGAGGGCCACTGACGGCTGTGGGAAGAAGGTGGATGGGAGACGCAAGCAGGGGGGAGTTTTCCTCTCTCCCTTCCTATCACTCTCCCTGCCCCTTTCCCTCGCTCTTGTTTCTTCTCTAAGTCCTTGCTCCCCTTCCTGATGTTTCCCCTTCTTGCTTCCCACCCACCCATGTCCATTTTCTCATCTCTCTCTGCTCCCCATCTCCTGGTGGCTCTGTCTAGTGCCCGCTCCCACCCACCCATTCAAAGCAGCAGAGGGTGGTTCCCCCTCCTCGGATAGGAAGGGTGACCCAGTGGTTAAGCCTCAGGCCTGAGGCTCAGGTGTGCTGGGTTTGGTTCTTTGCTCTGCCACTGATTCTCTGCTTAGCCTTGGGAAAGTCACTTCACCTCTGTGTACCTTAGATCCCATCTGCCAAATGCGGCTAATGCTGACCCTGCCTCCTAGGCTGAATCCCTTCATGGCTTTGTGGTGAGGGGGGAAACGGAGATACCAAGGTGAGGAGATTTGGGCTGAATTTCTCTACAGCCAGAGAGTTAGAGGCAGCTCCGAGCAGGGGGCAGGGGAGAGAGAGGGACACAGGCCATCTCTGAACAGAAGGGGGTCAGGCTTCAGCCCCACATCTTCTGCCCCCCACCCCACCCTGCGTGGTTGCTGCTGGAGTCCAGGGCTTCTCCTACCCACCCTGCCCAACCCCCTGCCCAGCTACCACGGTCCGGGGCTTCTTCTCCCCACCCCTGGCCAGTGCAGCTCCTGCCGGGGTTCAGGGCTTTTCCTCCCTCCCTGCCCAGCATGGCTCCTGCCAGGGTCCGGGGCTTCACCTTCCCCTAATGTGCCACTGCACCCACCCAGCACGTGCGCCTAGGAGCCCTGCAGCCTGCTGGGGCGAATTCAAAGGGCCTGGGGCACCCAGCTGCTGCCATCACTACCAGGCACTGGCAGCTGCCGCAACTGGAGGCCCCGGACATCAGACGGTGAGTTCCTGTTTGTGGGTTGCTAAGCACAGACAGACACTCTCTGCAGCCCAGATTTAGGCACCTATCCATGAGAGGGGTGTGGCTTAGGACATCCCTTCCCCCCTTGTCAGCATCTCCCATTGGCCAGCTTACATGGCTCCCCGCCTACTGAGGTGGCTTTTGTGAATTGCATTGTAAGGTGCCTGTGTAGCCCATGCATTGTCTAGGGAGTTTAGGCCCCTGACTCAGCTCTGAGGGTCACACTGTTGCTGTTCCTGTGATTTTCTCGCTGCCTAAAAATTACTGTGATGCTCAGCATTGCAGCACCCGAGTCCCTGCATGGATTGCACCCTGTGCAACCAGTCACCTCTCTGCAGAGCACAGCTGGGGAATTCCTGATTGACATGGGTGTGCACAGGACAGAGGCAGAGCACAGGCTGGAGAGTGACACATCACACAGTGAAATCCAAACTCTCTTCCTAGAGGCTCAATATTCCTTGCAGCTGGGACATTAAAGTGGAACAAACAAGAAGAATTGTTTGTAATGTTTTATTTACAATAAGTTGCTGGAAAGTAGCAAAGTAAAAGGAGCAGAGAAGGAGCTTTAATAACCAGCAGCACAGCAAGGAGATCCCCAGCTACTGAGAACAGTTTTCTTAACTGCACTAAAATAGCACCAATGGCCAGGGATTAATATTGGGAATTAATGAATTACAGTCTCGCTTTCAGTAACATAATAAATTTATCCGTCCCGCTCACGTTCCCTTTCCTTTCGTACTGTCCTTTTCTATTCATCATTGTTCTAGCCCTCATTTTACATCCCTTTTTATTTCCCTGTCTCTCTCCTCCCTGTCACAGATCATCCCCCTCGACTGCTCTCTTCTTTCCCTGATCTTATCCCTTCCCCTCCTGCTGATCCCGGGCTGGGAGCCCCCAGTGAGATCAAAGGACACAGATCTGTTGGTGTCATCAGGCATCTTTATTAGGCCTGAATGAACCAAAGTTATTCTATGCTTGCCTAGAGGGCCCCCATGTTAAACTCTAAGGCCTGGTCCACACTAGGACGTTAATTCGAATTTAGCAGCGTTAATTCGAATTAACCGTGCACCTGTCCACACCAGGAAGCCATTTAATTCGACATAGAGGGCTCTTTAGTTCAACTTCTGTACTCCTCCCCGACGAGGGGAGTAGCACTAAATTCGACATGGCCATGTCGAATTAGGCTAGGTGTGGATGCAAATCGACCTTAGTAGCTCCGGGAGCTATCCCACACTGCACCACTCTGTTGATGCTCTGGACAGCAGTCCGAGCTTGGATGTTCTGATCAGGCACACAGGAAAAGCCCTGGGAAAATTTGAATTCCTTTTCGTGTCTGGCCAGTTTGAATCTCATTTCCTGGTTGGACATCGGGGCGAGCTCAGCAGCACCGGCAACGATGCAGAGCTCTCCAGCAGAGGAGTTCATGCAATCTCTGAACAGAAAGAGGGCCCCAGCATAGACTGACCGGGAAGTCTTGGATCTGATCGGTGTGTGGGGCGAGGAGTCTGTGCTTTCGAAGCTGCACTCCAAAAAAACGGAATGCAAAGACCTAGGAGAAGATCTCCAGAGCCATGAACTTATGGGCTGCTCCCGAGCCGAGGCGGACCAGCAGAGCCAGTGGAGGGAGACCCTCTCTCTGTACCAGCGCTCACACAGCGAACGGGAGGAGAGGTGGCGTGAGGAAGACAAGCAGGCGACTCAAACGCTGCTTGGACTAATGAGGGAGCAAACGGACACGCTCCGGCGCCTTGTGCATGTTCTGCAGGACCGCAGGCAGGAGGACAGAGCCCCCCTGCAGTGTATCTGCAACCGCCCTCCCCCGCCACAAAGTCCCATACCCCCCTCACCCAAAATAACCACCAGGGGCCGTGAAAACTGTCACTGCACCCCAGCAGAGTGCTCAAGTACCCAAAAGCTCTCATACCCTCAATTTTGAGAAGTCCTTCCCTTCCAGACTCACCCAAGCCCAAATCCCAGTTTCATCCTGTCTAGTTAATTATTAAAAATACTTTGCTGTTAATTACTGTTTCCGTCACGTTTTTTCACAGAAGACTGTGTTTGAAGGGGTGGGTGGGTATGGGGGTTGGTAATTGCATAGGACAGTCACCTTTACCAGGATACAGACAAGGGGGCAGGATCTGCAGCAGGTCACACACACAGTGCAGTCTGTAGGCACCCTGGTCGGTATGGGAGGTGGTTTCCAGGTTCTGTGTGGGTGGGGGGGGCGTGACTTTGTAGCGGGGGAGGGGGGTTACAGATCTTATTCAGCGGTCCTTGTCCTGGACCGCTGAGTCACGCAGCAGAGGAATCTGTATCCGTCCTCCTCCGCCACAAGGTCACATAGCCCCCGCACACAGAATCCCAAAAAGGAGGGATGGCAGGCTCCGTTGAAACAAGCAGTGCGGCACTGCGGACCGCTCTAGGAGCAGGAGCCTGTCATTCCTCAAGTTCAGAGGCGGTTTTTACATCACCACACACCCTACTCAGCACAGTCTGCGTCCCAGTTTCAACCCTTTAACGCAAAGTCATTAATAAAGAAACCTTTGTTAAGTAACAATGGAACATGTATTTTATTTTTACACATGTGTTGGAAGTGGGGGAAGCGGGGTGGACAGGGTATGTAACTGCAGATGCTAGTCAACAGTAACTTGGTAAAGAAACAGGGGCAGGTTCAGCTTCTCTGTAAAGAAACTGAACAATCACAGGTCACGCTGCTCACTGGTACTTGAAGAGTTCCTTGTCACTGTCCAAGGCGCCTGTATAGTGCTTCACAAGCCAGGGCATTAGCAGGTAGGCTGGGTCCCCAAGGATCACTGTAGGCATCTGCACATCCCCAACAGTTATTTTGTGGTCCGAGAAGAAACTACCTTCCTGCAGGCATCTAAACAGACCACAGTTCCTGAAAACACGCGCATCATGAACCTTGCCTGGCCACCCGATGTTGATGTTGGTAAAACGTCCCCTATGGTCCACCAGTGCTTGCAGCACCATTGAAAAGTAGCCCGATTTCTCAGCAGATGACTGTGGAAGAGGTGGACGATAAGGTGTGAGGAGGTGAAAACGGCCATAACTGCAGCGGGCTCCATGCTCGCAGGGCTGTGGCGTCACTGACCAGAAAAGTGCACGAACAGATTGCCCGCAGGCGCTTTCAGGAGGGAGGAGGAGGGCGAGATTGACGGTTCAATGATGACAGTTACCCAAAACCACCCTCGACACATTTTTTCCCCCAGCAGGCATTGGGGGCTCTACCCAGCATTCCAATGGGCAGCGGGGACTGCGGGAACTGTGGGATAGCTTCCCACAGTGCACCGCTTCCAAAGTTGACGCTGGCCCCGTTAGTGTGGACTCACAAAGTCGAATTACTGTCCTTAGTGTGGATACACAAATTCGACTTCGTAAGGTCGATTCCACAAATTCGAATTAAGTTGAATCGAACTACTCCTGTAGTGTAGACATGCCATAATCGACCTTACAGGCCAGTAACCGAGAATGGAATGTGTAGCAGCTAGTTATCAGTGCAACACTGATACCAGGAGGCAATAGTGAGGCCTGCTTGCACCTGGCTAAGGGCGGGGGAGGGGGCAGGATAACAAATCAGAGGGAGTAAAACAAAATAACCGGTCAAGAAAAAGTCACTAACGAGATGAATTGTTTGCTGCCAAGAATGATTTAACCTGCTTAGTGTAATTGCTAGCCGTATAATGTATCCGCTATATGGGAAATAGGGGTAGAGGGGGAGGAGTAGTGGGGGGTAATGAGAATGCTTAGCTGAAATCATGTATAAAGAGAGAAAGCTGCTTGTATCTGTGTGCATGATTTGAGACACCTCTGTCTCCTTGCACAAGCTTTGAGATCTCAAATAAACTTTGTCTGCTTCTCCACCTTGGTGTGTTTATTGAAGAAGCACACCGGCAACGAACCACTGTTGCTGTCCTCGAGCATTCTGTGCTGGCAACAGATCTATACAAAACGCTCCTGGCTGCTGCTGCTTCTCCCCCAAAGCCCAAACCCTGATTGATTCATGCTGTGTCCCTGCCACCCCCCCCCACCCCCGGTCCCCTGCCCGGCGGTTAGTGCTGCCCCCTGCCCAGCCCCCACCTCTGCCCCACAGGGCCCCACCAGCAGCCCCAGGGGTCTTCCCCCTCCTGCCCCCATCGCTGAGGCTGCAGAGAGGGAGGGGGAGGTGCTTCCAGGGGCCATAGAGATGAGGAGCCAGAAGCTGGGTAGATGGGAGTCCTCCAAGGTCATAGAGACTGGGCTGTGTGTGGCTAGAGAGGCTGATTTCCGGTTCCTGCCTCTGCTGCGTGTCTCAGGGACACAGGCTGAGCTGGGATCCCGGCCCCACCCAGAACCAGGGTCGGATTCCATCCCTAGGGACGGAGCCCGGCGGGAAAGTGACGATCGGGGCCTCGTCCCCAGCATCGATAAATGTCACCTGCCCCCGGCCACAGTCCAGACAAACCCGGATCCTGCTGGGGGCTCGGCTCAGGGGCAGGAGGATTGAAGGGGAGGTGAGAGCCCGTAACTGACCCCCCCCACACGACCACTCCACAGCCCAGATCCCCCCGTCAGGGCTACGGCTGAAACCTCCCTTCCTCACCACAGACCATCTGGCCACCCCCACAGCCCAGCCTCCCTCACCCCCCACCTCCACCTCCCAGCAATGTCTCCCCGAGGTGAATCCCCCACAGCCCAGCACACACAGCGCAGTGTCAAATCTCTCGGGGTTGTTGGGCAGTTGCTGTCGTGTGTCTCCACATCTCACACTTTTCTGATCCTCAGACAGGACGAGTTGGGGATGAGCCGTGTCTGGATCCAGAGTCACATTCACTGGGGAGAGAGAATCAGAGAGTTAGGGGCAGAGCTCAGCCCTGGGGGAGCTCCCTCCCCTAATGCAGCCTCCACTCCCAGGCCAGGGAACAGAGAGGAAGGTGCAGCAATGGGGAACAGCCACTTAAAACCAGAGAGTAGGAGGTGGCACTGGGTGTGGTAGCACCATCTCCATCCTAAAGAGAAAGGAGGAGCTGCCAGTCTCACAGGAAGAGCATCTCCCCAATCCAGGAAGCAGGGAGCAGCTCCAATGGGAGACCATGCTGAAAAGTGTCCTGGTCATCCCACCTTTAAAAGTGTGTGTGTGTTGTGGAGGGGAGACATGGGTCCTTGGATCTCCTTACCATTTAAAGTGTTATTTTTAGGGCTGTGTGTGTCATGGTCGCTGTCAGTTTGGTTGGTAACTTTAGCTACAATCTCATGAAGACATTTTCTCTGGAATTTTCTCATAATTTAAAGGCAATCTTCACCCACAAACTCACCCTGTCTGTGTGGTCCAAACAATTCTCCCCTTTTTCTCTCCAGTTGAGATGGCAGAGTGTCTTGGGGGAGAAAGGAGAAGAGAGGTGAGAATTTCATATTCATAAGAGCATCCCCACTCTGAAACGGTTTTATAATTATGACAGAGAAACAGACAGAGAGGCCCAGAGACACACTCAGGTATTTAATATAAAAAGGTCTAAAATCTATTTCCCCTCTCAATCAGACATCTCTCAGCAATGGAGCCAGCAGCCTTACAGCCTCACAACTATCCCAGGACACACAATCTGTAAGAGATTTACTTTTCCCTCCTCATCCCCTCCCTCCCTTCAGAATCCAGTTGGTTTGTCTCATTCACTTGCTGCCTTTTGTCGTAACCTAGACCCAGATCATACAAAGACTTTGGCATAAAAGTAACTTTACCCACTTGGGTCCCTTTGACACTAACGGGATGTTCAGAGTCTGTGAAATCCTGGCTCTAATTGTGAGCTGTTGGGTCTGTTTACTCAGCGCCTCTACAGAGAGCAGCACGACGGGACCTTGTCCTCCATAGGCAGAAATGGAAATAATAGTAAAATTATTTTATCAAGGTGGAAATTGAGGTGGGGGAGGGTTGGCTCAAAGGGTCCGATTCCCCCCTGTACCGGGAAAAGGAGAGAGGGGAGGGGCCTTTTGTGACTCTGCTGTTCAGTGGCTGCAGGGGCCGGTGAAGACCTTGGCACAGGCTGAGGAAGTTCTGAAGCCAGCCAGAGCTACATCCCTATGACAATGGCCCCCGTGTGTTTTAGCCACTGTGCAGAGTGTGAGAGGCCCAGCTTTACATGGCCCACCTCCCTCTGTCCCTCGTCCACCCCCTCCGTCTTCCACCCACCCTCACCACCCCCACCCCATTCCCAGCCCTCTCAGGAACCCGCCTTGTCCCTGTAGCTGCTATGGAGGAGGCACCAGAGGCTCCTGTGCTGAAGGAATCCCTGACCATAGGGGAGGGGCTTTCTCCTTCCCTCCAGCCCATTTGGCAGAAACTAGCTGCAAATGGGACCAGAGCTCAGAGATGTGCTGGATCCACCTTTGAGAAATGTGCCCCATGGCTGGTGATGGGGCAGTAGACAGGGAGGGCTCTGAGCTATAGAGAGTTCTTTGCCACGTGTCTGGCTGTTGGGTCTTGCCAAAATGCTCGGTATCCAACTGACCATCATATCTGGGGTGGGGAAGGAATTTTCCCCCAAGTCAGATTGACAGAGAGCTGGGGGATTTTTTTCTTTCCTTCCTCTGCAGCCTGGGGCACGAGTCAGTTGCAGATTTAAACTAGAGTCAATGGTGGATTCTCTGTAACTTGTGTAGTGGGGCAGTTATCACCCTCCTGGGATAAAAGGAGGTAAAAGGTGAAACGCAGCTGAGGTCGGCTGACTGGGGAGGCAGCCACAGCTGGGTCCACACCCAATTAGGCCACAACTGGCCCTGATCAAAGGGCTGGGAGCTAGGCAGGCAAGAGTCTCACTGCAGGGCTGCCTGGGAGCAGAGCACAAGGTACCTTACACAGAGCAGGGCTGGGGTGGGGCAGGCAGAGCTGGGACAAGGCTGAGGCCTTGTTAAGGGCCCGGGATGGTACTAGGGTTAGAAAGGCAGTAGGTCCAACCTCTTTGCTAATGATGAGTGGACATTGTGGACTGCAGGCTGCCCCAGAGAAAGGGGGCTAGATGACTGGCAGTAACCACTGAGGCAAGGTGGGTATAGAGGGTTGGGATGCCCCTGGGAGAGGAGACCCAGAGTGTGGGGGTACTGCTGTGGGCAGAACCCCAAGCTAAGGGGCACTGGGGTCCAGGAGGGACATGGAGGGGCCTGAGGCAGGAGAGACACTGGCCAGCAGTGGGCGCTCTGGAGCAGGAAAGCTAATTCCCTGACTGACCAGCAGGAAGCGCCGCACTGCTGAGTGCTCAACCAGTTACACTTGAAGTTTTAAAATCATGATTTAAGGACGTCACTAACTTGCCCAGAGGTTAGGGGTCAATTGCAGGAGTGGGTGGGTGAGGTTCTGTGGCCTGCAGTGTGCAGTTGGTCAGACTGGATGATCATGATGGTCCCTTCTGGCCTTAAAGTCTTTGAGTCATTTCTTAATTTAACAGCATCATCTAAGTGTGAACCAATTGATCAGCACCATTCTCTTCTCAGAGGCTTATCCCAATTTCCATTCCTAGATCCCTTCTAAGTACCTTTGAACTTCCCCAGAATCTCCATTAGCACAGTCGTTTTCTTGGAGAAACCACTGACTCGCTCTTCCAGTTCAGGAGAAATCTCCTCTGGCTGCTGGAACTTCCCCTTCTCACACCTGGAGGGAAACAATTTCACTTGATTATATTTTACTGTGTGACTCATTATAAGTTCTGGCTAGTGAGTCGCTGCTCTAATGGCCCTGGAGTTAGAATTCCTCAACTTCTCCCAGCCTCAGAGCAGGTTCCTCACAGGCCATGGCCAAGCAACACAACCCAGGCCCAAGCAACCTTCTCTTCAAAGGTCATTAATATTCTTCAACTCTGGTCTGGAGAGACCAGCTCTGGGGACAAAAGGGGAATTGAGTCTCCATGGCCAATTCGCTCCTTGGCCTCCATGTTCTGAGGGACAGAAGGTTCCCAGGTGAAGTGCTGTAGAAATCTGCCTCTAGGAACTAGACTGAGACACCAACTACCCCTTCCCCAACTCATTCCACACAGGTCTCCAAACAGCCCTCAGATCGGGAAAGGCTCTTGAAAACTACTGCCCTGGGCTGAATAGTGACCAGGACCCAGCAGTGACAGGCCCATATTCCATCCCCACAATCCTGAGGCAGCCAGTCCCCCAGGGATGTGACATCTCTACAAAATACTTGAGGTCCATCCTTCCCACTGACTGGAGAATTCCAGAGTCTTCTGTACAAGAGTTAGCACCCCAGGATGGAGCTGATCAGAGAGATTTGTATCCAACATGTGATCTCCCCACACATTTTGCTGTAGAGCCCCGGGGAGATGCGGTGCTACCCTCATCATCAAGCTCTTTCCCAGCATTGTGGAGTGCGAGGGAGCCACATACCTGCTCAAGGTGGTTCTGACGTCCTAGAGGAGAGAGAGACAAAAGAATTTCAGTCCTCTCTGACACACACACACAGGGGATTCCAGGGAAGTGATTTAGGAAGTATGGGGGAAGGGACCCTGCCCTGGCCCCAGGGCCATTGATTCCCTGAGCTAATGGGGCTTTTCCATCTTTCATATCTCTGTGACTCTGCTAAGAATAATACTCACTCAGATGTCAGCAATGCACATGCCGAGTTACACTGGGATCTCCGACTGCTGGACTCCAGTGCTTATGATTCAGCAGCCCGCTCCTCCCTCTGTGGGGGTCTGGCATGTTTCTAATGATGAGTGCCGGTTTCCAATTGTCCCTGGGGGTGCTCAACCCCATGCCCCACCTCCACTCCAAACCTTTCCCCAATGCCACACCCCAACCCAACTCTTCCCACTCCCACTCAACCTCCACCCTGTCTCTTCCTCTTCTCCTCTTGCGAGCTGCCATAAATATAAAGGAAAGAGTCACATAAAATACCTCCTTGCAGCTGTACTGAATCGCTTTACCTCTAAGGGGTTAAGAAGCTCAGATAACCTGGTTGGCTCCTGACCAGAAGGACTGATAAGGAAAGAAGTTACTTTCAAATCTGGTGGGTTGGTGGAGGTTTTGTTTGGGCTCTGTTTGTTTGTTCCCTCTCCTGATGGTGAGATAGACCAAGCAGGGACAACAGCTCCTGAAAACCTACCTGAAATGATCCATCTAAGATTACAACAATTCTAACCAAGGCAAGGAAATGCATTAGCTTATTTTTTTTGTTTTAGCTTGTGAATTTTCCCTATGCTAAGAGGTAGTTTTATTCCTGTTTTTGTAACTGTGAAGCTGAGTCCAGAGGGGAGTCCTCTATGTTTTAAATCTTTTTATTACCCTGTAAAGTTACCTTCCATCCTGATTTTGCAGGTGTGATTCTTGTACTTCTTTCTTTATAATAAAGTTATTCTTTAAAGAACCCCATTGATTTTAGTGTCCTAAAGATAAGGGTCTGGTCTGTACTTACATTAAAGGCAATTGGTTGGTATATTATTCCCAAGTCTCCCCAGGAAAGGGTGTGAACGGGCTTGGGGGGATATTTTGGGGGAATAGGGATTCCAAGTGTCCCATCTCTGAATTTTTGTTTAAATCACTTGGTGGTGGCAGCAAGGACAAGGAAAGGAATTTGTGCCTTGGGGAAGTTTTTAACCTAAGATGATGGAATATAAGATTAGGGGGTCTTTCATGTGGGTACCCACCTCTGTCCCCGAGAGTTCAAAGCGGGGAGGGAATCCTAACATGAGCACACTCCCTCCCCGCTCCTCCCACTCCCTCCCAGCATCTCCTGCACACAGTGGAACAGCTGATTGCAGCAGGCAGATGGTGCTGGAAGGAGGAGGAGGAGTTAATCGGCAGGGCTGACGGTGGGTAGCACTGAGGGGGAGAGCTGGCTGTCCTGGAGCACCCACCTATCTTTCTCATTCAGTCTCACCTGTAGGAATTCACTCGCTGGCTTCTGACACTTCCCCTCCATCTCATTGAGCAGCTCACTGAGATGGGAAATCTGCTTGGAGAGTTTACTGACATTTTCATTCTGGATCCTCACAATCTCCTCATCCAGCTTCTCCAGCTGGACCAGCAGGAGTCGCTCTTGTTCCTCCAGGAACTGCTGCAATTGCTGAAATTCAGACACAATCTTCTGCCTCTCGGTTTGTGTTTGTTTCTGTATGAAATAGGGCAAGGGCTGGTCAGGGACATATGGACGGAGCCCGGGGTCCTTTCATGGAGAGCTGAGTGTGCAGGAGGGTGATTTTCTTTGAAAATCCTAAGATTGACTCTACCCTGTGTGTACTAGGCAGGGGATTCTCTCACACCTTCCCTTTTGGCCCCTGTATCCCTGTGAAAGGGATGTTTCTCTGTCAGTCATGGTCACCATCTTCTGTTATTTATGGTCTGTGGAAATTCAGACCCAGAGCAGCAGGAGGCAGGACTCAGCACTACACTAACAGAGACGTCAGGGGAGTTAAAAGAAACAAACGTTTTAAAAATGCACAAAATGTCTAGACCCAGTGGACAAGCACTTCACGGGGACATTTGTGTGAATTCAGGCAAGCCACAAGGGCTACTCATCAACTGAAATGAAAGCTTAGGGCTTGTCTGCACATGAATCAAACCCAGCAATCTGTGATTATGGAGAAACACACACAAGCCCATGTTCATGTAGGCCACACAGGAGTCTGCCTCCAAACAGACCTCCCACTGCCAGTCCCACAGCTGATTCATAACAACAGGCACCTACCAGATATTGCCGGCAATTCCTCTCTCCAGTCGCTTTCAATCCCAGCAGCTTTTCTCTCTCTTCCCTCAGAGTTTTCAAATGGGACTGGACTCTTTCCTGAAGAAACAGAAATGATTTGGGAAGTTTCATCTGGATAGTTGAGAGGTGCTTGGAAGTGGGTGTTTTTCCACCCGAAACGCAAGATGACTGTGGTTCTAATCGCTTAGCGACATCAGGACCACCAAGGTGATGAAACCTCATTAATGGAAACTAGGAGAGTGTCACAATCAGACTCATTACCAATTCTGGTTCAGTGTTTTTAGTAATTAGCAAGAGATCTCAATTATACCCAAGCTTTACTGGTATTTGTGAATTGATTAATGGTACAGAGCATAACAGGGCACTGGAGTCACATGGGGGTGAATCAATAAACCTGTTTTTTGAAGGTTTAACAGACAAAGTGATACAAATCTCAGAAGCCACCAGGGTTTCAATATGGGCTGGGATTTCAGCCCTGAAGCCCTGGGGCTGCACTGGTTGGGCAGAGCTGGTGTAAGTACCAGGGCAAAACTCGTGAGATGTTGGGAGGCCGTTCGTCTGGTTGGAAGCTGCACAGTCCAGTTTTGTGGAGCACTGTCCCTGTCCAGCAGGGACTCAGCACTGGACGTGGCTTTGTCTGGTGCAAAAGGGAGAGGAAGAGACTGAGGATGCAGGAGGACACCCGTGGGAGTGGGGGTGGGGTGGCACCTTCATGCAGAATGATACAAGTGGGTGGCACGCTGGAAAAAACAGTGGTGGGGTCCACACAGGGTGACTGATACTGGTGAGGACGGGCCCATGCAGGCAGGTGTGGGCATGTCCGATGTTCTGGGGATGCCTCAGTGACCTCCCTAATTAGACATGATGCAGATTTGTATAAAGAACGGGTTGGGGGTTGCCCCAGTGCTGCCCTAACCCCTCTCCATGGCAATGCCCCCTGGGTAGGTACCCCATGGTCCCATTCCCTGGTAAAGATCCCGGAAGCAGTGCATTCTGGGAGATTTCAAAAGGCTGCCTGGTGGGACTAATGGAACCACTCTGGCTGGCCCTTGCCCATGTACACAACAGAACAGGTCAGACTGGCACTGGTCAGCTCCAGCCTGGAGTTGGTTTTGCTACAACCCAGTTGTAATCCCAGTGGTTCTTGGCATGGACTAGCGCTGCCCGGCCAAACGAAAAAAAACAAAAATAAACCCTGAGCGCCGCCCCGTCCCAAGGTGCCGCCCCAAGCACATGCTAGTTAGGCTGGTGTCTGGACCCGGCCCTGTGTGGCAGAGAGCTCTGTTCGCATGTGACTCAGTTAAGAGTGTTTCTGTTCATCAGAATGGGCATGAACTCAGCACTAAGGTTGGTGTCAGGACTATTTTTGTGTCCCCGCCCCCTCCGTGGCCCTGACTGAGGCCCTGCCCCCTGGCCAGGCTGGGAGACTTGCCCGCTATGGAGAGCCCCTGACACTCCACCTGCCCTGGACATGGGTCCATGGGCCTTTGGCAGCAGTCCCCAGCCCATGTCCCCACTCCCCGGGGTGCACCCCCCTGGGCAGGTGGAGGATCCAGGGCTCCCCAGTTCAGTCCCTGGATGGCAGCCTGGTTCTGGCTTCTGGCCTGGCCAGGGGGCAGGGCCTCAGGGAAAGAGAGCAGGGGTGGCGCCACTGAGAGAGGCCAGCACCAGGGAGAGATTGGTGCTGCGGGCAGGGTCTGCACTACATAGTGTGGGAAAGTACCTTCTCAGTCTCCCCAGCCTCTGCTGTTTTTAGCCCTGGTGAAACAGGCTTGGGTAATGCAGTCCCCCTTAGGACTCAGGGGAAGTCTGTTCCCTGTCTCTCCACCAGTCTTGTTTAAAGTATTTTTACCCTGCCTTGTGGGAGAGCGTACTGCCTGGGGAGGCTCGCTGCATTGCTGCTCCAACACTCCTGGCAGCCGGGCTCCTTCTCCCTCTGCTTCCCCTCAGCTGATTCTAATTTGCTACCTTGATAACCCTTTCTTAGCTGAACCCGATTGACCTGTAGTTGCCTCCCAGTTGATAAGGAGGAGGGCCTTTTAACCCTCTGGGACTGACTCCTACCCCCCCTTGCAACTGTCTGTCCTGAGTTTATCACATATCCTCCCCACCCCCCGCTCAACACTACAGGATTGGGCTACTTGGGTCGGCAAACAGTGTACCCTTGAAAGGCCATCCGCATTGCCATGCTTGCTTCCGGACCTATGTTGTACTCTGAAGTGGAAGGGTTGTAGCGACAGGAACCACCTTGTTACTTTCGCATTTTTCTCTTTGTTTTGGTGCATCCACTTCAGAGGAGCATGGTCCGTGACAAGGGTAAACCTCCGTCCGAGTAGGTAATAGCGAAGACTTTCTATGGCCCACTTTACGGCCAGGCCAGGCCATTCTTTCTCTACTACGGCATATTTACGTTCCCTGGGCAGGAGTTTCCTACTGAGGAACAGGACTGGGTGTTCTTCCGCTCCAACCAGTTGTGAAAGGGTTTCAATATGGGCTGGGATTTCAGCCCTGAAGCCCTGGGGCTGCACTGGTTGGGCAGAGCTGGTCTAAGCACCAGGGCAAAACTCGTGAGATGTCGGGAGGCCATTCCTCTGGTTTGAAGCTGCACAGTCCAGTTTTGTGGAGCACTGTCCCTGTCCAGCAGGGTCCCAGCACTGTACGTGGCTTTGTCTGGTGCAAAAGGGAGAGGAGGAGACTGAAGCTGCAGGATGACACCCGGGAGGGTGGGGGCAGGGCTGGGGTGGCACCTTCATGCAGAATGATGCAGGCGGGTGGCACGCTGGAAAAAACAGTGGTGGGGTCCACACAGGGTGACTGATACTGGTGAGGACGGGCCCATGCAGGCAGGTGTGGGCATGTCCGATGTTCTGGGGATGCCTCAGTGACCTCCCTAATTAGACATGATGCAGATTTGTATAAAGAACGGGTTGGGGGTTGCCCCAGTGCTGCCCTAACCCCTCTCCATGGCAATGCCCCCTGGGTAGGTACCCCATGGTCCCATTCCCTGGTAAAGATCCCGGAAGCAGTGCATTCTGGGAGATTTCAAAAGGCTGCCTGGTGGGACTAATGGAACCACTCTGGCTGGTCCTTGCCCATGTACACAACAGAGCAGGTCAGACTGGCACCGGTCAGCTCCAGCCTGGGGTTGGTTTTGCTACAACCCAGTTGTAATCCCAGTGGTACTTGGCATGGACCTGAGCTGTCTGGAGCCCTTTTGTGTGCGGACGGAAGGTGCTCGGGGTCCCACACACTCTTTAGCCCAGTGATCTCCTCTAGTGCAGGCCGGCAGCATCTGAGTTTAACCCCTCGTGGAGCAGCACAGGAGTTCAGAATCCCAGTGGGAAACCTCCTCTCCCTGGTGGGCCTGGGACCTTTATTAAGGCGTCTCTCCCTCCTAACGGAGACACTTCATCACTGGGTGGGGTTGATGCTAAGATGGCAGCATGGCAAAGTGGTTCGGGTCTTGGACTGGGTCTGGGGAGATCTGGGTTCTATGCTAAGCTCTGTCACTGACATGCTCGGTGAGTATGTGCAACTCGCTGCCCCGCTTTGTGCCTCAGTTTCCCTTCCCACCTTTTATCTAGCTAGACCAGTGGTCACCTACCAGTCGATTGCGATCAACTAGTTGATCCTGGAGATTCTCCCAGTCGATCGCGATCTCTGGCAGCCGTGCGGCACTCTCAGAAGGGGCCAGCTTGCCCCCACAGCCTGGGGTGAGGGCAGGGTTCTCTTCACATGGCTCCTGCCTGCAAGCGCCCGCCCCCCACAGCTCCCATTGGCCGGAAATGGGGAACTCTGCCCAATGGGAGCTGCGGGAGTGGTTCCTGCAGAGAGGGGCAGCATGTGTAGCCACATGCTCCCCCCCAGGGGCCACAGGGGCACATTGGCCCCTTCCAGGAGTGGTGCAGGGTTGGGACAGGCAGGGAGCCTGCGTTAGCCCCGCTGCACTACTGACCGGGAGCCACATGAGGTAAGTCAGTGCTGCCCAGCTGAAGCCAGCATCCCATATCCCCTCCTGCACTCCAACCCCCTACTCAACCCTGACCCTCCTCCCAGAGCCAGCACCATGTGCCCACACCTGCACCCCAACACTCTGCCCCAGCCTGTAGCCCTCTCCTGCTCCCCAACCCCCTGCACCAGGCTCAGCTCAGAGCCCCCTCCCAGACTGCAAACCCCTCGGCCCCATCCCAGAGCCCGCACCCCCACCTGAATCCCAACCTCCTGCCACAGACCGGTGAACGTGAGTGAGGGTGGGGGAGAGCAATGGAGAGAGGGGGGATATGGAGTGAGCAGCGCTTCTGGGGCGGGGGGTGCAGATCCTGCTTTCAAGATTTGATATTTTGCCTCTGTTGCCACATTTCCAGACCATTAATTTTGTTACAGCATCTCCCGTACAATGAAGACTTTACAGAGCTGAATGATGAGTCACACCCATGACAGGGAACTCTCAGTGAAATTAGCCTGTAATTAAACCCCAAAAGTTAACCCATTAAATTTGACAGCAGTTCCCTACCTTATACTCCTGGGCAGCCTCCTCGATGGGGACCACCGTGTGAGCGCGGTGAGCCCGGGACTCTCTGCAGATCACACAGATGGGGGTTTGATCCTCTTCACAGAACAGTTTCAGAGCCTCCTGGTGTCTCTCACACACCCCGTCCCCTCCTGCTCCTTTTGCCGCCTCTAAACTCAACTGCTTGACGAGTTCTAGGATATTTGCCAGCTGCCTGTTGGGCCTGAGGTTTCTCTGTTGCACAGTTTCTCTGCACTGAGGGCAGGAGGTGGCTGTAGCGGATCCCTCCCAGCACTGGCTGATGCAGGCTCTGCAGAAATTGTGCCCACATTCCAGAGTGACAGGTTCTGTGAAATACTCCAGACAGACGGGACATGTCGCTTCCTCCTGGAGACTTTTCACGGGGTTCTCTGCAGCCATGGCTCCCTCTGGGCCGTTTGTAACAGGCTTTGTTTCAAATTCCTGAATTCAAACTATGCCCCGCCTGCAGCAGCAAGGGGGTGTTTCCTTGCCTGAAAATGACTCCCGCTGTTTGCTGAGCAGGAAGGACCCAGTCAATTTTACCCTTGGAGGCTTTAGTGTAAAAATGTACAATCACACCAGAAGGGAATTGTTTGTAATGTTTTATTTACAGTAAGTTGCTGGAAAGTAGCAAAGTAAAAGGAGCTGAGAAGGAGCTTTAATAACCACAGCACGGCCAGGAGATCCCCAGCTACTGAGAACAGTGGCAGGAGCTCTGGCTGGGAGACCCCCATGAGATCTAATCCCACAGATCTGTACAAAACACTCCCTGCTGCTGCTGCTGCTTCTCTCCAACCCCCCTAAGCCTGATTGATTCATGCTGTGTGTCCCTGCCACCCCCACCTTCGCCTGTTCCCTGCCCGGCTGTTAGTTCTGCCCCCTGACCAGCCCCCACCTCTGCCCCTCAGGGCCCCTCTGCCCCTCCTGCAGCTTCAGAGGTTCTTCCCCCCTCTCATCCCTGGGGCTGCCGAGAGGGTGGGGGAGGCACTTCCAGGGGCCATAGAGATAAGGAGCCAGAGGCTGGGTAGATGGGAGTCCTGCAGGGTCATAGAGACTGGGCTGTGCGAGGCAAGAGAGGTTGAGTTCTGGTTCCCCCCTCAACTGTGTGTCTCAGGGACACAGTCTGAGCTGGGATCCCCATGTCCCCACCCGGAACCAGGGTCGGATTCTCCCCCCAGGGACAGAGCCCGGCGGGAAAGTGAAGATCGGGGCCTCGTCACCAGCATCGATAAATGTCACCTGCCCCCGATCACAGTCCAGACAAACCCGGATCCTGCTGGGGAAACGGCTCAGGGGCAGGGGGGTCACAGGGGAGGTGAGAGCCCGGAACCGATTCCCCAACCGCCTCACAGCCCAGATCCCCACCTCAGGGCTATAGCTGATCTCTCCCTTCCTCCTCACAGACTCTCTGGCCACCCCCACAGCCCAGTATTGCCCAGCCCCCACCTCCACCTCCCAGCAATGTCTCCCCGAGGTGAATCCCTCACAGCCCAGCACACACGGCGCAGTGTCAAATCTCTCAGGGTTGTTGGGCAGTCGCTGCCATGTGTCTTCCCATCTCACACTTTTCTGATCCTCAGACAGGACGAGTTCGGGATGAGCCGTGTCTGCAGGGGCGGCTCTAGAAAATCGGCTGCCCCAAGCAGCCGTGCACAGCGCCGCTCCTTCCCGGCGGGTCCCCTCTTCCCGCGGCTCCGGCTGAGCTCCCGCAGGCATGCCTGCGGCAGGTCAACTGGAGCCCGGGACGAGCGGACCTGCCGCAGGCATGACTGCGGCGGGTGCCGTGGTCCCACGGCTCCAGTTGACCTGCCGCAGGCATGCCTGCGGGAGCTCAGCCGGAGCCGCGGGAAGAGGGGACCCGCCGCAGTCATGCCTGCGGCAGGTCCGCTCGTCCCCGGCAACGGTGGACCTGCCGCAGGCATGCCTGTGGCAGGTCCACCGGAGCCAAATGCCGCCCCCCAGGGAACGGCCGCCCCACGCGCCTGCTTGGCGCGCTGGGGTCTAGAGCCGGCCCTGCGTGTCTGGATCCAGAGTCACATTCACTGGAGAGAGAATCAGAGTGTTAGGGGCAGAGCTCAGCCCTGGGGGAGTCTGGGGCCATTTCTCACGCTCCCCAGCAGCCCCATTCTGGCTGGGACAGTCCCGGATCCCAGGGAACTGCCTCTGTCCTGGGCACCTGAGTCTGAGCAGAGATGTCACTGCAGCTCCTCAGTCTTTGTAACGGGTCCCACTTCATTAGTTTCTCATTTATCACAGAGGATTCAGCTCCCACATCCCGCTGCTGGTGCTGCCCCATTCCCAGCAGCACAGACACAGCCAGGAAGGCGTCAGAAGCTTTTATTGAGGGAGCAGAAGTGGCAGGTACCAGCTTTATACCGCAGAGGGAAGCTCCCTCCCCTAATGCAGCCTCCAGTCCCAGGCCAGGGAACAGAGAGGAAGGTGCAGCATTGGGGAGGAGCTGCTTAAAACCATACAGTAGGTGGTAGCACCATCTCCAGCCTAGAGGGAAAGGAGGAGCTGCCAGTCTCACAGGAAGAGCATCTCCCCAATCCAGGAAGCAGTGAGCAGTGAGGGAGCCCCAATGGGGGAGCCCAGCGCTGCCCAGAGAAAAGGCAGGATGTTGGAGAAGAGCGATGGGGAGACCCCCTGCACTGCGGTGAAGCTGAGGAATGTGGCAGCAGGGCCGGCTCTAACATTTATGCCGCCCCAAGCAAACAAAAAGAGCGCCGTCCTGCCCCCGGGAGCGCAGCTCCGCCGAACCCCTCCCCGAGCGTCGCAGCGCCCAAATCCCCACCCCCCCGAGCGCCGTGCTGCCCAGCCCCCACCCTCCCGAGCACCGCATTGCGCTGCCCAAGTCCCTGCCCCCCTGAGCCAGGGCCGGCTCCAGACACCAGCCCACCAAGCACGTGCTTGGGGCGGTACCTTGGGAGGGGGCAGCGCTCGGGGTTTGTTTTTGGTTTTTTTGGTTTGGCCGGGCAGCGCTAGGGGGAGGGGGCAGGACTTGGGCGGCGCGACGCGGCGCTTGGGGGGGCGGACGGCTTGGGCAGCGCGGCGCTCGGGGGGACGGGGATTTAGGAGCCGTGACGCGATGCTCGGGTGGGGGCGGGGACTTGTGCGGCGCGACGTGACGCTCGGGGGGGCGGGGACTTGGGCGGTGCGATGCTCGGGGAGGGGTTCAGTGGTGCGGCGCTCGCGGGGGCAGGGCAGCGCTCTTTTTGTTTGCTTGGGGCGGCATAAATGTTAGAGCCGGCCCTGCCCCGAGTGTCGTATCGCCCAAGCCCCCCACTCCTCCCGAGCACCGCACCACGCCACCCAGGTCCCCACCCCCCGAGTGCCATGTTGCCTAAGCCCCCCACCCCTCCCGAACGTCGCGCCGACCACATCCCTGCCCCCCTGAGCGTCGCGTCACCCAAATCCCCGCACCCGAGTGTCGTATTGCCCAAGTCCCCGCTGCCCCGAGTGTCACGTCGCGCCGCCCAAGTCCGACCCCCCCCCCAAGCGTTGCCCGGCCAAACCAAAAAAACCAAAAATAAACCCCGAGCGCCGCCCCGTGCCAAGGTGCCGCCCCAAGCACGTGCTTGGTAGGCTGGTGTCTGGAACCGGCCCTGTGTGGCAGAGAGCTCTGTTCGCGTGTGACTCAGTTAAGAGTGTTTCTGTTCATCAGAATGGGCATGAACTCAGCACTGAGGTTGGTGTCAGGACTCTTTTTGTGTCCCCGCCCCCTCCGTGGTCCTGACTGAGGCCCTGCCCCCTGGCCAGGCTGGGAGACTTGCCCGGTATGGAGAGCCCCTGACACTCCACCTGCCCTGGACATGGGTCCATGGGCCTTTGGCAGCAGTCCCCAGCCCATGTCCCCACTCCCCGGGGTGCACCCCCCTGGGCAGGTGGAGGATCCAGGGCTCCCCAGTGCAGTCCCTGGATGGCAGCCTGGTTCTGGCTTCTGGCCTGGCCAGGGGGCAGGGCCCCAGGGAAAGAGAGCAGGGGTGGCGCCACTGAGAGAGGCCAGCACCAGGGAGAGATTGGTGCTGCGGGCAGGGTCTGCACTACATAGTGTGGGAAAGTACCTTCTCAGTCTCCCCAGCCTCTGCTGTTTTTAGCCCTGGTGAAACAGGCTTGGGTAATGCAGTCCCCCTTAGGACTCAGGGGAAGTCTGTTCCCTGTCTCTCCACCAGTCTTGTTTAAAGTATTTTTACCCTGCCTTGTGGGAGAGCGTACTGCCTGGGGAGGCTCGCTGCATTGCTGCTCCAACACTCCTGGCAGCCAGGCTCCTTCTCCCTCTGCTCCCCCTCAGCTGATTCTAATTTGCTACCTTGGTAACCCTTTCTCAGCTGAACCTGACTGACCTGTAGTTGCCTCCCAGTTGATAAGGAGGAGGGCCTTTTAACCCTCTGGGACTGACTCCTACCCCCCCTTGCAACTGTCTGTCCTGAGTTTATCACATATCCCCCCCCACCCCCCTGCTCAACACTACAGGATTGTAAAAGCAGCAAAGAATCCTGTGGCACCTTATAGACTAACAGACGTTTTGCAGCATGAGCTGTGGGTGAATACCCACTTCTTCGGATGCAAGTGGTGGAAATTTCCAGGGCAGGTTTATATGCAAGCAAGAAGCAAGCTAGAGATAACGAGGTTAGTTCAATCAGGGAGGATGAGGCCCTGTTCTAGCAGTTGAGTGAAAACCAAGAGAGGAGAAACTGGTTCTGCCCCAACAAGTACTTTGCAGGGTGCTGTAGTAGCCGGGTGGGTTCCAGGAGCTCAGAGCTTTGTCTGGACCCACTTCTGCTGGGGGCAGGGACGAACTCAGGAGCCGCCCAGGGTTCATCACCCCTTCCCCACCCAGTCCAGCGTCCCCACCTGCACCACCCAGTGCTCCTCCCAGTCCAACAACCCCCACATACCCCCGCAGCCGGATTGGGCTACTTGGGTCGGCAAACAGTGTACCCTTGAAAGGCCATCCGCGTTGCCATGCTTGCTTCCGGACCTATGTTGTACTCTGAAGTGGAAGGGTTGTAGCGACAGGAACCACCTTGTTACTCTCGCATTTTTCTCTTTGTTTTGGTGCATCCACTTCAGAGGAGCATGGTCCGTGACAAGGGTAAACCTCCGTCCGAGTAGGTAATAGCGAAGACTTTCTATGGCCCACTTTACGGCCAGGCATTCCTTCTCTACTACAGCATATTTACGTTCCCTGGGCAGGAGTTTCCTACTGAGGAACAGGACTGGGTGTTCTTCCGCTCCAACCAGTTGTGAAAGCACCGCTCCCAACCCAACCTCAGAGGCATCCGTTTGCAAGATAAACTCCTTCTCCCAGTCCGGAGCTATCAGCACTGGGTCGGTGCAGAGCACGGTCCGCAGATCTGCAAAAGCCTCCTCAGCCGCGCTAGACCATCTCACTATGTCCGGGCCACGGGCTTTCGTTAGGTCAGTTAGCGGGCATGCCCTGGTGGCGAAGTGGGGGATGAACCACCTGTAGTACCCCACCAGCCCCAGGAATGCTCTGACCTGTTTCTTCTGGACAGGTCGGGGCCAATTCTGTATTGCCTCTAACTTGTTGAGTTGGGGCTTCACCATGCCCCTCCCCACTATATACCCAAGGTATTTGACTTCTGCTAGTGCATATGGAGGAATTTGGAGGGATTTGCAGTCAGCCCCGCCTTCCTCAAGGTGTCCAGGAGTGCTTCTACCTTCCCCAAGTGCGTCTCCCAATCTGGACAATGTATAATGACGTCATCGAGATACGCGGCCGCATACCTGCCATGTGGGCGCAACAGTTTGTCCATGAGCCGTTGGAAGGTTGCAGGAGCCCCATGTAAACCAAAAGGGAGGACAGTGTATTGATACAGACCCTCTGGTGTTGAAAAGGCCGTCTTCTCTTTGTCGGCCTTGGCCAAGGGAATTTGCCAATAACTCTTAGTCAGGTCAAGGGTGGACAAAAATCGTGCTTTCCCCAGTCGGCCAATTAACTCATCTATCTGGGGGTATAGGATACGCATCAAATTGAGACACCTCATTCAGTTTCTGGAAGTCATTGCAAAATCTCATACTGGCATCCGGTTTAGGTACTAGGACCACTGGGCTTGACCATTGGCTATGAGACTCTTCAATGACCCCTAACTTCAACATTTTCCTGACTTCTGTCTTGATCTCTTCTCTTTTCGCCTCCGGGATCCGGTATGGCTTGACATTCACCTTCACTCCAGGCTCTGTGAGGATGTGATGGTGAACCTCAGTAGTCCTGCCTGGCTTTTCTGAGAACACGTCCTGGTTGCGTTCGATCATGTTGATCGTTGGTCAGGGGCCAATTCTGGGGATATTCCCACTTGGCTAGGCAGGTTGCTCTCGGGAGGAGGTGACCCTATAGTGACCACATGAGCTTCTCTGTCTTGCCAAGGTTTCAACAGGTTTATATGATAGATTTGTTCCAGCTTCCGGCGTCTGGGCTGTCGGACTTTGTAATCAACCTCTCCAATAGCTTCTATTATCTCGTATGGCCCCTGCCATCTGGCCAGGAGCTTGCTCTCCGCTGTGGGTACGAGTACCATCACCCGATCTCCCACCTGGAATTTTCAGATCGTCGCTTGGTGATTGTAGTATGTTTGTTGGGCCCCTTGTGCCCTCTCCATGTGTTCCTGCACTATGGGAGTGACTTGGGCTATCCTGTCTTTCATCTGCAACACATGCTCGATGAGGTTTCTCCCTGGGTTCGGCTGTTCTTCCCAACTTTCTTTGGCAATGTCCAGTATGCCGCGGGGGTGGCGACCATATAACAGTTCGAATGGGGAAAACCCAGTTGAAGTCTGAGGCACCTCCCTGATCGCAAACATTAGGTACGGTAGCAGGGTGTCCCAGTTCCTCCCATGCCGGCTCACCACCTTTCGTATCATGTTCTTCAATGTTCTATTAAAACGCTTGACGAGGCCATCGGTCTGCGGATGATAGACTGATGTCCTTAGGGTCCGTATGTGGAGCATTGCACATAGATCCTTCATTAATTTAGACACAAAGGGTGTTCCTTGATCCGTCAGGATCTCTTTGGGTATTCCCACTCTAGCAAAAATTTGGATTAATTCTTTAGCTATGGTCTTGGCGTAGTGTTCCGTACGGGAATGGCCTCGGGGTATCGGGTGGCATAATCTAGCACCACCAGTATGTGCTGATGGCCTAGGGCTGATTTTTCTAACGACCCTACTAGGTCCATAGCTATTCGCTCAAAGGGGACTTCAATAATCGGGAGAGGTACCAAAGGTGCCCTTAAGCGTGGTCAGGGCCCATGTAACTGGCATTCCGGACAGGAGGCACAATATCGTCGGACCGCCGCATATATTCCAGGCCAAAAAAACCTCTGCAGAATTCGATCCAGGGTTTTATCTACCCCTAGATGTCCCCCGAACAGATGGCTGTGGGTTAGCTCCATCACGCCCCTCTGATGTTTCTGTAGTACTAGGAGCTGTTCCACGACTTGCTCTTGGATACAGACTACTCTGTACAGCAGATCCTTCTTGATCATATAATACAGCCCTGGGCCCTTGGCTCTCCCTTCCACAGGGACCCCATTCACCTCAACTACTTCTTTGCGAATGTTCTGGTATACTGGATCATTGGCCTGATCCTGTCCAAAATTCTCTAGTGAAGGTCCAATTTGCCCAAACTCAGGGGGTTCTATTTCCCCCTCCCCCTCAAGGGAGGTCCCTGGGGAACTGGGCCCGGCTGCTGGCTCCCCAACCTCCTGCCTAGTCCCCTTGTCAGTCGGGCCAACTCTCTCCCCTACGAGTATAGGCTTCTGGTTCTGGGTCAAGATTCTCGTTCCCCTCCTCTTATCTGCCCTCCTTTCTCGCCGAGTCTTCCTGGTCTTCCCAGGGGGCGAGAATAAATCCTGGGCAAATTCTTGGAAGGCTGGGGGGTTGCTAACTATCGAGGCCATCCCATTGCTCTCTGGGGTGTTATCTTCTTCTGACTCCCCTCCAGGAAGTAGACTGCCAAACCCTGGGAAGTCTCGTCCTATGAGGACTGGGTAGGGGAATTTTGGGACCACCCCTACCATCACCTTAGTGGGGTTTCCCCGGACTTCTATTTTCACTCGGATGGTTGGGTAGTAATTGACATCCCCATGGACACAGGATATTCCTGTGCGCTTGGCCCGGGATAGTTGATCATACCCGACCAGCTTTCCCGAGACCAGCGTGATTGCACTTCCTGAGTCTACTAACGCGGTGGTCTTTATACCATTCATTTTAACTTGCCTAGTATATCTGTGAGGGACCATCGCTACCCCTACTAGACTTATCAGGTCACATGACTCTTCTAGATTTCCCAGGTCGCATTGCATGGGCTCCTCTAGGTTTGGGCATTGGGCAGCTATATGCCCTGTCTCTCCACATGCATATCATTGGTACCCTCCTTGGGGCAGCCCCTTATTTTTTGGGCTGTGAGCCCTTACCCCCCGAGTCTTTCTCTCCCAGTCCCCAAGTCCCTCCGACTACTCTGGCCACTCTTCGTCCTCCTTCTTCCCTGCCATAGTTCGGCCCGGAGCTACGGCAACTCGGGCCCTTGGTACATAGACTTGCCTCCTATTCTGGCACCTCCCTTCCCCAGTGGTCCGAGAGAGTTCCTGCACTGCTAGATGTCTCTCTACGAGGGCAACTAGCTTATCATAGGAGGAGGGATCATTTTGACTGACCCATCCTCGTATGTCCGGCGGTAGCCCTCTCATGTACCTGTCCACAACTATGGTTTCCACAACTTCCTCAGGCCGGCGGCTCTCGGGGCACAGCCACTTCCTGGCCAGATGGATCAGGTCAAACAGCTGGGACCTCGGGGCTTTGTTGACTCGGTATTTCCACTCATGGAACCTCTGCACCCTTATAGCTGTCGTCACGCCCGACCTCACCAGGATCTCCGCCTTTAGCTGGAAGTAATCTGAAGCTGCTTCTGTTGTCATAACAAAATATGCTTTCTGTGCCTCCCCACACAGAAAAGGTGCCAGGATACTGGCCCACTGGTCTTGGGGCCAGGCCTCCCGCCGGGCCGTCCTCTCAAACGCAAGGAGATATGCCTCCACGTCATCATCCAACGTCATCTTCTGTAAGTAGTGGCTTGCGTGCAGGGGCCGAGTCCCATGGGGGCCGTGCGTTAGGGTGGTCAGGGCCTTTAGCTGGTTCACAACCTCATGCAAGGTGGCTCGATCCTGAGCTGCCTGGCTCATCAGGAGTTGATTTGTCTCCTGCTGTATTCGCACCGCCTCCTGCTGGGCAGCCATCTGCACCCTGGTAGCTTCTTGTTGGGCCGCAGTGGCCTGCACCAATGCCTTCACTACATCTTCCATATTTTTTTATTTTTTTTATTTTTTAGGGGGTGCTTTACCCTGCCCCGAGATGGTTTGCCACGAAGTCTCACTCACATCCCACACCTGACACCATGTGTGGCAAAGTACCTTCTCAGTCTCCCCAGCCTCTGCTGTTTTTAGCCCTGGTGAGACAGGCTTGGGTAATGCAGTCCCCCTTAGGACTCAGGGGAAGTCTGTTCCCTGTCTCTCCACCAGTCTTGTTTAAAGTATTTTTACCCTGCCTTGTGGGAGAGCGTACTACCGCTCCTCCTGGGGAGGCTCGCTGCCTTGCTGCTCCAACACTCCTGGCAGCCGGGCTCCTTCTCCCTCTGCTCCACCTCAGCTGATTCTAATTTGCTACCTTGGTAACCCTTTCTCAGTGGAACCTGATTGACCTGTAGTTGCCTCCCAGCTGATAAGGAGGAGGGTCTTTTAACCCTCTGGGACTGACTCCTACCCCACTCTTGCAACTGTCTGTCCTGAATTTATCACAATAGATAGGCGCTGCTCAGCTGCCCTGCCCTAAGCATAGATACTGCCTGCGATGCTCCACACCTGCCCAAGGCAATGTGGCCGTCTTTCCCCAAACTATGCGCATGCTGAAAAGTGTTCTGGTCATCCCATCTTTAAAAGTGTGTGTGTGGGGGGGGGGGGGAGACATGGGCCCCTGGATCTCCTTACCGTTTAATGTGTTATTTTTAGGGCTGTGTGTGTCATGGTCGCTGTCAGTTTGGTTGGTAACTTTAGTTACAATCTCATGAAGACGTTTGCTCTGGAATTTTCTCATAATTTAAAGGCAATCTTCACCTGCAGACTCACCCTGTCTGTGTGCTCCAAAGAATTCTCCCCTTTTTCTCTCCAGTTGAGATGGCAGAGTGTCTTGGGGGAGAAAGGAGAAGAGAGGTGAGATTTCAGACTTTCATATTCATAAGAGCATCCCCACTCTGAAACAGTTTTATAATTATGACAGAGAAACAGACAGAGAGGCCCAGAGACACACTCAGGTATTTAATATAAAAAGGTCTGAAACCTATTTCCCCTCTCAATCAGGCATCTCTCAGCAATGGAGCCAGCAGCGCTACAGCCTCACAACTATCCCAGGACACACAATCTGTAAGAGATTTACTTTTCCCTCCTCATCCCCTCCCTCCCTTCAGACTCCAGTTGGTTTGTCTCATTCATTTACTGCCTTTTTGTCGTAACCTAGACCCAGGTCATGCAAAGACTTTAGAATAAAAGTAACTTTACCCACTTGGGTCCCTTTGACACCAACTGGGTGTTCAGAGTTTGTGAAATCCTGGCTCTAATTGTGAGCTGTTGTGTCTGTCTACTCAGTGTCTCCACAGAGAGGAGCATGATGGGGCCTCGTCATCCATAGGCAAAAATAGGATTAATAATAAAATAATTTTATCCATGTGGACACTGAGGCGGAGGAAGGCTGGCTTCATGGACCAGATTCACCCTTGTACCCACAAAAGGAGAGAGGGGAGGGGCCATTTGTGACTCCACTATTCAGTGCCTGCAGGGGCCAGTGCAGAGGTTGGCACAAGCAAAGGAAGTTCTGAAGCCAGCCAGAGCTACATCCCTGTGACAATGGCCCCCGTGTCTCTTGCCCAGCGTGCAGAGTGTCAGAGGCCCAGCTTTACACTGCCCACCTCCCTCTATCCCTCGTCCACCCCCTCCCTCTTCCACCCACCCTCACCACCCCCACCCCATTCCCAGCCCTCTCAGGAACCCGCCTTGTGCCTGTAGCTGCTGGGGAGGAGGCATAAGAGGTGCCTGTGCTGGAGGGATCCCTGACCGTGCGGGAGGGGCTTTCTCCTTCCCTACAGCCCATTTGTCCCAAATCGGCTGCAAACGGGACCACAACTCAGTGATGGGCTGGATCCACCTTTGAGAAATGTGCCCCATGGCTGGTGATGGGGCAGTAGACGGGGAGGGCTCTGAGCTATAGAGAGTTCTTTGCCACGTGTCTGGCTGTTGGGTCTTGCCAAAATGCTCGGTATCCAACTGACCATCATATCTGGGGTGGGGAAGGAATTTCCCCCCACATCAGATTGACAGAG
Organism: Mauremys reevesii; assembly: GCF_016161935.1. Lineage (NCBI taxonomy): Eukaryota > Metazoa > Chordata > Testudines > Geoemydidae > Mauremys > Mauremys reevesii. The sequence continues at coordinate 3,170,724 of NC_052637.1, forward strand.
AGCCGGGGGATTTTTTTCCTTCCTTCCTCTGCAGCCTGGGGCACGGGTCAGTTGCAGTTTTAACCTGGAGTCAATGGTGGATTCTCTGTAACTTGTGTAGTGGGGCAGTTACCCTGTTCCTGGGATAAAAGGAGGTAAAAGGTGAAAAGCAGCTGAGCTCGGCTGACTGGGGAGGAAGCCACAGCTGGGTCCACACCCAATTAGGTCACAACTGGCCCAGATCAAAGGACTGGGAGCTAGGCAGGCAAGAGTCTCACTGCAGGGCTGCCTGGGAGCACTGCACAAGGTACCTTACCCAGAGCAGGGCTGGGGTGGGGCAGGCAGAGCTGCGGAGCTCTGGCCTGGCAAGTCCCCAGGCTGAGGCCTTGTTAAGGGCCAGGGATGGTACTAGGGCTAGAAAGGCAGTAGGTCCAACCCCTTTGCTAATGATAAGTGTACATTGCGGACTGCAGCTGCCCCAGAGAAAGGGGGCTAGATGACTGGCAGTAACCACTGAGTCAAGGTGGGTATAGAGGGTTGGGGCTCCCCTGGGAGAGGAGACCCAGAGTGTGGGGGTACTGCTGTGGGCAGAACCCCAAGGTAAGGGGCACTGGGGTCCAGGAGGGACATGGAGGGGCCTGAGGAAGGAGAGACACTGGCCAGCAGTGGGCGCTCTGGAGCGGGAAAGCTAATTCCCTGACTGACCAGCAGGAGGCGCTGCACTGCTGAGTGCTCAACCAGTTAAACTTGAAGTTTTAAAATCACGATTTAAGGACTTCAGTAACTTGTCCAGAGGTTAGGGGTCAATTTCAGGAGTGGGTGGGTGAGATTCTGTGGTCTGCAGTGTGCAGTTGGTCAGACTGGATGATCATGATGGTCCCGTCTGGCCTTAAAGTCTTTGAGTCATTTCTTAATTTAACAGCATCATCTAAGTGTGAACCAATTGATCAGCACCATTCTCTTCTCAGAGGCGCATCCCAATTTCCATTCCTAGATCCCTTCTAGGTACCTTTGAACTTCCCCAGAATCTCCATTAGCACAATCGTTTTCTGGGAGAAACCACTGACTCGCTCTTCCAGTTCAGGAGAAATCTCCTCTGGCTGCTGGAACTTCCCCTTCTCACACCTGGAGGGAAACAATTTCACGTGATTATATTTTACCGTGTGACTCATTATAAGTTCTGGCTAGTGAGTCGCTGCTCTAATGGGCCTGGAGTTAGAATTCCTCGACTTCTCCCAGCCTCAGAGCAGGTGCAACACAGCCCAGGGCCGTGCAACCTTCCCTTCAAAGGTCATTAATATTCTTCAACTCTGGTCTGGAGAGACCAGCTCTGGGGACAAAAGGGGAATTGAGTCTCCATGGCCAATTCGCTCCTTGGCCACCATGCTCTGAGGGACAGGAGGTTCCCAGGTGAAGTGCTGTAGAAATCTGCCTCTAGGAACTAGACTGAGACACCAACTACCCCCTCCCCAGCTCATTCCACACAGGTCTCCAAACAGCCCTCAGATGGGGAAAGGCTCTTGATCGCTGCTGCCCTGGGCTGAATGTTGACCAGTACCCAGCAGTGACAGGCCCATAGTCCATCCCCACAATCCTGAGGCAGCCAGTCCCCCAGGGATGTGACATCTCTACAAAATACTTGAGGTCAGTCCTTCCCACTGACTGGAGAATTCCAGAGTCTTCCGTACAAGAGTGAGCACCCCAGGATGAAGCTGATCAGAGAGATTTGTATCCAACATGTGATCCCCCCCACATTTTGCTGTAGAGCCCTGGGGAGATGCGGTGCTACCCAGTGATGAGCTGCCAAAATACTAACAACCGGTTCCCTCCTCCTCACCCCAGGAGGGGGTCATGCCCCCCCCGGGGGGACTCCTGCCCCATCCAACCCCCCCATGTTCCTTGACAGCCCCCCCCGGGACCCGTGCCCTATCCATCCCCCTTCCCTGTCTGCCCCTTGCCACCCCATCCAACCCCTTCTCTCATTCCTGATGGAAACCCGGGGACCCCTACCCCATCCAACCACCCCTTCTCTCTGTCCCCTGACTGTCCCTGGAATCCCTACCCCTAACTGCCCCCCCCCCCCCATCCAAACCCTGCTCCTTCCTGACTACCCCCCCGGGACCCTTGCCCCCGTTCAATCCCCCTGTTCCCTGCCCTCTGACCGCTCTGACACTAATCCACCCCTCCCCCCCAACTCCCCTGCCCTCTATCCAACACCACCTCCCTGCTCCCTTACTGTGTTGCCTGGAGCCACACCGCCTGGCCAGACCCCGGGGACTGGGGCAGGAACCGCGCCACCCGGCCGAGCTTGTGGCAGGACCCGGGGGTAGGGGCAGGAGCCGCGCCGCGCTGCCCTGCCCAGCGAGGTCGCAGCTGGACCCCGGGGGCCAGGGTCCGGCCACGACCTCGCCTGGCGGTGCGGCGCCTGGAGCCCTCCTACCGCTGGCGCCCCCGCCCTCCAGCCTCAGCCCCAGCTCAAACTCACCTGCGGGAAGCCTCTGCTTTCTTCTCAGCCCTCCCAGGCTTCCCGCGTGAACAGCTGATTCGCAGGAAGCTGGGGAGGGGGAGGAGACGCCGGAGGAGCGTTCAGAAGAGGAGGCAGAGTGAGGTGAGCTGGGGCTGGGGGAAGGGTAGGGAGCTGCTAGAGCTTTTATTAAATTTAAAAGTCCTTTTGGAACTAGTTGTTCCTCCAGGAACAACCGGTTCTAAACGGGCTTCTGAATTTAACAACTGGTTCGCGCAAACCAGTGCGAACCGCCTGCAGCTCACCACTGGTGCTATCCTCATCATCAAGCTCTTTCCCAGCATTGTGGAGTGCGAGGGAGCCACATACCTGCTCAAGGTGGTTCTGACATCCTAGAGGAGAGAGAGACAAAAGAATTTCAGTCCTCTCTGAAACACACACACACTCAGGGGATTCCAGGGAAGGGGTTTAGGAAGTATGGGGGAAGAGACCCTGCCCTGGCCCCAGGGCCATTGATTCCCTGAGTTAATGGGGCTTTTCCATCTTTCATATCCCTGTGACTCTGCTAAGAATAATACTCACTCAGAGGTCAGCAATGCACATGCCGAGTTACACTGAGATCTCTGACTGCTGGACTCCAGTGCTTATGATTCAGCAGCCCGCTACTCCCTCTGTGGGGATCTGGCATGTTTCTAATGATGAGTGCCAGTTTCCAATTTTCCCTGGGGGTGCTCAACCCCATGCTCCACCACCACTCCAAACCTTTCCCCAATGCCACACCCCAACCCAACTCTTCCCACTCCCACTCAACCTCAACCCTGTCTCTTCCTCGCCTCCTCTTGTGAGCTGCCATAAATATAAAGGAAAGAGTAACATAAAATACCTCCTTGCAGCTGTACTGAATCGCTTTACCTCTAAGGGGTTAAGAAGCTCAGATAACCTGGTTGGCTCCTGACCAGAAGGACAGATAAGGAAAGAAGACACTTTCAATTCTGGTGGGTTGCGGGAGGTTTTGTTTGGGCTCTGTTTCTTTGTTCCCTCTCCTGATAGAGAGATAGACCAAGCAGGAACAACATCTCCTGAAAAGCTACCTGAAATGATCCATCTAAGATTATAAAAATTCTAACTAAGGCAAGGAAATGCGTTAGGCTATTTTTTTGTTTTAGCTTGTGAATTTTCCCTATGCTAAGAGGTAGTTTTATTCCTGTTTTTGTAACTATGAAGCTGAGTCCAGAGGGGAGTCCTCTGTGTTTTAAATCTTTTTATTATCCTGTAAAGTTACCTTCCATCCTGATTTTGCAGGTTTTATTCTTGTACTTTTTTCTTTATAATCAAGTTCTTCTTTAAAGAACCCAATTGATTTTAGTGTCCTAAAGATAAGGGTCTGGTCTGTACTTACATTAAAGGCAATTGGTCGGTATATTATTCTCAAGCCTCCCCAGGAAAGGGGGTGAAGAGGCTTGGGGGGATATTTTGGGGGAATAGGGATTCCAAGTGACCCATCTCTGAATTGTTGTTTAAATCACTTGGTGGTGGCAGCAAGGACAAGGAAAGGAATTTGTGCCTTGGGGAAGTTTTTAACCTAAGATGATGGAATATAAGATTAGGGGGTCTTTCATGTGGGTCCCCTCATCTGTCCCCCAGAGTTCGAAGTGGGGACGGAATCCTAACCTGAGCACACGCCCTCCACGCTCCTCCACCTCCCTCCCAGCATCTCCTGCGCACAGTGGAACAGCTGATTGCAGCAGGCAGATGGTGCTGGAAGAAGGGGGAGGAGTTGATAGGCAGGGCTGACGGTGGGTAGCACTGAGGGGGAGAGCTGGCTGTCCTGGAGCACCCACCTATGTTTCTCATTCAGTCTCACCTGTAGGAATTTACTCGCTGCCTTCGGACACTTCCCCTCCATCTCACTGATCAGCTCACTCAGACGGGAAATCTGCTCAGAGAGTTTACTGACATTTTCATTCTGGATCCTCACAATCTCCTTGTCCAGCTTCTCCAGCTGGGTCAGCAGGAGTCGCTCTTGTTCCTCCAGGAACTGCTGCAATTGCTGAAATTCAGACACAATCTTCTGCCTCTCGGTTTGTGTTTGTTTCTGTATGAAATAGGGCAAGGGCTGGTCAGGGACACATGGACGGAGCCGAGGATCCTTTCATGGAGAGCTGGGTGTGCAGGAGGATGATTTTCTTTGAAAATCCTAAGATTTCTGACATTTGACTCTACCCTTTGGGTACTAGGCAGGGGATTCTCTCACACCTTCCCTTTTGGCCCCTGTATCCCTGTGAAAGGGATGTTTCTCTGTCAGTCATGGTCAGCATCTTCTGTTATTTATGGTCTGTGGAAATTCAGACCCAGAGCAGCAGGAGGCAGGACTCAGCACTACACTGACTGAGACGTCAGGGGAGTTAAAAGAAACAAATGTTTTAAAAATGCACAAAATGTCTAGACCCAGTGGACAGCACTTCACGGGGACATTTGTGTGAATTCAGGCAAGCCACAAGGGCTACTCATCAACTGAAATGAAAGCTTAGGGCTTGTCTACACATGAATCAAACCCAGCAATCCATGATCATGGAGAAACACACACAAGCCCATGTTCACGTAGGCCACACAGGAGTCTGCCTCCAAACAGACCTCCCACTGCCAGTCCCACAGCTGGTTCATAACAACAGGCACCTGCCAGATATTCCCGGCAATTCCTCTCTCCAGTCGCTTTCAATCCCAGCAGCTTTTCTCTCTCTTTCCTCAGAGTTTTCAAATGGGCCTGGATTCTTTCCTGAAGAAACAGAAATGATTTGGGAGGTTTTATCTGGATAGTTGAGAGGTGCTTGGAAGTGGGTGTTTTTGCACCCGAAACCCAAGATGACTGTGGTTCTAATCGCTTTGTGACATCAGGGCCACCAAGGAGATCAAACCTCATTAATAGAGATTGGGAGCGTGTCACATTCAGACTCATTACTAATTCCGGTTCAGTGTTTTTAGTAATTAGAGATTTCAATTATACCCAAGCTTTACTGGTAATTGTGAACTGATTAATGGTACAGAGCATAACAAGACACTGGAGTCACATGGGGGTGAATCAATAAACCTGTTTTTTGAAGGTTTAACAAACAAAGCCCTGGGGCTGCACTGCTTGGGCAGAGCTGGTCTAAGCACCAGGGCAAAACTCGTGAGATGTTGGGAGGCCATTCGTCTGGTTTGAAGCTGCACAGTTCAGTTTTGTGGAGCACTGTCCCTGTCCGGTAGGGACCCAGCACTGGACGTGGGTTTGTCTGGTGCAAAAGGGAGAGGAGGAGACTGAGGCTGCAGGAGGACACCCGTGAGGGTGGGGGCAGGGCTGTGGTGGCACCTTCATGCAGAATGATGCAGGCGGGTGGCACGCTGGAAAAAACGGTGGTGGGGTCCACACAGGGTGACTGATACTGGTGAGGATGGGCCCAAGCAGGCAGGTGTGGGCATGTCTGATGTTCTGGGGATGCCTCAGTGACCTCCCTAATTAGACATGATGCAGATTTGTATAAAGGACGGGTTGGGGTTTGCCCCAGTGCTGTCCTAACCCCTCTCCGTGGCAATGCCCCCTGGGCAGGTACCCCACGGTCCCATTCCCTGGTAAAGATCCCGGAAGCAGTGCATTCTGGGAGATTTCAAAAGGCTGCCTGATGGGACTAATGGAACCACTCTGGCTGGTCCTTGCCCATGTACACAACAGAGCAGGTCAGACTGGCACCGGTCAGCTCCAGCCTGGGGTTGGTTTTGCTACAACTCAGTGTAATCCCAGTGGTACTTGGCATGGACCTGAGCTGTCTGGAGCCCTGTTGTGTGCGGTCTGAAGGTGCTCAGGGTCCCACACAGTGTTCAGCCCAGTGATCTCCTCTAGTGCAGGCCGGCAGCATCTGAGTTTAACCCCTCATGGAGCAGCATAGGAGTTCAGAATCCCAGTGGGAAATGTCATTGCCCTGCAGGGCCTGGGACCTTTATCAAGGCGTCTTTTCCTCCTAATGGCCACACTTCATCACTGCTCAGTGCTGCTGGGGGTGGGCAGGGGGAGGCAGCGTAGCCTAGTGGATAGAACACTGCATTTGGCCTTGGAAAAGTGGGGGTTATACCCAGCTCTGCCACTGACCCACTAAGTGACTTTGGACAAGTCACTTCTCCTCACTGTGCCTGAGTTTCCCCTCCCACCCTTTGTCTGTCTTGTCCAGTTACACTGTAAATGGCTCAGGGCAGGGATTGTCCCTCACTGGGTTTTGTGCAGGGCCCCCACAATCGAGGTCAGATCTCATCTGGGGACTGTAGGGGCTGCTGGGATGCAAATAACAATATTAAACACTGTGACACAGTCAGTAATAACAGACACAGCTTGTAACTCCCCCTGTGCGAGCTGAAAGCAGCACTCTCACACAGACTGGCCTGCAGCTCTTGGGAATCCAGCACCACCTAGAATCAAACCTCACTGATCATTTAACAGCATCTGGGGCTGTAGGAAGGTCCCATAGTTCACTGGTGGGAGCTGGGTTTGAAAAGGATTCAGCTGCTCAGAGAAAAAACTCCTCCCCCTCCCATCAGACAAATTTAAAATCTTCCTCTGTTGCTTTCCTTGCGAGGCTGGAGTATCGTTTATGTGTATATCCGCTTTCACACAGCTGAACGATGCAGTTACACACCTGTGTCAGGCAAGGCTGCCAACAAGGGAGGCAAAAGGGGCTGCTGCCCTGGGGTTCGGTGATTTAAAAGGGCCCGGGGCTCCTGGCAGCTGCCGCTGCTCCTGCAAGAACAGTGGTGGCCAGAGCCCCAGGCCCTTTAAATCGCTGCTGGAGCCCCAGGTGATGTGGCCTGGGCAGTGCTGAAGGGCTGTCTGGGGTAGGCTAACCCCAACCCTGCCCCTTCTCCCTGCCCCTCCTGGAGGCCTGGAGCTGCCCCTCCCTCCCCCAGTCTTGCCCAGAGGCCTGGCAAGTCTGTCAGCAGCCCTGGTGTCAGGCAACTTGTGATGCCATTAACCTGTAATTAAAATCCAAAGTTATTCCAAAGTTATTACCCATTAGAGTGAACAGCAACTCTGTATCTTGTGCTCCTGGACAGCTTTCTTGATGGGAACCACCGTGTGAGCTCTGGGAAACCCGACAAATTGAACTTAGATCCTCTTCACACAACACAGTTTCAGAGCCTCTTCCCGATGTTCCCCACACACCCTCTTCCCTCCTGCCCCCTGTGCAGCCTCTACACTCAGCTGTTTCTATGGGGGCAGGACCCCAGCCCCTGACCACCCCCAATCTCCCACTCACCCACTAAGTGGGAAGAATGTGGGCCCAGCCCCCCATGGCCCCGGAGCACAGGGATGGTGCGTGGCCCCAGCCTGCCCCAGCCTAAAGCCCCAGGCAGCCCCAGGAGACTGAGGATTCGGGAGCCGGGGAGGAAGCAGGGGAGGTGCCTGGGGACGGAGTATTGGCGGGGCTACGCCTGGCAGTTTGGGAAGGCATTGCCTTGCCCTGCCTCTGGTACCCGCCACCCATGCTGTCAGGGGTGTGGTGAGCGCAGCTCATGCCTTCCATGCCTGGCCTGGCAGCACCATGGACACATCTTGCTTCAGTCCCGTGTGTGAGGAAAGTGCCTCACATGGAGCTCTAGTGCCCATGTCTCCCTAATGACAGGCTGGGTGCCGGCTATCAATGGCCAGGGCTCCCTGCACCTGCTCAGAGGAAGGAGACTGCAGGGGAGAGATTTGGGAGGATCCAGAGATCAGGGAGAAAATCTGGGAAATTAGGAGATTCTGTGGCTCTGAGAGACTGAGTCTGAAAAGGAAAGAATTGAATTAACCCGGATCCACAGTGTGTCCTACCTTGTATTTCTGGGCAGCCTCTTCCATGAGAAGCACCGTGTGAGATCTGTGCTGGGGGGATCTCCAACAAACCACACACATGGTTTCCCTGTCCTCTTCACAGAACAGATCCAGGGCTTTGTTGTGCACCTCACACAGATTCTCTTTTCCTGGTTTAAAATCCAGTTGTTTGATTTTTTCCACTATATTTGCTAGCTGATAGTTTTTTCGGAGAGTCCCTTTCTGGATTCGGGCTCTGCAGCTGGGGCAGCACAAGGGGTCAGAGTCCTGCTCTTCCCATGTCTCACAGAACTGAGTGATGCAGCCTCGGCAGAAGTTGTGCCCGCACTGTATGGTGACTGGGTCCGTCAGATATTCCAGGCAGATGGGGCAGTTGGTTTCCTCTTGGATTTCCCATACAGGAGTCCCTGAGGCCATGGCTGCTGGGATCTCTGGGCTTCTGTTCTCTCTGCTTCTGCTCCGGATCATAAATTGTTATGTAGATAGTGGAAAAATACAAATAAATAAATAACTAAAATGTTAGTTTTTATTCCATTCCATTTGTTTTATGAAAGACATTCATTTCAGTTGATTCATTAAAAAACAGAATTGTAAAAATGAAACGAAAATAATTTTGTTCAAAAGTAGTGATGAAAAATAATTTCCATGGGTTAACCATGCCCGCAGATTTGCTCATGAAAATGAGGCTTTTCACACGGCAGAGAACAATCTGTCTCAGAATATGTTACACTGCCTCTCTCAGAGGCATGTCATCAGACCTTCCCCAAACACAGAACCATAAATCACCCCTGCTATCCTCTATTCCAGGGGTCAGCAACCTTTCAGAAGTGCTGTGCCGAGTCTTCATTTATTCACTCTAATTTAAGGTTTCACGTGCCAGTCATACATTTTAACATTTTTAGAAGGTCTCTCTACAAGTCTATAATATATAACTAAGCTATTGTTATATGTAAAGTAAACAAGGTTTTTTAAATGTTTAAGAAGCTTCATTTAAAATTAAATTAAAATGCAGAGCCCCCCGGACTGGTGGCCAGGACTCTGGCAGTGTGAGTGCCACGGAAAATCAGCTTGCGTGCCGCCTTTGGCACATGTGCCACACGCTACCTACCCCTGTTCTACTCCATAGCTCTGCAGCCACAAAAAATACAAGGCAACGTGAACTTGCCCATGGGATAACAATGTTACCCTGGATACACACAATCAGTTCAGTACCAAAGTCCCCGTTTAAGATGCTTAAGTCTTAGTTTCAGAAACACTTCAATGCCAAAAATTCCCAATGAATCCTATAGGTGCCTAAACTCACTCAGTGCAGTGGTGCCAGATCCAGGAGGGTCCAGGGGGGCCGTGGTCTCTGCACTTTTTAATATGGGCACGAAGCAGCAGAGGCAGGAGCTGTGATTCGCAGTGGAGGAGCTGATCACGCCCTGCCCACTGTTCCTCCTCTTCCTCCAAGGTCCTGTCCCCTGGCCAGACTGGAAGTCAGAGCCGGGTTGTGGTAAGAGCTGCCCAGGGAGCCTGGGCTGCTGTGGGGAGCCCCATATCCTCCACCTGCCCCAAGGTGCAGGGACAAAGGTCAAGGGCTGCTCTTGGGCATCTTGGAGGCTGCCCAGGGCAGTGGAGTTGTAAGGATCAGGCCTTTTTCTGTAGCCTTATTGTAAGGCCTAAGGTCTTCATCTGCAGCGAGATTAGAAGAGCAGCAGCCGTTAGCTGAGAAGCAGGAAGTCACATCCTCACATTCCATCTAAATGACATTCAAACAATATAATATCGGGCTGTTAAGAAGGAGGCCCTGTCCTAATGGCCCCCACTGTCACCAGATAAGGAAACAGACCTTAAGATGGTTAAAGACAACTTAGTTTGATAAGTAATTTCTTGTCAGACAGAATGCTATCAACAGCTGTAGTTGTGAAATCCTCATTTCTTTATTGTTTTCTCTTTATGGTCCCCACTTCCCAATTGTTTGTCTGGTTCTTTGATAGTTTCTGTCTGTTGTATAATTAATTATTCTAGGTGTAAATCAATTAAGGGGTTGGGATATAATGGGTTAGAGAATTACATTACAGTATGTAAGGATTGGTTAGTAACAGTTTAATATAATGCTTGGTTAAGGTACAGCTAAGCAGGACTCAGGTTTCACTCTATAAACTGGGGTCCAAAAGGAAGTTCTTTGGGGAGCCAACTCCAGGACACGGCCCCAAAGATCAGAGCTGCCAGACCTCAACACCCTGCCAATGACACCGTGCAGAAACTGGAGTTCCCCAGATGGACCTGATCCTGACTGGCCACCAAGAAAAGTTCATCTGTCTTATTGGGAGTGGGGAGCATTGTATGCTTAGCGTGTGCATTTTGTTTTGGTGACTGTTAATAAATAGAAGTTAAGTAGGGTATTACTCTGTAAGGCTCTTTCACTGGTAAAAGACCCCCACACATCTGCACATCGAGTGTAAGGTTAAGCCTGAGCCCTAGGACCGAGTGGGTGCCCCTAGAGTGTGTGAGTAACAGAGAATTTTGTGAGAGTAACAGAGTGTCTGGGACTCCCCACAGAAGCCCAGACTCCCGAGGTGGCTCTTACCACTGCTGAGCTCTGGTTTCCGGCCTGGGCAGCACCTCGGTGGCGGGAGGAGGAGCAGGGGCTGGAACCAGGGTTCTGGTGCCAGTGACACCCCCACTTCTGCACAGACTCCAGCACTCCTGACTCAGTGCCTCTGTTGTTGTAAAAAAAGTTCCCTCAGCACCTATGGTTTGAGCTCTGGGCTCCTGCTCTGCTGTCTCCCTCCTGGCATCCAGGCTAAGCCCCAGAGTGATTCGTAAACTCTGGAAAGACGGGCATTTGGCTGCCTAAGTCATGAGTGGGGCCACGGGTGGCTTGTGACCCTCTGGCTGGGGGAGGCTAGACCCCAGCCCCACCCCTTCTGGCCAAAGTGCCACCACTTCCGGGAGCCTGGAGCCTCCCCCCACACCAGCTGCCAACACCCATCCCAGGCTGGCTAGTGCCCGCAGCACCACCCCCACCATATGCTGGGGCAGGCGGCAGTGCTGCAGCCCCCACCCTGAGGCCCTGGAGCCCAGCAGCTCTGCCAAAGCGGGGCCCTGGGAGGTGGAGTGTGGGTGGGGCCATGCCTGGCCATTTGAGGAAACTCAGCCTCCCCCAGCCTCCCCTACCCAGTGCCAATGGGTGGGGCCCTGTCTGGTAGCATCCTGTGAGTATGCCTAAAGGATCAGGCCTTGCAGGCAAGTTCACACAAAACACCTGGGGGCAGGAGGAAGATAAGAGAGGGAGAGAGGAGGAACCTCCCTCATAACTTTTATCCCAGAACTTCGGGCACTCCCCTGAGATGTGGGACCCCTCTGCTTCCAGTCCCCCCAACTTCAACATGCTGCCTACACAGCTGTTTTAGAGCACTTATGCAAGCGCCACTTTGTCGACCCAGGCAGGAGGCTCAGAGCCATGGACTGTGTAGACGTAACCCCAGGGGCTTCTCTTTCCTCATTCTTTTTTTTTTTTAAATAGGAGTTTAGGCACCTAATTTGGGCTTTGAAGTTCATAGTGATTTTCTCAGTGCCTAACACTTATACATGGTGCCCCAGACCAGAGCCCCCTGCTGCACTCCAAACCCCTCATAGAATCGTAGGACTGGAAGGGACCTCGCGAGGTCATCAAGGCCAGTCCCCTGCACTCATGGCAGGACTAGGTATTATCTAGACCACTGGTTCCCTACCAGGGGTCTGGGGCCCCCTGGGGGCCTCAAGCAGGTTTCGGGGGGGCCTTCAAGCAGGGCCAGCATTAAGCCTGGTCTACACTAGGCGTTTAAACCGGTTTTAGGAGCGTAAAACCGATTTAACGCCACACCTGTCCACACTAAGAGGCCCTTTATATCGGTATAAAGGGCTCTTTAAACCGGTTTCTGTACTCCTCAATAACGAGAGGAGTAGCACTAATATCGGTATTACCATATCGGATTAGGGTTAGTGTGGCCGCAGATCGACGGTATTGGCCTCCGGGCGGTATCCCACAGTGCACCACTGACCGCTCTGGACAGCAATCTGAACTCAGATGCAGTGGCCAGGTAGACAGGAAAAGCCCCGCGAACTTTTGAATATTTCCTGTTTGCCCAGCATGGAGCTCCGATCAGCACGTGTGGCGATGCAGTTAAAAAATCAAAATAAAGAAAGAGCTCCCGCATGGACCATGCGGATGTGATCGCTGTAAGGGCAGGCAAATCTGTTCTATCAGCGCTCCGTTAGAGAAGATGAAATTCAAAATCATTTTTTAAAAATCTCCAGACAGACGACATAGCAGGGGATCAGCACACTGCTGCGTGACAAGCGTAACGGAAAGCCAAAGAATAAAATGTACGCTCATGGACTGGAGGACTCAAGCTATCCCACAGTTCCTGCAGTCTCCAAAAAGTATTTGCATTCTTGGCTGAGCTCCAAATGCTTCTAGGGTCAAACACAGTGTCCGCGGTGGGTCAGGGCATAGCTCTTTACGCCCCCCCCCCACCCCCAGAAGTGAAAGGGAAAACAATCCTCTCTTGACTCTTTTACATGTCACCCTATCTTTACTGAATGCTGCAGATAGACGTGATGCTGCAGCACTCAACACCAACATCCTCACTCCCCCCTCCCGCCATGGGTGGCTGATGGTGCAATAAGGCTGATAGCCATTGTCATCATCAGCCTATTGGCACATGGGGCAGTGCAAAAGGACTGGTAACCATGCTGACTAGCATCAGTGAGGTTGATCAAGGGCGCCTGGCCCTAATTTTTCCTGGTAGATGGTGCAGTATGGCTGGTAACCATCCTCATCATAGCAACAGGGGGCTGAGCGCCATCAGTCCCCACCCTTCATGTGTAAAGAAAAGATTCAATTGCCCCTAGACTAGCAGAGGGATGCTGGGCTCCTCTTCTACACACTCCTTACTGTCCTGTCTGGACTATCATAGCAGCTGGAGGCTGCTTTCCACTCATTTCTCACTAACAAGTCACTGTGTCTTATTCCTGCATTCTTTATTACTTCATCACACAAGTTGGGGGACAATGCTACGGTAGCCCAGGAAGGCTGGGGGAAGAACGGAATCAGCAGGTGGGGTTGTTGCTGGAGCACCCCCTGTGAATAGCATACAGCTCATAATTTCTGCAGGATCTGACACAGAGCAGCTGTGCTCTCTGGTTCTATGATACAGTGGTTCTCTAGTACACTTGCCCATATTCTAGGCAGGACTGATTCTATTTTTAGATACCAAAAAGAAGGGATTGACTCAGGGAGTCATTCCCAATTTTGGCTTTTGAGCCCCTGGCTGATCAACCAGGGGCACTTATGACAGCAGCAAATGGCACAGTGCAAAAGGACTGGTAACCATGACCATCTTATTACCAATTTATGGTATGGTAGATGGTACAGTATGGCTAATAACCATCTCTGCTGTCATGCAAAAGCAAAAGCATGCTTCTGTGTAGCGCTGCTGAATCGCCTCTGTGAGCGGCATCTAGTACACATACGGTGATAGTCACAAAAGGCAAAACAGGCTCCATGATTGCCATGCTATGGCATCTGCCAGGGCAATCCAGGGAAAAAAGCCGCGAAATGCTTGTCTGCCGTTGCTTTCCCAGACGAAGGAGTGACTGACGACATTTACCCAGAACCACCCGCGACAATGATTTTTGCCCCATCAGGCACTGGGATCTCAACCCGGAAATTCCAAGGGGCAGGGGAGGCTGCGGGAACTATGGGATAGCTAGGGAATAGCTACCCACAGTGCAACGCTCCAGAAATCGACGCTAGCCTCGGACTGTGGATGCACACCACCGATTTAATGTGTTTAGTGTGGCCGCACGCACTCGATTTTATACAATCTGTTTTGCTAAACCGGTTTATGTAAATTCGGAATAATCCTGTAGTGTAGACATACCTTTAGACTCGCTGGGGCCCAGAGCAGAAAGCTGAAGCCCCACTGCATGGGGCAATGTGGCTTCATGAGGGTCCCTGTGGCTTGGGGCCCCAGGCAACTGCCCTACTTGCTACCCGCTAACACCGACTCCAGCTTTTATATGCAGAAAACCAGTTATTGTGGCACAAGTGAGCCACAGAGTTTTTATAGCACGTCGGGGGAGCCTCAGAAAGAAAAAGGTTGAGAATCTCTGATCCAGACCATCCCTGACAGGTATTTGTCTAACCTGCTCTTAAAAATCTCCATTGAAGGAGATTCAACAACTTTCCTAGGTAATATATTACAGTGCTTAACCACCCTGACAGTTAGGAAATTTTTCCTAATGTTCAACCTAAACCTCCCTTGCTGCAATTTAAGCCCATTGCTTCTTGTCAGGGGCGGCTCTAGAAATCAGGCTGCCCCAAGCAGTGCGGTGCGCTGCGCCGCCTTTCCCCGGTCCCGCGGCGGGTCCCCTCTTCCCGCGGCTCCGGTGGACCTGCCGCAGGCATGACTGCGGCAGGTCCACCGGAGCCCGGGACGAGCGGACCTGCCGCAGGCATGACTGCGGCGGGTGCCGTGGTCCCGCGGCTCCGGTGGACCTGCCGCAGGCATGCCGGCGGGAGCTCAACCGGAGCCGCGGGAAGAGGGGACCCGCCGCAGTCATGCCTGTGGCAGGTCCGCTCGTCCCGGGCTCCGGTGGACCTGCCGCAGGCATGACTGCGGCAGGTCCACCGGAGCCAAATGCCGCCCCCCCGGGAAAGGGCCGCCCCACACGCCTGCTTGGCGCGCTGGGGTCTAGAGCCGCCCCTGCTTCTTGTCCTATCCTCAGAGGTTAATGAGAACAATTTACCTCCCTCCTCCTTGTAACAACCTTTTAGGGACTTGAAAACTGTGATCATGTCCCCACTCGGTCTTCTCTTTTCCAGACTAAACAATCTTCCCTCATAGGTCATGTTTTCTAGACCTTTAATCATTTTTGTTGCTCTTCTCTGGACTTTTTCCAATTTGTTCTCATCTTTCCTGAAATGTGGCACCCAGAACTGGACACAATACTCCAGCTGAGGCCTAATCAGTGTGGAGTAGAGTGGAAGAATTACTTCTCATGATGTTTGCTTTTTTTGCAACAGTGTTACACTGTTGACTCATATTTAGCTTGTGATCTACTATGACCCCCAGATCCCTTTCCACAGTGCTCCTTCCTAAGCCGTCATTTCCAGACCCAGAGCTTGCAACTCCTCCCACCCTGCTCTCCAAACCCCTCGGCCACAGCCTGGAGGTCCCTCCTACATCCCAAACCTCTCAGCTCCCACCCCACCCCAGAGTCCTCCTGCCTCAGCCTGGAGCCTCTCCTGCCCCTGAATCCCTTGTTTCTGGCTCCCCCCTGGAGCCTGCACCCCCAGCCTCCCCCCTCCTGAGCACTGTGAGAGGGGCAGGGCCGGTGCAAGGATGTTTTGCGCCCTAGGCGAAATTTCCACCTTGTGCCCTCCCCCATCCCCAAGCCCCCGTCCCCAAGCCCCCGCCCTGAAGCAGCCCCACCTCGCGGCACCCCCCACCCTGAGGTGCCCCATGGCAGCTGACCTAACACACACAGAGCTGAGCTTTTAATAAAATAAAATAATAATAATAATAAAAAGAAGAAAGCAGCACTGGGCCGACCCTAGGTACAGCCACTACACACCTGGAGCAGACCCCCAGTAGACCCCACCCCTGGCTGGTGCACCCCAGATGCCCGGAGATTGACCAATAATTAGCACAGGACAGTGGGTGCCACTCCCCTCCCTCCACCAGTCAGATGGAGCCATCCCGTGTCCCCAACCCAGCAGGGCCAATCCACTCAACTCCCCCAAACCCTGCTGCAGCCTCCACCTGCCCCTCCCCGACACAGCCTGTGTGTTCCCCCCACACACCTGCAACTGCCCCCCGCTGCCCCCCACTGGTGCACTGCAACTGCCAGGCAAGCAGGGCAAGGGGAGGTAAATTGATGGTGCCCTGCTGCAGCTACAGCTATTCCCCCCCTCACCAACATACCCCCTGCAGTGAGCCAGGCACAGCCACAGTGTAGGAATAGGGGAGCCGGCCATGTGAGCGGCCAAGGTGCGGGGCCCTGAGCCTGCTCTGGGAGGGGCAGTGGCAGCTCACAGTCCTGGGAGCCACAGAGTCAGAGCGCGGCGAGGGGGGAGCCAGGGGGTGCACGGGAGCCATCACCTGCATGCATCCACTGCAGAGAACAGACCCAGCCCAGCCAGGACTCTGGTACCAGCCCGGCTGGGGACATTTTCAGCCTCATCCCACATCACTGTCCTATGCTTCTGACTCCCCCCCAGCATTGCCCTGCAGCCTGTGCCTGGGATGCACTTGGGCACCCAGCTGGATGCCAGGGTGTGTGTGAAAAACATCACCGGATTCAGGGTAACCATAGGTGGGTTTTTAAATAACTTCAGCAAAAAAGATTTGGGGGAAGTTTGTTTCTGTGCAAACTTCCTGTCATTCACCATCAACCCCTCCCCCCATCTCTTTCCCCTCCCCCTCCCATGTCATTGAGGGAGAGTGGAGACTTCCTCTGCAGGAACTGAAGGAAGCCAACTAAGCAGGGATGGTCTGTTCGGTTGTTTCTAAGATTTTTCCACTTTATATTTTAACCCTTCTGCCAGGTGGAGTCGGCAGCAAGAAGGGCCAGGTTCAATATCCAGGGGTGCCTCTTAACAATACAGCATAGAACCAGCCCAAGTCCCCACCCAGTAAGCTGGGACAATTACACACCACCCCAGTTTCCTCTAGAGGCAGTGCTTCCCCCCCTCACAGGCACGGGGCTGGGGCAGGGTAAGAAAAGAAAAATCAAATAAAATGGCAGAAAGTAACCCGGCATTGAATCAGGAAAATGCCGCATGCAGGATTCGTAAGCATAGTACAACAATCAAAACACCCACCCCTGAGTACGTTGGCCAATGTCCTTTTGCCTCAGGAGCTTAAGTCCAACAACCAAAAGTTCCTTTAACATGCCCCTCTCTTCTCTCTCCAATGCACCCCACTCACACTTGATATCCTTGGTCAGGGAAGACCCAAAAGTCATAGATGCAGTCACATGAGTTCACCTCCCACCCAGGAAAGAGAAAATATTTCACTTATTCCTCCAGCCACTCCATAGCACCCACTGGGATGTCCTATGGTCCCACCACTTAGCACAGCTCTCAGTGATTTCAGCTGTTAGCAGGGGAGCCTTACTGCTTGTGCAGGCTGCACAGTATCTTTCACGAGAGACATTGTCCTATAGACCTGGTTATGAGTGATTCCAGCTCTAGTGGTCACTTAACAAAACTCTCCATAGAGCTAAGAAGCTTTATCTCTAAGCAGGAAAAAGAAGCTGCCTACAATTCTTACACAGAGCCCACACTACCCAACCAACACCCCCTCCACATAAATTTGGCACCTGAGCCCCTTGCTTAGTGGGTTCAGTTGAGTTAAGGGTGACCCTACCTCAGTCAGGACCAGCTCAGCACAGTTCTGCTGCCCTTTACTCACTCAACCAGGATAACAACATCCCATGACCCCTGCATTCAATACTCAAGTGATTTGTAACCCAACACCAGCCAAAATTGATCACTTGGGCAACATTACACAGCTCGGTCTGCTAGATACCTGGGCAGAGTGGGTGTGTTCATGTAAATACAGCCTGGTCCTGAAGATTCACCCCCCCACACACCCCTACCTAGCTCATCTCTAGCTGTCAGGGTACAGTTCATTCACACTTTGCATACACCCAGGTCAAAGGATAAAACAAAAATCATTCCCCTACCTTGTGTCTATGTAACAAATATCAGCACAGTGTCAGGGTCTCTGGGGAGCTCCTGGCTACCCCTTTCCTTTGAGTTGCATTGAATCCAACAGAAGCCTTCTTAATAAAGTAGTTTATTCTTGTTTCATCTTGTTTCAGACTGTTTCATCTGAGCATCCGGGGTAATTCTAGTAGCTTCTAATGAATGTTTGAATCCTTCCCCCTCTCTGTGCACTGACTGAGGCTCAGTGCTAGAGGAAAAGGAGGGGCATAGCAAGAAATCACATGATGTTATTGGCATGAAGAGACAAAAACAACAACTCAACATTACTTTTATGGACCACAACTGTGATTTCTGCCAAGTCATCCGCTTCTCACACAGCTGGTTGGAGCACCCGCAAGAGAGTTTTGTGGGGTAGGGTTGTGGTGTGTTTTTTGGTTTTTTTGTTTCTTTGTTTTGTTTTTTGGAACCTGTCCCAGCAACCAAAAGCTTGATCCAAGCAACAGGAAAGTTTGGGTGGAGCAACAGGGAGAGAGTTCATTGTTTGGGATCATTTAATGGTACATTTCTTTGCATTCAAATGTGTCTTGGTGTTGCAATTCGAACCCTGGCTTATAATAACCCTCTGAGTTTAGTGTAACTTTGTGATGTTGTGAGTGTAATAGAATATCTCATTGAAAGGTGACACAGGGCCAGAAAGAGTTAGTTAACTCACAGGCTGACCTGACTCTTGGCCGAACTTTAAAGACTGCTTAGGAAGTTATGTAAATGAATAGAGCTTTGCAATGCAAGCCTGCATTGTTAGAGATAGAAGAGTAGATGCTTGTTCAGGTCTTGTGATGTAAGCAAACATGTCTATAGCTATAGCTTTGATTCAAAGATCAAAAAGGGAGTATTTAGGAGAAGGAAAATTAAGCCTCTTGTTTTCTCAGGCCAAAAGGCTGCTGGAAATGTATAAAAACCTTGGGACATGATCCTTCTTCATCTCAGATCTGCTTTGGTTTCAAGTGGGGGAAACCTTAAGCTACAAGGATTGAGATCCCCAGTCATTGACTGGAGCCACCCAGAACATGGACATTGGACTGTAACCTAAGGACTATTTCTAAAAGGACTTTTGGCAACTACAAACTCATCTCTGCCATAGGTGCCGACTCCATGGGTGCTCCGAGGATGGAGCACCCACAGGGAAAAATTGGTGGGTGCCAAGGCAGGGATTTGGGGTGGGGTCCAATTGGGACAGGGAGGTGGCTGGAGTCAGGGCGGGACCGGGGGCAGGGATTGGAATGGGGGGGGCGCGAGCACCCACTGGTGCCAAGGAAAGTTGGTGCCTGTGATCTCTGCTATGTATTTGAACCTCATGAATTGAATTCAAGTCTCTATGTATATTGATCTTATAACCAACACGTTTTCTTTTTTAATAAAATTTAGTTTAGTTAACAAGAATTGACTATAATCAGGGCCAGCTCTAGGCACCAGCCCTCCAAGCATGTGCTTGGGGCGGCACTTTGCACCCCCTCCGCCCCCCCCCTTTTTTTTTGGTTGGGTTGGCAAAAAGCCAGAGCCAGCCCTGGCCAGAGCCACTCACCCTGTCAGCGCAAGCCGGGATCTACGCCCCCTGCTCAGCCCGACGGCGCCCTGAACAGCCCACTCTGGGGGGAAACGCAGCACCGCCCTGGGGAGACTCAGAGCAGCAGCGGCAGCAGGACCCCTCCCCCCTCCCTTCATCCCGGACCCCACTTCCCTTCCTCCCTGGCTCCTCACACACTCAGGGAGCCCCTCTCCTCGCCTCAGCCTGGGCTCGGCTCCAGGGGCTGCCTGGGAGAATCAGACCCAGGGAGCCGCCCGGGAGGTGCAGAGACCCAGCCGCTCATGCCCAGGGGGCCGGCCGGGAGGTGCAGAGACCCAGCCGCTCATGCCCAGGGGCCGCTAGCGACAAGCCCGGAGAGGCTTTCGAACCAGGCGGGGAGCCGGAGTCTCTGCGTTCCAGTTCCCAGGCTGCCTCGGCTCCAGCACAGGGCCAGTCCATAAAACAGAACACAAAGTGCATTGCGGAGCAAACCCGGACCGGTTCGGAGCCTGGCCTATGAGGCTGCCTTGTGCAGGGCTTTCTAGCATGTGGCTGGGACTAGGCACCATCTGCCCCCCCCCCCCCAAGCTCGGGAGATCAGATGCTGCCTTTGGGAGTTCCTCCTATTCCGTGTATGGAAAGCGGCTCCCCACAGGGCTCGCCGAGACTCATCTAACACCCTCCCCCGCTGTGACTTTCCCCAGCTCCCTTTTCTTATTGCTCATAGCAGAGAAGCAAAGGAGAAATCTCCCAGACTCTGCTGCTTCCCACAACTCACCCACCTCCAACACCCCCACGCCCACCGCGGCCGCCGCCTCCTCCTCCCGTCCTCCGCACTCGGGAATAAGGATGTGGCCAAGGGAAGGACTGAGCCAGGCACGCCAGAGCGAGGGGAGAGCGGTTCCCAAAGTAGCCCTGATGGCGGCGGATCAGATGGAGCCAGAGCTGCTGCTGGAGTAGCAGCGAGTCAGAGTATCTCCCTGGATCCCCCGCACCACCCACAGATCTCAGTCGGTCTCCTCCCCCCAGGGCTGGGCAGGGGGCGGGATCCCGGCTCGCGCGCTGACAGGGTGAATGGCTGGGCAGCCCGAGCTGCCAGGGAGCTGCTGCTGCCTCCTCCTGCCCCAGGACCCAGCCCACCGCGCACCTCCCCCGCCTCAGCCCTGCGCTGCCGGCCCTGGGTGAGGAGAGGCAGAGCCTGGCGCCGAGCGGGGCAGCTGGGGTTACTGCCTCGAGCCGCCTGGGGACCCCCGCGGCTCGAGCATCTGGGGGGTCAGTGTCCCTCCTCTCTGCCTGCACGGGGCAGGGGAAGCGGCTGTCAGCGCCTGCCCCTCTCAGCCCTTGCACCCCCCATACTGCTCACAGCCCCTCCACTTGTACCTTCCCCCATCGCTCCTTGTACTCTCCCTTCACCCACACCTCTCCCCTTGTACCCTCCTCCAGCCCTCTCCTCCCGCACCTCCCCCTTCCCCTGCTCTTCTTCTCCCGCAACCCACCCTGTTGGTGTCACTAGGCATAAATCTAGGTAACTCGGGAGGATGGCTTTGGGCCTATGTGACCCAAAGTACCTTTATGTAAAGTGCTTTTGTTAGCCTTACTAAACTTTTGTAACCTTTTGTGTTATGTGCTAATTACTGGCAGTGGCAAGGCTGCTTGATACTAGATGTAGCCAATACTAAATAAGATAGGCGGAAACCAGGTGCTGTAATTAAAGTTATATGCATGAGAACGTAGCCCCCACGGTGGGAAAGTACAGATAACTGATCACAGAAGAGTTGCTAACGAGCTAAGGTGGGTTTTGCCAAGTATGACTTAACTGCTTCATGTGATTGCTATTGCAAAGTGTATTTGCTGCATGGGAATGAAAGGTGGGGGGAGAGGAGGAGTGTGGGGGTGATGGGAATGCTTAGCTGAAGTTATGTATAAAGAGAGGAAAACCGCTTGTATCGGTGTGTAGGATTTGAGATTGCTATGTCTCCCTTGCACCTTATCTGGGCTCAAATAAACCTGGTTTTTGCTTCTCCACCTTGGTGTGTTTATTGGAAGCGAAGCACACCGGACAACGAACCACTGTTGCTGTCGCCTCGGGCCTCTGTGCCGGCAACAACCCGATACCCCCTCTCCTCCTCCCCGAGTACATTGCACCCTGCTTCTCTGCCAGTGTAGAGCCCCCAGCACCCCCACACCCGTTCTTCTGCCTGAACCCTCTTTACTAGATCCCCATCCCTTTACGGGTACAAGGTTTGAGAGTTAGTCCCTATGCCTTCCATGTGCATTTGGAGCACTAAAGATGGGGTTGCAGGGGATGGGGGGGTGAGATTTATACAAAAGTGACATAAAAATAGGATAAACGGTTTGATCCCCACTGCAAGTGTAAACGGGGATTGCTGCGGTGAATGAGGAGGTCACTGGGGGGGGGTGAGCTGGGTAGCTGGGGGTGCGGGTGGAGGGGGTGAAGAGAGCCCAATGCTGGGGTGGCAGAGAGCAAGGGGGCACTGGTGGGCGGGGAGCTCAGGGCTGGGGTGGGGGGCAGCTAAAAATGTTTTTGCTTGGGGCAGCAAAAACCCTAGAGCCGGCCCATGATACAATTCAGAGGAATAATTAATTTAAAAAGAAATATCCCTGAGTAATTTTTCCTCTGATAAGTGGGGAATAAAGTAGAAATGTACCACACATACAGATATTAGCCGTGCCACTGAACCTGGGGCATTTCTTCTACGTAGCAGTCTGTATTACGATAGAGTGTCTGCACTAAAATAAATTTTGAGAGATCATTTCACTACAAACCCTACATTTTATTTATTAGAACATTTTTCATATCAACTTTTGGTGTTCAGTTCCTGGGGTTTAGTCTTGTATGCAACTTTTTTTAAAAGTTAATTGAAAACTCAAAACAAGAACAAAACCAAACAAATCCTCTCCTTTAATAGGCTCCAACTTCATACAAAAGTTTTCTGTTCAGAAATGGGATAATGAAACTGACCAATATCCATATCTCACTCGCCTAAAAAACAAAGAAAAAATATATTTAATAGTATTAGATGCTTCCCATTCTAAGATACTATTTTGCTGTATTATGAATACAAATATTAGGACTGAGAGATTATTTTTATCCACACCTCTTTTAACTATTGCTTATCAGCTGGGTGAAATGTATCTATAGGTGTGAAATGTATCCAAATTAGTCTTATTCCACATATTTTAAAGTTAGAGTAACCTCCCCTCCCCCACCCCACCCGCTGCTAAAAAAGGAGGAAAAACTACAATTGTGTCAAGGTATTTGTGGAAGTGAGGGAAAGTGAAATTTACCCAGGTCTGTAGTAAGTTTCTAAAAAACATTTACATAGATAAATATTAATGATTCTTCACAGCTGCTTTCTCCATCAGTTCCCAGTTAAAATATTGTATTATTTTAGGCTAGGGAAGATACAGATTTATTTTAAAATGCTTTTGAATTGAGTTGTGAATTTAACAGGGTGGGACATGAGGCCATGTTACAGTGTCTCCATTGCTGACAGGGAAGGCCTTGGATGCATTCACCCATATGGCCAGAGAGGACAATAGAAATTATGTGCTCCAGTGTCTTTCCAAGTATCAAAGTTTAGGCTGACTGGTCTATAATTCCCTGAGTCCCCTTTTTAAAGAAAGTTACTACAAGAGATCAAAATGCATGAGCTGAACCCCCCCAAAATCATGAGATTGGCCCAAATAAATCATTACATTTAAAAAAAATGTTTTAGGTCAGTCTCTTGATGTTTGATGGACTCCCCCCGTCCCAGCCCATCTTCAGAGTGTGGCCTGGGCCTCCAGCTCAAAGGTGGCCTAAAATTTAGACAATTGTTAATTTTTTTGGAATTGGATAGGATTGCATTTGGGCAAGTTGCAAAGCTTTTCTTCTAATTCGTCATTTTGAAATTCCACATAACATTCCACAAGATGCTGCAAAGAATCCTGTGGCACCTTATAGACTAACAGACGTTTTGCAGCATGAGCTTTCGTGGGTGAATACCCACTTCTTTGGATGCAAGCAGTGGAAATTTCCAGGGGCAGGTGTGTATATATAAGCAAGCAAGAAGCAAGCTAGCGATAATGAGGTTAGATCAATCAGGGAGGATGAGGCCCTGTTCCAGCAGCTGAGGTGTGAAAACCAAGGGAGGAGAAACTGGTTCTGTAATTGGCAAGCCATTCACAGTCTTTGTTTAGTCCTAAGCTGATGGTGTTAAATTTGCAGATGAACTGGAGCTCAGCAGTTTCTCTTTGAATTCTGGTCCTAAAGTTTTTTTGCTGTAGGATGGCCACCTTAAAATCTGCTATTGTGTGGCCAGGGAGGTTGAAGTGTTCTCCTACAGGTTTTTGTATATTGCCATTCCTAATGTCTGATTTGTGTCCATTTATCCTTTTCCTTAGAGACTGTCCAGTTTGGGCGATGTACATAGCAGAGGGGCATTGCTGGCATATGATGGCATATATTACATTGGTGGACATGCAGGTGAATGAACCGGTGATGGTGTGGCTGATCTGGTTAGGTCCTGTGATGGTGTTGCTGGTGTAGATATGTGGGCAGAGTTGGCATCGAGGTTTGTTGCATGGGTTGGTTCCTGAGCTAGAGTTACTATGGTGCGGTGTGCAGTTGTTGGTGAGAATATGCTTCAGGTTGGCAGGTTGTCTGTGGGCGAGGACTGGCCTGCCACCCAAGGCCTGTGAAAGTGTGGGATCATTGTCCAGGATGGGTTGTAGATCCCTGATGATGTGTTGGAGGGGTTTGAGCTGGGGACTGTATGTGATGGCCAGTGGAGTCCTGTTGGTTTCTTTCTTGGGTTTCTCTTGCAGTAGGAGGCTTCTGGGTACACATCTGGCTCTGTTGATCTGTTTCCTTATTTCCTCGTGTGGGTACTGTAGTCTTGAGAATGCTTGGTGGAGATTTTCTAGGTGTTGGTCTCTGTCTGCGGGGTTAGAGCAGATACGGTTGTACCTCAGTGCTTGGCTGTAGACAATGGATCTTGTGGTGTGCCCGGGATGGAAGCTGGAGGCATGAAGGTAGGCATAGCGGTCGGTAGGTTTTCGGTATAGGGTGGTGTTAATGTGACCACCACTTATTTGCACCGTGGTGTCTAGGAAGTGGACCTCCTGTGCAGATAGGTCCAGGCTGAGGTTGATGGAGGGGTGGAAGCTGTTGAAATCATGGTGGAATTTTTCCAGAGTCTCCTTCCCATGGGTCCAGATGATGAAGATGTCATCAATGTAGCGTAGATAGAGAAGGGGCGTGAGTGGACGGAAGCTGAGGAAGCGTTGTTCCAGGTCGGCCATAAAAATATTGGCATATTGTGGGGCCATGCGGGTGCCCATAGCGGTGCCACTGATCTGGAGATATATATTGTCATTAAATTTGAAATAGTTGTGTGTGAGGATAAAGGCACAGAGCTCAGCAACCAGTTGTGCTGTGGCATCATCAGGGATACTGTTCCTGACAGCCTGTATTCCATCAGTATGTGGGATGTTTGTGTAGAGAGCCTCTACATCCATGGTGGCTAGGATGGTGTTTTCTGGAAGGTCACCAATGCATTGTAGTTTCCTCAGGAAATCAGTGGTGTCACGGAGATAGCTGGGAGTGCTGGTAACATAGGGTCTGAGTAGAGAGTCCACATATCCAGACAGTCCTTCAGTGAGAGTTCCAATGCCAGAGATGATGGGGCGTCCAGGATTTCCGGGTTTGTGGATCTTACTACCCAAATTCAAATTTTCCCGGGACTTTTCCTGTGTGGCTGGTCAGAGCATCCGAGCTCGGACTGCTGTCCAGAGCGTCAACAGAGTGGTGCAGTGTGGGATAGCTCCCGGAGCTAGTAAGATCGATTTGCATCCACACCTAGCCTAATTCGACATAGCCATGTCGAATTTAGCGCTACTCCCCTCGTCGGG
Source organism: Mauremys reevesii (assembly GCF_016161935.1). Lineage (NCBI taxonomy): Eukaryota > Metazoa > Chordata > Testudines > Geoemydidae > Mauremys > Mauremys reevesii. The sequence goes on from NC_052637.1 coordinate 3,196,189, forward strand.
GTGGAGTACCGAATTCGAACTAAAGAGCCCTCTAGGTTGAACTAAATGGCTTCCTGGTGTGGACGGGTGCACGGTTAATTCGAATTAACGCTGCTAAATTTGAATTAAAGTCCTTGTGTAGACCAGGCCTGAAAGACAAAAACAGAGGTCCACCCCTTCTGGGCAGTTAAATACTTAAAATATACAAATACTCTTGTTGATTCTAAGCAAAACAGAGGAATTACCCCATATTTTCTTGTATGTGTTTCTTAGACAGCCCTGGTTCAGCGGCCTCTACCTTATCAGTTAGTTAATTTGCATTAACACAGATGCTTTCTGGCTTGCTTTTTTTACTTTTAACTCCTGCTTTTAAACACTGAAAGAAAACATCACCACTTATAGTGCCTTTAGAGCCTACTAACATTTTCATTACATAGCACTGCATACATTCTTCAACTGATTTAACAAAATTGTTCATAGCCAAATGATTGCAATCTAATAATTTCTTTGCCTGAATTTATTTACAAACATTTCAAAGACACCAAAAACTTGTCTCTTTAGCATTTTTACAAAGTTCAACTGCTGTTCCCTCCAGCAACTACAGAGTCAACTTTTCACTTTCCTTAAAAATCACTTGCTTGTCTCCCAACAGTCACTTTTATCAACTCAAATCACCATTCCAAATATCCTCTTGAGTATTTGAAATCCTCATGCTTATATTCACTTACTCCTTCTTTCCACTACACCCTCAAAAGTTTCCAACCTGTTTTCCAATCTCTTTGTCTGTTGCCTGCCCGTCTGGGCCCGATCCATTTTTTCTCGCTGAATCGTCCCTTCCATTTGCACCAATTTGCTCCACTACCAGTTTAGCTAGGATGGTGAGCTTCTCAACTAGCCCCCACCCTTCTGGTCTTTTCCCCAAAACATTTCTACTCACAAGACTACCCGAGTCCTCCCTTGAAGGCTTGCCACCTGGGCAAAAATACATGGCCATTGGATAAAGGCCAATCCAAACCCCTTTAGGGGGTCTACCCAGAGACCCACCCATTTGTCTGCTGACACTTAAACAGAAAAGACAATTACACAGAAAGCAGAGAGAATTACAGTCGAAGCCAGATTTTTCTACTTCTATTACATTGTCCGTTACAGGGGGCGGGACAGAAAGATCTCAATACAACCTCAGAGCTTCATCGCACACATGGCTTCCACTCTGAGGAATTACGAACGAGAAGTTCAGTTCCGCTCACACACCCAACGCCCAAATGAACAGAGCAGAAAAACAACAGTAACCGGTTAAACAAAACAGAACAAAACCAGATAGTGTTTCCTTATTCTATTAGGGCTCACCTATAATCATACAATCCTTATCATATAACACCAACAATACCAAACAAAGCAAACATAAAATAACAAGGGTAAAACAGATAGATGGTGTAAATTCTGCAGGGCTCCCCCATTATTAATTGCTCACCAAACTGTGACAAATTTCTGTTACCAATTTATCCCTCATGTCAGGTGATCAGACTGACACTGCATATAATCAAAATTTAAAGCATCATTAAAAATAATAAAACAACAATGGAGAGTGTTGGGAATGCTCCCACCTCACACAGGAAAAATATGAATGCCCCAAGCCTTAAGCCACTTTAATACTCACACATGTCTCACTGGAAAGTTAAGCTTTGCAAATATAATTCCAATTCTGTAACTTGTACTGCCTTTGGTTTGCCTCTGTCTCTATTTTCCACAAGCAGCTGGAGCTGAAAGCAGTTTTTCTTTGCACTTAGCATAGCCCCACTGATTCTTGACCTTGAACACAAAACAACTTTATCTCTGGGCTAAGCTGAATTTCAAATTAACCCATTCCTAGACAAATTGCTCACACTGTGTCAGAGGCTTTTCTTTGGTGATTAAAAGCTCCTCTGAGATATATGATCTTATCTAGATTGAAGGTACCTTCTAATGGGCATTGTTTAGATGGATTTTCACGCGTGTGAAGAGTCCAATTCTCTAAATACCTGCAGGTTTTAGGACCATAATGTACTTACATGTAATATGCTGGGGTACCCTTAGGGGGTAAGGTGGAATGTTTAGACTGTCCCTTACCCATTTTCCACTTACACACACAGAGAGGGTGCCCTGTCCGCGCTAGCGGCTCAAAAACTAAGGATCTTTCTCTACAGGGCACTCACACAGGAGAGACTCACAAGGAAGACTACGACTCTCCTACACCTCCCTTCAGCAAAGAGCGTCGGCTAGTCTCTGGGAGACAGCGCCGCTTACTCTAATTGCATCCAGTGAGATGATCAGATTGTCAGTAGCCCACACAGAAGGGAAAGGGGAGGGAAGATGGGTTCACACACTCCTAGACTCAGGAAGCTTCCTCGCCGGACGATGCCAGGCCGAGTCAGCCCACCGTGGGTCGGATCTCCTAAAGATCCACTAGTTACAGGGCTTGCGTTAGAGTAGTCCTGATCACTAGCCTTCGCTTCACAGGGTACTCTGGGCGTCTTCTGGTAACAGTCACTCCCACTGGTGTACACACACCAAGGCCTCTTTTTAACCTTTTTTTTTTTAATCTCTTTTTTTTCCTTTTTCTTCTTTACCTCTGGTTTGTTTGTTTTTTTTAACCACGATGCATCTTTACCTGGTCCGGACCAATACCATGAGGCGGTATGACAACCCCTCTTGAGTCGGTAAAAACCCCTCAGCACCGGTGCATTCCAATGCATTTACCTATGCATTACCTTATGCATTTACCTATGCATTACCTTGCTGGCCAACTCAGCAGTTCCCAATACTGCTATAAACTAACCTTGTTGGGGCCTTTCCCCAATACCACTCTGCATCTGATCTTCCTGCACAGTCAATAAGTTCAGATGGCGTGAGCCCAACAGAAACAGACGTCCTCACGGACAGTCTTCCTCCGATACCCCAATAGAGATTTCAAAAGGTCTCATACCTCTCATGTGGCGCCATGGGGTTCGAAGGGGAATGATCCATAGTAGCCGTCTGTGGGTCCGTGGGCGTTGCCATCCTGGACGAGCCCCCAAATTTTCGGAGAAAAACTCAGTTCTCGCTTTTTCATTTGGGTGCAGCAAAATCAAATACTTTATTATTTCTCCAGTAATTACAATGGAGGGAGAGAGTGCCATAGGACACAGGGTCGCCCCAGTCCTGGACAGGTCTCTCAACTGGTAAACAATTACAGCAAGCCTTTATACTGTTGTTACAGACAATAACTAGCAATAATACAGACAATAGAGAGCAACAACTACATTTTGTTTATACATAAGCCATTCTGCTATCTTATTTGTCTCACTCCTAAGAAAAGCAAGCCTGCATATTTGGTTATCAGTTACAAGGTCGTAATAACTTTGTACACAGTTCTTTCCCTATGTCTCACACTATCCTTGCTTCTAGAAGTCTCACGTCATTAGGGTTACATCTGGGCTAACTCTTGCTAACTGACTGACATGTATTAAGATCCCCTTCAAATCCTTATTAATTCTTTCCCTGCTTCCACACTCCACTCCACAGAAGGAAAAATCCTCCTACCTAAAAGCCTAATACGGCCAGTACTACAGAAACTACATCAGACCACTCATGCTGGAAGGGAGGCTCTCACCCAACTCATGAATAAGTATTTTCTAACCTCTGGACTTAGACCCCTGGCATCCCAGGTACAGGCTGAATGTTTAGTCTGTCAAAAGAACAACCCTCAACCAGGAGTGTCAGTGCCGCCAGCCACTCTGGAACCTACCCCAGGGCCAGGATTGGTGTGGCAAATAGACTTCACTGAATTCCCCCGGACCCAGGGTTCAGATACCTCCTCGTCTTGATGGATCGATTCAGCGGATGGCCTGAAGCCTTCCCATGCCGTAACAACACTGCCAGAACAGTGGCTCTCAAGTTTGTCACGGAGATCATTCCTCGCTTTGGACTCCCCCAGTGGATGGAATCTGACAACGGAACACACTTCACATCACAAGTCATTCAGGGGATTTCGGATGTCCTACAGATCCCCTGGAAGCTCCACACTCCATGGCGACCACATACGTACTAATCAGACACTCAAGCGGCATCTCTCAAAGGTCTGCCAAGAGGCTTCTCTTCGATGGCCTGATGCCTTACCCCTTGTTTTGCTCCGAGTTTGCGCTCTCCCAAAGGGCAGGTTAGGGCTTAGTCCCTTCGAGATTATGTTTGGGAGGGCATGGCCTATGAATGGTACACCGGTTCTGTTAGGGGAGTGGGAGATAGGCTGCAGTTTCTTATCTCAGTACATGTGCTCTCTGTCTGCTGTTCTCTGTTCTCTCCACAGGTATACCAAAGATTTGCAGCCTCTCCCGCTGGACGCCCCTGTCCACTCCCTGCAGCCCGGAGACTCCGTTCTCGTTCGTACCTGGAAGGACGAGCCTCTTCAAGAGAAGTGGAAGGGACCCCACACCATCTTGCTGATCTCCCACACAGCAGCAAAGATCGAGGGATACAAGAACTGGATCCACCACTCTCGTCTGAAAGCAGTGCCAGCTCCTAAACGGTGGACTGTCCAACCCGCGGAGAAGACTGCCAGCGACGATCTGGGACTTAAACTATTATTCAGGTGACAGTAAGGCCTGTTGGGAATGCCCTGTGACCCCTTTGGACAGTTACAGCGCACTCCCCGTGAAAACTCTGAGCGTTGGCTGTGTTTATTTTCACAGGGCCAGCCTAACCTGTGGGCCTGGTCCCTTTTGTTTTTAATCTGCTTGTTATTAGTAGTAATTATTTTGTGGGTATTTGGGGAATTGTAATTGTTAGGCCTTAGGATCACTTGCCCAGTATGGATCCAGGCCTAGGGTTTGCCACAGTGTTGCTCTTTGCTATGGGAACACTCCTCTCATTAACTCCCGTTTCTCCTCAGGCATATGCGGGATGGAGGGGAATCCCTAACAAGTTAGGAGCAAATACGTATGAGGACCTGAAGGTTTGCTTTGCCCAAGAGTTTAATCTCTCTAACTGCTGGATATGCTCCCAAATCCCGCACCACGCAGCTGGGTTGCCCTGGAGGGTGGTTCCCCAAAATTGGTCAGATCTCTGTTGGGGATGGTTCAGTAGGGGAAGAAACATCTCGGGTACCCCCTTGTCACAAAACTGTACTATTGAATCCCAGTATGCATTGAGGGACGACCCCTGGGAACCACAGGCCAACTCGACGCATATCCCTTCCCCATTAGACTGCGGTCAGTGGACCCCGGGTTAGTGTGCTATCGACAGTTCCAGTCCGATAATCACACCTGGTCTGCTGGAAATAGCACCTGTCAATATTATTTCTCCCCTGACAGTAATGATTCTCTCCCAGTCTATGTTAATGGCAAATCCAACTCTACTGCCCGGTTTGGAACTCTTAGTGGTGCCCATGAAAAAAAATGGAGAAGTGGTTATAATGGGTTGGTAGGAAATGGCTACTCCTTTTACATTTGTGGTACCTCTGCCTATAAGTGGCTCCCGCATCAGTGGTATGGAAGCTGTTACGTAGGATATCTTGCCCCTCCCCTCCGAGTGCTCCCTAAGCTGCCCCGTGGCCGCCCCAGGCAGCACAGGTCCTTGTATGATGTCCCAGAGCCCATTGGCGAGGGAGACAGACTTGGCATGATCCTCCTCCCATCTTATGGGGTGGGACAGCTGGCTAAACTTTACCGTAAGCTCTCTATGTTTCTCACCAAGTTTGCCAATGACGGGGCGGGGTGTGTGCCCTTATTGGAAACGAATGTTGTACTTATGTCCCAGACAACTCACAGGACATTAATAAATGCATCCTGTCAGCCGAACAGGCTTTCGAGCAGTGGAAGGCCCAGGAAGGGAAACCCACAATTTTTTATTCCCTTTGGAGTTGGTTGCCCAACCTAGGAGGACTGGGAAGTGGCCTTGTGCGTCTCCTCCTCACAGGTGTGGTACTGTTACTGGTCACCCTCCTCCTGATTGCTTGTTTTAAACTGCTCCTTCGTAAACTTTGTGCCCCCCGTGCCCTGAAGGTCCCTATGTACCCTCCCATTGAGAGCCCCAGCTCCAGGGCACTCAATCACATCTTGTCCACAGTATATGAGAACACTCAGCCAAAGGTTTGTTGAGTATTCTCAAAGGAGGGAATTGTTGGTGTCATCAGGCATCTGTATTAGGCCTGAATGAACCAAAGTTATTCTATGCTTGCCCAGAGGGCCCCCATGTTAAACTCTAATCGACCTTACAGGCCAGTAACCGAGAATGGAATGTGTAGCAGCTAGTTATCAGTGCAACACTGATCCCAGGAGGCAATAATGAGCCCTGCTTGCACCTGGCTAAGGGGGTGGGGAGGGGGCAGGATAGCAAATCAGAGGGAGTAAAACAAAATAACCGGTCAAGAAAAAGTCACTAACGAGATGAATTGTTTGCTGCCAAGAATGATTTAACCTGCTTAGTGTAATTGCTAGCCATATAATGTATCCGCTATATGGGAAATAGGAGGGGGTGTAGAGGGGGAGGAGTAGTGGGGGGTAATGAGAATGCTTAGCTGAAATCATGTATAAAGAGAGAAAGCTGCTTGTATCTGTGTGCATGATTTGAGACACCTCCGTCTCCTTGCACAAGCTTAGAGATCTCAAATAAACTTTGTCTGCTTCTCCACCTTGGTGTGTTTATTGAAGCGAAGCACACCGGGCAACGAACCACTGTTGCTGTCCTTGAGCATTCTGTGCTGGCAACAGATCTATACAAAACGCTCCTGGCCGCTGCTGCTTCTCCCCAAAAGCCCAAACCCTGATTGATTCATGCTGTGTCCCTGCCACCCCCACCTCCGCCTGTCCCCTGCCCGGCTGTTAGTGCTGCCCCCTGCCCAGCCCCTACCTCTGCCCCTCAGGGCCCCTCCTGCAGCCCCAGGGGTCTTCCCCCTCCTGCCCCCATCGCTGAGGCTGCAGAGAGGGCGGGGGAGGTGCTTCCAGGGGCCATAGAGATGAGGTGCTGGAGGCTGGGTAGATGGGAGTCCTCCAAGGTCATAGAGACTGGGCTGTGTGTGGCTAGAGAGGCTGATTTCCAGTTCCTGCCTCTGCTGCGTGTCTCAGGGACACAGTCTGAGCGGGGATCCCGGCCCCACAAAGAACCAGGGTCGGATTCTCCCCCTACGGACGGAGCCCGGCGGGAAAGTGAAGATCGGGGCCTTGTCACCAACATCGATAAATGTCACCTGCCCCCGGTCACAGTCCAGACAAACCCGGATCCTGCTGGGGGCCCGGCTCAGGGGCAGGGGGGTCACAGGGGAGGTGAGAGCCTGGAACTCACCCCCCCACCACCTACATCGCCCCACAGCCCAGATCCCCCCCTCAGGGCTAAAGCTGATCCCTCCCTTCCTCCCCACAGACTCTCTGGCCACCCCCACAGCCCAGCTTCCCACACCCCCCACCTCCACCTCCCAGCAATGTCTCCCCGAGGTGAATCCCTCATAGCCCAGCACACAGGCCCAAGAGCTAAATCTCTCAGGGTTGTTGGGCAGTTGCTGTCCTGTGTCTCCGCATCTCACACTTTTCCGATCCACAGACAGGACGAGGTTGGGATGAGCCGTGTCTGGATCCAGAGTCACATTCACTGGGGAGAGAGAATCAGAGTGTTAGGGGCAGAGCTCAGCCCTGGGGGAGCTCCCTCCCCTAATGCAGCCTCCACTCCCAGGCCAGGGAACAGAGAGGAAGGTGCAGCAATGGGGAACAGCCACTTAAGACCAGAGAGTAGGAGGTGGCACTGGGTGTGGTAGCACCATCTCCAGCCTAGAGAGAAAGGAGGAGCTGCCAGTCTCACAGGAAGAGCATCTCCCCAATCCAGAAAGCAGGGAACGGCTCCAATGGGAGAGCCCAGCCCTGCCCAGAGGAAAGGCAGGATGTTGGACAAGAGCGATGGGAGACCCCCTGCACTGGGGTGAAGCAGAGGGATGTGGCAGGGAGCTCTGTTCACGTGTGATTCAGTTAAGAGTGTTTCTGTTCATCAGAATGGGCATGAACTCAGCACTGAGGTTGGTGTCAGGACTCTTTTTGTGTCCCTGCCCCATCCATGGCCCTGACTGAGGCCCTGCCCCCTGGCCAGGCTGTAAGACTTGCCCGCTATGGAGAGCCCTGACATTCCACCTGCCCTGGACATGGGTCCATGGGCCTTTGGCAGCAGTCCCCAGCCCATGTCCCCAATCCCCGGGGTGCACCACCCTGGGCAGGTGTAGGATCCAGGGCTTCCCAGTGCAGTCCCTGGATGGCAGCCTGGTTCTGGCTTCTGGCCTGCCCAGGGCCTCAGGGAAAGAGAAGCAGGGGTGGGGCCATTGAGAGAGGCCAGCACCAGGGTGAGATTGGTGCCATGGGCACAGGCAGCACTACACAGAGAGTATCTGATCAGCTGCCCTGCCCTAAGCACAGACACTGCCTGCCATGCTCCACGCCTGCCCAAGGCTTGCAGTGTGTGTGGCGGGCAACGTGGCCCTCTTCCCCCAAACTGTGCCCATGCTGAAAAGTGTCCTGGTCATCCCACCTTTAAAAGTGTGTGTGTGTTGTGGAGGGGAGACATGGGCCCCTGGATCTCCTTACCGTTCAATGTGTTATTTTTAGGGCTGTGTGTGTCATGGTCGCTGTCAGTTTGGTTGGTAACTTTAGTTACAATCTCATGAAGACATTTTCTCTGGAATTTTCTCATAATTTAAAGGCAATCTTCACCCACAAACTCACCCTGTCTGTGTGCTCCAAATAATTCTCCCCTTTTTCTCTCCAGTTGAGATGGCAGAGTGTCTTGGGGGAGAAAGGAGAAGAGAGGTGAGATTTCAGACTTTCATATTCATAAGAGCATCCCCACTCTGAAACTGTTTTATAATTATGACAGAAAAACAGACAGAGAGGCACAGAGACACACTCAGGTATTTAATATAAAAAGGTCTGAAATCTATTTTCCCCTCTCAATCAGGCATCTCTCAGCAATGGAGCCAGCATCCTTGCAGCCTCACAATTATCTAAGGACACACAATCTGTAAGAGATTTACTTTTCCCTCCTCATCCACTCCCTCCCTTCAGAATCCAGTTGGTTTGTCTCATTCACTTATTGCCTTTTGTCGTAACCTAGACCCAGATCATACAAAGACTTTGGCATAAAAGTAACTTTACCCACTTGGGTCCCTTTGACACTAATGGGATGTTCAGAGTTTGTGAAATCCTGGCTCTAATTTTGAGCAGTTGGGTCTGTTTACTCAGCGCTTCTACAGAGAGCAGCACGACGGGACCTCGTCCTCCATAGGCAGAAATGGAAATAATAGAAAATTATTTTATCAAGGTGGAAATTGAGGTGGGGGAGGGTTGGCTCAAAGGGTCCGATTCCCCCCTGTACCGGGAAAAGGAGAGGGGAGGGGCCATTTGTGACTCTGCTGTTCAGTGGCTGCAGGGGCCGGTGCAGACCTTGGCACAAGCTGAGGAAGTTCTGAAGCCAGCCAGAGCTACATCCCTATGACAATGGCCCCCGTGTGTCTTGCCCAGCGTTCAGAGTGTCAGAGGCCCAGCTTTACACTGCCCAGCTCCCTCTGTCCCTCGTCCACCCCCCTCCCTCTTCCACACGCCATCACCACCCCCACCCCATTCCCAGCCCTCTCAGGAACACGCCTTGGGCCTGCAGGTGCTGGGGAGGAGGCACCAGAGGCCCCTGGGCTGGAGGGATCCCTGACCGTGGGGGAGGGGCTTTCTCCTTCCCTCCAGCCCATTTGGCCCAAACTAGCTGCAAAGGGGACCAGAGCTCAGTGATGGGCTGGATCTGCCTTTGAGAAATGTGCCCCATGGCTGGTGATGGGGCAGTAGACGGGGAGGGCTCTGAGCTATAGAGAGTTCTTTGCCACGTGTCTGGCTTTTGGGTCTTGCCAAAATGCTCGGTATCCAACTGACCATCATATCTGGGGTGGGGAAGGAATTTCCCCCCAAGTCAGATTGACAGAGAGCCTGGGGATTTTTTTCCTTCCTTCCTCTGCAGCCCGGGGCACGGGTCAGTTGCAGTTTTAACCTAGAGTCAATGGTGGATTCTCTGTAATTTGTGTAGTGGGGCAGTTACCCCCCTCCTGGTATAAAAGGAGGTAAAGGGTGAAAAGCAGCTGAGGTCGGCTGACTAGGGAGGCAGCCACAGCTGGGGCCACAGCCAATTAGGTCACAACTGGCCCTGATCAAAGGTCTGGGAGCTAGGCAGGCAAGAGTCTCACTGCAGGGCTGCCTGGGAGCGCAGGGTACCTAACACAGAGCAGGGCTGGGGTGGGGCAGGCAGAGCTGGGGAGCTCTGGCCTGGCAAGTCCCCAGGCTGAGGCCTTGTTAAGGGCCAGGGATGGTAGTAGGGTTAGAAAGGCAGTAGGTCCAACCCCTTTGTTAATGATGAGTGGACATTGTGGAGTGCAGGCTGCCCCAGAGAAAGGGGGCTAGATGACTGGCTGAGGCAAGGTGGGTATAGAGGGTTGGGATTCCCGTGGGAGAGGAGACCCAGAGTGTGGGGGTACTGCTGTGGGCAGAACCCCAAGGTAAGGGGCACTGGGGTCCAGGAGGGACATGGGGGGGCCTGGGGCAGGAGAGACACTGGCCAGCATTGGGCACTCTGCAGCGGGAAAGCTAATTCCCTGACTGACCAGCAGGAAGTGCTGCACTGTTGAGGACTTCAGTAACTTGGCCAGAGGTTAGGGGTCAATTGCAGGAGTGGGTGGGTGAGATTCTGTGTCCTGCAGTGTGCAGTTGGTCAGACTGGATGATCATGATGGTCCCTTCTGGCCTTAAAGTCTTTGAGTCATTTCTTAATTTAACAGCATCATCTAAGTGTGAACCAATTGATCAGCACCATTCTCTTCTCAGAGGCTCATCCCAATTTCCATTCCTAGATCCCTTCTAGGTACCTTTGAACTTCCCCAGAATCTCCATTAGCACAATCGTTTTCTGGGACAAACCACTGACTCGCTCTTCCAGTTCAGGAGAAATCTCCTCTGGCTGCTGGAACTTCCCCTTCTCACATCTGGAGGGAAACAATTTCACGTGATTATATTTTACTGTGTGACTCATTATAAGTTCTGGCTAGTGAGTCGCTGCTCTAATGGCCCTGGAGTTAGAATTCCTTGACTTCTCCCAGCCTCAGAGCAGATGCAACACAACCCAGGGCCAAGCAACCTTCTGTTCAAAGGTCATTAATATTCTTCAACTCTGGTCTGGAGAGACCAGCTCTGCGGACAAAAGGGGAATTGAGTCTCCATGGCCAATTCGCTCCTTGGCCTCCATGCTCTGAGGGACAGGAGGTTCCCAGGTGAAGTGCTGTAGAAATCTGCCCTCTAGCAACAAGACTGAGACACCAACTACCCCTTCCCAGCTCATTCCACACAGGTCTCCAAACAGCCCTCAGGTGGGGAAAGACTCTTGATCGCTGCTGCCCTGGGCTGAATAGTGACCAGTACCCAGCAGTGACAGGCCCATATTCCATCCCCACAATCCTGAGGCAGCCAGTCCCCCAGGGAGGTGACATCTCTACAAAATACTTGAGGTCAGTCCTTCCCACTGACTGGAGAATTCCAGAGTTTTCTCTACAAGAGTGAGTACCCCAGGATGGAGTTGATCAGAGAGATTTGTATCCAACACGTGATCTCCCCACACATTTTGCTGTAGAGCCCCAGGGAGATGCGGTGCTACCCTCATCATCAAGCTCTTTCCCAGCATTGTGGAGTGCGAGGGAGCCACATACCTGCTCAAGGTGGTTCTGACGTCCTAGAGGAGAGAGAGACAAAAGAATTTCAGTCCTCTCTGACACACACACACACGGGATTCCAGGGAAGGGATTTAGGAAGTATCGGGGAAGAGACCCTGCCTTGGCCCCAGGGCCATTGATTCCCTGAGCTAATGGGGCTTTTCCATCTTTCATATCCCTGTGACTCTGCTAAGAATAATACTCACTCAGATGTCAGCAATGCACATGCCGAGTTACACTGAGATCTCCGACTGCTGGACTCCAGTGCTTATGATTCAGCAGCCCACTTCTCCCTCTGTGGGAGTCTGGCATGTTTCTAATGATGAGTGCTGGTTTCCAATTGTTCCGGGAGGTGCTCAACTCCAGGCACCACCTCCACTCCAAACCTTTCCCCAATGCCACACCCCAACCGAGCTCTTACCACTCCCACTCAACCTCCACCCTGTCTCTTCCTCGCCTCCTCTTGTGAGCTGCCATAAATATTAAGGAAAGAGTAACATAAAATACCTCCTTGCAGCTGTACTGAATCGCTTTACCTCTTAGGGGTTAAGAAGCTCAGATAACCTGGTTGGCTCCTGACCAGAAGGACCGATAAGGAAAGAAGATACTTTCAAATCTGGTAGGTTGGGGGAGGTTTTGTTTGGGCTCAGTTTGTTTGTTTCCTCTCCTGATCGAGAGATAGACCAAGCAGCTACAACATCTCCTGAAAAGCTACCTGAAATGATCCATCTAAGATTACAAATATTCTAACTAAGGCAAGGAAATGCGTTAGGTTATTTTTTTGTTTTAGCTTGTGAATTTTCCCTATGCTAAGAGGCAGTTTTATTCCTGTTTTTGTAACTGTGAAACTGAGTCCAGAGGGGAGTCCTCTGTGTTTTAAGTCTTTTTATTACCCTGTAAAGTTACCTTCTATCAATGATTTTGCAGATGTGATTCTTGTACTTTTATCTTTATAATAAAGTTCTTCTTTTAAGGACCTGATTGATTTTAGTGTCCTAAAGATAAAGATCTGGTCTGTACTTACATTAAAGGCAATTGGTTGGTATATTATTCTCAAGCCTCCCCAGGAAAGGGGGTGAAGGTGTTGATTGTCAACTTTTGATGAGCTTAAACTTAATCCAGACTTGATGTCTCTGTCTGAAACTTTTAATCAAAGCTCTGACCTGCGAAGTACTCATGACACCCCCCTCCCCTTAAGTAGCCATCTCCCCTTTTGTCTTTTTAAATCTACATTTTAACCTGTTTTATCCTGTAGAATCTTAATTGATTATGCATGACCATTATGATCTGTTAATTACTTTGTTTACTTCTGTGTATAAATATTAATGCTCACCCCTAATAAACTTGCCACACTTACTCCGAAGGCTTTTAAGCTAAGGATAGTGTGAGCCGTTGATCAACGAAGTGTTGTCTGGTCTCTGACAGATTTGTGAGCCCCATACCAACTCCGCACGAACTCAGGTGCTGGAGAGGTGAGTAAGGACTTGCTTTTTTACCTAACAAAGGCGCTTGGGGGGGACATTTTGGCGGAATAGGGTTCCAAGTGACCATCTCTGAATTTTTGTTTAAAATCAGTTGTTGGTGGTGGTAGCAATACCGTCCAAGGACAAGGAAAGTAATTTGTGCCTTGGGGAAGTTTTTAACCTAAGATGATGGAATATAAGATTAGGGGGTCTTTCATGTTGGTCCCCACATCTGTCCCCCAGAGTTCAAAGTGGGGAGGGAATCCTAACATGAGCACACTCCCTCCCCGCTCCTCCCCCTCCCTCCCAGCATCTCCTGCACACAGTGGAACAGCTGACTGCAGCAGGCAGATGGTGCTGGAAGAAGGGGGAGGAGTTGCTCAGCAGGGCTGACAGTGGGTAGCACTGACGGGGAGAGCTGGCTGTCCTGGAGCACGCACCTATGTTTCTCAATCAGTCTTACCTGTAGGAATTCACTCGCTGGCTTCTGACACTTCCCCTCCATCTCACGGATCAGCTCACTCAGACGGGAAATCTGCTCGGAGAGTTTACTGAGATTTTCATTCTGGATCCTCACAATCTCCTTGTCCAGCTTCTCCAGCTGGGCCAGCAGGAGTCGCTCTTGTTCCTCCAGGAACTGCTGCAATTGCTGGAATTCAGATACAATCTTCTGCCTCTCGATTTGTATTTGTTTCTGTATGAAAATAGGGCAAGGGCTGGTCAGGGACATGGATGGAGCCTGGGGTCCTTTCATGGAGAGCTGAGTGCAGGAGGGTGATTTTCTGTGAAAATCCTACAATTTCTGACATTTGACTCTACCCTGTGGGTACTAGGCAGGGGATTCTCTCACACCTTCCCTTTTGGCCCCTGTGTCCCTGTGAAAGGGATGTTTCGCTGTCAGTCATGGTCAGCATCTTCTGTTATTTATGGTCTGTGGAAATTCAGACCCAGAGCAGCAGGAGGCAGGACTCAGCACTACACTAACAGAGACGTCAGGGGAGTTAAAAGAAACAAACGTTTTAAAAATGCACAAAATGTCTAGACACAGTGGACAGCAATTCACAGGGACATTCAGTTCACTTGGGGGGATTTCTGGGTAAGCCACAAAGGCTACTCATCAACTGAAAGGGAAGCTTAGGGCTTGTCTACACATGAATCTAACCCAGCAATTCATGATCATGGAGAAACACACACAAGCCCGTGTTCACCAAGGCCACACAGGAGTTTGCCTCCAAACAGACCTCCCACTACCAATGTCTGCTGGTTCATAACAACAGGCACATACCAGATACTCCCGGCTATTCCCCTCTCCAGTCGCTTTCAATCCCACCAGCTTTTCTCTCTCTTCCCTCAGAGTCTTCAAATGGGCCTGGATTCTTTCCTGAAAAAACAGAAATGATTTGGGCAGTTTCATCTGGATAGTTGAGAGGTGCTTGGAAGTGGGTGTTTTTCCACCCAAAACCCAAGATGACTGTAGTTCTAATCGCTTTGTGACATCAGGGCCACCAAGGAGATCAAACCTCATTAATAGAGATTGGGAGCGTGTCACATTCAGACTCATTACCAATTCCGGTTCAGTGTTTTTAGTAATTAGGGATTTCAATTATAACCAAGCTTTACTGGTATTTGTGAACTGATTAGTGGTACAGAGCCTAACAGGGCACTGGAGTTACATGGGGGTGAATCAATAAACCTGTTTTGTAGAAGGTTTAAGGAACCAAATGATACAAATCCTTGAAGCCACCCGGGTTTCACCCTTGAAGCCCTGGGGACTGCACTGGTTGGGCAGAGCTGGTTTAAGCACCAGGGCAAACCCCATGAGACGTCGGGAGGCCATTCGTCTGGTTTGAAGCTGCGCGATCCCAGTTTTGTGGAGCACTGTCCCTGTCCGGTAAGGACTCGCCACTGAACGTGGCTTTGTCTGGTGCAAAAGGGAGAGGAGGAGACGGAGGATGCAGGAGGACATCCATGAGGATGGGAGTGGCACCTTCATGCAGAATGATGCAGGCGGGTGGCACGCTGGAAAAAACGGTGGTGGGGTCCACACAGGGTGACTGATACTGGTGAGAACGGGCCAATGCAGGCAGGTGTGGGCATGTCCGATGTTCTGGGGATGCCTCAGTGACCTCCCTAATTAGACATGATGCAGATTTGTATAAAGAATGGCTTTGGGTTTGCCCTACTACTGTCCTAAAGCCTTTCCGTGGCAATGCCCCCTGGGCAGATTCCCCACTGTCCCATTCCCTGGTAAAGATCCCGGAAGCAGTGCATTCTGGGAGATTTCAAAAGGCTGCCTGTTGGGACTCATGCAGGGGTTTCAAACTCAAATGACCACAAGGGCCACATGAGGACTAGTACACTGGCCTGAGGGCCGCATTACTGACACCTCCCCACACCGCCCTCGGACCCGCCCTCACTCCAGCCTTCCCTGCCCCCATTCCAACCCCTTCCCCAAAATCCCCACCCCAACTCCGCCCCCTCCCTGCCCCCAGGGGGGGGCAGGAGGGGTGTGGGGTGAGGCAGGGGCTCAGGGCAGGGAGTTGGTGTGTGGGGTGCAGGAGGGATGAGGGGTGCAGCAGGGGGTCTGGGCCGGGAGTTAGGGTGCAGGGGGTGTGTGGCAGGGGGCTAAGGGCAATGGGTTGGGGTGCGAGGTGCAGCAGGGGGTTCAGGGCAGGAGGTCGGGTGCAGAGTGCGGCAGGCAGCTCAGGGAAGGGAGTTGGGGTGCAGGAGGGGTGCAGCAAGGGGCTCAGGGCAATGGGTTGGGGTGTGGGGTACAGCAGGGGGTCAGGGCAGGAGTTGGGGTGCAGGAGGTGTGGCAGGGGTCGGGGTGCAGGATGAGGCAAGGGGCGCCGGGCAGGAGGGGCGACGGCAGGAGCAGTTCGGGGGGCAGGCTCTGTCCCAGCGTGCACCGGGGGAAGGGCAGGCTCTGCCTGCCCTGCCCCTGCGCCACTCCGGGAAGCCGCTGGAACGTGCGGGAGCAGGGGCATGGGGTGTGTGTGTCGCTGTTGCTTCAGGCACTGCCCCCAACATCTCCCATTGGTTGGGAACGGGGAACCGCAGCCAATGGGAGCTGCTGGGGGCGGTGCCTGAACCAACAGCAACACACACACCCCTGCGCCTCTGCTCCCCCAGGTTCCGTACGCTTCCCGGAGCGGCGCCGGGGCAGAGCTGGCCGACAGGAAGGGAACCTGCCCTGCCCCTGGTGCACGTGGGGCCGGAGCTGCTCTAGATAAACGCTAGGGGGAGGCCGTGAGGAGATTGCGGGCCACAGAAAATAACCTCGCAGGCGCGTGTTTGAGACCCTGGACTAATGGAACCACTTTGGCTGGTCCTTGCCCACGTACACAACAGAGCAGGTCAGACTGGCACCGGCCAGCTCCAGCCTGGGGTTGGTTTTGCTACAACCCAGTGAAATCCCAGTGGTACTTGGCATGGACCTGAGCTGTCTGGAGCCCTTTTGTGTGCGGACGGAAGGTGCTCGGGGTCCCACACACTCTTTAGCCCAGTGATCTCCTCTAGTGCAGGCCGGCAGCATCTGAGATTAACCCCTCGTGGAGCAGCACAGGAGTTCAGAATCCAGTGAGAAACCTCCTCTCCCTGGTGGGCCTGGGACCTTTATCAAGGCGTCTCTCCCTCCTAACGGACACAATTCATCACTGGGTGGGGCTGATGCTAAGATGGCAGCATGGCAAAGTGGTTTGAGTCTTGGACTGGGTCTGGGGAGATCTGGGTTCTATGCTAAGCTCTGTCACTGACATGCTGGGTGATTGTGTGCAATTCACTGCCCCGCTTTGTGCCTCAGTTTCCTTTCCCACCTTTTGTCTAGCTAGACCAGTGATCACCTACCAGTCGATTGCATATGACTAGTAGATCCTGGAGATTCTCCCAGTCGATCAAGATCTCTGGCAGCGCAGGCAGGCTTCCTGCGTGCCCCAGCCGTGCGGCACTCCCAGAAGGGGCCAGCACATCCACACAGCCTGGGGTGAGGGCAGCGTTCCCTTCACCTGGCTCCCGCCTGCAAGGACCATCCCCGCAGCTCCCATTTGCCAGAAATGGGGAACTGTGGCCAATGGGAGCTGCGGGGGTGGTTCCTGCAGAGAGGGGCAGCGTGTGTAGCCACATGCTCCCCTCCATGGGCCACAGGGGCACATTGGCCCCTTCCAGGAGTGGCGCAGGGTTGGGACAGGCAGGGAGCCTGCGTTAGCCCCGCTGCACTACTGAGCGGGAGCCACCTGAGGTAAGTCAGTGCTGCCCAGCTGGAGCCAGCTTCCCTCACCCCCTCCTGCCCCCCAACCCCCTTCTCCAGCCCTGACCCCCCATCCCAGAGCCAGCACCCTGTGCCCTCACCTGCTCCCCAACCCTCTGCCCCAGCCTGGAGCCCCCTCCCAGACTGCAAACCCCTCGGCCCCAGCCCCGAGCCCACACCCCCACCTGAATCCCAACCTCCTGCCACAGACAGGTGAACATGAGCGAGGGTGGGGGAGAGCAATGGAGAGAGGCGGGGTATGGAGTGAGCGGTGCTTCTGAGCGTGGGGGTGTGTGTGTGTGTGTAGATCCTGTTTTCAAGATTTGATATTTTGCCTCTGTTGCTATAACAAAATTAATGGTCAGGCAGTGTGGCATCTCCCCACACAATAAAGACTTTACAGGCTGAATGATGAGTCACACCCGTGACAGGGAACTCTCAGTGAAATTAGCCTGTCATTAAACCCCCAAAGTTAACCCATTAAATTTCACAGCAGTTCCCTACCTTGTACTCCTGGGCAGCCTCCTGGATGGGAACCACCGTGTGAGCGCGGTGAGCCCGGGACTCTCTGCAGATCATGCAGATGGGGGTTTGATCCTCTTCACAGAACAGTTTCAGAGCTTCCTGGTGCTCCCCACACACCCCGTCCCCTCCTCTTCCCTTTGCTGCCTGTAAACTCAGTCGCTTGGTGATTTCTACCATGTTTGCCAGCTGCCTGTTGGGCCTGAGGTTTCTCTGCTGCACAGTTTCTCTGCACTGAGGGCAGGAGGCGGCTGTATCGGATCCCTCCCAGCACTGGCTGATGCAGGCTCGGCAGAAATTGTGCCCACACTCCACACTGACAGGTTCTGTGAAATACTCCAGACAGACGGGACATGTAGCTTCCTCCTGGAGACTTTCCACGGGGCTCTCTGCAGCCATGGCTTCCTCTGGGCAGTTTGTAACAGGCTTTGTTTCAAAGGCCGGAATTCACACTATGCCCCGCCTTCAGCAGCAAGGGGGTGTTTCCTTGCCTGAAAATGACTCATGCTGTTTGCAGAGCAGGAAGGACCCAAACAATTTCACCCCTGGAGGCTTTAGTGTAAAAATGTACAATTACACCTGTGCCAGGTAACTTTCAGTGAAATCAGCCTGTAATTAAAACCCCAAAGGGCTCTCGGCCTGCAATCAGCCCCTGAGCTGGTGGGGAGGGTCACTAGGGCATACCCCTGTGAGGCTGAACCTGAAGGAGCAGGAGCTGGGTGTCTAAGGAGTGATATAATATCTCATTGAAAGGTGACACAGGGCCAGAAAGAGTTAATTAACTCACAGACTGACCTGACCCGTGGCCGAACTTTAAAGACTGGTTAGGAAGATATGTAAATGAATAGAGCTTTGCAATGCAAGCCTGCATTGTTAGAGATAGAAGAGTAGATGTTTGTTCAGGTCTTGTGATGTAAGCAAACATGTCTATAGCTATAGCTTTGATTCAAAGATCAAAAAGGGAGTATTTAGGAGAAGGAAAATTAAGACTATTGTTTTCGCAGGCCAAAAGGCTGCTGGAAATGTATAAAAACCTTGGGACATGATCCTTCTTCATTTCAGATCTGCTTTGGGTTTCAAGTAGGGGAAACCTTAAGCTACAAGGATTGAGATCCCCAGTCATTGACTGGAGCCACCCTGAACATGGACATTGAACTACAACTGAAGGACTATTTCTAAAAGGACTTTTGGCAACTACAAACTCATCTCTGCCACAGGTGCCACCTCCATGGGTGCTCTGGGGATGGAGCACCCACAGGGAAAAATTGGTGGGTGCCGAAGCGGGGATTTGGGGTGTGGTCCAATTGGGACAGGGAGGCGACTGGAGTCAGGGCAGGACCGGGGGCAGGGATCGGAATGGGGGGGGCGAAGAACCCACTGGTGCCAAGGAAAGTTGGTGCCTCTGATCTCTGCTATGTATTTGAACCTCATGAATTGAATTCAAGTCTGTATGTATATTGATCTTTTAACCAACACTTTCTCTTTTTTAATAAAAGTTAGTTTAGTTAACAAGAATTGACTATAATCGTTTATTTTGGGTAAAATCTAAGTTATAACTGGACCTGTGTGTGTGGATGGTCCTTTGGGATCAGAAGAACTTTTCCTTTTATCTGATGAGATAACATTTTCAGTAATCATCATCATATCTGACATGTGTGTCTGGATGGAAGCCTGAGGCTGGGCACTTTAAGGGAACTGCATTGTTTGGACTTCTGGGTAAGCAGTGAGGTAATACAGAAGCTGTTTTGTGCTGGCTTGGTAAATTTAAGTATTGGAATATCCACCAGTTCTGTTTGCAGTTCACCTTAATAGAGTAACCTCAGCTGGCTCCCACAGGCAGCATCGTCACAAACTTTAACTCTGGATTTCTGAGTTTTCTCAGATTTGCTTAGTAGTTACCTTTGACTGCTTGTTTCAATAACTGAGGGCTCAGTGAAACTGCCCACTGCAACTGTAAACTTAACTGTGACGGAGACAGCTTTCTTAAGAGTTAGTCCAAGGCTGTTGGTTGTACTTTTGCCATTCTGAGAACCAAGAAAGTAATAATTAATAACAAAAAATATTATTTTGTCTTTCAAGTGCAAGCTGCATGGCTTGGACCTGTCTCTGCTAATAACCATACAATGCAGAGGAATAATTAATTTAAAAAGAAATATCCCTGAGTAATTTTTCCTCTGGTAAGTGGGGAATAAAGTAGAAATGTACCACACATACAGATAGTAGCCGTGCCACTGAACGCGGGGCGTTTCTTCTATGTAGCAGTCTGTATTACGATAGAGAGTCTGCACTAAAATAAATTTTGAGAGATCATTTCATGACAAACCCTACATTTTGTTTATTAGAACATTTTTAATATCAACTTTTGGTGTTCAGTTCCTGGGGTTTAGTCCTGTACGCAACTTTTTTAAAAAGTTAATTGAAAACTCAAAACAAGAGCAAAACTAAACCAAACCTCTCCTTTAATAGGCTCCAACTTCATACAAAAGTTTTCTATTCAAGAAATGGGATAATGAAACTGACCAATATCCATATCTCACTCACCTAAAAAATAAATAAATAAACAATAGTATTAGATGCTTCCCATTCTCAGATACTATTTTGCTGTATTATGAATATAAATATTAAGACAGAGATTATTTTTATCCACACCTCTTTCAACTATTGCTTATCAGCTGGGTGAAATGTATCCAAATTAGTCTTATCCCACGTATTTTAAAGTTAGAGTAACCACCCCTTGCTGCTAAAAAAAGAGGGAAAACTACAATTGTGTCAGCGTATTTGTGGAAGTGGGGGAAAGTGAAATTTACCCAGGTCTGCAGTAAGTTTCTCAAAAACATTTACACAGATAAATATTAATGATTATTCACAGCTGCTTTCTCCATCAGTTTCCAGTTAAATTATTGTATTCTTTTTGGCCAGGGAAAATGCAGATTTATTTTAAAATGCTTTTGAAGTGAGTGGTGAATTGAACAGGGTGGGACATGAGGCCATATTACAGTGTCTCCATTGCTGACAGCGAAGACCTTGGATCCATTCACCCATATGGCCAGTGAGGACAATAGAAATTATGTGCTCCAGTGTCTTTCCAAGTATCAAAGTTTAGGCTGACTGGGCTATAATTCCCTGAATCCCCTTTTTAAGAATGGTTCTACAAGACATCAAAATGCATGAGCTGAACCCTCCAAAAAATCATGAGATTGGCCCAATAAATCATTACATTTAAAAAAAATTTTAGGTCAGTCTCTTGATGTTTGATGGACTCCCCCCGCCCCAGCCCATCTTCAGAGTGTGACAATTGTTAAATTTTGGATTTGGATAGGATTGCATTTGGGCAAGTTGCGAAACTTTTCTTCAAATTCATCATTTTGAAATTCCAAGTAACATTCCACGAGATGCTGATCATCATGCCTTCCCTACTCGTCTGCTAACAAAATCTTTTTATTATGGCGAGGGACCTCAAAAGCTGGAAGGGGCCCGGGCCTTTCTGGACCTCCTCTCCCTCTGTCGCATGCACATACATAATTGAAAAAAAAATCACAATTGGGTCAAAAAAGAAGTGATTGAGTTAAAATCAATTTTTTAAAAAATTGATTTTGAGTTTCCATTTTTTTTGCCATTTGGTTTCTGACCCCTGAGTGTGCACTCAGGTCAGAATCTTCAACTTTCCCCTGCAACCATAAGAGCTAGAAATTTATTTTTACTTTAAATGAAATCTGAGATTCTCACAAACTCATAACTAGAGCATTAGGGCTTACAGAAAATTACGGAATACTGTGAGACTTAAAATAAAATCCACAATAACTTATGAGAGTTGACAACAATGCAGCTGGTCAAAAATGTTTAAACAAAAATGATTTTTTCAATAGAAAATGGTTTAGACATTTTTTGGAAAAATGATTTTTTCCTATTTTAATGTTTCTAATTTTTCAATGAAATGATGCTAAATGAAAAAAAAATTCATATTGATTCAAAATGAGAAACCTTAATCAAATGGAATAAAAACATTTTATTCGCCCATCTCTTATCCTGTCTCAAAGGAGAAAAGGGAGCAAAAATGAAAACTGAAAGAAAGAAAAACTAAAATCTCATTTTTTGTTCAATAATGTAATTAAAATGTGAAAAATAAGCAAATTGTTGTATACAAAACAAAAAAACAATTTCACAATACTGCCATTTTTAAATAGCTGCACTCTGATTGGTTCCTCATGATATTGCCCCTTAAATGGCTTTTCACACAGGAGGAGATAATCTGTTACACAATGTATAAATTTCCTTTTTTAGTATGGCCTGAAGTCCCTACTCAATGACACTCTTGAACACAGGATCAGCTTCAGGCACATGCTTAATTCCCACTGAGGTCAGAAGGAGAAAAGGAGGCAGGTTTCTGTTTCAATTGATTCTGAGCATAATTTTATTTTTTTTACAAGAAAAAAAGGATTCACCCCCCGCACACACACACAGATAAAAAACTGCAATAACAGCATAGGCAGATGTCATAGGTCTCACCCCCACTTGGAACTGTTGGGCTCCAATGTGGGGACCCGCATATATTCCCCCACCCTAAAATCCTAGGGTAGGTCTCCTTGTCGCTCCCACCATGTCATAGGTCTCACCCCCACTTGGAACTGTTGGGCTCCAATGTGGGGACCCGCATATATTCCCCCACCCTAAAATCCTAGGGTAGGTCTCCTTGTCGCTGCCACCGCCTCGGTCAATTTACATGGGCCGGGACACCCCTGTATTCCCCCTCCCACTCCTCTTTCCAGAGACGTACCCTGGGGAAATACAGATCCACTCATAGGAGGGAAACCTCCCCCCTCCCTCTCTCCTAGCCACTGGAAAGAGATACCTGATTCAAACTGCTTGAATCAAACCCAGGAGGAACTCTCTCTTCCCCCTCCCTTCTCTGCCCGGAGATAAGCCGTCTCACCACCGAGAGAGAGTTTCTCAGCCCCCACCCTGTATCCACAGTGGAGGGATTTAATCAAATCTTTATAGAAAGAATTTATTAAAAGAAAAATACAGAATCTCTATGAGCCCAAGCTGGACACTCATAGGGTATAACCTTCCTAAGTTCTGGAGAGAATCCTCTCTCCTTCCCAGTACAAACAATATAGGCAGAATTAAGAATAATCAATAACAAACACACAGAATTGCAAACATAGGATTATTAGATGGAGACACAAAGTATCTTTCTAATACTCACTATCTTGACTAGAAGAAATTAGCTCAGAAAGGTGGAAACTTGTAGAGACTTGATTAAATCGTCTGGACTCTTGCAACTCCAAACGGCTAAGAACAATACACACACACACAGAGGGAAAAAGTTCCCTCCTAGGAATTCAAATTCTCTTCCCTGATTGGTCCTCAGGTCAGGTGCCCACCAGGTACTATGTTTTAACCCTTTACTAACTATTCATGACAGCAGAAAATTAGACTGGTTGCTGGGTTTGGTGCAGTATATGTCCTGTATTGACAATATAGGAAGTTATTTGCTTCAAATCTCCCCCAAGAGGAGTATTGGGCCCACTGTTCTTGAATAAAATTCAGCAAAACAAAGAGATGACTAATTCCACAAGCTGTAAAAGTCTCATGTTACATTGCCATGAAAACAATCTGCGATATATTTGACGGCAAATCACTTTGAATGTAGATATACTGTAAAGTTTCCATAAAGAGAGAAACAAATATCACAGGATTATTTACTCCTTGTGTTTTTAATAATCTGTCCAAGCAGTAAGTATAGTGTATTAGATGTAATAAACAGTCCTTTCAAAACATCAGGTTCATCAGAAGTGATTGGCTGTGTTGTTGCAGCCATGCTGGCCCCGGTATATTACAGAGACAAGGTGGATGATGTGAGATCTTTTATTGGATCAACTGCTGTTGGGGACAGCGATGAGCTTTCCAGTAACACAGCCCTAAAGAAGAGCTTGGTGCAGCTCCAAAGCTCGTCTCTCTCAACAACAGGAGTTAGAATCTTTTATGTGACCATCTCCCCCACCTGGTTTAAGTTCATCAAAACTCAAACTTCTGAAAACCAAGAAATACAGAGTTAATGTACCGGCCAGTGCAACGTTAACCCTGCCCTCATGGGGCTGTCACTAGTCACTGGGAAATTATCTGTATGCACCTCAGCTGTATTCCTGGTGTGAGGTGTAGCTAGACCAGGGGTCGGCAACCTACGGCACACGTGCCACCTTTGGCACGCGAGCCTATTTTTCCTGGCACACGGCTGCCAGCCAGGGATCGGGCCGCCGGCCCCACTCAGCGCACAGCTGGCTGAGTTAACAGAACCCCAGGCCAGCAGAGACTGAGTGGGGCCAGCGGACAGGACCCCAGACTGGCGGCAGGCACACCCCCCGGCTCCCCCCTCACCACACTCGGGTTCTGCGGCTCCCGGGAGCGTGAGTTGCCAGGGCGCAGGGCACTGAGCCTGCTGCGGGAGGGTCGGTGGCAGCGACTCACATTCCCGGGAGCTTTAGAGCCTGAACACGGTGAAGGGTGAGCCGGGGGGCGCGCGGGGCCCACCGCCCGCATGCATCTGCTGCAGGAGCCCCCCTGGGGGGGCACCGGGCCGCAGCCCCCCGGCCAGTGGTAAGCTGGAGCTGGTTCCCACCGGTTCGCAAGAACAGTTGTTAAATTTAGAAGCCGGTGTAGAACCAGCTGTTAAAGGGGCGGACAAACAACTCCAGTCCGCGGGCCACATCTGGCCCGCAGGAACATCCTGTCTCCGGCCTGCTTGAGCTCCCAGCTGGGGAGGCTCCCCTGGCCCTTCCCCTGCTCCCTGCCCCCCAGCAGAGCTGCAGTGTGTTGACCCGCCGGCGCCAGCGCTCGGGGCACCTCTGCAGCTCCTGCCGCTTTGAGTGGCATGGTAAGGGGTGGGGGGGGCTGCGAGCTCTAGCGGGCCGCACGGCATCCTTACACGCTGCCCTGAGCAGCATGGTGAGGGGGCTGGCCGCGGCTGGGAGGAGGGTTGGATAAGGCAGGGGCCAGGCAAGGAGTGGTTGGAGGGGGCGGTCAGGGGACGGGGAACAGAGGGTTCAGGTAGACATGAGTTCTGGGGATCTGTTGGAGTGGTGGTTCTGGGGATCTGTCGGGGGGATCTGATGGGGTTGGGGAGTCAGGGGACAGGGACTGGGGCAAGTTGGGTAGGGAGTGAGGAGAGGTTCTGGGGGGCAGTTAGTGTGGGGGGGTCTCAGAGGGGGTAGTCAGGGGACAAGGAGCGGGGGGGGCAATTGATGGGTTGCTTGTGGCCCTTATGGGTTCTGAGGGGGGCAGTCGGGGCAGGACATAGGTGGGGGTCGGATGGGGGGGACAGGCTGTTTTGGGAGGCACAGCCTTCCCTACCCGGCCCCCAATACAATTTTGCAACCCTGATGTGCAGGGCCGACTTTAGGAAGTGCAAGGCCCGATTCGAACAGTTTCGACGGGGTCCCGGCAGGGATAAGTAAAAAAAACACATGGGGCTTGTACTCACCGGGCAGGGCTCAGAGTCTTTGGCGGCACTTCAGCAGTGGGTCCTTCACTTGCTCCGGGTCTGCAGCAGCACTGAAGGATGCACCGCCGAAGTGCCACCAAAGACCCAGTAGGGAACCAGTTGTTAAGATTTTGGCAGCTCATCACTGCCCCCTGCTCCCCACGCTCAGGTTCTGCGGCTCCTGGAAGTGTGAGCTGCCGCCGCCGCTGCCCCTCCCACAGCTCCCCCCTCCTGCTGCCTCAGCACTCCACGTGGAGCCAGTGTCTGACCGGCAGGGCCTGGTAAGGGGAGTCCCAGGGGGCAGTCAGGGACCAGGGGAAGGGCTGGATGGGTTGGGAGTTCTGGGGGTCCTGTCAGGGGGTGGGGAGTAGTTGGATGGGGTGTGGGAGTCCCCAGGGGTCTGTCTGGGAGCAGGGGTGTGGATAAGGGTTGGTGCAGTCAGAGGACAAGAAGCGGTCAGGGGCGGCTCCAGGCCCCAGCACGCCAAGCACGTGCTTGGGGCGGCAAGCCGCGGTGGGCGCTCTTCCGGCGCCGCGAGGGCGGCAGGCAGGCTGCCCTCGGCGGCTTGCCTGCACAGGGTCCGCTGGTCCCACGGCTTCGGCGGACCTCCCGCAGGCATGTGCTTGGGGCGGCAAAATTCCTAGAGCCGCCCCTGGGAGCGGGGCGTTCTGACGGGGGCAATCGGGGTGGGAAGTGGGAGGGAGGATGGGGGTGAGGCTAGGGCAGGGCCCTCCCCTCTTTTTTTGATTGTTGAAATATGGTAACCCTAGGAGAGGGGGGAGCCGGGGGGCTGGTGCCCACATACATCAACTGCAGCCTGCAGGAGCCCCCAGGGGGGCACCAGGCCGCAGCCTGGGCAGGAGGGGCAGGGGGGCACAGCTGCTCCCCGCTAGCAGCACCGCCACCTTTGCAGGGCTGCTGCCCCCCTGCACCGTGCCGGCTCCTCCATGGCTGGGGCTCGGTGCTGCTGCAAGCGGGATGCTCTGGCTCTCCGGTGCCTCTGGAAGGCGGCTCCTCCCTGCCTAGCTGCTGCAGCGGCCCAAGTCCGGCAAAGCCAGTGAGTGGACTCGGGGCGGGAGCCACTGGGATGGGGCGGGGAGGGATCATGGGGGGGCTGTGCACCCTGCAGGAGAGTTCAGGGCATGGGGAGCGGGGAACCTGGTCTGGGGAGCAGCCCCTGGGCAGGCTGGCCCCTGGGGTCTATAAAGGCTCACTGGGATTTGCCCCTCAATGAACCGATGTGCGGGGGAGGGCGCAAGGTGGAAGTTTTGCCCAGGGCGCAAAATATCCTTGCACCGGCCCTGCCCCAGGGTGTGTGCGCACCCCAGGTTAAGAACCACTGCACTAAACTGATAAGATCTGCATTTTAATTTAATTTTAAATGAAGCTTTTAAAACATTTTAAAGAACTTGTTTACTTTACATACAACAATAGTTCATAGATTTATAGAGAGAGACCTTCTAAAAACGTTAAAATGTATCACCGGCACGCAAAACCTTTAATTAGAGTGAATAAATGAAGACTCGGCCCACCACTTCTGAAAGGTTGCTGACCCCTGAGCTAGACCAAATGGTGGATGAATTACTTGGAGCAGCTTGGGAGAGCTGTGACTCCAAGATGAGGAGACAGGAGATTAATTTGAGGGTTTCATGCTGTCACATGGGGGCTGCATCTTGCCAGAGCCCATGGCCCTCCCACAGCCCCCTGGCCACTCCTGGCTCACCAAGGCACCATTTCAGATTTCTTTTGAGGGGGAGGGGTGACAACTTTAACCGTGATTCCAGGCAGGGGTGAAAGTAAGTAGAGGGACTTACCAGTATGGCAGGTCCCTTCTCGGTAAGGTGGGGGGTGGCTCTGGCCCCCCGAAGGGGCAGGGCCTTGGGTGGAAGGGGTGGGGCTGGGGACCAGACTCCCACAGCCAGCCCTTCATGGCCACCACTGCCACAGCGACTGAGAGCCCCGAGCCCTTTTAAATTGCTGGGGCCTCCCCAGGGCAGCTGCCCTTTTGCTTCCCGTCGTCGGTGACCCTGCCTGCAGGGCCGGCTCTAGGGAGTGTGGGGCCCAATTCAAACAGTTTCGATGGGGCCCTGGCAGTGAGGACTTAAAAAAAAACACATGTAAAAAAACTCGTGGGGCTTGTATTCACCGGGAGGTGCTCTGAGTCTTTGGCGGCACTTCGGCCGTGGGTCCTTCACTCGCTCCAGTCTTCAGCGGCACTGAAGGACCCGCTGCCAAAGTGTCACCGAAGACCCAGAGTAAGCGAAGGACCTGCCGCTGAAGTGCCGTCGAAGACAGGGGCGGCTCTACAAATTTGGCCGCCCCAAGCAATCATGCTCGGGAGGCGCCCTCGAGCCGCGGGAGCAGCGGACCTGCCGCGGGCATGACTGCGGAGGGTCCGCTGGTCGCGCAGCTCAGCAGGACCTCCCGCAGCTGCGGACGGTTCACTGGTCCGGCGGCTCCGATTGAGCTGCCGCAGTCATGCCTGCGGGAGGTCCAGCCGAGCCGCGGGACCAGCGAACCGTCCGCAGTCATGCCTGCGGCAGGTCCGGTCGTCCCGGGGCTCCGGTGGACCTCCCGCAGGCATGACTGCGGAAGGTCCACCGGCGCAGCCTGCCGCCCCCCTGGGAAAGGGCCGCCCCAGGCGGGTGCTTGCCCCGCTGGGCTCTAGAGCCGCCCCTGGTCGAAGACCAGGAGAGAGTGAAGGATCCGCCGCTGAAGTGCCGCTGAAGACCCAAAGCGCCACCAAGTGAGTAAAAATTAAAAAGGCGCCTCTAGCCAGGGAAGGGATTCTCACTGGGCGCGGGGCCCTCTTAGGCCGGGGCCCGATTCGGGGGAATTGGTGGAATAGGCCTAAAGCCGGCCCTGCCTGCCTGTAGCATCCGGAAGCTGCTGGACTCTACCGGCAGCACTGCCAATGGGGGCGAGCACAACGGGCAGTGATGTTAAAAGCCCCGGAATTAAATAATTAAATAAAGCTCAAAGAATTAAATATAAGCATAAGAGAGAAATAAAATTATGAAATGCACAGACCAGTCAAAAAAAACCCTAAAATAACAGCACTGCAATCCTTAACCAACTTTGAAAGAATAAAATGACAGAGAACATAGGTGCCTTGCTCATTTCAACAGGAAGTATCAACAATAATACAAGTGTGTGTTAGGGGGAGAGTGTGTATTTTAGGAGTGAGAGACAGTGTGCAGCTGGAACATTAAAGGGGAACAAACAAGAATAATTGTTTGTAATGTTTTATTTACACTAAGTAACTAAAGGTGGTAAGTAAATGGAGCTGAGAAGGAGCCTTAATAACCACAGCATGACAAGGAGATCCCCAGCTACTGAGAACAGTTTTCTTTTGGCACTAAAATAGCACCAAAGGCCAGGGATTAATACAGGGAATTAATGAGTTACAGTCTCACTTTCAGTAACATGTAATAAATCTCTCCGTCCCACTCGCGTTCCCTTTCCTTTCACACTGACCTTTTGTATTTTCAAACCCTCACTTCTGATCCCTGTTTATTTTCCTGTGTCTCTCCCACTCTCCTCCCCTCCCTGTCACAGATCATCCCCCATGGCTGCTCCTTTCCTCCCCCCTCACTCCCCCGTAATTTTATCCCTTCCCCTCTTGCTGCCCCCGGGCTGGTTCCCCTGGCAGGGATATTTTCCTGTCACTCTTCTCATTCCTGTTTTCCACCATTTCTCCTGGACTCTCCCTTTATTCTTGTTTTATTTTCATTCACATTTTCCTTCTTGCTTCTTCTAATTCCCTCTGGTTAAACCCGCCCTGTCCCTGCCTCCCACCGTGCTGCCAACCTCAGGAGTTGGGAAAAAAAATCATGAGACTGACCCAATAATGATTTTTTTAAGGTTGTATAACGATTTTTCCATCAACTGCTCCCCTTACCCATCTCCCCCCACCGCCCGTTGTGTGTGTGACCATTACAGTGTTACCAGTTGTCCTGAAGTGACTTTGGCCCCTGCAGCAGGAGCTCTGGCTGGGAGACCCCAGTGAGATCTAATCCCACAGATCTGTACAAACCGCTCCCTGCTGCTGCTTCTCCCCAACCCCCCAAACCCTGATTGATTCATGCTGTGTCCCTGCCACCCCCACCTCCGCCTGTGCCCAGCCCGGCTGTTAGTTCTGCCCCCTGCCCAGCCCCCACCTCTGCCCCTCAGGGCCCCTCTGCCCCTCCTGCAGCTTCCAGGGACCAAAGAGATGAGGAGCCAGGGGCTGGGTAGTTGGGAGTCCTCCAATGTTATAGAGACTGGGGTATGTGAGGCTAGAGAGGCTGATTTCTGGTTCTCCCCTCCTCCCCCCCCCCCTCGTGTGTCTCAGGGACACAGGCAGAGCTGGGATCTCCACACCCAGAGCCAGGGTCGGATTCTCCCCCCAGGGATGGAGCCCGGCGGGAAAGTGAAGATCGGGGCCTCGTCACGAGCATCGATAAATATCACCTGCCCCCGGTCACAGTCCAGACAAATCCGGATCCTGCTGGGGGCCCGGCTCAGGGGCAGGGGGGTCACAGGGGAGGTCAGAGCCTTGAACTGATCCCCGCACTGCTCCACAGCCCAGATCCCCCCCTCAGGGCTACAGCTGATCCATCCCACCTCCCAGCAATGTCTCCCCGATGTGACTCCCTCACAGCCCAGCACACAGGGCTTAGTGACAAATCTCTCAGGGGTCCTATTGGGATCCAGGAAGTAGGCAGGCAGAGCCCGCCCACTGCTAAAGAACCTCCCCTCACCCTAAGGGGAGGATCCACTGGCCCTGGAAACAAAATGATTACGGGGGACAACTAATGAAATAACAGGGACAGGAGTGTGGACAAAGGGTCAAAGGAAGGGAACGTAACTGGGACACCAAACAGAGAACCCTGGACAGCGCCCACTGCTCCTCAAAGACAAGGGAGCCAGTGGACGCCGCCCAGAGGAATTCTGCCCAGATGCGTGAATGGACGGCGGATAGGAAATAGGCTCCACAGTCACAGAAGACCCCCATCGGCCAACCTTCTCTCCCTGGTTTTACAGATGGCCATTTTAGCCAGGGCCAGGAGAAGGTTGACTAGGAGGTCCGTGACTTCATGGGGCCATGGATAGGAAGTGCGTAAATAACAAGGTGAGGGGAAAAGTGCAACCAAAAGGGTTAACAGGATGTCTAAGAGGAGCTGGAATAGGGCTGCAACCTGGCACACTGCAGGTAAATATGTGCCAGGGTCTCCCTCACACCACAGAAAGGGCAGGTGTCTGGGATGAGGGTAAACCCTGCAAAGTACACGCCCGTGTTCATGGCCCTGTAGAGGAGCCGCCAACTGATAACCCCGGCAGGTCTCGGGACCAGGGTAGAGCATAGGCTGGCCCACCGGGGTGCCTCACCCTCGAAAGGTGGCAGAGGGTCCTGCCACTTCGTGACAGGGTGGGATCCGAGGGTGAGGAAGTGAAGGGCATGGAGCACAAGTGCGTATAGATGTTCTCTTGGTGCAGTCTGGAAACAAACCGTCTGCAAGTCGTGCAGCCTGCTCATGGCGAAGAGGTTTCAGGGGAGGTGAGAGCCTGGAACTGATCGCCCCCACTTCTCCACAGCCCAGATCCCCCCTCAGGGCTACAGCTGATTGGTCCCTTTCCTCCGACAGACTCTCTGGCCACCCCCACAGCCCAGCGTCCCCTACACTCCACCTCCCAGCAATGTCTCCCCCAGGTGAATCCCTCACAGCCCAGCACACAGGGCTCAGTGTCAAATCTCTCAGGGTTGTCGGGCAGATCCTGCTGTGTCTCTCCCCATCTCACACTTTTCTGATCCTCAAACAGGACGAGTTGGGGATGAGCCGTGTCTGGATCCAGAGTCACATTCGCTCTGAGAGAGAATCAGAGCATTAGGGGCAGAGCTCAGCCCTGGAGGAGGGTTTGATGGTGTCAGTGACAGAATCTGCCCCACCTGGAGAGTAAATCAGGGAATCTCCTTCCTCCAGGATTTACCTGTCAGCTATGAGATCTCAGCACAGTGCTGGGGAGAGCCCCAGGCCCTTTAAACTGCCACCAGTGCCCCACTTCTGGAGCCCTGGGGTAGGGCTGTGGGGCTCTGGGGGCCATTTAAAAAGTTCAGAGCTCCTGTTGCTTCTACCACCCCAGCCCTTTAATTAAATAGCCGCTGGAGCCCTGCCACTTCCCCAGGGCTCCTATGGCTACTTAAAGGGCCAGGGCGGTAGAAGCAACGGGAGCCCTGGACTTTTTAAATAGCCCCCAGAACCCTGGGGTAGCGGGGGGCTCCAGGGGCTATTTCAAGGGCCGGGGCTCCAGCTGCCTCTGCCACCCCGGCCCTTTAAATAGCCATGAGAGCCCCGCTGCTTCCCCAGGGCTCCGGCAGCTATTTAAAGGGCCAGGATGGTAGAAGCAGGGGAGCCTTTGCCCTGCCCTGCCCGCAGCCAGCCCCACACCCACTGCTCTGCCTGCAGCCAACCCCTGTCTCCAGCCAGCCCCGCAGCCAGCCCGTCTCCAGCCAGCCCTGCACCCCCTGCCCGCAGCCCGCCCCTGTTGCACCCTATGCCCAGAGGCGCCAAGTTATATTGGCTCCAGGTGCCCCAGCACCAGGAATATTCAGGGCTGGGGATTGTGCTCCACCAATATCTGGAGCTGGATTTCTCCCCTGGCCCTGCATGGAGCAGGCACTGGCCCCTGCCACTACCACCACCCCCAGCCCCGGAGCATCCCTGCCCACCCAGTAGCGTAGTGGGGTGGAAGGGAAGCAGCCGCTCCTTTGAGCACATTTTACAAAATCAGCACCTTTCCAGGCAGCCAGCACTGGGCTCCGGACTTGGAGTCCGGACCGGGTTTTGCGTGTGGCCGCCAGCTGGCTCTGGGCTCTGCACCGCCCTCCTGCAGCCCCAGCCCTGCTCCCTGGCTCGGGGGCTGCAGGCAGGTCGGCTGGTTGCCGGGCTCCCTGGGGGTGAGGAGGAGGAGGCGCTCATCCGCTCGCAGCTGCCCAGTTCCCTGAGCCGGCCAGGGTGGGCTCTGCCGGGAGGGCAGCCCCCCCCAAGTGCGGTGGGGGACTGAGGAGCAGCAGCCCCGTGCAGAGCAAGGCAGCCACGCGGCAGGGAAGGGGGCTCTGAAGCCCAGCTGGTGCCCGTGGAGAGGGAAGGAAAAGGGGAGGGGGGATGTTTTTTTCTCCTGGTCTCTCTTCAGCGGAGGGGGCTGAGGGATCAGCAGGGCCAGGAGGCAAAGGAGCGACTTTGGGTTATTGCCCCCCCCATTTACCCTCTCTCAGTGTTGCACCTGGGGCTGTGAAACGGTGCTTAGTGCAGCTTGTGAAGGGGGGGGGGGTAAAGGTGCTTTAAGGTGCCAGTTGTGTCTCCTCATCTCACTGCTGACTAGCTGCAGCCCCAGTGCTCAGAACTCAGCAATGTTCTCAGGGACTATGCAGTGCTCTATAGGAGTTTTCAATTGCCTGCTAAATGCTTCCACAATGCCACCTTTTCACTCAGCTACACCCTGAATAGTGGGGACTGGGGGCGGGGGAGGGGGGAGTGTAGCAGATGCCAATTTGAGGTGAATAGTCTCTTGGCCAGATTCTACTGCGTTTATGGTGCTTTGAGCCATGGGCTGGAGCAAAGTGGCTGGTGGATAACCAGGAATCTGGTTAATAATTGTTCTCTAAATTCAGCTTTCTTCTTTCTCTCTCTCTCTGAATTATCACTAATTCAAAATAGTAGCATGCAAGCTGACTGGATAATGGTAATAGCATAATCTCTTGTTATATCACTGTAAACTCTACTACCTGATTAGTAATTGGATATGTTGGCTGGCACCTTTTTTTAACGTGTTCGCTCCCCCTGATGTTAGAACCTGGCTACACCACTGGGGAGGGGAGCTTCCTAGACCTGTGCAGCTGGGGCTTGGGTGAATTTTGTGATACTCTGCCTCTCCCCAGTCACCACCCTGCAGTCCCCACTCCTGCACCATGCTGGGCAAGGGGCAGCCCCATCCCCAGTGAGGCTATGGTGAGGGGTGGCAGAAAGGGAGGCCACACGTGATGGCAACTCCCCCCCCCCCCCGGTACCCAACATAGGGGAGGCGAGTGGGCTTTCTGGACCTGAGAGGGACCCTAGGAGCATGTGCAGTGACTGGGGGGAGAGGAGGGGTCCCTCCCCTGGAGCTTGCTGCTGCCAGGGAGGGTGGAGGGGACTCCTCTCTGGCCCTAGCCCTGGGGCAGCCTGTCTGCACCCCAAGTTCCTTATCCCCAGCCATGCCCCAGAGTCCTCACATGACGGGAAAAACACGCTACTTAAATTTGGTGGTCAGTTTAGAGTATCATAGAATATCAGGGTTGGAAGGGGCCTCAGGAGGTATCTAGTCCAACCTCATGCTCAAAGCAGGACCAATTCCCAACTAAATCATCCCAGCCAGGGCTTTGTCAAGCCGGGCCTTAAAAACCTCTAAGGAAGGAGATTCCACCACCTCCCTAGGTAACCCATTCCAGTGCTTCACCACCCTCCTAGTGAAAAAGTTTTTCTTAATATCCAACCTAAACCTCCCCCACTGCAACTTGAGACCATTTCTCTTTGTTCTGTCCTCTGCTACCACTGAGAACAGTCTAGATCCATCCTCTTTGTAACCCCCTTTCAGGTAGTTGAAAGCAGCTATCAAATCCACCCTCATTCTTCTCTTCTGCAGACTAAACAATCCCAGTTCCCTCAGCCTCTCCTCAGAAGTCATGTGCTCCAGCCCCCTAATCATTTTTGTTGCCCTCCACTGGACTTTCCAATTTTTCCACATCCTTCTTTGCAATGTGGGGCCCAAAACTGGACATAGTACTCTAGATGAGGCCTCACCAATGTTGAATAGAGGAGAATGATCATGGCTCTCGATCTGCTGGCAGTGCCCCTACTTATACAGCCCAAAATGTTGTTAGCCTTCTTGACAAAAACCAGAGGAGGGAGTGTCAGTGCCTGTGCGGACTTCTGGGAAGCGCATGGTGTGGAAGGGGATGCTGGGATGCTCTGGAGCCACTCCTTCAAAGCCAGTCAGGACTCTGGGGGAGCCTCCTCTCTCTGAGCATATTGTCTCCAGGGCAAGCAGTTTACACCTTCCTGGGTCTGACCTCGGAGCATTCAGCATGCCCTTCCACACCATGCACTTTCCGCAGTGAGTCCACCCAGGCGGGGTCCTGGGGCAGCCAGAGGTCCCTGCACCCCAACTCTGCAGTCAGACGTGACTCTCAGCCAGCCAGTAAAACAGAAGGTTTATTAGATGGCAGGATCACAGTCTAGAACAGAGCTTGTGGGTACAGAAAACAGGACCCCTCAGTCAGGTCCATCTTGGGGGGTGGGGAGCCCAGACCCAAGTTCTGGGCCTCTCCCCATTTCTCCAGCCAGCTCCAAACTGACACTCCCTCCTCTGACCTTTGTGTCTCGATTCCAGACAAGGAGGCCACCTGATCTTTGTCCCCAACACCTTCAGTTGGCACCTTGCAGGGGAAACTGAGGCACCCACACAGTATTCAGAGAAAATATTAAGAACATTCCCACTTCATCAGAACAGGTGCAACAAAATATAATACTGTATATTGAAGTAGGCAAGTGCTGCTTCTGAGTTTCCACTTTTAATTGACCCTTGTAATCTTGTGGCACTGACGCATTGTAGCTTCATTTTATATCAGCTTACAGGGCGGGAGCGGGGGGGCACCACCATTTTGGGCCCCACCAAAAATTATACAAACCTGCCGCCTATGAGAGCCAGCTCCACACAGAGGGCATGGGAGAGAGAGGGATTCAGCTGTCAGAGCTTCTGTCCCCCACCCCACCCTGCATGGTTCCTGCTGGAGTCCAGGGCTTCTCCTACTCACTCTGCCCAACCCCCCACCCAGTTACCACGGTCCAGGGCTTCTTCTCCCCACCCCTGCTCAGTGCAGCTCCTGCCAAGGTCCAGTGCTTTTCCTTCCCCTAATGTGCCACTGCACCCATCCAGGATGTGCGCCTAGGAGCCCTGCAGACTGCTGGGGCCTGGGGCATTTAGCAGGGCCTGGGGCTCTCAGCTGCTGCCACCATCACTACCAGGCATTGGCAGCTGCTGCAACTGGAGGCCCCAGACATCAGACGGTGGGTTCCTGTTTGTGGGTTGCTAAGCAGAGCAACACACCCCTCTGCAGCCCAGATATAGGCACCTAACTGTGAGAGGGGTGTGACTTAGGACACCCCTTCTCCCCTTGTCGGCATCTCCCATTGGCTAGCTGACATGGCTGCCCGCCTACTGAGGTGGTTTTGTGAATCACATTGTAAGGTGCCTGTGTCGCCCTGGCATTGTCTACGGAGTTTAGGCCCCTGACTCAGCTCTGAGGGTCACAGTGCTGCTGTCCCTGTGATTTTCTCACTGCCTAAAAATTACTCACTGTGATTCTCAGCATTGCAACACCTGAGTCCCTTCATGGATTGCAACCTGTGCAAACAGTCACCTCTCTGCAGAGCACAGCTGAGCAATTCCTGATTGACATGGGTGTGCACAGGACAGAGGCAGAGCACAGGCTGGTTAGTGACACATCACACAGTAAAATCCAAACTCTCTTCCCAGAGGCACAATATTCCTTGCAGCTGGGACATTAAAGTGGAACAAACAAGAATTATTGTTTGTAATGTTTTATTTACAGTAAGTTGCTGGAAAGTAGCAAAGTAAAAGGAGCTAAGAAGGAGGTTTAATAACCACAGCACGGCCAGGAGATCCCCAGCTACTGAGAACAGTTTTCTTTATGGCACTAAAATTGCACCAATGGCCAGGAATTAATATAGGGAATTAATGAGTTACAGTCTCACTTTCATAAACATGTAATAAATCTCCCCGCCCCGCTCATGTTCCCCTTCCTTTCGTACTGTCCTTTTCTATTCATCATTGTTCTAGCCTCACTTCCCACCCCTGTTTATTTCCCTGTGTCTCTCCTCCCTGTCACAGATCATCCCCCTCGGCTGCTCTCTTCTTTCCCTGATCTTATCCCTTCCCCTCGTGCTGATCCAGGGCTGGGAGCCCCCAGTGAGATCTAAGGACACAGATCTGTACAAAACGCTCCCTGCTGCTGCTGCTTCTCCCCACACCCCAAACCCTGACTGATTCATACTGTGTCCCTGCCACCCCTACCTCCACCTGTCCCCTGCCCAGCTGTTAGTGCTACCCCCTGCCCAGCCCCCACCTCTGCCCCTCAGGGCCCCTCCTGCAGCCCCAGGGGTCTTCCCCCTCCTCCCCCATTCCTGAGGCTGCAGAGAGGGAGGGGAGGTGCTTCCAGGGGCCATAGAGATGAGGAGCCAGAGGCTGGGTAGATGGGAGTCCTCCACAATCATACAGACAGGGGTGTGCGAGGCAAGAGAGGCTAAATTCTGGTCCCTGCCTCTGCTGCAGGTCTCAGGGACACAGGCAGAGCTGGGATCCTGGCCCCACAAAGAACCAGGGTCGGATTCTCCCCCCAAAGTCGGAGTCCGGTGGGAAAGTGAAGATCGGGGCCTCGTCACCAGCATCGATAAATGTCACCTGCCCCCGGTCACAGTCCAGACAAACCCGGATCCTGCTGAGGGCCCGGCTCAGGGGCAGGGGGGTCACACAGTAGGTGAGAGCCTGGAACTGACCCAGCCAGTGCCGCTCCACAGCACAGATCTCCCCCTCAGGGCTAAGGCTGATCCTTCCCTTCCTCCTCACAGACTCTCTGGCCACCCCCACAGCCCAGTCTCTCCGACCCCCCACCTCCACCTCCCAGCAATGTCTCCCTGAGGTGAATCCCTCACAGCCCAGCACACACAGCGCAGTGTCAAATCTCTCAGGGTTGTTGGGCAGTCGCTGTCGTGTGTTTCCCCCTCTCACACTT
Source organism: Mauremys reevesii (assembly GCF_016161935.1). Classification (NCBI taxonomy): domain Eukaryota; kingdom Metazoa; phylum Chordata; order Testudines; family Geoemydidae; genus Mauremys; species Mauremys reevesii. Next base: position 3,233,433 of record NC_052637.1, read on the forward strand.
TTCCAATCCTCAGACAGGACGAGGTTGGGATGAGCCGTGTCTGGATCCAGAGTCACATTCACTGGAGAGAGAATCAGAACGTTAGGGGCAGAGCTCAGCCCTGGGGGAGTCTGGGGCCATTTCTCACACTCCCCAGCAGCCCCATTCAGGCTGGGACAGTCCTGGATCCCAGGGAACTGCCTCTGTCCTGGACACCTAAGGGTATGTCTAGACTACCTGCCGTATAGGCGGGTAGCGATCGATTGAGACACAATATATTGATCCCCGAAAGTGCTCCTGTTGACTCCGGAACTCCACCAGCACGAACGGCGGTAGCGCAGTCAACAGGGGGAGCCGCGGACGTCGATCCCACGCCATGAGGATGAGAGGTAAATCGATGTAAGGTACTTTGACTTCAGCTATGCTATTCACGTAGCTGAAGTTGTGTATCTCAGATCGACCCCGTGTAGACCAGCCCTGAGACTGAGCAGAGATGTCACTGCAGCTCCTCAGTCTTTGTAACGGGTCCCACTTCATTAGTTTCTCATTTATCACAGAGGCTTCAGCTCCCACATCCCGCTGCTGGTGTTGCCCCATTCCCAACAGCACAGACACAGCCAGGAAGGTGTCAGAAGTTTCTATTGAGGGAGCAGAAGTGGCAGGTACCAGCTTTATACCCCAGAGGGGAGCTCCCTCCCCTAATGCAGCCTCCACTCCCAGGCCAGGGAACAGAGAGGAAGGTGCAGCAATGGGGAACAGCCACTTAAGACCAGAGAGTAGGAGGTGTCACTGGCTGGGGTAGCCCCATCCCCAGCCCAGAGAGAAGGGAGGAGCTGCCAACATCACAGGAAGAGCATCTCCCCAATCCAGGAAGCAGGGAGCGGCTCCAATGGGAGAGCCCAGCCCTGCCCAGAGGAAAGGCAGGATGTTGGAGAAGAGCGATGGGGGACCCCCTGCACCGGGGTGAAGCAGAGGGATGTGGCAGGGAGCTCTGTTCGCGTGTGACTCAGTTAAGAGTGTTTCTGTTCATCAGAATGGGCATGAACTCAGCACTAAGGTTGGTGTCAGGACTCTTTTTGTGTCCCCGCCCCCTCTGTGGCCCTGACTGAGGCCCTGCCCCCTGGCCAGGCTGGGAGACTTGCCCGCTATGGAGAGCCCCTGACACTCCACCTGCCCTGGACATGGGTCCATGGGCCTTTGGCAGCAGTCCCCAGCCCATGTCCCCACTCCCCGGGGTGCACCACCCTGGGCAGGTGGAGTATCCAGGGCTTCCCAGTGCAGTCCCTGGATGTCAGCCTGGTTCTGGCTTCTGGCCTGGCCAGGGTCTCAGGGAAAGAGGAGCAGGGGTGGGGCCATTGAGAGAGGCCAGCACCAGGAAGAGATTGGTGCTGTGGGCAGGGGCTGCACTACACAGAGAGGAGCTGCTCAGCTGCCCTGCCCTAAGCATAGATACTGCCGGCCATGCTCCACCCCTGCCAAGGCTTGCAGTGTGTGTGTGGGGCAACGTGGCCCTCTTCCCCCAAACTATGCCCATGCTGAAAAGTGTCCTGGTCATCCCACCTTTAAAAGAGTGTGTGTGTGTTGTGGGGGGAGACATGGGCCCCTGGATCTCCTTACCGTTTAATGTGTTATTTTTAGGGCTGTGTGTGTCATGGTCACTGTCAGTTTGGTTGGTAACTTTAGCTACAATCTCATGAAGATGTTTTCTCTGGAATTTTCTCACAATTTAAAGGCAATCTTCACCCGCAGACTCACCCTCTCTGTGTGCTCCAAATGATCCTCCCCTTTTTCTCTCCAGTTCAGACGGCAGAGTGTCTTGGGGGAGAAAGGAGAAGAGAGGTGAGATTTCAGACTTTCATATTCATAAGAGCATCCCCACTCTGAAACTGTTTCAAAATTATGACAGAGAAACAGACAGAGAGGCCCAGAGACACACTCAGATTTTTAATATAAAAAGGTCTGAAATCTATTTTCCCATCTCAATCAGGCATCTGTCAGCAATGGAGCCAGCATCCCTGCAGCCTCACAACCAGCCCAGAACCCACAATCTGTAAGTGAGATTTACTTTTCCCCTCATCACCCCTCCCACCCTTCAGACCGCAGTTGGTTTGTTTCATTCACTTACTGCCTTTTGTCGTAACCTAGACCCAGATCATACAAAGACTTTGGCATAAAAGTAACTTTACCCACATAGGTCCCTTTGACACTAACGGAATGTTCAGAGTTTGTGAAATCCTGGCTCTAATTGTGAGCTGTTGGGTCTGTTTACTCAGCGCCTCTACAGAGAGCAGCATGACAGGACCTCGTCCTACATAGAGTGTGGGGGTACTGCTGTGGGCAGAACCCCAAGGTAAGGGGCACTGGGGTCCAGGAGGGACATGGAGGGGCCTGAGTCAGGAGAGACACTGACCAGCAGTGGGCGCTCTGGAGCGGGAAAGCTAATTCCCTGACTGACCAGCAGGAGGCGCCGAACTGCTGAGTGCTCAACCAGTTACACTTGAAGTTTTAAAATCATGATTTAAGGACTTCAGTAACTTGGCCAGAGGTTAGGGGTCAACTGCAGGAGTCGGTGGGTGAGATTCTGTGGCCTGCAGTGTGCAGTTGGTCAGACTGGATGATCATGATGGTCCCGTCTGGCCTTAAAGTCTCTGAGTCATTTCTTAATTTAACAGCATCATCTAAGTGTGAACCAATTGATCAGCACCATTCTCTTCTCAGGGGCTTATCCCAATTTCCATTCCTAGATCCCTTCTAAGTACCTTTGAACTTCCCCAGAATCTCCATTAGCACAATCGTTTTCTGGCAGAAACCACTGACTCGCTCTTCCAGTTCAGGAGAAATCTCCTCTGGCTGCTGGAACTTCCTCTTCTCACACCTGGAGGGAAACAATTTCACGTGATTATATTTTACTGTGTGACTCATTATAAGTTCTGGCTAGAGAGTCGCTGCTCTAATGGGCCTGGAGTTAGAATTCCTCGACTTCTCCCAGCCTCAGAGCAGGTGGAACACAACCCAGGGCCAAGCACCCTTCTCTTCAAAGGTCATTAATATTCTTCAACTCTGGGGACAAAAGGGGAATTGAGTCTCCATTGCCAATTCGCACCTTGGCCTCCATGCTCTGAGGGTCAGGAGGTTCCCAGGTGAAGTGCTGCAGAAATCTGCCTCTAGGAACTAGACTGAGACACCAACTACCCCTTCCCCAGCTCATTTCTCACAGGTCTCCAAACAGCCCTCAGATGGGGAAAGGCTCTTGAAAACTACTGCCCTGGGCTGAATAGTGACCAGTGCCCAGCAGTGACAGGCCCATAGTCCATCCCCACAATCCTGAGGCGGCCAGTCCCACAGGGATGGGACATCTCTAGAAAATACTCTTTCCCACTGACTGGAGAATTCCAGAGTCTTCTGTACAAGTGTTAGCACCCCAGGATGAAGTTGATCAGAGACATTTGTATCCAACATGTGATCTCCCCACACATTTTGCTGTAGAGCCCCGGGGAGATGCGGTGCTACCCTCATCATCAAGCTCTTTCCCAGCATTGTGGAGTGCGAGGGAGCCACATACCTGCTCAAGGTGGTTCTGACATCCTAGAGGAGAGAGAGACAAAAGAATTTCAGTCCTCTCTGACATACACACACAGGGGATTCCAGGGAAGGGATTTAGGAAGTATGGGGGAAGAGACCCTGCCCTGGCCCCAGGGCCATTGATTCCCTGAGGGAATGGGGCTTTTCCATTTTTCATATCTCTGTGGCTGTGCTAAGAATAATACTCACTCAGATGTCAGCAATGCACATGCCGAGTTACACTGAGATCTCCAACTGCTGGACTCCAGTGCTTATGATTCAGCAGCCCGCTCCTCCCTCTGTGGGGGTCTGGCATGTTTCTAATGATGAGTGCTGGTTTCCAATTGTCCCTGGGGGTGCTCAACCCCATGCCCCACCCCCACTCTAAACCTTTCCCCAATGCCACACCCCAACCCAACTCTTCCCACTCCCACTCAACCTCCACCCTGTCTCTTCCTCGCCTCCTCTTGTGAGCTGCCATAAATATTAAGGAAAGAGGAACATAAAATACCTCCTTGCAGCTGTACTGAATCGCTTTACCTCTAAGGGGTTAAGAAGCTCAGATAACCTGGTTGGCTCCTGACCAGAAGGACCAATAAGGAAAGAAGATACTTTCAAATCTGGTGGGTTGCGGGAGGTTTTGTTTGGGCTCTGTTTGTTTGTTCCCTCTCCTGACAGAGAGATAGACCAAGCAGGTACAACATCTCCTGAAAAGCTACCTGAAATGATCCATATAAGATTACAAAAATTCTAACTAAGGCAAGGAAATGCGGATTGATTTTAGTGTCCTAAAGATAAGGATCTGGTCTGTACTTACATTAAAGGCAATTGGTTGGTATATTATTCTCAAGCCTCCCCAGGAAAGGGGGTGAAGGGGCTTGGGGGATATTTTGGGGGAAGAGGGGGGATATTTTGGGGGAAGAGGGATTCCAAGTGATCCATCTCTGAATTTTTGTTTAAATCACTTGGTGGTGGCAGCAAGGACAAGGAAAGGAATTTGTGCCTTGGGGAAGTGTTTAACCTAAGCTGATGGAATATAAGATTAGGGGGGTCTTTCATGTGGGTCCCCACATCTGTCCCCCAGAGTTCAAAGTGGGGAGGGAATCCTAACATGAGCACAGTCCCTCCCCGCACCTCCACCTCCCTCCCAGCCAGGGGCGGCTCTACCTATTTGGCCGCCCCAAGCAGTCATGCGCGGGAGGTGCCCCAGAGCCCCGGGAGCAGCGGACCTCCCGCGGGCATGACTGCGGAGGGTCCGCTGGTCGCGCGGCTCAGCTGGACCTCCCGCAGCTGCGGACGGATCACAGGTCCGGCGGCTCCGCTTGAGCTGCCGCAGGCATGCCTGCGGGAGGTCCAGCCGAGCTGCGGGACCAGCGAACCGTCCGCAGTCATGCCTGCGGCAGGTCCACTGGAGCCGTGGGACGAGCGCCCCCTCCGCAGTCATGCCTGCGGCAGGTCCCGTCGTCCCGGGGCTCCGGTGCACCTCCCGCAGGCATGACTGCGGCAGGTCCGCCGGCCCAGCCTGCCATCCCCCGGGAAAGGGCAGCCCCACGCGCGTGCTTGCCGCGCTGGGGTCTGGAGCCGGCCCTGCTCCCAGCATCTCCTGCGCACAGTGGAACAGCTGATTGCAGCATGCAGATGGTGCTGGAAGAAAGTGGAGGAGTTGATCCGCAGGGCCGATGGTGGGTAGTACTGAGTGGGAGAGCTGACTGTCCTGGAGCACCCACCTATATTTCTTATTCAGTCTCACCTGTAGGAACTGACTCGCTGGCTTCTGACACTTCCCCTGCAGCTCACTGATCAGCTCACTCAGACGGGAAATCTGCTCAGAGAGTTTACTGACATTTTCATTCTGGATCCTCACAATCTCCTTGTCCAGCTTCTCCAGCTGGGTCAGCAGGAGTCGCTCTTGTTCCTCCAGGAACTGCTGCAGTTGCTGAAATTCAGACACAATCTTCTGCCTCTCGGTTTGTGTTTGTTTCTGTATGAAATAGGGCAAGGGCTGGTCAGGGACATGGATGGAGCCCGGAGTCCTTTCATGGAGAGCTGAGTGTGCAGGAGGGTGATTTTCTTTGAAAATCCTCAGATTTCTGACATTTGACGCTATCCTGTGGGTACTAGGCAGGGGATTCTCTCACAACTTCCCCTTTGGCCCCGGTATCCCCCTGAAAGGGAAGTTTCTCTGTCAGTAATGGTCAGCATCTTCTGTTATTTGTGGTCTGTGGAAATTCAGACCCAGAGCAGCAGGAGGCAGGACACAGCACTACATTGACAGAGACGACAGGGGAGTTAAAAGAAACAAATGTTTTAAAAATGCACAAAATGTCTAGACCCAGTGGACAAGCACTTCACGGGGACATTTGTGTGAATTCAGGCAAGCCACAAAGGCTACTCATCAACTGAAATGGAAGCTTAGGGCTTGTCTACACATGAATCAAACCCAGCAATCCATGATTATGGAGAAACACACACAAAGCCCATGTTCAGGTAGGCCACACAGGAGTCTGCCTCCAAACAGACCTCCCACTGCCAGTCCCACAGCTGATTCATAACAACAGGCACCTACCAGATATTCCCGGCAATTCCTCTCTCCAGTCACTTTCAATCCCAGCAGCTTTTCTCTCTCTTCCCTCAGAGTTTTCAAGTGGGCCTGGATTCTTTCCTGAAGAAACAGAAATGATTTGGGAGGTTTCATCTGGATAGTTGAGAGGTGCTTGGAAGTGGGTGTTTTTCCACCCGAAACCCAAGATGACTGTGGTTCTAATCACTTTGTGACATCAGGACCACCAAGGAGATGAAACCTCATTAATGGAAACTAGGAGAGTGTCACATTCAGACTCGTTACCAATTCTGCTTCAATGTTTTTAGTAATTAGCAAGAGATCTCTGTTATACCCAAGCTTTACCGGTATTTGTGAATTGATTAATAGTACAGAGCATAACAGGGCACTGGAGTCACATGTGGGTTGCTATGCAGAGACAGAAACTCCTCTGCAGCCCAGATTTAGGCACCTATCCGTGAGAGGGGTGTGGCTTAGGACACCCCTTCCCCCCTTGTCGGCATCTCCCATTGGCTAGCTTACATGGCTCCCTGCCTACTGAGGTGGCTTTTGTGAATTGCATTGTAAGGTGCCTGTGTTGCCCATGGATTGTCTAGGGAGTTTAGACCCCTGACTCAGCTCTGAGGGTCACAGTCCTGCTGTTCCTGTGATTTTCTCGCTGCCTAAAAATTACTCACTGTGACACTCAGCATTGCAGCACCCAAGTCCCTTCATGGACCGCACCCTGTGCAACCAGTCACCTCTCTGCAGAGCACAGCTGAGCAATTCCTGATTGACATGGGTGTGCACAGGACAGAGACAGAGCACAGGCTGGTTAGTGACACATCACACAGTAAAACCCAAACTCTCTTCCCAGAGGCTCAATATTCCTTGCAGCTGGAATATTAAAGTGGAAGAAACAAGAAGAATTGTTTGTAATGTTTTATTTACAATAAGTTGCTGGAAAGTAGCAAAGTAAAAGGAGCTGAGAAGGAGCTTTAATAACCACAGCACGTCCAGGAGATCCCCAGCTACTGAGAACAGTGGCAGGAGCTCTGGCTGGGAGACCCCCATGAGATGTAATCCCACAGATCTGTACAAAACACTCCCTGCTGCTGCTGCTTCTCCCACCCCCCAACCCTGATTGATCAATGCTGTGTCCCTGCCACCCCCACCTTCGCCTGTCCCCAGCCCGGCTGTTAGTTCTGCCCCCACCTCTGCCCCTCAGGGCCCCTCCTGCAGCTTCAGGGGTTCTTCCCCCCTCTCATCCCTGGGGCTGCAGAGAGGGAGGGGGAGGCACTTCCAGGGGCCATAGAGATGAGGAGCCAGAGGCTGGGTAGATGGGAGTCCTGCAGGGTCATAGAGACTGGCCTGTGCGAGGCAAGAGAGGTTGAGTTCTGGTTCCCCTCTCAACTGTGTGTCTCAGGGACACAGTCTGAGCCGGGCTCCCCACCCCACCCGGAGCCAGGGTCAGATTTGCTCCTCAGTGACGGAGCCCGGCGGGAAAGTGAATATCGGGGCCTCGTCACCAGCATCGATAAATGTCACCTGCCCCCGGTCACAGTCCAGACAAACCCGGATCCTGCTGGGGGCCCGGCTCAGGGGCAGGGGGGTCTCAGGGGAGGTGAGAGCCTGGAAGCGATACTCCCACCGCCTCACAGCCCAGATCCCCCCCCTCAGGGCTAGGGCTGATCCCTCCCTTCCTCCTCACAGGCTCTCTGGCCACCCCCACAGCCCAGTATCGCCCATCCCCCACCTCCACCTCCCAGCAATGTCTCCCCGAGGTGAATCCCTCACAGCCCAGCACACACGGCGCAGCGTCAAATCTCTCAGGGTTGTTGGGCAGTCACTGTCGTGTGTCTCCACATCTCACACTTTTCCGATCCTCAGACAGGATGAGTTCGGGATGAGCCGTGTCTGGATCCAGAGTCACATTCACTGGAGAGAGAATCAGAGCGTTAGGGGCAGAGCTCAGCCCTGGGGGAGTCTGGGGCCATTTCTCACACTCCCCAGCAGCCCCATCCTGGCTGGGACAGGCCTGGATCCCAGGGAGCTGCCTCTGTCCTGGGCACCTGAGACTAAGCAGAGATGTCACTGCAGCTCCTCAGTCTTTGTAACAGGTCCCACTTCATTAGTTTCTCATTTATCACAGAGGATTCAGCTCCCACATCCCGCTGCTGGTGCTGCCCCATTCCCAGCAGCACAGACACAGCCAGGAAGCCGTCAGAAGCTTTTATTGAGGGAGCAGAAGTGGCAGGTACCAGCTTGAAACCCCAGAGGGAAGCTCCCTCCCCTAATGCAGCCTCCAGTCCCAGGCCGGGAACAGAGAGGAAGGTGCAGCAATGGGGAAGAGCCGCTTAAAACCATACAGTAGGTGGTAGCACCATCTCCAGCCTAGAAAGAAAGGAGGAGCTGACAGTCTCACAGGAAGAGCATCTCCCCAATCCAGGAAGCAGGGAGCAGCTCCAATGGGGGAGCCCAGTCCTGCCCAAAGGAAAGGCAGGATGTTGGAGAAGAGCGATGGGGAGACCCCCTGCACCGGGGTGAAACTGAGGGATGTGGCAGCAGGGCCGGCTCTAACATTTATGCCGCCCCAAGCAAACAAAAAGAGCGCCGCCCTGCCCCCACGAGCACCGCGCCGCCAAACCCTTCCCCGAGCGTCGCACTGCCCAAGTCCCCGTCCCCATCCGAGCGTCGTGTCAGGCCACCCAAGTCCCTGCCCCCCCGAGCGCCATGCTGCCCAAGCGCCCCACCCCTCCCGAGCACCACATTGCGCTGCCCAAGTCCCCTCCCCCCCGAGCCAGGGCCGGCTCCAGACACCAGCCTACCAAGCACGTGCTTGGGGCGGCACCTTGGGAGGGGGCGGCGATCGGGGTTTGTTTTTGTTTTGTTTGGTTTGGCCGGGCAGCACTAGGGGGCAGGGGGCAGGACTTGGGCAGCGACGTGACACTTGGGGCGGGGACTTGGGCAGCACGACGATTAGGGGGGCGGGGACTTGGGCAGCACGACGATTAGGGGGGCGGGGACCTGGGCGGCGCGATGTGACGCTCGGGGGCAGGGACTTGGGCGGCACAGCGCTCGGGGCGGAGGGCTTGGGCGGCGCGGTGTGGTGCTCAGGAAGGGTGGGGGCTTGGGCAGCACGGCGCTCGGGGCAGGGGCAGGGCTGCGCTCTTTTGGTTGCCTGGGGGCGTCATAAATGTTAGAGCCGGCTCTGCCCCGAGCGTCGTATCGCCCAAGCCCCCACCCTCCCGAGCACCGCACCACGCCGCCCAAGTCCCTGCCCCGAATGTCGTGTTGCCCAAGTACCCGCCCCAAGCATCGCGCCGCCCAAGTCCCTGCTCCCCCGAGTGTCACATCGCGCTGCCCAAGTCCCCACCCCCAAGTGTCATGTTGCCCAAGTCCCCGCTCCCCCGAGTGTCACGTCGCGCCGCCCAAGTCCCACCCCCTCCCCCCAAACGCTGCTCGGGCAAACCAAAAAAAACAAAAATAAACCCTGAGTGCTGCCCCATCCCAAGGTGCCGCGCCAAGCACATGCTTGGTAGGCTGGTGTCTGGAACCAGCCCTGTGTGGCAGAGAGCTCTGTTCGCATGTGACTCAGTTAAGAGTGTTTCTGTTCATCAGCGTGGGCATGAACTCAGCACTAGGGATGGTGTCAGGACTGTTTTTGTGTCCCCGCCCGCTCCATGGCTCTGACTGAGGCCCTGCCCCCTGGCCAGGCTGGGAGACTTGCCCGCTAAGGAGAGCCCCTGACGCTCCACCTGCCCTGGCAGCAGTCCCCAGCCCATATCCCCACTCCCCGGGGTGCACCACCCTGGGCAGGTGGAGGATCCAGGGCTTCCCAGTGCAGTCCCTGGATGGTAGCCTGGTTCTGGCTTCTGCCCTGCCCAGGGCCTCAGGGAAAGAGGAGCACGGGTGGGGCCATTGAGAGAGGCCAGCACCAGGGAGAGATTGGTGCTGTGGGCAGGGGCTGCACTACACAGAGAGGAGCTGGTCAGCTGCCCTGCCCAAAGCACAGACACTGCCTGCCATGCTCCACCCCTGCCAAGGCTTGCAGTGTGTGGGGGGGGGCAGCGTGGCCCTCTTCCCCCAAATTATGCCCATGCTGAAAAGTGTCCTGGTCATCCCACCTTTAAAAGTGTGTGGGTGGGTGGGAGGGGAGGGGACATGGGCCTCTGGATCTCTTTACCGTTTAATGTGTTATTTTTAGGGCTGTGTGTGTCATGGTCGCTGTAAGTTTCCTTGATAACTTTAACGACAATCTCATGAAGACCTTTTTGTCTGGAATTTTCTCATAATTTAAAGGCAATCTTCACCGGCAGACTCACCCTGTCTGTGTGCTCCAAATGATCCTCCCGTTTTTCTCTCCAATTCAGACGGCAGAGTGTCTTCGGGGAGAAAGGAGAAGAGAGGTGAGATTTCAGACTTTCTTATTCATAAGAGCATCCCCACTCTGAAACTGTTTTATAATTATGACAGAGAAACAGGCAGAGACGCACAGAGACACACTCAGATATTTAATATAAAAAGGTCTGAAATCTATTTTCCCCTCTCAATCAGGCATCTCTCAGCAATGGAGCCAGCAGCCTCACAGCCTCACAACTATCCCAGGACACACAATCTGTAAGAGATTTACTTTTCCCTCCTCATCCCCTCCCTTCAGACTCCAGTTGGTTTGTCTCATTCACTTACTGCCTTTTGTCGTATCCTAGACCCAGATCATACAAAGACTTTGGCATAAAGGTAACTTTACCCACTTGGGTCCCTTTGACACTAACGGGATGTTCAGAGTTTGTGAAACTCTGGCTCTAAATTGTGAGCTCTTGGGTCTGTTTACTCAGCGCCTCTACAGAGAGCAGCACGACGGGACCTCGTCCTCCATAGGCAGAAATGGAAATAATAGTAAAATTATTTTATCAAGGTGGAAATTGAGGTGGGGGAGGGTTGGCTCAAAGGGTCCGATTCCCCCCTGTACCGGGAAAAGGAGCGAGGGGAAGGGCCATTTGTGACTCTGCTGTTCAGTGGCTGCAGGGGCCGGTGTACACCTTGGCACAGGCTGAGGAAGTTCTGAAGCCAGCCAGAGCTACATCCCTATGACAATGGCCCCCGTGTGTCTTGCCCAGAGTTCAGAGTGTCAGAGGCCCAGCTTTACACTGCCCACCTCCCTCTGTCCCTTGTCCATCCCCCTCCCTCTTCAACCCGCCCTCACCACCCCCACCCCATTCCCAGCCCTCTCAGGAACACGCCTTGTGCCTGCAGCTGCTGTGCAGGAGACACAAGAGGCCCCTGTGCTGGAGGGATCCCTGATCATGGGGGAGGGGCTTTCTCCTTCCCTGCAGCCCATTTTGCCCAAACTAGCTGCAAACGGGACCAGAGCTCAGTGATGGGCTGGATCCGCCTTTGAGAAATGTGCCCCATGGCTGGTGATGGGGCAGTAGACAGGGAGGGCTCTGAGCAATTGAGAGTTCTTTGCCACGTGTCTGGCTGTTGGGTCTTGCCAAAATGCTCGGTATCCAACTGACCACCATATCTGGGCTGTGGACGGGATTTCCCCCCAAGTCAGATTGACAGAAATCCTGGGGATTTTTTTCCTTCCTTCCTCTGCAGCCCGGGGCATGGGTCAGTTGCAGTTTTAAACTAGAGTCAATGGTGGATTCTCTGTAACTTGTGTATCTATTGTGTTTCCGGGAAACTGGGCGGGCGGAAGCCCGCCCCATGCTAACGGATCCACCCCCCAGCCTAAGGGGAGGATCTACAGGACCTCAGAAACCCACTAATTGCGGGGGACAACTAATAAAAGAACAGGGAAAGGAGTGTGGTCAAAGGGTCATAAGAAGGGAGCCTGACGGGGACACCGAGCAGAGAACCCCGGACAGCGCCCACTGCTCCTCGAAGGCGTCAAGGGAGCCAGCGGACGCCGCCCAGAGGAATTCCGCCTGGAGACGTAAACGGACTAAGGATCGGAAACAAGCCCCACAGTCGCAGGACTCTCCATTGGCCAACCGCCTCTCCCTGGTTGCGTAGATGGCCATTTTAGCCAGGGCGAGGAGGAGGTTGACCAGGAGGTCCTGCGACTTCGTGGGGCCACGGATAGGGAGTGCATAGAGAAGGAGGTGGGGGGAAAATGCAGCCAGAAACGCAATAGGATATTGGTGAGGAGCCGGTATAGGGGCTACAGCCTGGCGCACTCTACGTAAACGTGCGCCAGGGTCTCCCTCACGCCGCAGAAGGGGCAGGTGTCTGGGACAGGGGTAAACCGCGCCAAGTACAGGCCCATGCTCACGGCCCCATGGAGGAGCCGCCAGCTGATATCCCCGGCGGGCCTCGGGACCAGGGTGGAGTACAGGCTGGCCCACCGGGGCTCCTCACCCTCCAGAGGTGGCAGGAGGTCCCACCACTTGGTGTCGGGGCGGGACACGAAGGTGAGGAAGTGAAAGGTGTGGAGCACGAGTGTGTAGAGCTGCTTCCTTGGCGCGGTTTGGAAATGGACCGGCTGCAGATCGTGCAGCCGGCTGGTGGAGAAGGGGCGGAGGGGCCGGTCAGTTCCACGGGACAGGGGCCCGATGAAGAGGTCCGGAGGGCTCGGGGTAGGGGGTGGGCAGGGCGTGCCCTCACGCAGGACCCGGTCGAGGTAGGCCCGAGCAGCGGGTGGCAAAGCGGCCTTCACCTCCTGTAGTACGAGCCGGGGAGTACAAGCTCTGGAGAGCCCCATCCGCCAAGCGAGCGTCAGGGGATCCAGCCAGTCTCCCCGGTCGTAGTCCAGGAGGTCTCCGACCCTGGTGGCTTCCGCCAGGACCAACCTCTGGCGCACCGCGGGGGACTCCGCCACCTGCACACGGAGCTGGGGGTTGTGTAGCAGGGGCTCCGCGAGGAGATCTGCCCCCTCGGTGGCCGCCACGGACCTGGTTGCAGAGAACAGCTTCCAGGTCCGGAGGAGGTCCTGGTAGAAGACCGGCAGCCTGGAGAGGTCTCGCGGAAGGCCCTTCGGGTCGAGATAAAGGAGCTGCCGGTCGTATCGGAGCCCTCGGAAGCGGCGCAGGAAGGCGTGCGCCAGGGCTCTCCATGCCGGACTACCCGCACCATAAAGGAGCCTCTGCAGTGCCTGGAGGCGGAAGACGTGGACCTGAGTGCGCAGGCACTTCAGGCCCTGCCCTCCCTCCTCCAGGGGCAGGTGGACTGTAACTTGTGTATCTATTGGGTTTCCGGGAAACGGGGCGGGCGAAGCCCGCCCCATGCTAACGGAACCCCCCCCCCAGCCTAAGGGGAGGTACCACAGGGCCTCAGAAACCCACTAATTGCGGGGGACAACTAATAAAAGAACAGGGACAGGAGTGTGGTCAGAGGGTCATAAGAAGGGATCCTGACGGGGACACCGAGCAGAGAACCCCGGACAGCGCCCACTGCTCCTCGAAGGCGTCAAGGGAGCCAGCGGACGCCGCCCAGAGGAACTCCGCCCGGAGACGTGAGCGGACGAGGGACCGGAAACAAGCCCCACAGTCGCAGGAGTCTCCGTCGGCCAACCTCCCCTCCCTGGTCGCGTGGATGGCCTTTTTAGCCAGGGCGAGGAGGAGGTTGACCAGGAGGTCCCGCGACTTTGTGGGGCCACGGATAGGGAGTGCATAGATAAGGAGGTGAGGGGAAAAGTGCAGCCAGAAACATAACAGAATGTCAGTGAGGAGCCGGTATAGGGGCTGCAACCTGGCGCACTCTAAGTAAACATGCGCCAGGGTCTCCCTCACGCCGCAGAAGGGGCAGGTGTCCGGGACAGGGGTGAACCGCGCCAAGTACACGCCCGTGCTCACGGCCCCATGGAGGAGCCACCAGCTGAAATCCCCGGCGGGCCTCGGGACCAGGGTGGAGTACAGGCTGGCCCACCGGGGCTCCTCACCCGCCACAGGTGGCAAGAGGTCCCGCCACTTGGTGTCGGGGCGGGACACGAGGGTGAGGAAGTGAACGGTATGGAGCACGAGCGCGTAGAGTTGTTTCCTTGGCGCGGTTTGGAAACGGACCGGCTGCAGATCGTGCAGCCGGCTGGCGGAGAAGGGGCGGGGGGGGCCGGTCGGGTCTACGGGGCAGGGGCCCGATGAAAAGGTCCGGAGGGCTCGGGGAGGGGGGTGGGCGGGGCGTGCCGTCACGCAGAACCCGGTCGAGGTAGGCCCGAGCAGCGGGCGGCAAAGCGGCCTTCACCTCCTGTAGTACGCGCCGGGGAGTACACGGTCTGGAGAGCCCCATCCGCCGAGCGAGCGTCAGGGGATCCAGCCAGTCGCCCCAGTCGTAGTCCAGGAGGTCTCCGACCCTGGTAGCTTCCGCCAGGACCAACCTCTGGCGCACTGCGGGGAACTCCGCCACCTGCACACGGAGCTGGGAGTTGTGTAGCAGGGGCTCCGCGAGGAGGTCTGCCCCCTCGGTGGCCGCCACGGACCTGGTCGCAGAGAACAGCTTCCAGGTCGGGAGGAGGTCCTGGTAGAAGACCGGCAGCCCGGAGAGGTCTCGCGGAAGACCCCTCGGATCGAGGGAAAGGAGCTGCCGGTCGTATCGGAGCCCTCGGAAGCGGCGCAGGAAGGCGTGCGCCAGGGCTCTCCACGCCGGACTACCTGCACCATAAAGGAGCCTCTGCAGTGCCTGGAGGTGGAAAACGTGGACCTGAGTTCGCAGGCACTTCAGGCCCTGCCCTCCCTCCTCCAGGGGCAGGTGGACTGTAACTTGTGTAGCGGGGCAGTTACCCTGTTCCTGGGATAAAAGGAGGTAAAAGGTGAAAAGCAGCTGAGGTCAGCTGGTTGGGGAGGCAGCCACAGCTGGGGCCACACCCAATTAGGTCACAGCTGGCCCTGATCAAAGAGTCTCACTGCAGGGCTGCCTGGGAGCACAAGGTACCTTACACAGAGCAGGGCTGGGGTGGGGCAGGCACAGCTGGGGAGCTCTGGCCTGGCAAGTCCCCAGGCTGAGGCCTTGTTAAGGGCCAGGGATGGTACTAGGGCTAGAAAGGCAGTAGGTCCAACCCCTTTGCTAATGATGAGTGGACATTGCGGACTGCAGGCTGCCCCAGGGAAAGGGGGCTAGATGACTGGCAGTAACCACTGAGGCAAGGTGGGTATAGAGGGTTGGGATGCCCCTGGGAGAGGAGACCCAGAGTTTGGGGGTACTGCTGTGGGCAGAACCCCAAGGTAAGGGGTACTGGGGTCCAGGAGGGACATGGAGGGGCCTGAGGCAAGAGCGACGCTGGCCAGCAGTGGGCACTCTGGAGCGGGAAAGCTAATTCCCTGACTGACCAGCAGGAGGAGCCGCACTGCTGAGTGCTCAACCAGTTACACTTGAAGTTATAAAATCATGATTTAAGGACTTCAGTAACTTGGCCAGAGGTTAGGGGTCAATTGCAGGAGTGGGTGGGTGAGATTCTGTGGCCTGCAATGTGCAGTTGGTCAGACTGGATGATCATGATGGTCCCTTCTGGCCTTAAAGTCTTTGAGTCATTTCTTAATTTAACAGCATCATCTAAGAGTGAACCAATTGATCAGCATTATTCTCTTCTCAGAGACGCATCCCAATTTCCATTCCTAGATCCCTTCTAGGTACCTTTGAACTTCCCCAGAATCTCCATTAGCGCAATTGTTTTCTGGGAGAAATCACTGACTCGCTCTTCCAGTTCAGGAGAAATCTCCTCTGGCTGCTGGAACTTCCACTTCTCACACCTGGAGAGAAACAATTTTACATGATTGTATTTTACTGTGTGACTCATTATAAGTTCTGGCTAGTGAGTCGCTGCTCTAATAGGCCTGGAGTTAGAATTCCTCGACTTCTCCCAGCCTCAGAGCAGGTGCGACACAGCCCATGGCTGAGCAACCTTCCCGTCAAAGGCCATTAATCTTCAATTCTGGTCTGGAGAGATCAACTCTGGGGACAAAAGGAGAATTGAGTCTCCATGGCCAATTCGCTCCTTGGCCTCCATGCTCTGAGGGTCAGGAGGTTCCCAGGTGAAGTGCTGTAGAAATCTGCCCTCTAGGAACTAGACTGAGACACAACTCCCCCCTCCACAGCTCATTCCACACAGGTCTCCAAATAGTCCTCAGGTGGGAAAGACTCTTGATTGCTGCTGCCCTGGGATGAATAGTGACCAGGATCCAGCAGTGACAGGCCCATATTCCATCCCCACAATCCTGAGGCAGCCAGTCCCCCAGGGATGTGACATCTCTACAAAATACTTGAGGTGAGTCTTTCCCACTGACTGGAGAATTCCAGAGTCTTCTGTACAAGAGTGAGCACCCCAGGATGGAGTTGATCAGAGAGATTTGTATCCAACACGTGATCTCCCCACACATTTTGCTGTAGAGCCCCAGGGAGATGCAGTGCTACCCTCATCATCAAGCTCTTTCCCAGCATTGTGGAGTGCGAGGGAGCCACATACCTGCTCAAGGTGGTTCTGACATCCTAGAGGAAAGAGAGACAAAAGAATTTCACTCCTCTCTGACACACACACACACCGGGGATTCCAGGGAAGGGATTTAGGAAGTATGGGGGAAGGGACCCTGCCCTGGCCCCAGGGCCATTGTTTCCCTGAGCTAATGGGGCTTTTCCATCTTTCATATCTCTGTGACTCTGCTAAGAATAATACTCACTCAGATGTCAGCAATGCACATGCAGAGTTACACTGAGATCTCCGACTGCTGGACTCCAGTGCTTATGATTCAGCGGCCCGCTCCTCCCTCTGTGGGAGTCTGGCATGTTTCTAATGATGAGTGCCGGTTTCCAATTGTCCCTAGGGGTGCTCAACCCCATGCCCCACCTCCACTCCAAACCTTTCCCCAATGCCACACCCCAACGCAACTCTTCCCCCTCCCACTCAACCTCCACCCTGTCTCTTCCTCGCCTCCTCTTGTGAGCTGCCATAAATATTAAGGAAAGAGTAACATAAAATACCTCCTTGCAGCAGTACTGAATCGCTTTACCTCTAAGGGGTTAAGAAGCTCAGATAACCTGGTTGGCTCCTGACCAGAAGGACCGATAAGGAAAGAAGCTACTTTCAAATCTGGTGGGTTGCGGGATGTTTTGTTTGGGCTCTGTTTGTTTGTTCCCTCTCCTGACAGAGAGAGAGACCAAGCAGGGACAACATCTCCTGAAAACCTACCGGAAATGATCCATCTAAGATTACAAAAATTCTAAGTAAGGCTTTAGCTTGTGAATTTTCCCTATGCTAAGAGGTAGTTTTATTCCTGTTTTTGTAACTGTGAAGCTGAGTCCAGAGGGGAGTCCTCTGTGTTTGACATCTTTTTATTACCCTGTAAAGTTACCTTCCATCCTGATTTTGCAGGGTCTGGTCTGTACTTACATTAAAGACAATTGGTTGGTATATTATTCTCAAGTCTCCCCAGGAAAGGGGGTGAAGGTGCTTGGGGGGATATTTTGGGGGAATAGGGATTCCAAGTGACCCATCTCTGAATTTTTGTTTAAAATCAGTTGGTGGTGGTGGCAGCAATCCCCTCCAGGGACAAGGAAAGGAATTTGTGCCTGTTTTTAACCTAAGCTGATGAAATATAAGATTAGGGGGTCTTTCATGTGGGTCCCCAGATCTGTCCCCCAGAGTTCAAAGTGGGGAGGGAATCCTAACATGAGCACACACCCTCCCCGCTCCTCCCCCTCCCTCCCAGCATCTCCTGCACACAGTGGAACAGCTGATTGCAGCAGGCAGATGGTGCTGGAAGAAGGGGGAGGAGTTGATCGGCAGGGCTGACGGTGGGTAGCACTGAGGGGGAGAGCTGGCTGTCCTGGAGCACCAGCCTATGTTTCTCAATCAGTCTCACCTGCAGGAATTCACTCGCTGGCTTCTGACACTTCCCCTCCAGCTCACGGATCAGCTCACTGAGATGGGAAATCTGCTCGGAGAGTTTACTGACATTTTCATTCTGGATCCTCACAATCGCCTCATCCAGCTGCTCCAGCTGGGCCAGCAGGAGTCGCTCTTGTTCCTCCAGGAACTGCTGCAATTGCTGAAATTCAGACAATCTTCTGCCTCTCAGTTTGTGTTTGTTTCTGTATGAAAACAGGGAAAAGAGCTGGTCAGGGACATGTATGGAGCCCGGAGTCCTTTCATGGAGAGCTGAGTGTGCAGGATGGTGATTTTCTTTGAAAATCCTCAGATTTCTGACATTTGACGCTACCCTGTGGGTACTAGGCAGGGGATTCTCTCACACCTTCCCCTTTGGCCCCGGTATCCCCCTGAAAGGGAAGTTTCTCTGTCAGTCATGGTCAGCATCTTCTGTTATTTATGGTCTGTGGAAATTCAGACCCAGAGCAGCAGGAGGCAGGACACAGCACTACACTGACACAGACATCAGGGGAGTTAAAAGAAACAAACGTTTTAAAAATTCACAAAATGTCTATACCCAGTGGACAAGCACTTCACAGGGACATTCAGTTCACTTGGGTGGATTTCTGGGTAAGCCACAAAGGCTACTCATCAATTGAAAGGGAAGCTTAGGGCTTGTCTACACATGAATCAAACCCAACAATCCATGGTCATGGAGAAACACACACAAGCCCATGTTCACCAAGGCCACACAGGAGTCTGCCTCCAAACATACCTCCCACTGCCAGTTCCTGCTGGTTCATAACAACAGGCATCTACCAGATACTCCCGGCAATTCCCCTCTCCAGTCGCTTTCAATCCCAGCAGCTTTTCTCTCTCTTCCCTCAGAGGCTTCAAATGGGCCTGGATTCTTTCCTGAAGAAATAGAAATGATTTGGGCATCCCTGCGGTTATATCCGCGTGCTGTACCCTCCATAATATTTGTGAAGGGAAGGGTGAAGCATTCAGCCAGGCATGGACCAACGAGGTGCAAGTCCTGGAGGCTGAATTTGCACAGCCAGACAGCAGGGCTACTAGAGACGCCCACCACAGGGCAACAAGGATTAGGGATGCCTTGAGGGAGAAATTTGAGGCTGAAAGCCAACAGTAATGTTTTTTTTGCCTTGACCAGGAGTGACGTGCACTGGTTACAGTACTTTTAAGTGCCTGTGTTTTCCTTGATGTTTATTACCTGTGTTTTCATTGGGGTTTGTTATCTTTCACTTTATGCAATAATAAAAACTGATTCATAATCAAAGAAATCATTTATTTTAACCAAAGGAAGAACTCGCTCAGGTGGGTTGGTGGTTGAACTGTACATTCTTAGTTTTCATATGTACTGCCAGGAGTGATGTGCACCTCAGTATTGTACTGTTGCAAGGTGATGGGGGTTGAGTGCAGAGGGTAAGGGTCGTAGTTCTCTGGGCTCATAGGTGACCGTACAGGTGTCGGGGGCAGCTGGTGATGGTGTAGGTAAGAACCTGGATGCTGGGGAACGGAACTTGGAGCTGACATTGGTGCATAGGGGAAAGAGGTTTGGGAGGGTGGGGGTTTGGCACGGTAGTGCTCTGCCTGCATTGCTACCATTGACTACATACAGTCTGTTTGGCGCGCAATGAGGTTTATAAGCTGCCTCGTGGTTTTCTTCAGCGTCAACGCCTTTCTCCTGCTTTCTGTTTGCCTCCAGTGATGCATCTTTTCTCTCCATTCCTGCGCATTTTTATTCTCTGTTGCACACTGGTTCATAACTGCCTTCACCAATTCTTCTTTGCTTTTGTTCGGTTTCCTCCTCAGGTTTTGAAGCTTTCTTTCAGTCACTGATAAGACCAGCCCAGGACTACTCAAGGTCACTGTAAAAATACAGCAAATGATACATTTTAAGAGAACTTCCATTGTGTATAATCTGAAGTTATTTTAAAGTCTCACAAGCATTCCTCACACATTTCAGCAACTGCTAGAGAATTCACAGCCTCCCAGAAATGGTAATGGTAATTAACCCTGGGGTTTCCTTCCGCGGTCTGCTCGAGCAGGGTGCTTCTTGCTTCATGGCTAGGCTGCTTGATGTTAAACGCAGCAGTGCCATGTCCCTCAGGAATTAACCCTGGAGTTTCCTTCCGCGGTCTGCTCGAGCAGGGTGCTTCTTGCTTCATGGCTAGACTGCCTGTTTCGGGGCTTTGTTAACCCTGGGGTTCCTGGGGTTCCTGCCTGCCGCGCTATGCAGTTGGGGAAACCAGCGCTGAAACACTCCCTCCATTTCCCACAGGAGTTAATACTTGAAGATATCTCCCTTCTGCGGGTTACCAAAGAAGCAAGGGAGGGTCTCCTACAACAATGCGGATTCCGCCCGGGTCCTTATGCAGCGTGCCTCTGTGCAAGCATGGTTCCCCCACCCCTTCTGGAACAGTGGCGTGGACAAGTTAGCCTGAATGGGACAGGGACCACAATGGCTCTCCCTTTAAACTTGGTCACGTGAATTGCCTATGATCTTGCAGAAACTTTTGAAGAGATTACAGAGGCAGATTACTGCGACGTGATAGACCACATCAATGGGATATTCCATGTCTAGGCATGCAGGCATGCAGCCATACCATCCCCCCTACTCTCCCAAAACCTTTGCATTGCAATAAAAGCTGCTTACCTGGGACCTGCTCCTGTGATTCTTCTGCACCAAGTTCCAGGGGCTGCGACTGGCTAGCTTCCTCCTGGCTTGAGAAGAGCTCCTGACTGCATGCCTCCTCCGGGCTGGCTTCCCCCACCACAGTAGCCTCACTGTCTGCCTCCCCCTCCCCCTCCTCTACCTGCTCTGAACTGTCCATCGTGGTCCTTGGATTTACAGAGGGGTCACCCCCATAAATCGCATCCAGCTCCTTGTAAAACCGGCAGGTCGTGGGGGCACTGCCGGATCTGCGGTTCCCCTCACGTGCTTTGCAATAGGCACTCCGGAGCTCCTTTACTTTTACCCTGCACTGCACCACGTCACGCTCATGGCCCCTTTCCATCATGGCTCTCGATACCTGGGCAAAGGTATCATAATTCTTATGGCTAGAGCGCAGCTGTGCCTGCACAGATTCCTCCCCCCAAACACTGATGAGGTCCATCAGCTCGCCATTGCTCCATGCTGGGGCTCGTTTGCCACGTGGAGGCATGGTCACCTGTAAAGATTCACTGATTGCATTCCATACCTGGCTGAGCAAACAGGAAGGGGATTTTTAAAATTCCCGGGGCATTTAAAGGGTGGGTCACCTGAGGCCAGGGAAGTAGAGTCTGACCTGATGAGCAGAGTGGCTGAACAGGCATTCTGGGATACATCCTTATACCCTGGAGGCCAATCACAGCGCTGGTGTGTGGCCACACTTGATGACCAGCGCTGCAGAACCAGCGCTGGAATCCTTATTCCCCATGCTGAGTGAGGTGTACGGCCAGCGCTGCAGCCAGGGAGTTGCAGCGCTGGAAGTGCCTTGCAGGTGTGGCCACTTACTAATTGCAGCGCTGGTGGAGGCTTTCCAGCGCTGCAAATCGCCAGTGTAGCCATACCCTCAGCATTGCAACACCCGAGTCCCTGCATGGATCGCACCCTGTGCAACCAGTCACCTCTCCGCAGAGCACAGCTGAGAAATTCCTGATGCGCATTGGTGTGTACAGGTCAGAGAAAGAGCAAAGACTGGATCGTGACACATACAGTAAAACCCAAACTCTCCTCCTAGGCACGGTATTCCCTGTGTGGGTTGGGGGGACACAACAAAGTCAGGAAGCAAATCCCATGACTCTGCCCACAACAACTGCAGCTGGGACAATGTGGATAAATCTGATAATTTTCATACGACTTTACATTGTGCCTCTTCATATAACCTTGTAGTGTGTCTACCCACGTGTGACCTCTGTTTTCATGAGACTTTGTATCAAAGCCTCATATAGAAACTTTGTGTTAAGTCCTGGTATAATATTATAGTCCCTAAGGATAGTTAAAGTAGAAGAAATGTCTTTTTGCTAGGAGTAAAATAAGATCTTCCCCACCCCCACTCCCTTAATCAATTGCCCTGTTGAATGAACGAGGTGTGAATGAATAAAGGGTGGAAGGCAGCACCTCCAGACAGCAGTAACCCTTGGAGAGGGGGTGGAAGCCAGACCCAAGGACAATAACACTTGTCAAGTGGAGCAGACATATTGACAGCCTGGGGGGTTAGAAGCAAGCTCCTTCTTTTGAAAGCATTAGGACAACACCCAGAAGAAAGCAGCACAAAGGACCAATGGACACAGATACAGATTTTGAATTTTTAATCTGGTACAGTTTTGCATAAGAGGGAAGCTGCTATAAATGTAAGGTGTCTTGCACAGGACCCCGGGTCTCGTCTTGTCAACATGGGAGCATCGAGCTGGATCAGCAGAAGCCCGGCTCCACCCCATCTAACTCACCTGGCCAGTGCAGTTAAGGGGAGAAACTAGTTGGTAACAACAACAAGATGGAGTGTGCGTGTGTGCAAATGCATGAATGTAATATATATATCATATGCATATGACACAATGTTAATTAATACATGTATTACTAATAAATGTGGTATTTTGCCTTATCCCCCCGAAAAGATCCTGTGCACTACTTTAAGTACAACATTAAAGTGGAACAAACAAGAAAAATTATCTGTAATGTTTTATTTACAGTAAGTAGGTGGAAAGCAGGAAGGTAAAAGGTGCAAAGAAGGAACTCTAATAACCACAGCATATGGGAAAGAGATTCCCCAGCTACTGAGAACAGTTTTCTTTATGGCACTAAAATAGCACCAGTGGCCAGGGATTAATATAGGGAATTAATGAGTTGCAGTCTCACTTTCAGTAATGTAATAAATCTCTGTCCTGCTCACGTTCCCTTTCCTTTCATACTGTCCTTTTCTATTCATTATTGTTCTAGCCTCACATTCCATCCCTGTTTATTTCCCTGTGTCTCTCCTCCCTGTCACAGATCATCCCCCTCGGCTGCTCCCTTCTTTCCCTGATCTTATCCCTTCCCCCCCCGTGCTGAACCTGGGCTGGGAGACCCCAATGAGAACTAAGGACACAGATCTGTACAAAGTTTCAGAGTGGCTACCATGTTAGTCTGTATCAGGAAAAACAATGAGGAGTCCGTGTGGCACCTTATAGATGAACAAATTTATTTGGGCGTAGGCTTTCATGGGCTAAAATCCACTTCATCAGATGCATGGAGTGGAAAATATAGTAGGAAGATATATAACACATTATATGAAAAGATGGGAGTTGCCTTTCCCAGTGGGAGGTTGAGACAAATCAATTAAAGTGGGCTATTATCAACGGGATGAAAAATCACTTTTGTAGTGCCAATCAGGGTGGCTCATTTCAAACAAGAAGGTGTGCGTAACAGTAGGGGCAAATTAGCATGGGGAAATTAGGGGTTTTTTTAGTTCTTGTAGTGACCCATCCACTCCCAATCTTTATTGAGGCCTAATTTGATGGTGTCCAGTTTGCAAATTAATTCCAGGTCTGCAGTTTCTCGTTGGAGTCTGTTTTTGAAGGTTTTTTTGTTGAAGAATTGCCACTTTTGCATAGAGACTGTCTGGTTTGGCCAATGTACATGGTAGATGTGCAGGTGAACAAGCCCCTCATGGTGTGGTTGATGTGGTTAGGTCCTATGATGGTGTCACTTGAATAGATATGTGGACAGAGTTGGCAACGGGTGTTTGTCTCTGTCTGAGGGAGTGGAGCAAATGCAGTCTACAGCCCCCAGCCGTCACCTTCAGCCCCCAACTAAAACCTCTCCAGCACATCTTCAAAGATCTACAACCTATCCTGAAAGATGATCCCTCACTCTCACAGACCTTGGGAGACAGGCCAGTCCTCACTTACAGACTGCCCCACAACCTGAAGCAAATACTCACCAGCAACTATACACCACACAATAAAAACACTAACCCAGGAACCAATCCCTGCAACAAACCACCTGCACATCTACCAATGTGATATATGCCATCATGTGCCAGCAATGCCCCTCTGCCATGTATATTGGTCAAACTGGACAGTCTCTACACAAAAGAATAAATGGAACAAACCAGACATCAAGAATTATAGCATTAAAAAACAGTCGGAGAACACTTCAACCACCCTAGACACTCAATAACAGACTTAAAAGTTTGAAATATATGTTCCATTCTAAGCATCTGATGAAGTGGGTTGTAGCCCATGAAAGCTTAAGCCCAAATAAATTTGTTAGTCTCTAAGGTGCCACAAGTACTCCTTGTTGTTTTAGATCTGTACAAAACGCTCCCTGCTGTTGCTTCACCACAACTTTCCCAAACCAGATTGATTCATGCTGTGTCCCCACCACCCCCACCTCTGCCTGTCCCCTGCCCAGTTGCTAGTTCTGCCCCCTGCCCAGCCCCCACCTCTGCCCCTCGGGGCCCCTCTGCCCCTCCTGCAGCTCCAGGGGTTGTTCTTCCTTCCCCTTCCCCCTCCCATCCCTGGGGCTGAATAGAGGGAGGGGGAGGAGCTTCCAGGGACCATAGAGATGAGGAGCCAGGGACTGGGTAGATAGGAGTCCTCCAAGATCATAGAGACTGGGGTCCATGAGGCTAGAGAGCCTGATTTCCGGTTCCCCTCTGCTGTGTGTCTCAGGGTCACAGGCTGAGCCGGGATTCCCACCACACCCGGAGCCAGGGTCGGATTCTCTCCTCAGGGACGGAGCCCGGCTGGAAAGTGAAGATCAGGGCCTCGTCACCAGCATCGATAAATGTCACCTGCCCCCGGTCACAGTCCAGACAAACCCGGATCCTGCTGGGGACCCGGCTCAGGGGCAGGGGGGTCGCAGGGGAGGTGAGAGCCCGGAACTGACTCCAGTCCCGCTACACAGCCCAGATCCCCCCTTCTGGGCTACGGCTGATCTCTCCCTTCCTCCCCACAGACTCTCTGGCCACCCCCACAGCCCAGCCTCCCTCACCCCTCACCTCCACCTCCCAGCAATGTCTCCCCGAGGTGAATCCCTCACAGCCCAGAACACACGGCTCAGTGTCAAATCTCTCAGGGTTCCTGGGCAGATCCTGCCATGTGTCTCCCTATCTCACACTTTTCCGATCCTCAGACAGGATGAGTTGGGGATGAGCCGTGTCTGGATCCAGAGTCACATTCACTGGGGAAAGAGAGAATCAGAGCGTTGATTATTATCAGACAATAACTAATGACATTAGACACTGAGATTCAAAAAGTTGAAGCTTTAGAACTGTTAAAATTGTCTGTGAGCAGGTAAGTCTCCTCCCTCCCCCAGCAGCACCCCCAGGGCAGTAACTCAGTGCCGCCCCCACCACCACAGGGACTGAGGCTGAAAGTCCATCTGATGGCAGCTCAGGGTCCTGTGGAATGTGCTGGGAGCCACACCTGCGCAACTCCACTAATTAGGTGGGTGGCCCTTCATTCTCTCATGTACAGCCACTCAGGCACGCACCTTTAGAGGGAACTATCCACAGACCACCTGAATGGAGCTCGCAGACCACTGGTGGTCCATGGACCACAGTTTGAGAACCTCTGAATTAGGGAACATGCTCATTTAAAGTTGCACAATGATCCCTTATAACGTTGTTTAGCAGCCACCTGCTTTGTCCACTGCTTGCAGAAAGAGCAGCCTGTTGGAACTAGTGGTGAGGGCTTGGAACCAGGGTGGACCGGCAGCCTCACAACAGCTCCCCTGAGCTCCCGGTGTGGCCTTGGAGCTATTCCCGGGAACCTCCTGCTTGCAGAGGGTGCGGGGGGGGGGGAGGGGTGCTGATGTCAGGGTGTCCTCCTCCCCTGCTCTTGCCCCCCATCTCCACAGAGCAGGTGAGAGGACACGACAGGACTCAGGACAGAGGGAGCTTGCTGGCAGCAGCTGCTGTCTCAACTTGCCAATCCACTTAAAAAGGCAATATAGTTAGCGTCGGGTCAGCGTACTTTAAAGGGGCAATGCGTGTCTCTCACACACAGGGTGTGTGTCTCTGTCTCTCTCTGCCATGTTGTCTCCCCTCCCTCCATTCGTGCAGCCTTGTAGCATGTGAGGCTACATTAGCAACAATGTGTTAACTCTTGAGGGCTCAGCCGAGTGCTAGTTCCTCATTTAGCAGTAAGGCATTCCCTGGGAAATAGCCACCCTCTGACTCCACCACCTCCACAAAGCTTCGCAATCATCACTACTGTGTACAGTATTCAATTGTTTAAAACTTATCCTGTGTGTGTCTGTCTGTCTGTCTATCTATCTATATAAAAATAAAGTATAGTGTTTTGTCTGGCAAAAAAAAAATCCCTGGAACCTAACCCCCCTCCCCCATTTACATTAATTCTTATGGGGAAATTGAATTTGTTTAACATCTTTTTGCTTAAAGTAGAATTTTTCAGGAACAGAACTACAATGTTAAGTGAGGAGTTACTGTATATTTTTTAAAAATGTAAAAATGTGAGGGCTTGAGGGTGGGGCTGGTGATGAGAGGTTTAGAGTGTGGGAGGGGGCTCAGGGCTAGGGCAGAGGGCTGGGGTGAGAGCTGGGGATGAGGAGTTTGGGGTGCAGGCAGGCCAGAGAGGACTCCCCCCTCCCCCAGCCCTTTCTTCGCAGGCAGCAGCAAGCTCTGGGGGAGGGGCCCCCCACATCCCTCCAGCACCATGCTCACCTCACACCACTGTCAGTGCATGTGCTCCTAGGGCTCCTCTCAGGTCCAGGAAGTCCCCTCGCCTCCCCTGTGGTGGGGGCAGGGGAGGGGTTGCCATCACATGTGTGCCTGCTCCCCTGCTGCTGCCCCTCACTGTAGCCTCACTCGGGGTGGGGGCTGGGGCTACCCCTTGTCCAGCGTGGGGCAGGAGCGGTGACTGCAGGCGGGAGGGTCCCCCCAGAAAATGAAAGGGTCCGAGGGGGAAAGGCAGGCTCAGGATCAGTCTGCCCTGGCAGTAGTGGTGGGGGGTACTAGGACCCTATGGCGGCAGTTGATGCCTACGTGGAGCTGCAGGGACTCTTTGGGGCCTGGGAGAGGCACAGGGGCAGCAGGCGGGGACGGGAGAGAGACCTGGCCCTGAACACTAGTGAGGCCTGGCCCTGAATATTGCTGGAGCCCGGGCACCACGGGCCCATATAATTCGCTGCCCCTGCTGGAGGCGTGCCCGTTCTGGCAGGACGGTTGTTCTCAGTGGTACCCCAGCGCATCAAGTGACAGTCTCAAAGGGGTCTCTGTGACTGAACCTGCCACAGGGGTGGACGTTTTTTGTTGCTCGGGGTCCCACACAGCATTTAGCCCCATGATCTCCTCTAGTGCAGGCCGGCAGCATCTGAGTTTAACCCCTCATGGAGCAGCACAGGAGTTCAGAATCCCTGTGGGAAACCTCATCTCCCTGCTGGGCCTAGGGCCTGTATTAAGGAGTCTTTTCCCCCTAATCTCTGCACTTCATCACTGGTCAGTGCTGCTGAAAGGGGCAGAGTAGCTAGTTGTTAGGGCACTGAACTGGGCCTTGGAAAACCAGGTTTTTATATCCAGCTCTGCCACGGATCTGCTGAGTCACCGTGGACAAGTCACTTCCCCTCACTGTGCCTCAGTTTCCCCTCCCACCCTTTGTCTGTCTTGTCCAGTTGGACTGTAAATGGCTCAGGGCAGGGATTGTCCTTCACTGGGTTTTGTGCAGGGTCCCCCACAATTGAGGTCAGAGCTCATCTGGGGTCTGTAGGGGATGCAAATAACAATAAACACTGTGATACAACCAGTAATACCAGCCACAGCTCATAATTCCCCCACCAGCTTTCATACAATGAAGGCTACACACATCTGAACGACACAGTTCACCATTAACCTGTAATTAACATCCAAAGTTATCACCCATTAGACTGGACAGCAACTTGATACCTTGTACTCCTGGGCAGCCTCCTGTATGGGAACCACTGTGTGAGCGCGGTGAGCCCGGGATCTGTCGCACACCTCACAGATGGATGTTTGATCCTCTTCACAGAACAGTTTCAGAGTCTCCTGGTGTTCCCCCCACACCCCACCCCCTCCTGTTCCCTTTGCTGCCTGTAAACTCAGTTGCTTGGCGATTTCTAGGACATTTTCCAACTGCCTGTTGGGCCTGAGGTTTCTCTTTTGCACAGTTTCTCCGCACTGAGGGCAGGAGGCGGCTGTATCGGATCCCTCCCAGCACTGGCTGATGCAGGCTCGGTAGAGATTGTGCCCACACTCCCGACTGACTGGTTCTTTGAAATACTCCAGACAGACAGGACATGTAGCTTCCTCCTGGAGACTTTTCCACGGGGTTCTCTGCGGCCATGGCTCCCTCTGGGCAGTGGAACAGGAACAGTTTCACTTTCCTGATGTCAGGAATGTAGGGGCAGGTTAGTGATGGGGATGATTTACCAGCACTGATGGTGAAAAAAATCTAAATAAAAACAAAAATCAAAAGTCTTGCCCCTCAACTGCCCCAGCCAGGCCCCCACAATGCACCCCACACTGCCAGAGCCAGACTCTCAGGCCTTCACCCCACTCTGTCCCAGTCAGGGCCCCATGTACCCCTAACACCCCAGCCCAAGCTAGTGCCCCCCTCCTCATTCTGCATTCAAATACCTCCCCCCATGCACTCAGGGGTCCCCCTCAAGCAACAGCTCTCTGTGCCCCCCAGAAATCCCCACAGCCAATGTCCCCCTTGCCTCTCTCAGCCCCCCTCCACACAACACCACCAGTCCAATATGCCTACCAACCAAAACCAAGAGAAAGACAGATCAACACAAAGGACAGAACTTTTAGTTTTTTTTTAAGTGGGGGGAGAGGCGACCCGAGGTACCGCCAGTACACACCCAGAGCAGACCCCCAGTAGACCCTACCCCCAGCTGGTGCACCCCAGATGACCAAAGACTGACCAAGAATTAGCACAGGACAGTGGGTGCCACTCCCCTCCCTCAACGAACCCCATAGAGCCACCCCTCCCCCCATCCCCATCCCAGCCAATGCCCCGCAACTCCCTCAAACCCAGCTGCAGCCTTTGCCAGCCCCTCCCCCACACAGCCTGGGAGTTCCCCTCCCCGCAACTGCTCCCCTACTGGTGCACAGCAACTGCCAGGTGAGCAGGGCAAGGGCAGGTACATCGATGCTGCCCCACTACAGCTACCGCTGTTCCTCCCTGCAAACCACAACCCCCAACCAACAACCTCCCTGCAGTGAGCCAGGTACAGCCACGTAGGGGCGGGGGAGTGCAGGCGTGGGGCAGCCAGCAGCCCTCCCCGGCCCCGCATCAAAGAACAAGTCAAGGTCCCTGCACACGAGCCAGGCGCCCGCAGCAGCCGCATGGCGCCGCAGAAGGCTCAAGGACCGGGGCCAGCAGCAGCCAGGGGATTGTGAAAGCGAAACCGAAACCAAAAATCGCGCAGGCGCAGTAATGACCCTTTAAAGCTTTTTTAAAGCCGATTGGGTAACCGGGAGCCAATCACGCTCTCGGGAGGGAAATTAAAAACCAACCAACAGAAGAGGCAGAAGCCCCGCCCCCAGGGGCGGCCTCAGAACCGGCAACATTCGCTGCACGAGAGAAGCCGCGCGAGGCCGGCCGGGCTCTGCCTTGGCAGCTCCTGCAGCAGCCGCCGGGTGTTTCCCTTCCTGGGACTGACTCGGCTGCTGCTGAGCGGGGAGGAGCCCCCGGGAACATTGCAGCCTGCAGGCGTTTGTGCGACATGTGCCCCCGGGCCCTGTGGCTGGGGGGCATCCCCCTATGGTGATGGTAGGGTGACCAGATGTCCTATTTTATAGGGACAGTCCAGATTTTGGGGTGTTTTTTTTATATAGGATCCTATTACAGCCCACCCCCATCCTGATTTTTCAACCCTAGGTGATGCCCTTGAAGGAGCAGAGTCTGTGTGTCTGGGGAGAGAGAACCAGTATTCATTGATATATTAATTATATGTCACTGCCACTTTTATGCATTTTTTCCTGATTTTATTGAGTTAAATGTTCACAATTGCACAAAACTCTGGGTTTAGCATTTCCTTCCAATTGTTCTCAATTTCAGTTTTCACAGTTGTGGGAAATTATGGGGGGATACATCAATAGCGAGTCAGACCCCCATGATTTAATGTCAGTAGATTCAAAAAGCTGAAGCTTTATAACTATGAAAACACAGATGGTCGCATTACCTGTCAAAAGATACAGAGTCACTATCCTTCAATCAAACACAAATAAGTTCTGAAGCAGCCTTGTTCTTACTTTGCGTATCTCCATTTATCATTTATTATCAATTGAAATATTTTATTCATTGGTCTGTGTGTAGACAGCAAAAGCAACGTTTGCCAACATTTATGAATAAAAGCTCATTCTACTAAGCCTGGTGATAACAGAGCTTTTAGCCTGCGAGTTTATTAAGTTGGAATCAGTGTTTTCAAGACACAATTCTCGTTTACACTAACGCTGCTTTGGCTCAGTGGAAAGGAGCTGCAGCATCACAACTTCATGATTTTATCATGAGTTTTATAATATTTGGTGTGTTTGATGAAGCCCCAGCTCCTGGAAGCATGTGAGGAGGTGAGACTCTCAGCTTTTGTTTTCTAAGCAAAGAAAGTATCTAGCTCTCTTTGTTGCAGAAAAAAACATAACAATTTCACCCCAGTGCAGTCAGGGCTCAAGCATAATTTTTTCAGGCCCATTACAAACTTATAACTCAGGCCCCCTCCCACACGTGGTAATGGGGGTTGCAGCCTGGGCTGGGCCCCCAGGGTCTCCGGCCTTGGTAAAGTGTATCCTTCTCCCCCCCTCCAATTTGGGGCCCCTGAGTGCAGTCTAAACCTCTGAGAAACCAAAAGGCAAATAAAATAATACTAATATTTACTAGTTATTATGATTAAATCTCATGATTTTGGGGGGCTGGCCTGATTTAAGATTTTTAAATGCCTGGGGTTGGCAATGCTGTGCCAGTGAGAATTCACACCATAAATCTCTCTCAGTTACCCAAGGGAATCCCCTAAATGAGCGTCATCATTGATCTAACACAGCACAGTGAACAGAAAGGGGAACAGACACCGAGGACAAGCTATGGGAACGGACACAGAGATGGTCTGTGGGCCCCAACCAGGACATGAGCAGAGTCCCCCCAGGCCCAACAACAGCAATTCCGGGCCCCAGGGCAGAACAGTCAATGGGCCCCCACTGGTGCCCACATGCACAAGCTGCGCCCATGTGGACTCCATCTGCCTGACATTTGGGCGGTGCTGCGCCTGCGCTGGCTGGTGCCCAGTGAGCTGTCAACTGCGCTGCTGGGGGCTCTTCCGGCATGGCCAGGGCTTCCACATGCCCACCCGCCTGCCTTCGCTCCTGCCACTAGTACCACCCCACGCGCCAGAGGTGCTGACTTTTGGTGCCCCATCCTGGCTCCTCCCCCTTCCCCAAGGCCAAGCCCCCACTTCACCCCACTCCACGGCTTCCTGCCCCTGCTCTGCCCCCTCCCCCAGGTCCCCTCCCCTGACAGCCTCCTTCTACCCACTGCTCACTCCTTTCTGCCCCCTCCTGCCTTAAGGGTGAGGTGTGTGTGTCTGGGGGGGCTCAGTCTGTCCCCAAAGCTCACAATTTTCAGCATATTTATACACTTCTTTCATACTCTAGTTATTGAATGTGTGTCTATCACTGGTATCACGCAATGTCATTATTAAAATAGCAGTGAACTACAGCATTACATTACCATGAATTACAGTGTATTAAAATCATTACACTCAGCTACAAGCTGCCTCCACTGACACCCCTGTGTAAAGACACTGTGTTCACTCTGTGCCTCACCCCAGCTTAGCGCCTGGTTGGGAGCTGAGGGCCACTGATGGCTGTGGGAAGAAGGTGGATGGGAGACACAAGCAGTGGGGAGTTTTCCCCCTTCTCCTTTCCTATCGCTCTCCCTGCCCCTTTCCCTCGCTCTTGTTTCTTTTCTAAGTCCTTGCTCCCCTTCTTGATGTTTCCCCCTTCTTGCTTCCCACCCATGCAGGGGCGGCATCTTATATGGGCTCGACGTGCTTAATCACCAGGAATATTCAAGGCTGAGGGCTCTGCTCCACCAATATTTGGAGCTGGGTTTCTCCCCTGCCCCCACCTCTGAGCTTCCCTGCCTGAAAGAAAACAACCAGTGCCTCTCTCCCTTGTTTGTGCTGCTTCTGCCTAAGGCTATAGAGATCAGTGGCTGGCAGCCTCTTGGAGCGGTGGGTGGGGGGGAGAGGGAGAGAGAAGGAGGAAGGAGGCACACAGGTGCTTGGGAGCTCTCTCCCCCGCCCTGGCACCCAGGGGCAGCAGCAGGGGTGGGGAGGCCACCCATGATGGCAACCCCCCACCCCCGTGTGATGAACTGGGAATGTTCTTAATGTTTTCTCTGAATACTGTGTTGGTGCCTCAGTGTCCCCTATGCAGTTCTTAAGTATCCAGGTGGTGGAATAAGGGTGTGTGATTGCTACAGAGCAAAGGTGCCAGCTGAAGGTGTTGGCGACAAAGAGGTCAGGTGAGCTCCTGGCCCGGGAAAGAAACTGAGCAGAGAGGAGTGGCTTGAGGGGGTTTGGGAGTCTGGAGCTGGCTGGGGACAAGGAGTGAAGTGCAGACAGGGCGGGTCTGGCTCACTGCGCCCAGAATGGACCCTGTACCTACAAGCTCTGTGTTAGACCGTGTTCCTGTCATCGAATAAACCTCTGTTTGACTGGCTGGCTGAGAGTCACGTCTGACTGCAAAGTGGGGGGGCAGGACCCTTTGGCTTCCCCAGGACCCCACCAGGGCGGGCTCGCTGGGGGAAGCGCACAGAGGGGCAGAGGATGCTGAAGGCTCCAAGGAGAGACCCAGGAGGTGAAGACATGTGAGCTTCTTGCCCTGAAAAAGTCTGCTCCGAGGGAGAGGAGGCTCCCCAGAGTCCTGCCTGGCTTGGTGGGGAGCAGTTCCAGAGCATTACCTGGGGACTCCATGACACCCGGTACCCACCATAGGGGAAGCGAGTGGGCTTTCTGGACCTAAGAGAGTCCCTAGGAGCATGTGCCTTGACTGTGGTCCAGAGTGAGTGTGCTGCGGACGGGGGAGAGGAGGGGTCCCTCCCCTGGAGCTTGCTGCTGCTGGTAACGGGGGGGGGGGGGGGAGTCCTCTCTGGCCCGAGCCTTGGGGCAGCCTGTCTGCATCCCAAGTTCCTTATCCCCAGCCCTGCCTCACCCCAGAGCCTGCGCCCCCCAGCACCCCAACCCTGAGCACCCTCCTGCACTGTGAAACCCTCATCCCCAGCCCCACCCCAGAGCCCTCACCTGAGGGGAAAAACGTGCAACTTAAACTTGGTGGTCAGTTTGGAGTATCGTTGTGTTTAGCACAATACTTGATTATTTTACACCCCTTTAAAGTATATAGTCATATACAGGTGTTACAAAGTGGGAATGTTCTTAATGGTTTCTCTGAATACTGTGTTGGTGCCTCAGTTTCCCCTATGCATTTCTCAAGGATCTAGATGGTGGGATAAGGGGCTGTGATTGTTGTAGAGCCCTAGAGTGCCAGTGTGATGCCATCTGCACAGAGAATGGCCGAAACCCTTTCTCCGGGCAACTGATGGCCTGGGCCGCACTCCTGCAAGCTGCCAACTGAAGGTGTTGGAGAACAAAGAGATCAGGTGGCCTCCTAATGCCTGGAAAAGAGACAAAGGCCAGAGGAGGGAGTGTCGGTGCCTGTGCGGACTTCCGGGAAGCACATGGTGTGGAAGGGGATGCTGGGATGCTTTGGAACCACTCCTTCAAAGCCAGTCAGGACTCTGGGGGAGCCTCCTCTCTCTGAGCAGACTGTCTCCAGGGCAAGAAGCTTACACCTTCCTGGGTCTGACCTCGGAGCATTCAGCCCTTTCACACCGTGCGCTTTCCGCAGCGAGTCTGCCCAGGCAGGTCCTGGGGCAACCAGAGGTCCCTGCACCCCAACTCTGCAGTCAGACGTGACTCTCAGCCAGCCGGTGAAACAGAAGGTTTATTAGACGACAGGATCACAGTCTAAAACAGAGCTTGTAGGTACAGAAAACAGGACCCCTCAGTCAGGTCCATCTTGGAGGGTGGGGAGCCAAGACCTAAGTTCTGGGTCTCTCCCCATTTCCCCAGCCAGCTCCAAACTGACACTCCCTCCTCTAGCCTTTGTCTCTCTTCTGGGAAAGGAGGCCACCTGATCTCTTTGTCCCCAACACCTTCAGTTGGTACCTTGCAGGGGAAACTGAGGCACCCACACAGGATTCAGAGAAAACATTAAGAACATTCCCACTTTGTCACAACAGGTGCAACAAAATATAATACCGTATATTGAAGCAGGCAAGTGCTGCTCCTGACTTTCCACTTTTAATTGACCCTTGTAATCTTGTGGTGCCGACGCATTGTAGCTTCATTTTATATCGGCTTACAGGGTGAGAGCAGGGGGACCACCATTTTGGGCACCACCAAAAATTATACAAACCTGCCGCCTATGCACCCATGTCCATTTTCTCATGTCTCTCTGCTCCCCATCTCCTGGGGGCTCTGTCTAGTGCCCACTCCCACCCACCCACTCAAAACAGCAGAGGAGGTTCCCCCTCCTCAGGTAGGAAGGGTGGCCTAGTGGCTCAAGCACAGGCCTGGGGTTCAGGTGTGCTGGGTTTGATTCTCTGCTCTGCCACTGACTCCCTGCTTAGCCTTGGGAAAGTCACTTCACCCTTGTGTACCCTAGATCCAACCTGCCACGTGGGGCTAATGCTGACCCTGCCTCCGAGGCTGAATCCCTTCATGGCTGTGTGGTGAGGGGGGAGCTGGAGATACCAAGGTGAGTAGTTTGGGCTGAATTTCGCCACAGCCGGAGAGTGAGAGCCAGCTCCACACCGAGGGCATGGGAGAGAGAGGGACTCAGCTGTCAGAGCTTCTGCCCCCCACCCCACCCTGCATGGTTCCTGCTGGAGTCCAGGGCTTCAACTACTCACTCTGCCCAACCCCCCACCCAACTACCACGGTCCAGGGCTTCTTCTCCCCACCTCTGCTCAGTGCGGCTCCTGCCAAGGTCCAGTGCTTTTCCTTCCACTAATGTGCCACTGCACTAGGAGCCCTGCAGCCTGCTGGGGTGATTTCAAAGGGCCTGGGGCTCCCAGCTGCTGCCACCATCACTACCAGGCATTGGCAGCTGCTGCAACTCGAGGCGCCAGACATCAGACGGTGGGTTCCTGTTTGTGGGTTGCTAAGCAGAGAGACACACCCCTCTGAAGCCCAGATATAGGCACCTAACTGTGAGAGGGGTGTGACTTAGGACACCCCTTCCCCCCTTGTCGGCATCAGTAAAATCCAAACTCTCTTCCCAGAGGCACAATATTCCTTGCAGCTGGGACATTAAAGTGGAACAAACAAGAATTATTGTTTGTAATGTTTTATTTACAGTAAGTTGCTGGAAAGTAGCAAAGTAAAAGGAGCTAAGAAGGAGCTTTAATAACCACAGCATGGCCAGGAGATCCCCAGCTACTGAGAACAGTTTTCTTTATGGCACTAAAATTGCACCAATGACCAGGAATTAATATAGGGAATTAATGAGTTACAGTCTCACTTTCATAAACATGTAATAAATCTCCCCGTCCCGCTCATGTTCCCTTTCCTTTCGTACTGTCCTTTTCTAGTCATCATTGTTCTAGCCTCACTTCCCACCCGTTTATTTCCCTGTGTCTCTCCTCCCCGTCACAGATCATCCCCCTCCGCTGCTCTCTTCTTTCCCTGATCTTATCCTGAGGCTGCAGAGAGGGCGGGGGAGGTGCTTCCAGCGGCCATAGAGATGAGGAGCCAGAGGCTGGGTAGATGGGAGTCCTTCAGGGTCATAGAGACTGGGGTCAATGAGGCTAGAGAGGCTGATTTCCGGTTCCTGCCTCTGCTGTGTGTCTCAGGGACACAGTCTGAGCCGGGATCCTGGCCCCACCCCGAGCCAGGGTCGGATTCTCTCCCCAGGGATGGAGCCCGGCGGGAAAGTGAAGATCGGGGCCTCGTCACCAGCATTGATAAATGTCACCTGCCCCCGGTCACAGTCCAGACAAACCCGGATCCTGCTGGGGGCCCGGCTCAGGGGCAGGGGGGTCACGGGGGAGGTGAGAGCCTGGAACTGACCCAGCCAGTGCTGCACAGCCCAGATCCCCCCCTCAGGGCTAGGGCTGATCCGTCCCTTCCTCCCCACAGACTCTCTGGCCACCCCCACAGCCCAGTATTGCCCAGCCCTCACCTCCACCTCCCAGCAATGTCTCCCCGAGGTGAATCCCTCACAGCCCAGCACACACAACACAGTGTCAAATCTCTCAGGGTTGTCGGGCAGTCGCTGCCACGTGTCTCCCCGTCTCACACTTTTCCGATCCTCAGACAGGACGAGTTTGGGATGAGCCGTGTCTGGATCCAGAGTCACATTCACTGGGGAGAGAGAATCAGAGCATTAGGGGCAGAGCTCAGCCCTGGGGAGTCTGGGGCCGTTTCTCACACTCCCCAGCAGCCCCATTCAGGCTGGGACAGTCCCAGATCCCAGGGAACTGCCTCTCTCCTGGACACCTGAGAGTACGTCTAGACTACCCGCCGTATCGGTGGGTAGTAATTGATTGAGATGCGATATATCAATCCCCGAACGTGCTCCTGTTGACTCCGGAACTCCACCAGCACGAACTGCGGTAGCGCAGTCGACAGGGGGAGCTGCGGACGTCGATCCCACGCCGTGATGACGAGAGGTAAATTGATCTAAGATACTTCGACTTCAGCTATGCTATTCACGAAGCTGAAGTTGCGTAACTTAGATCGACCCCCCACCCCCACCCAGTGTAGACCAGCCCTGAGACTGAGCAGAGATGTCACTGCAGCTCCTCAGTCTTTGTAACAGGTCCCACTTCATTAGTTTCTCATTTATCACAGAGGCTTCAGCTCCCACATCCCGCTGCTGGTGTTGCCCCATTCCCAGCAGCACAGACACAGCCAGGAAGGTGTCAGAAGTTTTTATTGAGGGAGCAGAAGTGGCAGGTACCAGCTTTAAACCACAGAGGGAAGCTCCCTCCCCTAATGCAGCCTCCACTCCCAGGCCAGGGAACAGAGAGGAAGGTGCAGCAATGGGGAACAGCCACTTAAGACCAGAGAGTAGGAGGTGTCACTGGGTGGGGTAGCGCCATCTCCAGCCTAGAGAGAGAGGAGGAGCTGACAGTCTCACAGGCAGAGCATCTCCCCAATCCAGGAAGCAGGGAGCGGTTCCAATGGGAGAGCCCAGCCCTGCCCAGAGGAAAGGCAGGAAGTTGGAGAAGAGCGATGGGGGACCCCCTGCACCGGGGTGAAGCAGAGGGATGTGGCAGGGAGCTCTGTTTGCGTGTGACTCAGTTAAGAGTGTTTCTGTTCATCAGAATGGGGATGAACTCAGCACTAAGGGTGGTGTCAGGACTCTTTTTGTGTCCCTGCCCCCTCCATGGCCCTGACTGAGGCCCCCTGGCCAGGCTGGGAGACTTGCCCGCTATGGAGAGCCCCTGACACTCCACCTGCCCTGGACATGGGTCCATGGGCCTTTGGCAGCAGTCCCCAGCCCATGTCCCCACTCCCCGGGGTGCACTACCCTGGGCAGGTGGAGGATCCAGGGCTTCCCAGTGCAGTCCCTGGATGGCAGCCTGGTTCTGGCTTCTGGCCTGGCCAGGGCCTGAGGGAAAGAGGAGCATGGGTGGGGCCATTGAGAGAGGCCAGCACCAGGGCGAGATTGGTGCTGTGGGCAGGGGCTGCACTACACAGAGAGGAGCTGCTCAGCTGCCCTGCCCAAAGCACAGACACTGCCTGCCATGCTCCACCCCTGCCAAGGCTTGCAGTGTGTGTTGGGGGGGCAACGTGGCCCTCTTCCCCCAAAATATGCCCATGCTGAAAAGTGTCCTGGTCATCCCACCTTTAAAAGTGTGTGTGTGTGTGGGTGGGGGACGGGACATGGGCCCCTGGATCTCCTGACCGTTTAATGTGTTATTTTTAGGGCTGTGTGTGTCATGGTCGCTGTCAGTTTGGTTGGTAACTTCAGCTACAATCTCATGAAGACGTTTTCTCTGGAATATTCTCATAATTTAAAGGCAATCTTCACCCGCAGACTCACCCTGTCTGTGTGCTCCAAAGAATTCTCCTCTTTTTCTCTCCAATTCAGACGGCAGAGTGTCTTGCGGGAGAAAGGAGAAGAGAGGTGAGATTTCAGACTTTCATATTCATAAGAGCATCCCCACTCTGAAACTGTTTTATAATTATGACAGAGAGGCCCAGAGACACACTCAGGTATTTAATATAAAAAGGTCTGAAATCTATTTTCCCCTCTCAATCAGGCTTCTCTCAGCAATGGAGCCAGCAGCCTTACAGCCTCACAACTATCCCAGGACAGACAATTTGTAAGAGATTTACTTTTCCCTCCTTATCCCCTCCCTCCCGTCAGACTCCAGTTGGTTTGTCTCATTCACTTACTGCCTTTTGTTGTAACCTAGACCCAGAGCCTGCAAAGACTTTGGCATAAAAGTAACTTTACCCACTTGGGTCCCTTTGACACTAACGGGATGTTCAGAGTTTGTGAAATTCTGGCTCTAATTGTGAGCTGTTGGGTCTGTTTACTCAGCGCCTCTACAGAGAGCAGCACGACGGGACCTCGTCCTCCATAGGCAGAAATGGAAATAATAGTAAAATTATTTTATCAAGGTGGAAATTGAGGTGGGGGAGGGTTGGCTCAAAGGGGCCGATTCCCCCCCGTAACGGGAAAAGGAGAGGGGAGGGGCTATTTGTGACTCTGCTGTTCAGTGCCTGCAGGGGCCGGTGCAGACCTTGGCACAGGCTGAGGAAGTTTTGAAGCCAGCCAGAGTTACATCCCTGTGACAATGGACCCGGGGTGTTTTAGCCACTGTGCAGAGTGTCAGAGGCCCAACTTTACACTGCCCACCTCCCTCTATCTCTCTTCCACCCGCCCTGACCACCCTCACCCCATTCCCAGCCCTCTCAGGAACACACCTTGTGCCTGCAGCTGCTGTGCAGGAGACACAAAAGGCCCCTGTGCTGGAGGGATCCCTGATCATGGGAGAGGGGCTTTCTCCTTCTCTACAGCCCATTTGGCCCAAACTAGCTGCAAACGGGACCAGATCTCAGTGATGGGCTGGATCCGCCTTTGAGAAATGTGCCCCATGGCCGGAGATGGGGCAGTAGACGGGGAGGGCTCTGAGCTATAGAGAGTTCTTTGCCACGTGTCTGGCTGTTGGGTCTTGCCAAAATGCTCGGTATCCAACTGACCATCATATCTGGGGTGAGGAAGGGATTTCCCCCCAAGTCAGATTGACAGAGAGCCTGGGGATTTTTTTCCTTCCTTACTCTGCAGCGTGGGGCGTGGGTCAGTTGCAGATTTAAACTAGGGTCAATGGTGGATTCTGTGTAACTTGTGTAGCGGGGCAGTTACCCTGTTCCTGGGATAAAAGGAGGTAAAAGGTGAAAAGCAGCTGAGGTCGGCTGACTGGGGAGGCAGCCACAGCTGGTGCCACACCCAATTAGGCCACAACTGGCCCTGATCAAAGGGCTGGGAGCTAGGCAGGCAAGAGTCTCACTGCAGGGCTGCCTGGGAGCAGAGCACAAGGTACCTTACACGGAGCAGGGCTGGGGGTGGGGCAGGCAGAGCTGGGGAGCTCTGGCCTGGCAAGTCCCCAGGCTGAGGCCTTGTTAAGGGCCAGGGATGGTACTAGGGTTAGAAAGGCAGTAGGTCCAACCCCTTTGCTAATGATGAGTGGACATTGTGGACTGCAGGCTGACCCAGAGAAAGGGGGCTAGATGACTGGCAGTAACCACTGAGGCAAGGTGGGTTGGGATTCCCCTGGGAGAGGAGACCCAGAGTGTGAGGGTACTGCTGTGGGCAGAACCCCAAGGGAAGGGGCACTGGGGTCCAGGAGGGACATGGGGGGGCCTGAGGCAGGAGAGACTCTGGCCAGCAGTGGGCGCTCTGGAGCTGGAAAGTTAATTCCCTGACTGACCAGCAGGAGGCACCGCACCGCTGAGTGCTCAACCAGTTACACTTGAAATTTTAAAATCATGATTTAAGGACTTCAGTAACTTGGCCAGAGGTTAGGGGTCTATTGCAGAAGTGGGTGGGTGAGGTTCTGTGGCTTGCAATGTGCAGGTGGTCAGACTGGATGATCATGATGGTCCCTTCTGGCCTTATAGTCTTTGAGTCATTTCTTAATTTAACAGCATCATCTAAGTGTGAACAAATTGATCAGCAGCATTCTCTTCTCAGAGGCTCATCCCAATTTCCATTCCTAGATTCCTTCTAGGTACCTTTGAACTTCCCCAGAATGTCCAATAGCAGAATCATTTTCTGGGAGAAATCACTGACTCGCTCTTCCACTTCAGGAGAAATCTCTTCTGGCTGCTGGAACTTCACCTTCTCAGACCTGGAGAGAAACAATTTTACATGATTGTATTTTACTGTGTGACTCATTATAAGTTCTGGCTTGTGAGTTGCTGCTCTAATAGGCCTGGAGTTAGAATTCCTCGACTTCTCCCAGCCTCAGAGCAGATGCAACACAGCCCAGGGCCAAGCAACCTTCTCGTCAAAGGTCAATAATATTCTTCAACTCTGGTCTGGAGAGACCAGCTCTGGGGACAAAAGGAGAATTGAGTCTCCATGGCCAATTCACTCCTTGGCCTCCATGCTCTGAGGGACAGAAGGTTCCCAGGTGAAGTGTTGTAGAAATCTGCCTCTAGGAACTAGACTGAGACACCAACTACCCCTTCCCCAGCTCATTCCACACAGGTCTCCAAACAGTCCACAGGTGGGAAAGACTCTTGATCGCTTCTGCCCTGGGCTGAATAGTGACCAGGATGCAGCAGTGACAGGCCCATATTCCATCCCCACAATCCTGAAGCAGCCTGTCCCCCAGGGATGTGACATCTCTATGAAATACTTGAGGTCAGTCCTTGCCACTGACTGGAGAATTCCAGAGTCTTCTGTACAAGAGTGAGCACCCCAGGATGAATTGATCAAAGAGATTTGTATCCAACACGTGATCTCCCCACACATTTTGCTGTAGAGCCCTGGGGAGATGCGGTGCTACCCTCATGATCAAGCTCTTTCCCAGCATTGTGGAGTGCGAGGGAGCCACATACCTGCTCAAGGTGGTTCTGACATCCTGGAGGAGAGAGAGACAAAAGAATTTCAGTCCTCTCTGACACACGCACACAGGGGATTCCAGGGAAGGGATTTAGGAAATATGGGGGAAGAGCCCCTGCCCTGGCCCCAGGGCCATTGATTCCCTGAGCTAATGGGGCTTTTCCATTTTTCATATCTCTGTGGCTCTGCTAAGAATAATACTCACTCAGATGTCAGCAATGCACATGCCGAGTTACACTGAGATCTCCGACTGCTGGACTCCAGTGCTTATGATTCAGCAGCCCGCTCCTCCCTCTGTGGGGGTCTGGCATGTTTCTAATGATGAGTGCTGGTTTCCAATTGTCCCTGGGGGTGCTCAACCCCATGCCCCACCTCCATTCCAAACCTTTCCCCAGTGCCACACCCCAACCCAACTCTTCCCCCTCCCACTCAACCTCCACCCTGTCTCTTCCTCACCTCCTCTTGTGAGCTGCCATAAATATAAAGGAAAGAGTCACATAAAATACCTCCTTGCAGCTGTACTGAATCGCTTTACCTCTAAGGGGTTAAGAAGCTCAGATAACCTGGTTGGCTCCTGACCAGAAGGACCGATAAGGAAAGAAGATACTTTCAAATCTGGTGGGTTGCGGGAGGTTTTGTTTGGGCTCTGTTTGTTTGTTCCCTCTCCTGATAGAGAGAGAGACCAAGCAGGGACAACATCTCCTGAAAACCTACCTGAAATGATCCATCTAAGATTACAAAAATTCTAACTAAGGCAAGGAAATGCGTTAGCTTATTTTTTTGTTTTAGCTTGTGAATTTTCCCTATGCGAAGAGGTAGTTTTAGTCCTGTTTTTGTAACTGTGAAGCTGAGTCCAGAGGGGAGTCCTCTGTGTTTTAAATCTTTTTATTACCCTGTAAAGTTACCTTCCATCCTGATTTTGCAGGTGTGATTTTTGTACTTTTTTGTTTATAATAAAGTTCTTTTTTAAAGAACCTGATTGATTTTAGTGTCCTAAAGATAAAGGTGTGGTCTGTACTTACATTAAAGGCAATTGGTTGGTATATTATTCTCAAGCCTCCCCAGGAAAGGGGGTGAAGAGGCTTGGGGGGATATTTTGGGGGAATAGGGATTCCAAGTGACCCATCTCTGAATTTTTGTTTAAATCACTTGGTGGTGGCAGCAAGGACAAGGAAAGGAATTTGTGCCTTGGGGAAGTTTTTAACCTAAGCTGATGGAATATAAGATTAGGGGGTCTTTCATGTGGGTCCCCACATCTGTCCCCCAGAGTTCAAAGTGGGGAGCGAATCCTAACGTGAGCACACTCCCTCCCCGCTCCTCCTGCTCCCTCCCAGCATCTCCTGCACACAGTGGAACAGCTGATTGCAGCAGGCAGATGGTGCTGGAAGAAGGGGGAGGAGTTGATCAGCAGGGCTGACGGTGGGTAGCACTGAGGGGGAGAGCTGGCTGTCCTGGAGCACCCACCTATGTTTCTCATTCAGTCTCACCTGTAGGAATTCACTCGCTGGCTTCTGACACTTCCCCTCCAGCTCACTGATCAGCTCACTCAGACAGGAAATCTGCTCGGAGAGTTTACTGAGATTTTCATTCTGGATCCTCACAATCTCCTTGTCCAGCTTCTCCAGCTGGGCCAGCAGAAGTCGCTCTTGTTCCTCCAGGAACTGCTGCAATTGCTGAAATTCAGACACAATCTTCTGCCTCTCGGTTTGTGTTTGTTTCTGTATGAAATAGGGCAAGGGTTGGTCTGGGGCATGGATGGAGCCCAGGGTCCTTTCATGGAGAGCTGAGTGTGCAGGAGGGTGATTTTCTGTGAAAATCCTCAGATTTCTGACATTTGACTCTACCCTGTGGGTACTAGGCAGGGGATTCTCTCACACCTTCCCTTTTGGCCCCTGTATCCCTGTGAAAGGGATGTTTCTCTGTCAGTCATGGTCAGCATCTTCTGTTATTTATGGTCTGTGAAAATTCAGACCCAGAGCAGCAGGAGGCAGGACTCAGCACTACACTAACAGAGACATCAGGGGAGTTAAAAGAAACAAATGTTTTAAAAATGCACAAAATGTCTAGACCCAGTGGACAAGCACTTCACGGGGACATTTGTGTGAATTCAGGCAAGCCACAAGGGCTACTCATCAACGGAAATGGAAGCTTAGGGCTTGTCTACACATGAATCAAACCCAGCAATCCATGATCATGGAGAAACACACACAAGCCCATGTTCACGTAGGCCACACAGGAGTCTGCCTCCAAACAGACCTCCCACTGCCAGTCCCACAGCTGGTTCATAACAACAGGCACCTACCAGATATTCCCGGCAATTCCTCTCTCCTGTCGCTTTCAATCCCAGCAGCTTTTCTCTGTCTTCCCTCAGAGTTTTCAAGTGGGCCTGGATTCTTTCCTGAAGAAACAGAAATGATTCGGGAGGTTTCATCTGGATAGTTGAGAGGTGCTTGGAAGTGGGTGTTTTTCCACCCGAAACCCCAAGATGACTATGGTTCTAATCGCTTTGCGACATCAGGACCACCAAGGTGATGAAACCTCATTAATGGAAACTGGGAGCGTGTCACATTCAGACTCATTACCAATTCTGGTTCAGTGTTTTTAGTAATTAGCAAGAGATCTCAATTATACCCAAGCTTTACTGGTATTTGTGAATTGATTAATGGTACAGAGCATAACAGGGAACTGGAGTCACATGGGGGTGAATCAAGAAACCTGTTTGTTCAAGGTTTAACAAACAAAGTGATACAAATCTCAGAAGCCACCAGGGTTTCAATATGGGCTGGGATTTCAGCCCTGAAGCCCTGGGGCTGCACTGGTTGGGCAGAGCTGGTCTAAGCACCAGGGCAAAACTCGTGAGATGTCGGGAGGCCGTTCGTCTGGTTGGAAGCTGCACAGTCCAGTTTTGTGCAGCACTGTCCCTGTCCGGCAGGGACTCAGCACTGGACTTGGCTTTGTCTGGTGCAAAAGGGAGAGGAGGAGACTGAGGATGCAGGAGGACACCCATGATGGTGGGGGCAGGGCTGGGGTGGCACCTTCATGCGGAAAGAGTCAGGTGGATGGCACGCTGGAAAAAACGATGGTGGGGTCCACACAGGGTGACTGATACTGGTGAGGACGGGCCCATGCAGGCAGGT
Organism: Mauremys reevesii; assembly: GCF_016161935.1. Classification (NCBI taxonomy): domain Eukaryota; kingdom Metazoa; phylum Chordata; order Testudines; family Geoemydidae; genus Mauremys; species Mauremys reevesii. The sequence continues at coordinate 3,277,557 of NC_052637.1, forward strand.
GTGAGGGTGTCCCGTGTTCTGGGGATGCCTCAGTGACCTCCCTAATTAGACAGGATGCAGATTTGTATAAAGGACGGGTTGGGGGTTGCCCCAGGTCTGTCCTAACCCCTCTCCATGGCAATGCCCCCTGGGCAGGTACCCCACGGTCCCATTCCCTGGTAAAGATCCCGGAAGCAGGGCATTCTGGGAGATTTCAAAAGGCTGCCTGGTGGGACTAATGGAACCACTCTGGCTGGTCCTTGCCCACGTACACAACAGAGCAGGTCAGACTGGCACCGGTCAGCTCCAGCCTGGGGTTGGTTTTGCTACAACCCAGTGTAATCCCAGTGGTACTTGGCATGGACCTGAGCTGTCTGGAGCCCTTTTGTGTGTGGACTGAAGGTGCTCGGGGTCCCACTCAGCGTTTAGCCCAGTGATCTCCTCTAGAGTTTAACCCCTCATGGAGAAACACAGGAGTTCAGAATCCCAGTGAGAAACCTCCTCTCCCTGGTGCGCATGGGACCTTTATCAAGAGACACTTCATCACTGGGTGGGGCTGATGGTAAGATAGCAGCATGGCAAAGTGGTTCGGGTCTTGGACTGGGTCTGGGGAGATCTGGGTTCTATGCTAAGCTCTGTCACTGACATGCTCGGTGACTATGTGCAACTCACTGCCCCGCTTTGTGCCTCAGTTTCCCTTCCCACCTTTTGTCTAGCTAGACCAGTGGTCACCTACCAGTCGATTGCGATCAACTAGTTGATCCTGGAGATTCTCCCAGTCGATCGCAATCTCTGGCAGCTGTGCAGCACTCCCAGAAGGGGCCAGCTTGCCCCTGCAGCCTGGGGTGAGGACAGGGTTTTCTTCATGGGGCTCCTGCCTGCAAGCACCGCCCCCGCAGCTCCTATTGGCCGGAAATGGGGAACTGTGGCCAATGGGAGCTGCGGGAGTGGTTTCTGCAGAGAGGGGCAGCATGTGTAGCCACATGCTCCCCTCCAGGGGCCACAGGGGCACATTGGCCCCTTCCAGGAGTGGTGCAGGGTTGGGACAGGCAGGGAGCCTGCGTTAGCCCCGCTGCTCTACTGACCAGGAGCTGCCTGAGGTAAGTCAGTGCTGCCCAGCAGGAACCAGCTTCCCAGACCCCCTTCTGCACCCTAACACCCTACTCCAGCCCTGACCCTCCTCCCATAGCCTGTGCCCTCACCTGCACCCCAACCCCCTGCCCCAGGCTCAGCCCAGAGCCCCCTCCCAGACTGCAAACCCCTCCGCTCCAGCCCAGAGCCCCCACCCCCTCCTGAATCCCAACCTCCTGCCACAGACTGGTGAACGTGAGTCAGGGTGGGGGAGAGCAAGCAATGGAGAGAGGGGGGGTATGGAGTGAGCGGTGCTTCTGAGGGGGGGTGTAGATCCTGCTTTCAAGATTTGATATTTTGCCTCTGTTGCCGCACTGACAGACCATTAATTTTGTTACAGCATCTCCCCACCCAATGAAGACTTTACAGAGCTGAATGATGAGTCACACCTGTGCCAGGTAACTTTCAGTGAAATTAGCCGGTAATTAAAACCCCAAAGTTAACCCATTAAATCTGACAGCATTTCCCTACCTTGTACTCCTGTGCAGCCTCCTGGATGGGAACCACTGTGTGAGCGCGGTGAGTCCGGGATCTGTCGCACACCACACAGATGGGGGTTTGATCCTCCTCACAGAACAGTTTCAGAGCCTCCTGGTGTTCCCCACACACCCCGTCCCCTCCACTTCCCTTTGCTGCCTGTAAACTCAACTGCTTGACGAGTTCTACGACATTTGCCAGCTGCCTGTTGGGCCTGAGGTTTCCCTGTTGTACAGTTTCTCTGCACTGAGGGCAGGAGTCGGCTGTATCGGATCCCTCCCAGCACTGGCTGATGCAGGCTCGGCAGAAATTGTGCCCACACTCCAGACTGACTGGTTCTGTGAAATATTCCAGACAGATGGGACATGTCGCTTCCTCCTGGAGACTTTCCACGGGGTTCTCTGCAGCCATGGCTCCCTCTGGGCAGTAGATCAGGGTTAGTTTCAATTTCCTGAATTCACACTCTGCCCCGCCTGCAGCAGCAAGGGGGTGTTTCCTTATCTGAAAATGACTCAGGCTGTTTGCAGAGCAGGAAGGACCCAGCCAATTTCACCCCTGGAGGCTTTACTGAAAAAAGGTACCACTAGGGATCCGGTCCTGCAATCAGCCCCTGTGCGGGTGTGGAAGGTCACTGAGGCAGCCCCCTGTGAGGATGAGCCTGCAGAAGCAGGAGCTGTGTGTCAGGAGTGATAGTCAGGCTGGGAGAATTTTGTTATACTATATAATTTTGACAGATGATGTTTATTTTAAGCAATTTTTATATTTATTGATTTAAACTTTCACAGCTGCACAACAATCTGGGTTTTAAGCATTTGATTCCAATTAAAATTTTCACAGTTGTGGGAAATTAGGGGGGGATCAGACAATATTTTGGTCAGACCAGAACTATTTAATGACACTGGACACTGAGATTCAAAAAGTTGAAGCTTTAGAACTATTAAAATTGTCTGTGAGCAGGTAAATCTCCTCCCTCCCCCAGCAGCTCCCCCAGGGCAGTAACCCAGAGCCTGCCCCCCATCACCACAGGGACTGAGGCTGAAAGTCCATCTGATGGCGGCTCAGGGACCTGTGGAATGTGCTGGGATCTCAGCCTGGGCCCTAGTGGGGCACGTGCCCCTGTAACACAATCACACCCAGCAAGGCCCTGCCCACATTTTCTCCCTGTTTGTCAGTCCAGGCAGAGAGACCAGGGACTGCAGGGAGACCAAGCTCCTGTCCCCCAGGTGAGGGCTGGGGCCCAATGGCCGAGGACAGCGGGTGTGCGGGGAGCTCGCACTAGGGGCTGCAGGGTACCTGGTGTGGGATAAACAGAGACCTCTCAGGCCACTTGCCCATTGCGGCTGCAGGAGGGGATGTGGGGACAGACTGAGGAGGCCTAGGGCAGTCTGGGAAGCCGCCATCAGGGACAAGGAGAGGGAATTCAGCTGTGGTGGGGGAGCCGTGCTGGGCGGAGATGCTGCTGCGGATGCAGCTAGTTACCCCGGTCCAGCGTTGCAGCATTTTAACAACGTGGTTAATAGATGTTGCAGCTCAGCAGAGGGAAGTGCTGATCTTTTGCTGGTCTCTGCGGGGCTTGAGATTTGCAGGCATCGTTCAAACACCTTTCTCCTGCGGCTCCCTCAGGTACCTGGATCTTCACTCAGCATTGCAGAGCAGAGCAGATTCAGTGCTTTGGTTCAGGGTTACAGGAAGGAAAAAGACGGGAATGGTTCATATCGTACCTGCCATTTCTCTCCCCGGCCCTGGGGATGTACCGTGTGCAGCTGGTTACTGAGAATCATTCAGTCAGACAGCTGGGGTGGCATTTTTGTGCTCTGCCCCTTTCTCAGGAAACTGAGACTTTTCAGGATCAGGACACTGACTCATTCGCTTTCTGAGTCTACTTGCTCAGCGTCCGCTCAGAGCTCAGCACCATGAGGCCCTCGTCCTCCATAGACTGTAATGCGAAGAGACACACAGGCATTGTAGAGATGGGGAAACTGAGGCAGAGAGAGGGGTGGTTCAGTAGGCCCCTATATAGTGACTGCAAGGGCCAGTGCAGACCTTAGCAGCAGCCAGGCAAGTACTGAGCTCCAGCCAGAGCCGCATCACAGCTTTAATGGTCCTAAGGGGCTTTGCCAAGGTGCAGGATATAAGAGAAGCAGCTTCACCCTGGCCACACCCCTCTAGTCCTTTCCACCCCTCCCTCCTCCAGCCTGTCCATGCCCCAACCCCACTCCCTCCCGCCCCTCCCAGGGGCGCTCCCTGTGCCTGCAGCTGCTGGATCCAAATGTCAAGAATCTCTTTTGATTTAGGGTCCTAATTTGGGAACTGACCTAAGTGCTGAGGGGCTGGTTCTCCAAGGGGCTGGGCACCCGCAGCGCCCACTGACTCCAGCTGCAGCTGTGGATGCAGCTGGAACACGTGCCCTGGAGTCCCGTATTTTGAAGAGGTATTTCAAGACATACAGAATTAGGCCATTGTTTAAAATTTAGGCCTTACCGATTTGCCCATTGTGATGTTATTGAAATGAACTGTGACCGTATAGATCATTGTTGCAACCAAGGTCCTAGAGCTGCACCAAATATTATACAAAGAAGGTCAAGTAAGGTGTCCATGAAAAGGTTGTAATTTGCCGGTTATGGTTATGCTGTCTGTATGTGTGTATCGTTTTTGTATTTGAAATTATGAATAGTGGCTATCTGCTTGTTTCTCGATGTGTTTGATTTTAAGTAGCATCAGTGAAGCATTTGGTCAGCTTCTTGAGAAAGGACTCTTCTGAGTAAGTGCCAGATCAAGAAACACTTAACTGACAGTGGACCTTGGGAGACTCCAATCCACTTCTGAGGAGCCTTCCTGGGAACGTTCAAGATAGCATGTGAGCAATGGCTGCTCTACCAGCAAACTGAGTCATGCATGGACCTGTGACTCGCCCATGTGACTCCAAACTCCATTTTGCTGCTGTGATTTTCCACAGTAAGAACAAAGGGGTTTCTGTCCACATGGCAGAGGATATGAAAGGCCCTGGAAACCCCTATATTTTGATCTTCAGTCCTGCTTCTGACATCTGGAGGAACTTTGCTAGAAACTGAAGCTCTGAAGAAAGGACTGAACGACCCATCCAAAGCTGTTTTGATTGTACTCCAGAGACTTGATTTGAGCTTGCAGTTTATTCCACCACTGCTATAAGCCTGAACCAAGAACTTTGCAATTGTTGTATGTATTTGATTCCAGTTAACCAATTTTAACTCTCATCTATATTTCTTTCTTTTTATGCATAAACCTTTAGGTTTTAGATTCTAAAGGATTGGCAACAGCGTGATTTGTGGGTAAGATTTGACTTGTATATTGACCTTGGTATGGGGCTAGTAACCTTATTTTTCCTTTTACTGGGGTATTGGTTTTCATAACCATTCGTCCCCATATAGAGTGGTGCTGGTGGTGATACTGGGAATCTGGAGGGAATTGCTTGTTTGACTTCTGGTTAGCCACTGGGATGAAAGTGAAGTCCTCTCTGTTTGGCTGGTTGGGTGTAGCCTTGGGCTGTGAATGCCCTGCTCTTTCCTGAATTGATCCTCTCAGTAGTGTCCCCCAAGAGCATGCCTTGTTATACCCGTTAACAGCAGTACGTGGGCTAAGACTCATTGTATATCCCTGTTTATACTTGGTCTCTGCTCAATCCTGTTATTCTAAGCACAAGAGGAACCAACTCCAGGGGTGCTCTGGAGCTCAAACCCCCACAGAAAAAAATAGCAAGTGCTCAGAACCCACCTTCTACAGCTCTTCGATGGGGCCGTTGATCAGCTGTTTGGCAGCTGGGGAAAGCACTTGGATAAGGGCAGAGAGCAGCAAGCCGCAGGTGGGAGGGTGCTTCTGGGGAAGTGTTGGTTCAGGGGTAGGAAGCGGTGGAGAGAGGGCGGGGCTCGGGGCTGAGCAGGAGTGGAGCACTCTGAGGGAAAAATAAAAGTCTGCACCTATGGTAAGCAGAGAGCTGGCAGTGAAAGGCCCATGTTACATCCCCAGTGTCTACAGGCAGCCAGACCCCCCAGGATGGAACAAGTTCATAATTGACCATTACCTGTTCTGTTCATTGGATCGTTGCCTTTTCTGTTCATTGCCTCTGGGGCACCTGGCACTGGCCATTGTCAGAAGACAGGACACTGGGCTACATGGACCTTTGGTCTGACCTAGTGTGGCCATTCTTATGTTCTCATAATCTTTCCCACGGGATGGGTAAATTCACTGTTTTGTTCATGGGCTGAGAACCTCAAGGTTAATTTGAACAAAGTGAAAGTAGCAGAAATGGGACCCCTGCGCCGCACACTGTGCTGAGGTGCCCTGGGGAGACGTGGCTTCACCTGGTGTCCAGCCCCTGCCCAGGCTCAAGGAGTGTGAGGGGGGATGAGAAGGAGCCACATGCCTGTTTGAGGTGCCTCTGATGTCCTAAAGGGGGAAAGGACAGAAAAGAGCTCTCAGTCTAATACCTCACACGGGGGGGAGCCTTCCATTATGCGGGGGGGGGGAGGGGGTGCTCGACTTCCATCTCTGCCCCTGGCCCCACCCCCACTCCACCCCTTCCATCAGGGCTACAGTCCAGCCCATTTCTGCCCCCTCCCCTGAGTGTGCTGTGTCCTCGCTCCTCCCTTCTCCCCTCAGCCTCCTTCCTGCATGCCACAAAACAGCTGGTTGAGGCAGGTGGGAGGCACGGGAAGGGGAGGGGGAAGCACTAATCGGACCCGTCTGTGGGCAGGAGGTGCTGGGAGGATGGGGAGGTGCTGATAGGGGGCTGCCGGTGGGTGCTCAGCATCCACCAGTTTTTCCCTGTGGGGGCTCCAGCCCCAGAGCACCCAGGGAGGGAGTCGCTGCCTGTGGGTGGGGCTGTCACACTCTAGGATCTAGGGTGATTGCCCTGTGCATGGTAAGTTTAGACCCTCTTTACAGAATGAGGGAAGGGATCAGAGTTTGCAGCAGCACCAGGGGATGAGATTTCAGCAAACCACGTGCTGGCAGCTGCAGAATCCAATCTGTGAAAGGCACCAGCCCAGCAGAGCACCTGGATACAGGTGTTATCAATGCAGCTCTCAGCACACTGGAGAGTTCTGCATAAAAATGGCTGGCTGGGTCCAGCCCACTGAATTCAAGGCCAGCACCAGCCTGTGACTGCCCTGACAACGCTGAGCTGAGAGCAGGACTGAGAATCAGGCAGTGGCTCCCTAGGGGGTTGTCCCGAGGTCTGAGGATAAACCAGCCTGTCCTGGGAATGAAAATGGGGAGGCAGCCTAAGAAACAAGACTATTCAGGGACAGTAAAGGCTGCAGGGAAAGAATTAGGGAAAACAAGCAAAGCAATGAAACGGTAACCGCCAGGCGTCAATGGGGATCAGAAGGGATTTTACAAACACCAAAAATAGAGACCCTGCCCTGGCCCCAAAGCCATGGATTGTCTGAGCGAATGGGGCTTTTCATCTCTAACATCTGCACGTCTGTAACTCTGCAAAGAACAGTTATAATTCCCATCTCTGCCGTGCACTCGCCGAGTTACACTGTGATCTCTGAGTGCTGGACGCCACTGCCCAGGATTCAGGAGCTGTCCTGTCTCTGTGCAGGGGTCTGGGTGACTGGAACAGTCTCACCTGCAGAAATTCACTTGCTGGCTGCTGGCCCTGCCCCTCCAGCTCACTGATCAGCTTGTTGAGATGAGATATTGGCTTGGAAAAGTTGGTGGCATTTTCACCTAGTTGCTTCCCAATCTCCCTGTCTGGTTCCTCCAGCTGAGCCAGCAGGAATTGCTCTTGGTCCTGGATACACCAGCCCAGAGAGTCAAAATGAGAAACAATTTCCTGCCCATAAGTTTCTCTTTCCCTGTGATGACAGGTCACGGACATAGGGAGACTCATGGGTCATTTCATCATCAGCATTGTCCCCTAGCGCTTACATAGCACTTTGCATCTGTAGCGCTCAAGCATTTTACAGTGAAGGTAAGTGACGTTATCCCCATTTCACAAATGGGAAACTGAGGCATGGAGCGGGGAAAACCCAAATCTGCAATTGGACTTAGGTGCCTAAAGCCCAGGTTTAGACCCCTGACTCCCAGAATTAGGTGCCACTGAAATCCAGAAAACCTCTGCCTGGCTGCTCACTCAGCACCACATTTCTATGGTAAAATTACCCAAGGTTCCTAAATTTCTGCAAGTCACCTGTGAATGCTAGTAAATGGGCAGTTGCCTTATGTTAGTCAGTGTAGTTAGTTACCAATGATGCTTAGGAAATAAGTTCGCCTAAAGACTGAACTGTAAAGAGAAGCCTGGGATTATATAGAGACCCTTGGGACCTGATCCTTTTAATCTCAGATCTGCTTGGTGCTTTATCAGGGAAAGCTTTAAATCATAAGATTGAGATCTCCAATCCCACCTGGATCACCCTGAATATGGACATTGGACTGTAACCTATGGACTAAGGGTTTGTCTATATTATCAAGTTGTCGACAAAACTTTTGTTTTTCACAGGTGCTTAAAAAAGCCCCCCCATCCCCATCCCCCGAAATACAAAAGTTTTGCCGCAGCAAGTGGCAGCGTGAATGCCGCTCCCGCTGAAAAAGCAAACACTGCTTGCAGGCGTGGAAGCATTTTTTTTCAGCAAAAGTGCCCACAAAATACTGAAAAAAAGCATTTACACACACTGAGTTTTAGCAACACGACTGTGTGTTGACACAGCCCTGGCACTAGAAGCTGCGTGGTGTAGACAAGCCCTAATTCTGTAAGAACTCTTTCCAACTGCAAAGCTCAACATCTCTACTATGAGTCTGATCTCAGAACTGTACTCATCTGTCTGTGTGCTGATCTCTCTTTTAACCTATTTTCTTCTTTAATAAACATTAGTTTAGTTAATAAGAATTGGCTGTAAGCATGAATTTGGATAAGATCTGAAATATTCATTAACTTGGGAGGCAAAGTGTCTGATCTTTCAGGATTGGTAGAACTTTCTTATATGATGAATAAGATTTTCAGTAATGATCATCATATTTGCCTTGGGTGTCTGGGTGGAGGCCTAAGGCTGGGTTTCTTTAACTTTGTTGTTGGCTTCTGGGTAACCAGTGAGGTACCATAGAGGCGGTTTCATGCTGGCTTGATAAATCTAAATATTGGAAAATCCACCAGCTTTGGGGAGTGGCTCCCCCATTTTTACAGTTTGCCAGAATTGAGTAACCTCAGTTGCTCCCTTGTGACCCTGGTCACATCATGTTTTTAAGAAAATGACTTGCATTATTCAGTAAGTAATATAATGTCCTTCATTCTCCTTCCTCCTGTTCAGTTTCCATTAAGCCAGAACAGAAACTGCTTTGCACAGAAGAAACAATCAATAGCCTCTCAAAGGGAGGAGCATGTTACTCGCTGTTACTCACAAAGATCTGAGCATTGATAACGTCCCTGTGCAGATTTATTAGTGAGTAACAATGGCACCTACCAGCAGGTGCTGGATTTTTCTTCGCTCCACTCTAGTTAAACACCATATTCTCATCTCCCTCTTTCTTCAAACCCCCCAAACAGCTCCAAATTTGATCCTAAGAAGAGAAAGCTGCTTCTGAATTTTCTGTATTTTGGCAGATTTACCTCAGGAACAAAATTTATCAAAGGACGTTGGGCTCTAGCCAGTCACAGGAACAACCCTGCAATCCACAAAGCTGAGTGAGGGGCCTGGACTCCCTATACAACATCCCTCTGGTCAGCATCTCCCATTGGCTGGCTTAGGCAGCTCCCTGCCTAGCACGCTGGCTTTTGTGTCACCCATTCTAAGACATTTACATCTCCCCATAGCTCAGGCTTTGTGGCTCACAGTGTCATTCCAGGTTTCAGAGTAGCAGCCGTGTTAGTCTGTATCCGCAAAAAGAACAGGAGTACTTGTGGCACCATTCCAGTGACTTTCTAGGCAGCTGCAATTTAGACGCGGTGACATACAGCCTTGTAATACCTGAGTCCCTTCCTGGATCCTGCTCTTTGTCTCCAACTCAAAAGGAGAGAGCAAATCCCCCAGCATGCAGCAGGTTTATGAGGTGAGGGGGCCCTGCCTGCTTTTCCTGAGCCCAGATGGCCCCCAGGACTCCCAAGAGAAGGGGGAGCTAGTGGGGGGCACTGCAGTTAGGTTGGTCATTTTGTGCTACGGGATCTGAACTCTCCTGTGCTTTATCTGGTTAAGAGATTAAGTGAAAGAGCAATAATGTTGGATGTGTGCAGAGAGTCTCTCCATGTGTTAAATGGTCACAATGTGCCCCCAGAGAGAATTCAGCTGAAACCAGCAGGCTCTCACCTTAGCCTGGAGTTCTGGGAGATGGTGCATTCAGGCATGTGGGAGTCTGGAGGATCAGCTCTGCACTATGGGTTAGGCAGCGGGTTTCACGCCTCAGATAGGGGGCTAGAGAGCCCCCCAAGAATGTGCCTAGGGACCCCAAGACTGGAGCAGTGGATGGGCTCTGATCCAGTCCCAGAGGCTTGAATTATCTGGGGATCCTGGGGCCCAGTTGCTTGGGTTACCCTTACTGCAGTCCGGTGGCACCTAACCAGGTCCGGGAGATATATACACACACACACAAAGAGAAATCTTCTCACTGCCCAGCATTCAAACACCCTTAACTCTGATCAGCTGAGTTCTGGTGACTATTTCTTCATGTCTGAAATATTAAATTCAGAGACATGCATGGAGCGGTCTCCCCCTCAGGGCTGCCACATCCCTTTGTGCTGGGCTTAGGGGGGCTCTTTCCTGTTCCTGGATTAGGGAGAGTCTCTTCCTCCAGTGCTGCCACTTCCTGCTCCCTTTGTCTTCGGGTACAATGGGTTCTATTAATGGCTCTTCCTGGGCTGGGCAGACACTGTCTCCTGCTCCAGGCTGGGCCCGATTACCCATTAGGCTAATGTGGCTTTAGCCTTAGGCCCTCCTATTTTTTAGGCCCTACTGGTCAGGCAGGGGCTGGGCTGAGTGGGGTGGGGAGTGAGCTTGCTCTGGGAGCCCTGCTGGAGCCAGCAGCAAAGGCAGAGCAGCCCCCTGTGGCTTGGAAACTGCTCAGCCGGCAGCTGCTCTTTGGCTTGCGGTGGGCTGCGGGTTCCGCCGCCGCGATGAGGAGGTGCAGGGGGCTGATGGGCGCCCAGCCGGCCACCCCGGAAGCACAGCAGGTTGCCAATGAGGTGAAACTTCAGGTGGAAGAAAAAGAAGGGAAGAAATGTGAGGTCTTCACTGCTGTGGAGTTTAAAACTCAGGTGGTTGCTGGAATAAACTACTTCATCAAGGTCCATGTTGGCAATGAGGAGTTCTTGCACTTGCGGGTGTTCAAAAGCCTTCCTCATGAGAACAAACCTCTGAGCCTCTCCAGTTATCAGAGCAGCAAGACTAAGCATGATGAGCTGACTTACTTTTAGTGGCTCTTTGGAAGAGCCTCTCTCAATTCTTTTTTTTATAGGCTACAAAGTGATGTTTCCTATTCCAATGAATAGAATGAAAGTGCATTTAAAAATCTTGTCTGAAATATCAATTCCTTTTCTAGAGTTCCCTCCCTCCTCAGTATCCCAAAGAAGGGGCTGGTTCTCCTCTCACTTACACTAGTGTAAAACAGGCGAAGTTCCACTGAAATCAACGGATTTACACTGGCATAAATTCCATGTAAGTGACTAGAGACTCATGCCCATATAATCTGTTGTGAGCTAAAGAGAAAAGGGAGTGTAATCAGTACAACTGTGACATAGAGCAGTATAATCATTAGAATTTCTTCTAGCCCTGTTACAGAATGCAATGTTACTCAATACATAGTAGAGAACAAACACATGTTATTGTTAGGGAGCTAAAGATGGAGGTTTACAACACTGGAGCAAACCTGAAAAAGTGAAAAGAAATAGGATCATAGTCATTTGAAATAGAAGCATTTCCTAGGCAATCAAATCCATCCCCCTACAAGGATATGATGTAGTTCTCCATAGAGGAAATGTCACATATGACAGCGCTTCTTCACCAAATCTTAACCAAAAGTCCTTGTAAGGCAGTAGAACCACATAGGCACTTCTAAACAGATAATATTTCTACAGAAGGTACAGGGTGTATTTAACAGGAGTTTCACTCTGTTCTCTTAGCTGTTGTTGAAAATGTATGTGTTGATTTGGATTGTTTTATTTATGAGGGCCATCTTCCTCACAGCCCCAAGAAAGGGCAATCTCCCTGACAGACGAGCTGCCATTAAAGTACAGATTAAAAATGCTAAAAAAAAAAAAAGAGCCTGCTGCTTCCGCTCCCTCCTGTCTGTGTCTCCTGGCGCTGCAGGATCACACTCACAGGCGTGCGCCTTTGTTTCATTCAGTGTGCACCCGGGAATTTTATTTATTTTTTTAAAGGCGAACATCATAAAGGTTGGTGTGTGTGAGGGGCTGCGGTGTGCAGGAAGGGGCTCAGGACAGGGAGTTAGGTGCAGGAGGGGGGCAAGGTTCAGGCAGGGGCCTCAGGACAGGGAGTTGGGGTGCAGGAGGAGTCTCAGGACATGAAATTGGAGTGCAGGAGGGGTGCGAGTTTCAGGGAGGGGGCTCAGGACAGGGAGTTGGGGTGCGGGAGGGGTGCAAGGTTCAGGCAGGGGGCTCAGGACAGGGGGTTGGGGTGCGGGAGGGGTGCAAGGTGCAGGCGGGGTGCAAGGTGCAGGCAGGGGCCTCAGGGCAGAGAGTTGGGGGGCATGGTGCAGGAGGGGTTTGGGCTCTGACCTGGCGCTGCTTACCTGCAGCGGCGCGCTCCCTGCGTGTCTGCCCTGGCTCCACGCCGCACCACTCACCATGTCCCTGTGTGGCCCCTGGGGGTGGGGGGGGGGCCACAGGACTCTGCGTGCTGCCCTTGTCATGCCTCCAGGTACCTCCCTCGAAGCTCCCATTGGCCACAGTTCCTGTTCCCAGCCTATGGGAGCTGCTGGGGGTGGTGCCTGGAACAACACATGGAGCCCTTTTACCCCCCCCCGCCCCGGGGGGGCCCCAGGGACCTAGTGCTGTGCCAGCCGCTTCTGAGAGCGGCACGGGGCCTGCGGTACCACGGGGGGCCGCCCCGGCCAGGGGGAGCAGGGAGATGCAGCAGGGAAGGAGGCAGAAAAGCAGCGAGACAGACGGGAGAACCCAAGGGGACTGTCTGTGACTCCATGTTCAGGCTGTTCTAGTGCTTGAGTGTTCTCACTTCATACCTGGGAGGTGAGGTCTAAATACAGGACACACGACCAGTGGGAGTCTGTGCCCTGGTTTATAGCTGTTTGCCCGGAGGTTGGTACTCACGTTCGTGAGCTGCTGCTCAGAGCTTGATGGGAGAACTGAACGTGGGTCTCACAGGTGCCAGCCGAGTGCTCTCACCATGGGGCTGTTATAAGGCAGGTGATAGCACCAAAACCACCTCCTGCTTCTCTCCTCTCACCCTTTCCTGTGGAGCGAGGCAGGTGCTGACCTCATTCCAGCAAGAAACGCCTTAGGCGCCTGAGCCACCTGAAGTCAGATGCTGGGTTCCCGTCTCTGGGTTGCTAAGCAGACGCAGACGTCCCTCTGCAGCTCTGATTTAGGCACCTGTCTGTGAGAGGGGTGTGGCTTAGGACACCCCTCCCCCGCTTGTCAACTCTCCCATTGCCTAGCTGAGATGGCTCCCTGCCTAGTGATCTGGCTTTTGTGAATCTCACTGTAAGGTGCCTGTGATGCCCATCCATTGTCTAGGCAGTTTAGGCCCCTAACAGCTTTGCAGACTTTGATTTTCTAGTTGCCTACAAATTAAGGACAGAGACAGAGACCCGGCTGGAGCATGAAACCCCAAACTCATCTTAGGGGCACAATATTCCCTGTGGGGGTTGCGGGGGGGGCACAACCAAGTCAGGAAGCAAATCCCAGGACTCTGCCACCAGCACCTGCAGCTGGGACAGTAAAGTGGAACAAACACAAAGAATCGTTTGTAAAGTTTTATTTACAGTCAGTAACTAAAGGTGGTAAGTAAATGGAGCCGAGAAGGAGCCTTAATAACCACAGCATGGAAAGGAGATTCCCCAACCACTGAGAACAGGTTTTTTTAATGGCACAACAACAGGACAGTTGTCGTGGAATTAATACAGGGAATTAATGAGTTACAGTCTCACTTTCAGTAATGTGTAACAAATCTCCCCGTCCCACTCACGTTCCCTTTCCTTCCATACTGTCCTTTTCTATTCATTGTTCTAGCCTCACTTTCCATCCTTGTTTATTTCCCTGTGTCTCTCCCCCGTCACAGATCATCCCCCTCGGCTGTTCTCTTCTTTCCCTGATCTTATCCCTTCCCCTCGTGCTGATCCCCGGCTGGGAGCCCCCAGTGAGATCTAAGGACACAGATCTGTACAAAACGCTCCTGGCTGCTGCTGCTTCTCCCCAACCCTCCAAACCCTGATTGATTCATGCTGTGTCCCTGCCACCCCCACCTCCGCCTGCCTCCTGCCCGGCTGTTAGTGCCACCCCCTGCCCAGCCCCCACCTCTGCCCCTCAGGGCCCCTCCTGCAGCTTCAGGGGTTCTTCCCCCTCCCATCCCTGGGGCTGCAGAGAGGGCGGGGGAGGTGCTTCCAGCGGCCAGAGAGATGAGGCACCAGAGGCTGGGTAGATGGGAGTCCTCCAAGGTCATAGAGACTGGGGTCCATGAGGCTAGAGAGGCTGATTTCCGGTTCCTGCCTCTGGTGCATGTTTCAGGGACACAGGCTGAGCCGGGATCCTGGCCCCACAAAGAACCAGGGTCGGATTCTCCCCCCAGGGACGGAGCCCGGCGGGAAAGTGAAGATCGGGGCCTCGTCACCAGCATCAATAAATGTCACCTGCCTCCGGTCACAGTCCAGACAAACCCGGATCCTGCTGGGGAACCGGCTCAGGGGCAGGGGGGTCACAGGGAAGGTGAGAGCCTGGAACTGATCCCCCCACTGCTCCACAGCCCAGATCCCCCCCTCAGGGCTAAGGTTGATCCGTCCCTTCCTCCCCACAGACTCTCTGGCCACCCCCACAGCCCAGTGTCGCCCATCCCCCACCTCCACCTCCCAGCAATGTCTCCCCGAGGTGAATCCCTCACAGCCCAGCACACAGGGCCAATGGTCAAATCTTTCAGGGTTGTTGGGCAGTTGCTGCTGCGTGTCTCCCCATCTCACACTTTTCAGATCCTCAGACAGGACGAGGTTGGGATGAGCCGTGTCTGGATCCAGAGTCACATTCACTGGAGAGAGAATCAGAGCGTTAGGGGCAGAGTTCAGCCCTGGGGGAGTCTGGGGCCAATTCTCACGCTCCCCAGCAGCCCCATTCAGGGTGGGACAGTCCCAGATCCCAGGGAACTGCCCCTGTCCTGGACACCTGAGAGTACGTCTAGACTACCCGCTGTATCGGTGGGTAGTAATTGATTGAGACGCGATATATTGATCCTCAAACGCGCTCCTGTTGACTCTGGAACTCCACCAGCATGAACAGCAGTAGCGGAGTCGACAGGGGGAGCCGCGGACGTCGATCCCATGCCATGAGGATGAGAGGTAAATCGATCTAAGATACTTCAACTTCAGCTACGCTATTCACGTAGCTGAATTTGCGTATCTGAGATCGACCCCACCCCCCCGGTGTAGACCAGCCCTGAGACTGAGCAGAGATGTCACTGCAGCTCCTCAGTCTTTATAACAGGTCCCAATTCATTAGTTTCTCATTTATCACAGAGGCTTCAGCTCCCACATCCCGCTGCTGGTGTTGCCCCATTCCCAGCAGCACAGACACAGCCAGGAAGGCGTCAGAAGCTTTTATTGAAGGAGCAGAAGTGGCAGGTACCAGCTTTATACCCCAGAGGGAAGCTCCCTCCCCTAATGCAGCCTCCAGTCCCAGGCCAGGGAACAGAGAGGAAGGTGCAGCAATGGTTAACAGCCACTTAAAACCAGAAAGTAGGAGGTGGCACTGGGTGTGGTAGCACCATCTCCAGCCTAGAGAGAAAGGAGGAGCTGACAGTGTCACAGGAAGAGCATCTCCCCAATCCAGGAAGCAGGGAGCGGCTCCAATGGGAGAGCCCAGTGCTGCCCAGAGGAAAGGCAGGATGTTGGAGAAGAGCGATGGGGGACCCTCTGCACCGGGGTGAAGCTGAGGGATGTGGCAGGGAGCTCTGTTCGCGTGTGACTCAGTTAAGAGTGTTTCTGTTCATCAGAATGGGCATGAACTCAGCATGAAGGTTGGTGTCAGGACTCTTTTTGTGTCCCCGCCCCCTCCATGGCCCTGACTGAGGCCCTGCCCCCTGGGCAGGCTGGGAGACTTGCTCGCTATGGAGAGCCCCTGACACTCCACCTGCCCTGGACACTGGTCCATGGGCCTTTGGCAGCAGTCCCCGCCCATGTCCCCATTCCCCGGGGTGCACCACCCTGGGCAGGTGGAGGATCCAGGGCTTCCCAGTGCAGTCCCTGGATGGCAGCCTGGTTCTGGCTTCTGGCCTGGCCAGGGCCTCAGGGAAAGAGGAGCAGGGGTGGGGCCATTGAGAGAGGCCAGCACCAGGGCGAGATTGGTGCTGCGGGCAGGGGCTGCACTACACAGAGAGGAGATGCTCAGCTGCCCTGCCCTACGCATAGATACTGCCTGCAATGCTCCATGCCTGCCCAAGGCTTGCAGTGTGTGTGGGGGGCAACGTGGCCCTCTTCCCCCAATCTATGCCCATGCTGAAAAGTGTCCTGGTCATCCCACCTTTAAAAGTGTGTGTGTGTTGTGGGGGGAGACATGGGCCCCTGGATCTCCTTACTGTTTAATGTGTTATTTTTAGGGCTGTGTGTGTCATGGTCGCTGTCAGTTTGGTTGGTAACTTTAGCTACAATCTCATGAAGACGTTTTCTCTGGAATTTTCTCATAATTTAAAGGCAATCTTCACCTGCAAACTCACCCTGTCTGTGTGCTCCAAATGATCCTCCCCTTTTTCTCTCCAGTTCAGACGGCAGAGTGTCTTGGGGGAGAAAGGAGAAGAGAGGTGAGATTTCAGACTTTCATATTCATAAGAGCATCCCCACTCTGAAACTGTTTTATAATTATGACAGAGAAACAGGCAGAGAGGCTCAGAGACACACTCAGATATTTAATATAAAAAGATCTGAAATCTATTTTCTCCTCTCAGTCAGGCATCTCTCAGCAATGGAGCCAGCAGCCTTACAGTCCCACAACTATCCCAGGACACACAATCTGTAAGATATTTACTTTTCCCTCCTCATCCCCTCCCACCCTTCAGACTCCAGTTGGTTTGTCTCATTCACTTACTGCCTTTTGTCGTAACCTAGACCCAGAGCCTGCAAAGACTTTGGCATAAAAGTAGCTTTACCCATTTGGGTCCCTTTGACACTAACCAGATGTTCAGAGTTTGTGAAATTCTGGCTCTAACTGTGAGCTGTTGGGTCTGTTTACTCAGCACCTCTACAGAGAGCAGCACGACAGAACCTCGTCCTCCATAGGCAGAAATGGAAATAATAGTAAAATTATTTTATCAAGGTGGAAATTGAGGTGGGGGAGGGTTGGCTCAAATGGTCCGATTTCCCCCTGTACCGGGAAAAGGAGAGGGGAGGGGCCATTTGTGACTCCACTATTCAGTGCCTGCAGGGGCCGGTGCAGACCTTGGCACAGGCTGAGGAAGTTCTGAAGCCAGCCAGAGTTACATCCCTAGGACAATGGCCCCCGTGTGTTTAGGCCATTGTGCAGAGTGTCAGAGGCCCAGCTTTACACAGCCCATGTCGCTCTGTCCCTTGTCCACCTGCTCCCTCTTCCACCCGCCCTCACCACCCCCACCCCATTCCCAGCCCTCTCAGGAACCCGCCTTGTGCCTGCAACTGCTGGGGAGGAAGCACAAGAGGTGCCTGTGCTGGAGGGATCCCTGACCGTGGGGGAGGGGCTTTCTCCTTCCTCACAGCCCATTTGGCCGAAACTAGCTGCAAACGGTACCAGAGCTCAGTGATGGGCTGGATCCGCCCTTGAGAAATGTGCCCCATGGCCAGAGATGGGGCAGTAGACAGGGAGGGCTCTGAGCTATAGAGAGTTCTTTGCCACGTGTCTGGCTTTTGGGTCTTGCCAGAATGCTCAGTATCCAACTGACCATCATATTTCCCCCCAAGGAATTTCCCCCCAAGTCAGATTGACAGAGAGCCTGCGGATTTTTTTCCTTCCTTCCTCTGCAGCCTGGGGCACGGGTCAGTTGCAGATTTAAACTAGAGTCAATGGTGGATTCTCTGTAACTTGTGTAGCGTGGCATTTACCCAGCTCCTGGGATAAAAGGAGGTAAAAGGTGAAAAGCAGCTGAGGTCGGCTGACTGGGGAGGCAGCCACAGCTGGGGCCACACCCTTTAGGCCACAACTGGCCCTGATCATAGGGCTGGGAGCTAGGCAGGCAAGAGTCTCACTGCAGGGCTGCCTGGGAGCACAAGGTACCTTACACAGAGCAGGGCTGGGGCGGGGCAGGCAGAGCTGGGGAGCTCTGGCCTGGCAAGTCCCCAGGCTGAGGCCTTGTTAAGGGCCAGGGATGGTATTAGGGCTAGAAAGGCAGTAGGTCCAACCACTTTGCTAATGATGAGTGGACATTGCGGACTGCAGGCTGCCCCAGAGAAAGGGGGCTAGATGACTGGCAGTAACCACTGAGGGACGGTGGGTATAGAGGGTTGGGATGCCCCTGGGAGAGGAGACCCAGAGTGTGGGGGTACTGCTGTGGGCAGAACCCCAAGGTAAGGGGCACTGGAGTCCAGGAGGGGCATGGGGGGCTCTGAGGCAGGAGAGACACTGGCCAGCAGTGGGCACTCTGCAGCGGGAAAGCTAATTCCCTGACTGACCAGCAGGAGGCGCCGCACTACTGAGTGCTCAACCAGTTACACTTGAAGTTTTAGAATCATGTTTTGAGGACAGAGGTTAGGGGTCAATTGCAGGAGTGGGTGGGTGAGATTTTGTGGCCTGCAGTGTGCAGTTGGTCAGACTGGATGATCATGATGGTCCCTTCTGGCCTTAAAGTCTTTGAGTCATTTCTTAATTTAACAGCATCATCTGAGTGTGAACCAATTGATCAGCACCATTCTCTTCTCAGAGACTTATCCCAATTTCCATTCCTAGATCCCTTCTAGGTACCTTTGAACTTCCCCAGAATCTCCATTAGCACAATCGTTTTCTGGGAGAAACCACTGACTCGCTCTTCCAGTTCAGGAGAAATCTCCTCTGGCTGCTGGAACTTCCCCTTCTCACACCTGGAGGGAAACAATTTCACGTGATTATATTTTACTGTGTGACTTATTATAAGTTCTGGCTAGTGAGTCGCTGCTCTCATGGGCCTGGAGTTAGAATTCCTCGACTTCTCCCAGCCTCAGAGCAGGTGCGACACAGCCCAGGGCCAAGCAATCTTCCCTTCAAAGGTCATTAATATTCTTCAACTCTGGTCTGGACAGATCAGCTCTGGGGACAAAAGGGGAATTGAGTCTCCATGGCCAATTCGCTCCTTGGCCTCCATGCTCTCAGGGACAGGAGGTTCCCAGGTGAAGTGCTGTAGAAATCTGCCTCTAGGAACTAGACTGAGACACCAACTACCCCTTCCCCAGCTCATTTCTCACAGGTCTCCAAACAGCCCTCAGATGGGGAAAGGCTCTTGAAAACTACTGCCCTGGGCTGAATAGTGACCAGGACCCAGCAGTGACAGGCCCATATTCCATCCCCACAATCCTGAGGCAGCCAGTCCCCCAGGGATGTGACATCTCTACAAAATACTTGAGGTCCGCTTTTCCCACTGACTGGAGAATTCCAGAGTCTTCTGTACAAGAGTGAGCACCCCAGGATGAAGTTGATCAGAGAGATTTGTATCCAACATGTGATCTCCCCATACATTTTGCTGTAGAGCCCCGGGGAGATGCGGTGCTACCCTCATCATCAAGCTCTTTCCCATCATTGTGGAGTGCGAGGGAGCCACATACCTGCTCAAGGTGGTTCTGACATCCTAGAGGAGAGAGAGAGACAAAAGAATTTCAATCCTCTCTGACACACACACACAGGGGATTCCAGGGAAGGGATTTAGGAAGTATGGGGGGAGAGACCCTGCCCTGGCCCCAGGGCCATTGATTCCCTGAGCTAATGGGGCTTTTCCATCTTTCATATCTCTGTGACTCTGCTAAGAATAATACTCACTCAGATGTCAGCAATGCACATGCCGAGTTACACTGAGCTCTCCGACTGCTGGACTCCAGTGCTTATGATTCAGCAGCTCGCTCCTCCCTCTGTGGGGGTCTGGCATGTTTCTAATGATGAGTGCCGGTTTCCAATTGTCCCTGGGGGTGCTCAACCCCATGCCCCACCTCCACTCCAAACCTTTCCCCAATGCAACACCCCAATCCAACTCTTCCCACTCCCACTCAACCTCCACACTGTCTCCTCCTCACCTCCTCTTGTGAGCTGCCATAAATATAAAGGAAAGAGTAACATAAAATACCTACTTGCAGCTGTACTGAATCGCTTTACCTCTAAGGGGTTAAGAAGCTCAGATAACCTGGTTGGCTCCTGACCAGAAGGACCGATAAGGAAAGAAGATACTTTCAAATCTGGTGGGTTGGGGGAGGTTTTGTTTGGGCTCTGTTTGTTTGTTCCCTCTCCTGATAGAGAGACAGACCAAGCAGGGACAACATCTCCTGAAAAGCTACCTGAAATGATCCATCTAAGATTACAAAAATTCTAACTAAGGCAAAGAAATGCGTTATTTTTTGTTTTAGCATGTGAATTTTCCCTATGCTAAGAGGCAGTTTTATTCCTGCTTTTGTAACTGTGAAGCTGAGTCCAGAGGGGAGTCCTCTGTGTTTGAAATCTTTTTATTACAATGTAAAGTTACCTTCTATCAATGATCTTGCAGGTGTGATTCTTGTACTTTTTTCTTTATAATAAAGTTATTCTTTAAAGAACCCGATTGATTTTAGTGTCCTAAACATAAGGGTCTGGTCTGTACTTACATTAAAGGCAATTGGTTGGTATGGAAAGGGGGTGAAGGAGTTGGGGGGATATTTTGGGGGAATAGGGATTCCAAGTAACCCATCTCCGAATTTTTGTTTAAATCACTTGGTGGTGGCAGCAAGGACAAGGAAAGGAATTTGTGCCTTGGGGAAGTTTTTAACCCAAGCTGATGGAATATAAGATTAGGGGGTCTTTCATGTGGGTCCCCACATCTGTCCCCAGAGTTCAAAGTGGGGAGGGAATCCTAACATGAGCACACTCCCTCCCCACTCCTCCCCCTCCCTCCCAGCATCTCCTGCACACAGTGGATCAGCTGATTGCAGCAGGCAGATGGTGCTGGAAGAAGGGGGAGGAATTGATCGACAGGGCTGACGGTGTGTAGCACTGAGGGGGAGAGCTGGCTGTCCTGGAGCACCCACCTATGTTTCTCAATCAGTCTCACCTGTAGGAATTGACTCGCTGGCTTCTGACACTTCCCCTCCAGCTCACTGATCAGCTCACTCAGACGGGAAATCTGCTCGGAGAGTTTACTGACATTTTCATTCTGGATCCTCACAATCTCCTTGTCCAGCTTCTCCAGATGGGCCAGGAGGAGTCGCTCTTGTTCCTCCAGGAACTGCTGCAATTGCTGAAATTCAGACACAATCTTCTGCCTCTCGGTTTGTGTTTGTTTCTGTATAAAATAGGGCAAGGGCTGGTCAGGGACATGGATGGAGCCCAGGGTCCTTTCATGGAGAGCTGAGTGTGCAGAAGGGTGATTTTCTTTGAAAATCCTCAGATTTCTGACATTTGACTTTACCCTGTGTGTACTAGGCAGGGGATTCTCTCACACCTTCCCTTTTGGCCCCTGTGTCCCTGTGAAAGGGAAGTTTCTCTGTCAGTCATGGTCAGCATCTTCTGTTATTTATGGTCTGTGGAAATTCAGACCCAGAGCAGCAGGAGGCAGGACTCAGCACTACACTGACAGAGACCTCAGGGCAGTTAAAAGAAACAAATGTTTTAAAAATGCACAAAATGTCTAGACCCAGTGGACAAGCACTTCACGGGGACATTTGTGTGAATTCAGGCAAGCCACAAGGACTAATCATCAACTGCAATGAAAGCTTAGGGCTTGTCTACACATGAATCTAACCCAGCAATCCATGATCATGGAGAAACACACACAAGCCCGTGTTCACGTAGGCCACACAGGAGTCTGCTTCCAGTCAGAACTCCCACTGCCAGTCCCACAGCTGGTTCATAACAACAGGCACCTACCAGATATTCCCAGCAATTCCTCTCTCCAGTTGCTTTCAATCCCAGCAGCTTTTCTCTCTCTTCCCTCAGAGTCTTCAAATGGGCCTGGATTCTTTCCTGAAGAAACAGAAATGATTTGGGAGGTTTCATCTGGATAGTTGAGAGGTGTTTTTCCTGTTTGGAAGTGGGTGTTTTTCCACCCGAAACCCAAGATGACTGTGGTTCTAATCGCTTTGTGACATCAGGACCACCAAGGTGATGAAACCTCATTAATGGAAACTAGGAGCGTGTCACATTCAGACTCGTTACCAATTCTGGTTCAGTGTTTTTAGTAATTAGCAAGAGATCTCAATTATACCCAAGCTTTACTGGTATTTGTGAATTGATTAATGGTACAGAGCATAACAGCAGGGTTGGCTCCAGACCCCAGCATGCCAAGCGCACGCTTGGGGCGGCGTGCCACGGGAGGGTGGCAGACGGCTCCGGTGGACCTCCCGTGGCTCTGGTGGACCTCCCGCAGACATGCCTACGGAGGTTCCGCTGGTCCCGCAGCTCCGGTGGACCTTCTGCAGACGTGCCTGCGGAGGGTCCGTTGGTCCCGCGGCTTCAGTGGAGCATCCGCAAGGTTGCCTGCGGGAGGTCCACTGGAGCTGCGGGACCAGCGGACCCTCCGCAGGCACGTCTGTGGGAGGTCCACCGGAGCCGTGGGATCGGTGACCGGCAGAGCGCCCCCCGCGGCGTGCCGCCCTGCTTTGGGCGGCACAATTCCTAGAGCCGCCTCTGCATAACAGGGCACTGGAGTCACATGGGGGTGAATCAATAAACCTGTTTTTTGAAGGTTTAACAAACAAAGTGATACAAATCTCAGAAGCCACCTGGGTTTAAATATGGGCTGGGATTTCAGCCCTGTCGCCCTGGGGCTGCACTGGTTGGGCAGAGCTGGTCTAAGCACCAGGGCAAAACTCATGAGATGTCGGGAGGCCATTCGTCTGGTTTGAAGCTGCACAGTCCAGTTGTGTGGAGCACTATCCCTGTCCGGCAGGGTCCCAGCACTGGACGTGGCTTTGTCTGGTGCAAAAGGGAGAGGAGGAGACTGAAGCTGCAGGAGGACACCCTTGAGGGTGGGGGCAGGGCTGGGGTGGCACCTTCATGCAGAATGATGCAGGCAGGTGGCACGCTGAAAAAATGGTGGTGGGGTCCACACAGGGTGACTGATACTGGTGAGGATGGGCCCATGCAGGCAGGTGTGAGGGTGTCCCGTGTTATGGGGATGCCTCAGTGACCTCCATAATTAGACATGATGCAGATCTGTACAAAGAATAGGTTGGGGTTTGCCCCAGGTCTGTCCTAACCCCTCTCCATGGCAATGCCCCCTGGGCAGGTACCCCACGGTCCCATTCCCTGGTAAAGATCCCGGAAGCAGTGCATTCTGGGAGATTTCAAAAGGCTGCCTGGTGGGACTAAGGGAACCACTCTGGCTGGTCCTTGCCCACGTACACAACAGAGCAGGTCAGACTGGCACCGGTCAGCTCCAGCCTGGGGTTGGTTTTGCTACAATCCAGTGTAATCCCAGTGGTACTTGGCATGGACCTGAGCTGTCTGGAGCCCTTTTGTGTGCGGACTGAAGGTGCTCAGGGTCCCACACAGTGTTTAGCCCAGTGATCTCCTCTAGTGCAGGACCGCGGCAGCATCTGAGTTTAACCCCTCGTGGAGAAACACAGGAGTTCAGAATCCCAGTGGGAAACCTCCTCTCCCTGCTGGGACTGGGACCTTTATCAAGGCGTCTCTCCCTCCTAATGGACACAATTCATCACTGGGTGGGGCTGATGCTAAGATGGCAGCATGGCAAAGTGGTTCAGGTCTTGGACTGGGTCTGGGGAGATTTGGGTTCTATGCTAAGTTCTGTCACTGACATGCTCGGTGACTATGTGCAACTCGCTGCCCCGCTTTGTGCCTCAGTTTCCCTTCCCACCTTTTGTCTAGCTAGACCAGTGGTCACCTACCAGTCGATTGCGATTAACTAGTTGATCCTGGAGATTCTCCCAGTCTATCGCAATCTCTGGCAACTGGAACTGTGGCCAATGGGAGCTGCGGGAGTGGTTCCTGCAGAGAGAGGCAGCATGTGTAGCCGCATGCTCCCCTCCAGGGGCCACAGGGGCACATTGGCCCCTTCCAGGAGTGGTGCAGGGTCGGGACAGGCAGGGAGACTGCGTTAGCCCGGCTGCACTACTGACCAGGAGCCACCTGAGGTAAATCAGTGTCGCCCAGCTGGAGCCAGCTTCCCTCACCCCCTCCTGCACCCCAACCCCCTACTCCAGTCCTGACCCTCCTCCCAGAGCCAGCACCCTGTGCCCCCACCTGCACCCCAACCCTCTGCCCTAGCCTGGAGCCCCCTCCTGCACCCCAACCCCCTGCCCCAGGCTCAGCTCAGAGCCCCCTCCCAGACTGCAAACCCCTCGGCCCCAGCCCAGAGCCCCCACCCCCACCTGAATCCCAGCCTCCTGCCGGTGACCGTGAGTGAGGGTGGGGGAGAGCAAAGGAGAGAGGGGGGGTATGGAGTGAGTAGCCCTTCTGTGGGGTGTGTGCAGATCCTGCTTTCAAGATTTGATATTTTGCCTCTGTTGCCACATTGTCAGATCATATATTTTGTTACAGCATCTCCCCCAACAATGAAGACTTTACAGAGCTGAATGATGAGTCACACCTGTGACAGGGAACTCTCAGTGAAATTAGCCTGTCATTAAACCCCAGAAGTTAACCCATTAAATTTCACAGCAATTCCCTACCTTGTACTCCTGGGCAGCCTCCTCGATGGGGACCACAGTGTGAGCGCGGTGAGCCCGGGACTCTCTGCAGATCACACAGATGGGGGTTTGATCCTCTTCACAGAACAGTTTCAGAGCCTCCTGGTGTCTCTCACACACCCCGTCCCCTCCTGCTCCCTTTACTGCCTGTAAACTCAACTGCTTGGTGATTTCTACGACATTTGCCAGCTGCCTGTTGGGCCTGAGGTTTCTCTGCTGCACAGTTTCTCTGCACTGAGGGCAGGAGGCGGCTGTATCGGATCCCTCCCAGCACTGGGCGATGCAGGCTCGGCAGAAATTGTGCCCACACTCCAGAGTGACAGGTTCTGTGAAATACTCCAGACAGACGGGACATGTCGCTTCCTCCTGAAGCCTTTCCACGGGGTTCTCTGCAGCCATGGCTTCCTCTGGGCAGTTTGTAACAGGCTTTGTTTCAAATTCCTGAATTCACACTATGCCCCGCCTGCAGCAGCAAGGGGGTGTTTCCTTGCCTGAAAATGACTCCTGCTGTTTGCTGAGCAGGAAGGACCCAGCCAATTTTACCCTTGGAGGCTTTAGTGTAAAAATGTACAATCACACCAGTGACAGGTAACTTTCAGTGAAATCAGCCTGTAATTAAAACCCCAAAGGGCTCCCGGCCTGCAATCAGCCCCTGAGCTGGTGGGGAGGGTCACTGGGGCATCGCCCTGTAAGGCTGAACCTGGAGGAGCAGGAGCTGGGTGTCTAAGGAGTGATAGTCAGGCTGGGCAGAATTTTGTTTATAATACCTAATTTTGACTGATAATCTTTATTTAAAGCAATTTTTATATTTATTGATTTAAACTTTCTCAGCTGCACAACAATCTGGGTTTTAAGCATTTCATTCCAATTAAAATGTTCACGGTTGTGGGAAATTATGGGGGGATCAGACAATATTTTGGTCAGACCAGAACTATTTAATGACACTGGACACTGAGATTCAAAAAGTTGAAGCTTTAGAACTGTTAAAATTGTCTGTGAGAAGCTAAATCTCCTCCCACCCCAGCAGCTCCCCCAGGGCAGTAACCCAAGCCTCCCCCGCCACCACAGGGACCGAGGCTGAAAGTCCCTCTGATGGCGGCTCAGGGGCCTGTGGAATGTGCTGGGAGCTCAGCCTGGGCCCTAGTGGGGCAGGTGCCCCTGTAACACAAACACTCCCAGCAAGGCCCTGCCCCCATTTTCTCCGTTTGTCAATCCAGGCAGCGAGACCAGGGACTGCAGGGAGACCAAGCTCCTGTCCCCCAGGTGAGGGCTGGGGCCCGAGGACAGCGGGTGTGCGGGGAGCTCACACTAGGGGCTGCAGGCACCAACTGATGTCCGGGGCCTCCAGTTGCGGCAGCTGCCAGTGCCTGGTAGTGATGGTGGCTGGGAGCCCCAGGCCCTTTGAAATCGCCCCAGCAGGCTGCAGGGCTCCTAGGCGCAGGCGCTGGATGGGTGCAGTGGCTCATTAGGGGAAGGTGAAGCCCCAGACCCTGGCAGGAGCCATGCTGGGCGGGGAGGAAGGAAAAGCACTGAACCTTGGCAGGAGCCGCACTGGCCAGGGGTGGGGAGAAGAAGCCCCGGACCGTGGTAGCTGGGCAGGCGGCTGGGCAGGGTGGGTAGGAGAAGCCCTGGACTCCAGCAGGAACTACGCAGGGTGGGGTGGGGGGGCAGAAGATGTGGGGCTGAAGCCCGACCCCCTTCTGTTCAGAGATGGCCTGAGACCCTCTCTCTCCCCTGCCCCCTGCTCAGAGCTGGCTCTAACTCTCCGGCTGTAGAGAAATTCAGCCCAAATCTACTCACCTTGGTATCTCCGTTTCCCCCCTCACCACATAGCTATGAAGGGATTCAGCTTAGGAGGCAGAGTCAGCATTAGCCACATTTGGCAGATGGGATCTAGGGTACACAGAGGTTAAGTGACTTTTCCAAGACCAAAAATTGTACAAACCTGCCGCCTATGTGCAGGGGCCCTGTGGCTGGGGGGTATCCCCCTATCCTGGTGCCCTTGAAGGAGCAGAGTGTGTGTGTCTAAGGAAGACTAATCAGGCTTGGCAGAATTCTTTATATATACACATAATTAACAGATAGTACTGCAGCTAGTTTTAAGCATTTTTTCAATATTTATTGAGTTACATTTTCACTATTGCACAAAACTCAAGATTTAGCATTTCCTTCCAATTGTTCTCAATTTCAGTTTTCACAGTTGCGGGAAATTATAGGGGGATACGTCAATAGTGTGTCAGACCCCAATGATTTAATGTCACTAGACACCGAGATTCAAAACGTTGAAGCTTTATAACCATGAAAACACAGATAGTCACATCACCTATCAAAAGATACAGTCACTGTCCTTCAATCAAACTCGAATAAGTTCTCAATCAGCCTTGTTCTTACTTTGTGTATCTGTAATTACCATTTATTATCAATTGAAATATTTTTCATTGGTCTGTGTGTAGACAGCAAAAGCAACTGTAACCCCTTTGGGGTCTAGAGAGCATGGCCCCTTTAAATCTTTTTTCCCAAGGGGGAGGGGGAGAGTAAGAAAAAGGAGGGAAACTCCAGGGGGCAGGGCTGGAGCTGGAGGGAGAGAGAGGAGAAGCAGCATGGCTGGCCCTGGAGAAGGAAGCAGAGAGAACCTGCCGGAGCCCTGAGGAGGACAGGCCCGATCGGGGACAGTCCAGGACAGGAGCCAGGAGCAGCCCTGTGCCGGGGGGAATCACCTGAGGAGGACAGGCCGGAGCTGGATCCAGTATCACAGCTGCCCAGAGCTGCCTGGGGCTGTGAGTACTGGGGCTTGTGACTCTGCACTGGGAACAAGGAGGGAGGCTGCTAGATAGTTAAGTGGGGAGGTGGTCGCTCTGTGTGGCTTTGCACAGAGCGGAAGAAGAGGGCACCGGAGGGGTTTGCTGGGGAGAGTTCACTGGCGCCGAAGATGACCAGGAGCACCCAAGACTCACCACCGGACTGGAACTTTGCTCAGGCCTCCTGAACTGTGTGCACAGACGCATTGCTCAGTGTCTGCCCTTCCAGACTGTGCTACCACTGGGCCCGTGGGGCCTTGGTTTGAATGCAACCCTGTTTTACTGCTCCCCCTATATTTCCCCTTGTTGTTTTTCTCCTCCCAGCCCTCTGTAAATAAATATCTCCCTTTGTTCTATCCATTGTACTTTTCCTGTGGGTGGGTGTGGTCACTCTGGGGGGTTTGGAACAGGTGCCCCTGGGGTGGAAGGGATTTCTCCTGCTGCATTCCTGCGTGCGCTGTCTCTTGGCCAGAGCTGCCTGCAGAGCAGACTCCATTTTGGCCACGAGGGCGCTAAAGTTACACTACGTTGGCCAAGATTTATGAATAAAATCTAATTCTTCCAGGCCTGGTGATGATAAACTCTCAGGCTAAAAGCTTGGTTAAACTGGAACGAGTGTTTTCAAGACCTGATTCTCATTTACACTAACGCTGCATGTCTCAGTGCAAAGCGACTGTAGGATCTCCATCTTTCATGACTTTATCATGAGTCTTGTGATATTTGGTGTGTTTGATGAAGCCCCAGCTCCTGGAAGCATGTGAGGAAGTGAGACTCTCAGGCAGGGCCAGGGGAGAAATCCAGCTCCAGATATTCGTGGAGCACACCCCCCAGCCCTGAATATTCCTGGTGCTGGGGCACCTGGCGCCCATATAACCTGGCGCCCATGACGGTGGGTTCCTGTTTGTGGGTTGCTAAGCAGAGACAGACACTCCTCTGCAGCCCAGATTTAGGCACCTATCCGTGAGAGGGGTGTGGCTTAGGACACCCCTTCCCCCCTTGTCGGCATCTCCCATTGGCTGTCTTACATGGCTCCCCGCCTACTGAGGTGGCTTTTGTGAATTGCATTGTGAGGTGCCTGTGTCGCCCTGGCATTGTCTAGGGAGTTCTAGATCCCTGACTCAGCTCTGAGGGTCACAGTGCTGCTGTTCCTGTGATTTTCTTGCAGCCTAAAAATTACTCACTGTGACACTCAGCACTGCAGCACCCAAGTCCCTTCATGGACTGCACCCTGTGCAACCAGTGACCTCTCTGCAGAGCACAGGTGAGCAATTCCTGATTGACATGGGTGTGCACAGGACAGAGACAGAGCACAGGCCGGAGAGTGACACATCACACAGTAAAATCCAAACTCTCTTCCCAGAGGCTCAATATTCCTTGCAGCTGGAATATTAAAGTGGAAGAAACAAGAAGAATTGTTTGTAATGTTTTATTTACAGTAAGTTGCTGGAAAGTAGCAAAGTAAAAGGAGCTGAGAAGGAGCTTTAATAACCACAGCACGGCAAGGAGATCCCCAGCTACTGAGAACAGTGGCAGGAGCTCTGGCAGCGAGACCCCCATGAGATCTAATCCCACAGAACTGTACAAAACACTCCCTGCTGCTGCTGCTGCTTCTCCCCACCCCCCCAACCCTGATTGATTCATGCTGTGTGTCCCTGCCACCCCCACCTTCGCCTGTCCCCAGCCCGGCTGTTAGTTCTGCCCCCTGCCCAGCCCCCAGCTCTGCCCCTCAGAGCCCCTCTGCCCCTCCTGCAGCTTCAGAGGTTCTTCCCCCCTCTCATCCCCGGGGCTGCCGAGAGGGATGGGGAGGGACTTCCAGGGGCCATAGAGATGAGGCGCCAGAGGTTGGGTAGATGGGAGTCCTCCAAGGTCATAGAGACTGGGGTGTGTGAGGCAAGAGAGGTTGAGTTCCATTTCCCCCCTCAACTGTGTGTCTCAGGGACACAGTCTGAGCTGGGATCCCCATGTCCCCACCCCGAGCCAGGGTCGGATTCTCCCCCCAGGGACGGAGCCCGGCGGGAAAGTGAAGATCGGGGCCTCGTCACCAGCATCGATAAATGTCACCTGCCCCCGGTCACAGTCCAGACAAACCCGGATCCTGCTGGGGACCCGGCTCAGGGGCAGGGGGATCACAGGGGAGGTGAGAGCCCGGAACTGGTCCGTCCACCAGTCCCGCTCCACAGCCCAGATCCCCCCCTCAGGGCTATGGCTGATCTCTCCCTTCCTCCCCACAGACTCTCTGGCCACCCCCACAGCCCAGTATTGCCCAGCCCCCACCTCCACCTCCCAGCAATGTCTCCCCGAGGTGAATCCCTCACAGCCCAGCACACAGAGCTCAGTGTCAAATCTCTCAGGGTTGTTGGGCAGTTGCTGCCGTGTGTCTGCCCATCTCACACTTTTCCGATCCTCAGACAGGACGAGGTCGGGATGAGCCGTGTCTGGATCCAGAGTCACATTCACTGGAGAGAGAATCAGAGCGTTAGGGGCAGAGCTTAGCCCTGGGGGAGTCTGGGGCCATTTCTCACACTCCCCAGCAGCCCCGTTCTGGCTGGGACAGTCTCGGATCCCAGGGAGCTGCCTCTGTCCTGGGCACCTGAGACTGAGCAGAGACGTCACTGCAGCTCCTCAGTGTTTGTATGGGTCCCACTACATTAGTTTCTCATTTATCACAGAGGCTTCAGCTCCCACATCCTGCTGCTGGTGCTGCCCCATTCCCAGCAGCACAGACACAGCCAGGAAGGCGTCAGAAGCTTTTACTGAGGGAGCAGAAGTGGCAGGTACCAGCTTTAAACCCCAGAGGGAAGCTCCCTCCCCTAATGCAGCCTCCACTCCCAGGCCAGGGAACAGAGATGAAGGTGCAGCAATGGATAAGAGCCGCTTAAAACCATACAGTAGGTGGTAGCACCATCTCCAGCCTAGAGAGAAAGGAGGAGCTGACACTCTCACAGGAAGAGCATCTCCCCAATCCAGGAAGCAGTGAGCAGCTCCAATGGGGGAGCCCAGCCCTGCCCAAAGGAAAGGCAGGATGTTGGAGAAGAGTGATGGGGATGTGGCAGCAGGGCCAGCTCTAACATTTATGCCGCCCCAAGCAAACAAAAAGAGTGCCGCCAAACCCCTCCCCGAGCGTCGCACCGCCCAAGTCCCCGCCCCCACCTGAGCGTCACGTCACACTGCCTTAGTCCCCGTCCCCATCCCAGCGCCGTGCTGCCCTAGCCCCCCACCCCTCCCGAGCACCGCATTGCGCTGCCCAAGTCCCCACCCCCCCGAGCCAGGGCCGGCTCCAGACACCAGCTCACCAAGCATGTGCTTGGGGTGGCACCTTGGGAGGGGGCGGCGATCAGGGTTTGTTTTTGGTTTTTTTGGTTTGGCCGGGCCGCGCTAGGGGGCAGGGGGCAGGACTTGGGTGGCACGACATGACGCTCGGGGGGGCGGGGACTTGGGCGGCGCGATGCGATGCTCGGGGGGGGCAGAGGGCTTGGGCGGCGCAACACTCGGGGAGGCGTTCAGCGCACACCATACAACATAAACACTAACCCAGGAACCTATCCTTGCAACAAAGCCCGATGCCAGCTCTGTCCACATATCCATTCAAGTGACACCATCATAGGACCTAATCACATCAGACACGCCATCAGGGGCTCGTACACCTGCACATCTACCAACGTGATATACGCCATCATGTGCCAGCAATGCCCCTCTGCCATGTACATTGGCCAAACCGGACAGTCTCTACGCAAAAGAATAAATGGACACAAATCTGACATCAGGAATCATAACATTCAAAATCCAGTGGGAGAACACTTCAACCTCTCTAACCACTCAGTGACAGACTTGAAGGTGGCAATTTTGCAACAAAAAAACTTCAAAAACAGACTCCAAAGAGAAACTGCTGAACTTGAATTAATATGCAAACTAGATACTATTAACTGTGGCCTAAACAAAGACTGGGAATGGTTGAGTCATTACACCAATTGAATCTATTTCCCTATGTTAAGTTCTCCTCACACCTTCTATGGGCCATCTTAATTATCACTTCAAAAGGTTTTTTTTCCTCCTGCTAACGATAGCTCATCTCAATTGATTAGACTCTGCCTGTTGGTATGCATACTTCCACCTTTTCATGTTCTCTGTATGTATAAATTTCCCCTGTCTGTGTGTTCCATTCTATGCATCCGAAGAAGTGAGCTGCAGCTCACGAAAGCTCATGCTAAAATAAATGTGTTAGTCTTTAAGGTGCCACAAGTACTCCTGTTCTTTTTGCGGATACAGACTAACATGGCTGCTACTCTGAAATCAGTTAAGAGTGTTTCTGTTCATCAGAATGGGCATGAACTCAGCACTAAGGGTGGTGTCAGGACTGTTTTTGTGTCCCCGCCTGCTCCATGGCCCTGACTGAGGCCCTGCCCCCTGGCCAGGCTGGGGGACTTGCCCGCTATGGAGAGCCCCTGACACTCCACCTGCCCTGGACATGGGTCCATGGGCCTTTGGCAGCAGTCCCCAGCCCATGTCCCCACTCCCCGGGGTGCACCACACTGGGCAGGTGGAGGATCCAGGGCTTCCCAGTGCAGTCCCTGGATGGGGGCCTGGTTCTGGCTTCTGGCCTGGCCAGGGCCTCAGGGAAAGAGGAGCAGGGGTGGGGCCATTGAGAGAGGCCAGCACCAGGAAGAGATTGGTACCATGGGCACACACTGCACTATATAGTGCGGCAAACTACCTTCTCAGTCTCCTCAGCCTCTGCTGTTTTTAGCCCTGGTGAGACAGGCTTGGGTAATGCAGTCCCCCTTAGGACTCAGGGGAAGTCTGTTCCCTGTCTCTCCACCAGTAGTCTTGTTTAAAGTATTTTTACCCTGCCTTGTAGGAGAGCGTACTGCCAGTCCCCCTGGGGAGGCTCGCTGCCTTGCTACTCCACCACTCCTGGCAGCCAGGCTCCTTCTCCCTCTGCTCCCCCTCAGCTGATTCTAATTTGCTACCTTGGTAACCCTTTCTCAGCTGAACCCGATTGACCTGTAGTTGCCTCCCAGTTGATAAGGAGGAGGGCCTTTTAACCCTCTGGGACTGACTCTTATCCCCCTTGCAACTGTCTGTCCTGAGTTTATCACAATAGATAGGAGCTGCTCAGCTGCCCTGCCCTAAGCATAGATACTGCCTGCGATGCTCCACACCTGCCCAAGGCAATATGGCCCTCTTTCCCCAAACTATGCCCATGCTAAAAAGTGTTCTGGTCATCCCATCTTTAAAAGTGGGGGTGGGGAGACATGGGCTCCTGGATTGCCTTACAGTTTAATGTGTTATTTTTAGGCTGTATGTGTCATTGTCACTGTCAGTTTCGTTGGTAACTTTAGCTACAATCTCATGAAGATGTTTTCTCTGGAATTTTCTCATAATTTAAAGGCAATCTTCACCTGCAGACTCACCCTGTCTGTGTGCTCCAAAGAATTCTCCTCTTTTTCTTTCCAGTTCAGACGGCAGAGTATCTTGGGGGAAAAAGGAGAAGAGAGGTGAGATTTCAGACTTTCATGTTCATAAGAGCATCCCCACTCTGAAACTGTTTTATAATTATGACAGAGAAACAGACAGAGAGGCCCAGAGACACACTCAGATATTTAATATAAAAAGGTCTGAAACCTATTTCCCCTCTCAATCAGGCATCTCTCAGCAATGGAGCCAGCATCCTTGCAGCCTCACAACTATCCCAGGACACACAATCTGTAAGAGATTTACTTTTCCCTCCTCATCCATTCCCTCCCTTCAGACTCCAGTTGGTTTGTCTCATTCACTTACTGCCTTTTGTCGTAAACTAGACCCAGAGCCTGCAAAGATTTTGGCATAAAAGTAACTTTACCCACTATGGTCCCTTTGACACTAACGGGATGTTCAGAGTTTGTGAAATCCTGGCTCTAACTGTGAGCTGTTGGGTCTCAGTGTCTCCACAGAGAGGAGCATGATGGGGCCTTGTCATCCATAGGCAGAAATAGGAATAATAATAAAATCATTGTATCCATGTGGACACTGAGGCAGAGGAAGGCTGGTTCCATGGACCAGATTCACCCTTGTACCCACAAAAGGAGAGAGGGGAGGGGCCATTTGTGACTCCACTATTCAGTGCCTGCAGGGGCCAGTGCAGACCTTGGCACAAGCAGAGGAAGTTCTGAAGCCAGCCAGAGCTACATCCCTATGACAATGGCCTCCGTGTGTTTAGGCCACTGTGCAGTGTCTGAGGCCCAGCTTTACATGGCCCGTGGCACTCTATCCCTCATCCACCCCCCTCCGTCTTCCACCTGCCCTCACCACCCCCACCCCATTCCCAGCCCTCTCAGGAACAAGCCTTGTGCCTGTAGCTGCTGGGGAGGAGGCACAAGAGGTGCCTGTGTTGGAGGGATCCCTGATTGTGGGGGAGGGGCTTTCTCCTTCCCTATAGCCCATTTGGCAGAAACTAGCTGCAAATGGGACCAGAGCTCAGTGATGGGCTGGATCCGCCTTTGAGAAATGTGCCCCATGGCTGGTGATGGAGCAGTAGACGGGGAGGGCTCCGAGCTGTAGTGAGTTCTTTGCCACGTGTCTGGCTGTTGGGTTTTGCCAAAATACTCGGTATCCAACTGACCATCATATCTGGGGTCGGGAAGGAATTTCCCCCAAAGTCAGATTGACAGAGAGCCTGGGGATTTTTTTCCTTCCTTCCTCTGCAGCCTGGGGCATGGGTCAGTTGCAGTTTGAAACTAGGGTCAATGGTGTATTCTCTGTAACATGTGTAGTGGGGCAGTTACCCTGTTCCTGGGATAAAAGGAGGTAAAAGGTGAAAAGCAGCTGTGATCAGCAGACTGGGGAGGCAGCCACAGCTGGGGCCACACCCAATTAGGTCACAACTGGCCCTGATCAAAGGGCTGGGAGCTAGGCAGGCAAGAGTCTCACTGCAGGGCTGCCTGGGAGCACAGGGTACCTTACACAGAGCAGGGCTGGGGCTGGGCATGCAGAGCTGGGGAGCTCTGGCCTGGCAAGTCCCCAGGCTGAGGCCTTGTTAAGGGCCAGGGATGGTACCAGAGTTAAAAAGGCAGTAGGTCCAACCCCTTTGCTAATGATGAGTGGACATTGTGGACTGCAGGCTGCCCCAGAGAAAGGGGGCTAGATGACTCGCAGTAACCACTGAGGCAAGGTGGGTATAGAGGGTTGGGATGCCCCTGGGAGAGGAGACCCAGAGTGTGGGGGTACTGCTGTGGGCAGAACCCCAAGGTAAGGGGCACTGGGGTCCAGGAGGGACATGGAGAGGCCTGAGGCAGGAGAGACACTGGCCAGCAGTGGGCGCTCTGGAGCGGGAAAGCTAATTCCCTGACTGACCAGCAGGAGGTGCCGCACTGCTCAGTGCTCAACCAGTTACACTTGAAGTTTTAAAATAATGATTTAAGGACTTCAGTAACTTGGCCAGAGGTTAGGGGTCAATTGCAGGAGTGAGTGGGTGAGATTCTGTGGCCTGCAATGTGCAGTTGGTCAGACTGGATGAACATGATGGTCCCTTCTGGCCTTAAAGTCTTTGAGTCATTTCTTAATTTAACAGCATCATCTAAGTGTGAACCAATTGATCAGCACCATTCTCTTCTCAGAGGCTTATCCCAATTTCCATTCCTAGATCCCTTCTAGGTACCTTTGAACTTCCCCAGAATCTCCATTAGCACAATCGTTTTCTGGCAGAAACCACTGACTCGCTCTTCCAGTTCAGGAGAAATCTCCTCTGGCTGCTGGAACTTCCCCTTCTCACACCTGGAGGGAAACAATTTCACGTGATTATATTTTACTGTGTGACTTATTATAAGTTCTGGCTAGTGAGTCGCTGCTCTCATGGGCCTGGAGTAAGAATTCCTCAACTTCTCCCAGCCTCAGAGCAACACAACTCAGGGCCAAGCAACCTTCCCTTCAAAGGTCATTAATATTCTTCAACTCTGGTCTGGAGAGACCAGCTCTGGGGACAAAAGGGGAACTGAGTCTCCATGGCCAATTCACTCCTTGGTCTCCATGCTCTGAGGGTCAGGAGGTTCTCAGGTGAAGTGCTGTAGAAATCTGCCCTCTAGGAACTAGACTGAGACACCAACTCCCCCCTCCCCAGCTCATTTCTCACAGGTCTCCAAACAGCCCCGAGATGGGGAAAGGCTCTTGAAAACTACTGCCCTGGGCTGAATAGTGACCAGGACCCAGCAGTGACAGGCCCATAGTCCATCTCCACAATCCTGAGGCAGCCAGTCCCCCAGGGATGTGACATCTCTACAAAATACTTGAGGTCAGTCCTTCCCACTAACTGGAGAATTCCAGAGTCTTCTGTACAAGAGTTAGCACCCCAGGATGGAGCTGATCAGAGAGATTTGTATCCAACACGTGATCTCCCCACACATTTTGCTGTAGAGCCCCGGGGAGATGCGGTGCTACCCTCATCATCAAGCTCTTTCCCAGCATTGTGGAGTGCGAGGGAGCCACATACCTGCTCAAGGTGGTTCTGATATCCTAGAGGAAAGAGAGACAAAAGAATTTCAGTCCTCTCTGACACACACACACACGGGATTCCAGGGAAGGGATTTAGGAAGTATGGAGGAAGAGACCCTGCCCAGGCCCCAGGGCCATTGATTCCCTGAGCTAATGGGGCTTTTCCATCTTTCATATCTCTGTGACTCTGCTAAGAATAATACTCGCTCAGATGTCAGCAATGCACATGCCGAGTTACACTGAGATCTCCGGCTGCTGGACTCCAGTGCTTATGATTCAGCAGCCCGTTCCTCCCTCTGTGGGGCTCTGGCATGTTTCTAATGATGAGTGCCGGTTTCCAATTGTTCCTGGGGGTGCTCAACCCCATGCCTCACCCCTACTCCAAACCTTTCTCCAATGCCACACCCCAACCCAACTCCTCCCACTCCCACTCAACCTCCACACTGTCTCTTCCTCACCTCCTCTTGTGAGCTACCATAAATATTAAGGAAAGAGTAACATAAAATACCTCCTTGCAGCTGTACTGAATTGCTTTACCTCTAAGGGGTTAAGAAGATCAGATAACCTGGTTGGTTCCTGACCAGAAGGACCGATAAGGAAAGAAGATACTTTCAAATCTGGTGGATTGTGGGAGGTTTTGTTTGGGCTCTGTTTGTTTGTTTCCTCTCCTGATCGAGAGATAGACCAAGCAGCTACAACATCTCCTGAAAACCTACCTGAAATGATCCATCTAAGATTACGAAAATTCCAACTAAGGCAAGGAAATGCGTTAGCTTATTTTTTTGTTTTAGCTTGTGAATTTTCCCTATGCTAAGAGGTAGTTTTATTCCTGTTTTTGTAACTGTGAAGCTGAGTCCAGAGGGGAGTCCTCTTTGTTTTAAGTCTTTTTATTACCCTGTAAAGTTACCTTCTATCAATGATTTTGCAGGTGTGATTCTTGTATTTTTTCTTTATAATAAAGTTCTTCTTTTAAGGACCTGATTGATTTTAGTGTCCTAAAGATGAGGATCTGGTCTGTACTTACATTAAAGGCAATTGGTTGGTATATTATTCTCAAGGCTCCTCAGGAAAGGAGGTGAAGGCGCTTGGGGGGATATTTTGGCGGAATAGGGTTCCAAGTGACCCATCTCTGAATTTTTCTTTAAAATCAGTTGGTGGTGGTGGCAGCAATACCGTCCAAGGACAAAGAAAGGAATTTGTGCCTTGGGGAAGCTTTTAACCTAAACTGATGGAATATAAGATTAGGGGGTCTTTCATGTGGGTCCCCACATCTGTCCCCCAGAGTTCAAAGTGGGGAGGGAATCCTAACATGAGCACATGCCCTCCCCGCTCCTCCCTCTCCCTCCCAGCATCTCCTGCACACAGTGGAACAGCTGATTGCAGCAGGCAGATGGTGCTGGAAGAAGGGGGAGGAGTTGAGCGGCAGGGCTGACGTGAGTAGCACTGAGGGGAAGAGCTGGCTGTCCTGGAGCACCCACCTATGTTTCTCATTCAGTCTCACCTGTAGGAATTCACTCGCTGGCTTCTGACACTTCCCCTCCAGCTCACTGATCAGCTCACCGAGATGGGAAATCTGCTCAGAGAGTTTACTGACATTTTCATTCTGGATCCTCGCAATCTCCTCATCCAGCTTCTCCAGCTGGGCCAGCAGGAGTCGCTCTTGTTCCTCCAGGAACTGCTGCAGTTGCTGAACTTCAGACACTATCTTCTGCCTCTCGATTTGTGTTTGTCTCTATATGAAAATACGGCAAGGGCTGGTCAGGGACATGGATGGCGCCCGGAGTCTTTTCATGGAGAGCTGAGTGTGCAGGAGGGTGATTTTCTGTGAAAATCCTATAATTTCTGACATTTGACTCTACCCTTTGGGTACTAGGCAGGGGATTCTCTCACACCTTCCCCTTTGGCCCCTGTATCCCCCTGAAAGGGAAATTTCTCTGTCAGTCATGGTCAGCATCTTCTGTTATTTATGGTCTATGGAAATTCAGACCCAGTACAGCAGGATGCAGGATTCAGCACTACACTGACAGACGTCAGGAGTGTTAAAAGAAACAAACGTTTTAAAAATGCACAAAATGTCTAGACCCAGTGGACAAGCACTTCACAGGGACATTCAGTTCCCTTGGGGGGATTTCTGGGTAAGCCACAAAGGCTACTCATCAATTGAAAGGGAAGCTTAGGGCTTGTCTACACATGAATCAAACCCAACAATCCATGGTCATGGAGAAACACACGCACAAGCCCATGTTCACGAAGGCCACACAGGAGTCTGCCTCCAAACAAAACTCCCACTACCAGTCCCTGCTGGTTCATAACAACAGGCATCTACCAGATACTCCTGGCTATTCCCCTCTCCAGTCGCTTTCAATCCCAGCAGCTTTTCTCTCTCTTCCCTCAGAGTCTTCAAATGGGCCTGGATTCTTTCCTGAAGAAACAGAAATTATTTGGGTGGTTTCAGCTGGATAGTTGAGAGGTGCTTAGAAGTGGGTGTTTTTCCACCCAAAACCCAAGATGACTGTGATTCTAATCGCTTTGTGACATCAGGGCCACCAAGGAGATCAAACCTCATTAATAGAGACTGGGAGTGTGTCACATTCAGACTCATTACCAATTCCGGTTCAGTGTTTTTAGTAATTAGAGATTTCAATTATAACCAAGCTTTACTGGTATATGTGAATTGATTAGTGGTACAGAGCATAACAGGGCACTGGAATTACATGTTGGTGAATCAATAAACCTGTTTTGTAGAAGGTTTAAAGAACCAAGTGATACAAATCCTCAAAGCCACCCGGGTTTCACTCTTGAAGCCCTGGGGACTGCACTGGTTGGGCAGAGCTAGTTTAAGCACCAGGGCAAACCCCATGAGATGTCGGGAGGCCATTCGTCTGGTCTGAAGCTGCGCAATCCCAGTTTTGTGGAGCACTGTCCCTGTCCGGTTGGGACTCGCCACTGAACGTGGCTTTGTCTGGTGCAAAAGGGAGAGGAGGAGACGAAGGATGCAGGAGGACATCCATGAGGATGGGAGTGGCACCTTCATGCAGAATGATGCAAGCAGGTGCCACACTGAAAAAAGCGGTGGTGGGGCCCACACAGGGTGAGTGATACTAGTGAGGACGGGCCTATGCAGGCAGGTGTGGGCATGTCCGATGTTCTGGGGATGCCTCAGTGAACTCCCTAATTAGACATGATGCAGATTTGTATAAAGAATGGCTTTGGGTTTGCCCTACTACTGTCCTAAAGCCTTTCCGTGGCAATGCTCCCTGGGCAGATGCCCCACTGTCCCATTCCCTGGTAAAGATCCTGGAAGCAGTGCATTCTGGGAGATTTCAAAAGGCTGCCTGCCCCCATTCCAACCCCTTCCCCAAAATCCCCACCCCAACTCCGCCCCCTCCCAGCCCCCAGGGGGTGCAGGAGGGGTGTGGGGTGAGGCATGGGCTCAGGGCAGGGAGTTGGGGTGTGGGGTCCAGGAGGGATGAAGGGTGCAGCAGGAGGTTCAGGGCAGGAGGTCAGGTGCAGAGTGCAGCAGGCAGCTCAGGGAAGGGGGCTGGGGTGCAGGAGGGGTGCAGCAAGGGGCTCAGGGCAGGGGGCCAGGGTGCAGGGTACGGCAGGGGGTCGAGGTGCGGCAGGGGGTCAGGGCAGGGAGTTGGGGGGCAAGAGGGGTGTGGCAGGGGGTCAGGGTGCAGGATGAGGCAAGGGGCTCAGGGCAGGAGGTTCGACTGCAGGAGCAGTTCGGGGGGCGGGCTCTGTCCCAGCGTGCACCGGGGGAAGGGCAGGCTCTGCCTGCCCTGCCCCTGCACCACTCCAGGAAGCTGCTGGAACGTGCGGGAGCAGGAGCACGGGGTGTGTGTGTTGCTGTTGCTTCAGGCACTGCCCCCAACATCTCCCATTGGTTGGGAACGGGGAACCGCAGCCAATGGGATCTGCTGCGGGTGGTGCCTGAAGCAACAGCAACACACACACCCTGCGCCTCTGCTCCCCCAGGTTCCGTCCGCTTCCCGGAGCGGCGCCGGGGCAGAGCCGGACGACAGGAAGGGAACCTGCCCTGCCCCTGGTGCGCGTGGGGCCGGAGCCGCTCTAGATAAACACTAGGGGGAGGCCACGAGGAGCTCGCGGGCCACAGAAAATAACCTCACAGGCGCGTTTGAGACCCTGGACTAATGGAACCACTTTGGCTGGTCCCTGCCCACGTACACAACAGAACAGGTCAGACTGACACTGGTCAGCTCCAGCCTGGGGTTGGTTTTGCTACAATCCAGTGTAATCCCAGTGGTACTTGGCATGGACCTGAGCTGTCTGGAGCCCTTTTGTGTGCGGACTGAAGGTGCTCGGGGTCCCACACAGCGTTTAGCCCAGTGATCTCCTCTAGTGCAGGCCGGCAGCATCTGAGTTAAATCCCTCGTGGAGCAACACAGGAGTTCAGAATCCCAGTGAGAAACCTCCTCTCCCTGGTGGGCCTGGGACCTTTATCAAGGCGTCTCTCCCTCCTAACGGAGACACTTCATCACTGGGTGGGGCTGATGCTAAGATGGCAGCATGGCAAAGTGGTTTGGGCCTTGGCCAGGGTCTAAGGACATCTGGGTTCTATGCTAAGCTCTGTCACTGACATGCTGGGTGATTGTGTGCAACTCACTGCCCCAGTTTGTGCCTCAGTTTCCCTTCCCACCTTTTGTCTAGCTAGACCAGTGATCACCTACCAGTCAATTGCAATTGACTAGTAGATCCTGGAGATTCTCCCAGTCGATCACGATCTCCGGCAGCGCAGGCAGGCTTTCTGCCTGCCCCAGCCGTGCGGCACTCCCAGAAGGGGCCATCATGTCCCCACAGCCTGGGGTGAGGGCAGCGTTCTCTTCACGTGGCTCTTGCCTGCAAGGACCATCCCCACAGCTCCCATTGGCCAGAAATGGGGAACTGCGGCCAATGGGAGCTGCGGGAGTGGTTCCTGCAGAGAGGGGCAGCGTGTGTAGCCACATGCTCCCCTCCAGGGGCCACAGGGGCACATTGACCCCTTCCAGGAGTGGCGCAGGGTTGGGATAGGCAGGGAGCCTGCGTTAGCCCCACTGCACTACTGACCAGGAGCCGCCTGAGGTAAATCAGTGTCTCCCAGC
The DNA here is from genome assembly GCF_016161935.1 of Mauremys reevesii. NCBI lineage: Eukaryota > Metazoa > Chordata > Testudines > Geoemydidae > Mauremys > Mauremys reevesii. Next base: position 3,318,478 of record NC_052637.1, read on the forward strand.
TGGAGCCAGCTTCCCATACCCCCTCCTGCACCCCAACCCCCTACTCCAGCCCTGACCCTCCTCCCAGAGCCAGCACCCTGTGCCCTCACCTGCACCCCAACATTGCCCCAGCCTGGAGCCCCCTCCTGCACCCCAATCCCCTGCCCCAGGCTCAGCCCAGAGCCCCCTCCCAGACTGCAAACCCCTCGGCCCCAGCCCAGAGCCCGCACCCACACCTGAATCCCAACCTCCTGCCACAGGCCGATGACCGTGAGCGAGGGTGGGGGAGAGCAAGCAATGGAGAGGGGGGGTATGGAGTGAGCCGTGCTTCTGAAGGGGGGCGTGTAGATCCTGTTTTCAAGATTTGATATTTTGCCTTGTTGCTATAACAAAATTAATGGTCAGGCAATGTGGTATCTCCCATACAATGAAGACTTTACAGGCTGAATGATGAGTCACACCCGTGACAGGGAACTCTCAGTGAAATTAGCCTGTCATTAAACCCCCAAAGTTAACCCATTAAATTTCACAGCAGTTCCCTACCTTGTACTCCTGGGCAGCCTCCTCGATGGGGACCACCCTGTGAGCGCGGTGAGCCCGGGACTCTCTGCAGATCACACAGATGGGGGTTTGATCCTCTTCACAGAACAGTTTCAGAGCCTCCTGGTGCCTCTCACACACCCCGTCCCTTCCCGCTCCTTTTGCTGCCTGTAAGCTCAACCGCTTGGCGATTTCTACGACATTTGCCAGCTGCCTGTTGGGCCTGAGGTTTCCCTGTTGCACAGTTTCTCTGCACTGAGGACAGGAGGTGGCTGTGTCAGATCCCTTCCAGCACTGGCTGATGCAGGCTCTGCAGAAATTGTGCCCACACTCCAGACTGACAGGTGCTGTGAAATACTCCAGACAGACGGGACATGTCGCTTCCTCCTGGAGACTTTCCACGGGGTTCTCTGCAGCCATGGCTCCCTCTGGGCAGTTTGTAACAGGCTTTGTTTCAAATTCCTGAATTCAAACTATGCCCCGCCTGCAGCAGCAAGGGGGTGTTTCCTTGCCTGAAAATGACTCATGCTGTTTGAGGAGCAGGAAGGACCCAAACAATTTCACCCCTGGAGGCTTTAGTGTAAAAATGTACAATCACACCAGTGCCAGGTAACTTTCAGTGAAATCAGCATGTAATTAAAACCCCAAAGGGCTCTCGGCCTGCAATCAGCCCCTGAGCTGGTGGGGAGGGTCACTGGGGCATCCCCCTGTGAGGCTGAACCTGGAGGAGCAGGAGCTGGGTGTCTAAGGAGTGATATAATATCTCATTGAAAGATGACACAGGGCCAGAAAGAGTTAATTAACTCTCAGACTGACCTGACCCGTGGCCGAACTTTAAAGACTGGTTAGGAAGATATGTAAATGAATAGAGCTTTGCAATGCAAGCCTGCATTGTTAGAGATAGAAGAGTAGATGTTTGTTCAGGTCTTGTGATGTAAGCAAACATGTCTATACCTATAGCTTTGATTCAAAGATCAAAAAGGGAGTATTTAGGAGAAGGATAGTTAAGCCTATTGTTTTCTCAGGCCAAAAGGCTGCTGGAAATGTATAAAAACCTTGGGACATGATCCTTCTTCATTTCAGATCTGCTTTGGGTTTCAAGTGGGGGAAATATAAGTGGGGGAAAGTAATATATCTTGACTTCAGTAAGGCGTTTGATACGGTACCGCATGAGGAATTACTGGTTAAACTGGAAAAGATGGGGATCGAAATGAAAATCCAGAGGTGGATAAGGAGCTGGTTAAAGGGGAGACTCCAGAAGGTCGTATTGAAGGGGGAAATGTCGGGTTGGAGGGGGGTTACCAGTGGGGTTCCTCAAGGTTCGGTTTTGGGTCCGATTTTATTCAATCTATTTATCGCTGACCTGGGAACCAAGAGTAGGAGTGGGCTGATAAAGTTTGCGGATGACACCAAGTTGGGAGGTATTGCAAATTCGGAAAAGGATCGTGATATCCTTCAGGGAGATCTGGATGACCTGGTAAACTGGAGTATTAGTAACAAGATGAAATTCAATAGTGAGAAGTGTAAGGTTATGCATTTAGGGATGACTAATAAGAACTTTAGTTATAAGCTGGGGACGCACCAGTTGGAAGTAACGGAGGAGGAGAAGGACCTAGGAGTCCTGGTTGATCGTAGGATGACTATGAGTAGGCAATGTGATGTGGCCGTTAAAAAAGCTAATACGGTCTTGGGATGCATTAGGCGAGGTATTTCTAGTAGGGATAAGGAGGTACTAGTCCTGTTATATAAGGCGTTGGTGAGACCACATTTGGAGTATTATGTGCAGTTTTGGTCTCCCATGTTTAAGAAGGATGAATTCAAACTGGAATGGGTACAAAGAAGGGCCACTAGAATGATCCGAGGAATGGAAGGCCTGTCGTATGAAAGGAGACTTGAGGAGCTCGGTTTGTTTTCCTTAACCAAAAGAAGGATAAGAGGAGATATGATTGCACTCTTTAAATATATCAGAGGGATAAATACCAGGGAAAGAGAGGAATTATTTGAGCTCAGTGCTAATGTGGACACGAGGACAAACGGATATAAATTGTCAGTCAGGAAATTTAGACTTGAAATTAGACGAAGGTTTCTAACCGTCAGAGGAGTGCAATTCTGGAACAGCCTACCGAGGGAAACAGTAGGGGCGAAGGACCTCCATGACTTTAAGATTAAGCTAGATAAGTTTATGGAGGAGATGGTATGATAGGATAACGGGTTTAGTCAATAGGTCAATTAAGTGCCACACTGGTAATTAGTAGAATGGGTCAATGATAAGATATTGTTAGCCTTTTTTCCAGAGGGTATGGCTGGAGAGTCCTGCCCGCATGCTCGGGGTTCAGCTGACCGCCATATTTGGGGTCGGGAAGGAATTTTCCTCCAGGGTAGATTGGCAGTGGCCCTGGAGGTTTTTCGCCTTCCTCCGAAGCATGGGGCAGGGGTCGCTTGCTTAAGGAGTGGGTGGATCGGCTTATGTGGCCTGCGTCTTGCAGGAGGTCAGACTAGATGATCATAATGGTCCCTTCTGATCTTGAATTCTATGATTCTATGATTCTATGAAACCTTAAGCTACAAGGATTAAGATCCCCAGTCATTGACTGGAGCCACCCTGAACATGGGCATTGGACTATAACCTAAGGACTATTTCTAAAAGGACTTTTGGCAACTACAAACTCATCTCTGCCACAGGTGCCAACTCCATGGGTGCTTTGGGGATGGAGCACCCACAGGGAAAAATTGGTGGGTGCCGAGGTGGGGATTTGGGGTGGGGTCCAATTGGGACAGGGAGGCGGCTGGAGTCAGGGCGGGACCGGGGGCAGGGAGCGGAATGGGGGGGGGCACGAGCTCCCACTGGTGCCAAGGAAAGTTGGTGCCTGTGATCTCTGCTATGTATTTGAATTCAAGTCTGTATGTATATTGATCTTTTAACCAACACTTTCTCTTTTTTAATAAAATTTAGTTTAGTTAACAAGAATTGACTATAATTGTTTATTTTGGGTAAAATCTAAGTTATAATTGGACCTCTGTGTGTGGCTGGTCCTTTGGGATCAGAAGAACTTTTCCTTTTATATGATGAGATAAGATTTTCAGTAATCATCATCATATCTGATGATATCAGCTGGCTCCCACAGGCAGCATCATCACAAACTTTAACTCTGGATTTCTGAGTTTTCTCAGATTTGCTTAGTAGTTACCTTTGACTGTTTGTTTCAATAACTGAGGGCTCAGTGAAACTGCCCACTGCAACTGTAAAGTTAACTGCGAAGGAGACAACTTTCTTAAGAGTTAGTCCAAGGCTGTTGGTTGAACTTCTGCCATTCTGACAACCAAAAAAATAACAATTATTAATAAAGAAAAAATATTATTTTGTCTTTCAAGTGCAAGCTGCATGGGTTGGACCTTCCTCTGCTAATAACTATACAATGCAGAAGAGTAATTAATTTAAAAAGAAATATCCTTGAGTAATTTTTCCTCTGGTAAGTGGGGAATAAAGTAGAAATGTACCACACGTACAGATAGTAGCCATGCCACTGAACGCGGGGCTTTTCTTCTATGTAACAGTCTGTATTACGATAGAGTGTCTGCACTAAAATAAATTTTGAGAGATCATTTCACTACAAACCCTACATTTTATTTATTAGAACATTTTTCATATCAACTTTTGGTGTTCAGTTCCTGGGGTTTAGTCTTGTACGCAACTTTTTTAAAAAGTTAATTGAAAACTCAAAACAAGAACAAAACCAAACAAATCCTCTCCTTTAATAGGCTCCAACTTCATACAATAGTTTTCTGTTCAGAAATGGGATAATGAAACTGACCAATATCCATATCTCACTTGCCTAAAAAATAAAGAAAAAAATATAATTAATAGTATTACATGCTTCCCATTCTCAGATACTATTTCGCTGTATTATGAATACAAATATTAAGACTGAGAGATTATTTTTATCCACACCTCTTTTAACTGTTGCTTATCAGCTGGGTGAAATGTATCTATTGGTGTGAAATGTATCCAAATTAGTCTTATTCCACGTATTTTAAAGTTAGAGTAACCTCCCCCCCACCCCTGCTGCTAAAAAAGGAGGAAAAACTACAATTGTGTCAAGGTATTTGTGAAAGTGGGGGAAAGTGAAATTTACTCAGGTCTGCAGTAAGTTTCTCAAAAACATTTACATGGATAAATATTAATGATTATTCACAGCTGCTTTCTCCATCAGTTCCCAGTTAAAATACTGTATTATTTTAGGCTAGGGATGATATGGATTTATTTTAAAATGCTTTTGAATTGAGTTGTGAATTTAACAGGGTTGGACATGAGGCCATGTTACAGTGTCTCCATTGCTGACAGGAAAGGCCTTGGATGCATTCACCCATATGGCCAGAGAGGACAATAGAAATTATGTGCTCCAGTGTCTTTCCAAGTATCAAAGTTTAGGCTGACTGGTCTATAATTCCCTGAGTCCCCTTTTTAAAGAAAGTTATTACAAGACATCAAAATGCATGAGCTGAACCCCCCCAAAATCATGAGATTGGCCCAAATAAATCATTACATTAAAAAAAAATGTTTTAGGTCAGTCTCTTGATGTTTGATGGACTCCCCCCATCGCAGCCCATCTTCAGAGTGTGACAATTTGTTATTTTTTTTGGAATTGGATAGGATTGCCTTTGGGCAAGTTGCAAAACTTTTCTTCGAATTCGTCGTTTTGAAATTCCAAGTAACATTCCACGAGATGCTGATCATCATGCCTTCCCCACTCGTCTGCTGACAAAATCTTTTTATTATGGCGAGGGACCTCAAAAGCTGGAAGTGGCCTGGGCCTCTCTGGACCTCCTCTCCCTCCGTCGCATGCATATACATAATTGAAAAAAAAAACCACAATTGGGTCAAAAAAGAAGTGATTGACTTAAAATCAATATTTTAAAAATACATTTTGAGTTTCTATTTTTTTGCCATTTGGTTTCTGACCCCTGAGTGTGCACTCAGGTCAGAATCTTAAACTTTCCCCTGCAACCATAAAAGCTAGAAATTTATTTTTACTTTAAATGGAATCTGAGATTCTCACAAACTCATAACTAGAGCATTAGGGCTTACAGAAAATTACGGAATGCTGTGAGACTTAAAATAAAACCCACAATAACTTATGAGAGTTGACAACAATGTAGCTGGTCAAAAATGTTTAAACAAAAATGATTTTTTTCAATAGAAAATGGTTTTTAGACTTTTTTGGAAAAAATGATTTTTTCCTATTTTAATGTTTCTAATTTTTCAATGAAATGATGCTAAATGAAAAAAATTTTCAAATTGATTCAAAATGAGAAACCTTAATCAAATGGAATATAAACATTTTATTCACCCATCTCTTATCCTGCTCAAAGGAGAAAAGGGAGCAAAAATGAAAACTGAAAGAAAGAAAAACTAAAATCTCATTTTTTGTCCAATAATGTGATTAAAATGTGAAAAATAAGCAAATTGTTTTATACAAAACAAAAAAACAATTTCACAACACTACTGCCATTTTTAAATAGCTGCACGCTGATAGGTTTCCTCATGATATTGCCCCTTAAATGGCTTTTCACACAGGAGGAGATAATCTGTTACACAATGTATAAATTTCCTTTTTTAGTATGGCCTGAAGTCCCTACTCAGTGACACTTTTGAACACAGGATCACCTTCAGGCACATGCTTAATTCCCACTGAGGTCAGAAGGAGAAAAGGAGGCGGGTTTCTCTTTCGATTGATTCTGAGCATAATTTTATTTTTTTACAAGAAAAAAAAGATTCACCCCACCCACCCCCCAGAGACAAAAAACTGCAATAACAGCACAGGCAGAAAATTAGACTGGTCATTGTGTTTGGTGCAGTATATGTCCCATATTAACAATATAGGAAGTTATTTGCTACAAATCTCCCCCAAGAGGAGTATTGGGCCCACTGTTCTTGAATAAAATTCAGCAAAACAAAGAAATGACTAATTCCACAAGCTGTAAAAGTCTCATGTTACATTGCTATGAAAACAATCTGCAACGTATTTGACGGCAAATCACTTTGAATGTAGATATTCCATAAAGAGAGAAACGAATTATCACAGGATTATTTACTCCTTGTGTTTTTAATAATCTGTCCAAGCAATAAGTATCGGGCATTAGATGTAATAAACAGTCCTTTCAAAACATCAGGTTCATCAGAAGTGATTTCCTGTGCTGTTGCAGCCATGTTGGCCCCGGTATATTACAGAGACAAGGTGGATGATGTGAGATCTTTTATTGGATCAACTTCTTTTGGGGACAGCGATGAGCTTTCCAGCAACACAGACCTAAAGAAGAGCTTGGTGCAGCTCCAAAGCTCGTCTCTCTCAACAACAGGAGTTAGAATCTTTTATGTGACCATCTCCCCCACCTGGTTTAAGTTAATCAAAACTCAAACTTCTGAAAACCAAGGAATACAGAGTTAAGGTACCAGCCAGTTCAACCTTAACCCTGCCCTCATGGGGCTGTCACTAGTCACTGGGAAATTATCTGTATGCACCTCAGCTGTATTCCTGGTGTGAGGTGTAGCTAGACCAGAGGTCGGCAACCTACAGAACGCGTGCCACCTTTGGCATGCGAGCCTATTTTTCCTGGCACATGGCTGCCAGCCAGGGATCGGGCCGCCGGCCCCACTCAGCGCACAGCTGGCTGAGTTAACAGAACCCCAGTCTGGCAGAGGCTGAGCGGGGCCAGCGGACGGGACCCCAGACTGGCAGCAGGCACACCCCCTGGCTCCCCACTCACTGCACTTGGGTTCTGCGGCTCCCGGGAGCGTGAGTTGCCAGGGTGCAGGGCACTGAGCCTGCTGCGGGAGGGGCGGTGGCAGCGGCTCACATTCCTGGGAGCTTCAGAGCCCAAACACAGCGAGGAGGGATCCAGGGGGCACATGGGGCACACTGCCCGCATGCATCTGCTGCAGGAGCCCCCCCCGGGGGGGCACCGGGCCACAGTCCAGGCAGATGACTGCCGGCCAGTGGTGAGCTGGAGCTGGTTCCCACCGGTTCGCAAGAACCAGTTGTTAAATTTAGAAGCCGGTGTAGAACCAGCTGTTAAAGGGGTGGGTAAACAACTCCAGTCCGTGGGCCACATCTGGCCCGCAGGAACGTCCTGTCTCCGGCCAGCCTGAGTTCCCAGCTGGGGAGGCTCCCCTGGCCCCCGCCCTGCTCCCCGCCCCCCTGCAGAGCCGCAGCGTGTCGACCCCGCTGGCACCAGCGCTCTGGGAAGCTCTGCAGCTCCCGCCGCTTTGAGTGGCATGGTAAGGAGGGGCGGGGCTGTGAGCTCTAGTGGGCCGCACGGCATCGTTACACGCTGCCCTGAGCAGCATGGTGAGGGAGTTGGCCAGGGCTGGGAGGAGGGTTGGATAAGGCAGGGGCCAGGCAGGGAGTTGGAGGGGGCAGTCAGGGGACGGGGAACAGGAGGTTCAGGTAGACATGAGTTCTGGGGATCTGTTGGGGTGGTGGTTCTCGGGATCTGTTAGGGGATCTGATGGGGTTGGGGGAGTCAGGGGACAGGGAGTGGGGCGAGTTGGGTAGGGAGTGGGGAGGGGTTCTGGGGGGCAGTTAGGGTGGGGGGTCTCAGAGGGGGTAGTCAGGGGACAAGGAGCGGGGGCGGGCTTGATGGGTTGCTTGTGGCCCTTGTTGGTTCTGAGAGGGGCAGTCAGGGCAAAGACATAGGTGGGGGTCGGATGAGGGGGACAGGCTGTTTTAGGAGGCACAGCCTTCCCTACCTGGCCCCCGATACAATTTTGCAACCCTGATGTGCAGGGCCGGCTTTAGGAAGTGCAAGGCCTGATTCGAACAGTTTTGACGGGGTCCCGGCAGGGATAAGTAAAAAAAACATATGGGGCTTATTCTCACCGGTTAGCACTCAAAGTCTTTGGCGACACTTTGGCGGCGGGTCCTTCACTCGCTCCGGGTCTTCAGCGTCACTAAAGGACCTGCCGCCGAAGTGCCACCAAAGACCCAGTAGGGAACCGGTTGTTAAGATTTTGGCAGCTCATCACTGCCCCCGGCTCCCCGCGCTCAGGTTCTGCGGCTCCTGGAAGTGTGAGCTGCCGCTGCCGCCCCTCCCACAGCTCCAACCTCCTGCTGCCTCAGCACTCCACGCGGAGCAAGCGTCTGACCGGCAGGGCCTGGTAAGGGGAGTCCCGGGGGGCAGTCAGGGAGCAGGGGGAGAGTTGGATAAGTCGGGAGTTCTGGGGATCCTGTCAGGGGGTGGGGAGTAGTTGGATGGGGCGTGGGAGTCCCCGGGGGTCTGTCTGGGAGCAGGGGTGTGGATAAGGGTTGGGGCAGTCAGAGGACAAGGAGCGGGAGGGGGGGTGTTGGGGGTTCTAACCAGGGCAATCGGGGTGGGAAGAGGGAGGGAGTGGATGGGGGTGGGGCTAGGGCAGGGCTCTCCCTCTTTTTTTGATTGTTGAAATATGGTAACCCTAGGAGAGGGGGGCTCCGGGGGGCTGGTGCCCACATACATCAACTGCAGCCTGCAGGAGCCCCCGGGGGGCACCAGGCCACAGCCTGGGCAGGACGGGCAGGGGGGCACAGCTGCTCCCCGCTAGCGGCACCGCCACCTTTACAGGGCTGCTGCCCCCCCTGCTGTCTTCCTCTTCCTCAGACTGATCCTGTAGTACTGAAAACTTATTCTTCAGCGTCAATCCAAAATCTTCCTTGGTCTTATGGTCCTTCAGAAGGTTGACGTTGTACTTCGCTCTTCTGTCTGACGTGTCTATCCAGTTCTTCTTCAGCTTCAGCTTCAATCTGGCCACCACTAAGTGATGGTCGGACGCCACGTCTGCTCCTCTTCTAACTCTAACGTCCTGCAAGGATCTTCTGAACTTCTTGCTAATGCAGACATGGTCGATCTGGTTTTCTGTCATGCCTGCTGGCGATACCCAGGTACTCTTGTGGATCCGCTTGTGAGGAAAGATGCTGCCTCCTATGACCAGATTGTTAAGTGCACACAGATCCACAAATCTCTCTCCATTCTCACTCATCTCTCCCAGAGCATGGGTCCCCATGACTTGTTCGTATCCTGTGTTATCAGGTCCAATTTTGGCATTAAAGTCTCCCATAAGGATGGTAATGTCTTTGTCTGGGAGAGTCTCTAATATTTTCTGGAGTCTGTTGTAAAAGTAGTCTTTGTCCTCCTCTTCACTGTCATTGGTTGGAGCATAGCACTGAACAACATTCATCTTAATCCTCTTCATTTTAGTTCTGAAGGATGCTGTGATGATCCTGGGACCATGTGCCTCCCAACCAATCAGTGCTCTCTGTGCCTGCTTGGACAACATGAAGCCTACTCCCTGTGTGTGGTGTGCATCACTCTCTTCATGTCCTGAATACAGCAACAGCTCTCCTGTCAACAGTCGTCTCTGTCCAGCTTGCGTCCATCTTGTCTCGCTAATGCCTAGTAGGGTCAGGTTGTTGCTCCTCATCTCTGCTGCAACCTGCGCCGTCTTTCCTGACTCGTACATGGTCCTCACGTTCCATGTGCCGATGGTAATCCTCCTGGCTGCAAGAAGGGTGATCGGCTTAGTGGCTTCCTCGCGGCTTTCACCACCCAGCGTCATGCATCTTCGAGTTGAAGACCCTTCTTTTTCCAGGCTAAAAGTCTCTGTTAACTCTATTGTTGGCGTTTCTGTAGCAAGCTGATTTTTACAGGGTGGAGTTGCTAGCCCCACGCCCAACCCTCCTCCTTTACCCTGACTTGGGACAGGCAGATGGCCCCAAAGGACCTCTCTGGTGGAGACAGTGTACTCAACAGATGGCAGAAAGTGAGAGACACACTTAGGTCAGCATGCCAGGAAGTGCTCGGAATTAAGAAACACCAGCAGAAAGAGTGGATCACAGCAGAGTCCTTGACAAAGATAGAAGACAGAAAGAAGAAGAAGGCAGCAGTCAACAACAGCAGGACTAGAGCAGCAAAGGCCAAAGCTCAAAAAGAGTATGCTGAAGCCCACAGAGCAGTGAAGAGGAATATTAGGAAGGACAAGAGAGATTATGTGGATGGACTGGCAGCAGAAGCAGAGCAGGCAGCATACAGCGGTAACATGAAACAGCTGTACGATACTACCAAGCGACTGTCTGGAAAGTTCAGCAAGCCAGAACGTCCCGTTAAAGACAAGCAGGGAAAGTCTATAACAGGAATAGAACTACAGATGAACAGATGGGCGGAGCACTTTGAGGAACTCCTGAACAGACCAGCACCACCGAATCCACCAGACATTGACCCAGCCAACGAGGACCTCCCAATCAATTGCGATAAACCAACCAGAGACGAGATCAGAAAAGCCATCACCATGATGAAGAACAGGAAGGCGGCTGGACCTGACGATATCCCAGCAGAGGCCCTGAAAGCAGACCTGGATGCCTCAGTGGAAATGCTGTACCCCTCTTTGAGAAAATATGGGAAGAAGAAGTGATTCCGGCTGACTGGAAAGAGGGATATCTCATCAAAATCCCCAAGAAAGGAGACCTCAGCAACTGTGCCAACTATAGAGGAATCACACTCCTGTCGGTGCCAGGAAGGTCTTCAACCGAGTCCTCTTAGAGAGAATGAAGGATGCCGTCGATCCACAGCTACGAGATGAACAGGCAGGTTTCCGGCAGAACAGATCATGCACGGACCAGATAGCAACGCTCCGCATCATAGTCGAGCAGTCTATGGAGTGGAACTCCTCGTTGTACATCAACTTTGTTGACTATGAGAAAGCATTCGATAGCGTGGATCGAGAGACCCTCTGGAAGCTCCTTCGGCACTATGGCATCCCAGCAAAGGTGGTCAACCTGATCAAGAATTCATACGGCATACACTGTAGAGTGATCCACGGAGGGCAGTTCACAAACAGCTTCCAGGTGCGAACCGAGTCAGACAAGGATGCTTGTTGTCACCACTTCTCTTTCTTCTCGTCATCGATTGGATTATGAAGACATCCACTTACAAGCGTAGGAATGGAATCCAATGGTCATTGTGGACCCAGCTTGATGACCTGGACTTTGCCGACGACCTTGCACTCCTTTCGCACAGTAAACAGCAGATGCAAGAGAAGACCAACGTAGTGGCAGCCACGTCATCACAGGTTGGCCTCAACATCCACAAGGACAAGACCAAGATCCTTAGGATCAATTCCATCAGCAACGACCCAGTCACACTGAATGGAAGCTCCCTGGAAGAAGTGCAGTCCTTCACCTACCTAGGTAGCATCATCGACCAGCAGGGTGGCACAGACGCAGACATCAAAGTAAGGATTGGTAAGGCAAGAGCAGCCTTCTTACAGCTCAAGAACATCTGGAGCTCCAGAGAGCTGTCTTTGGCAATAAAGATTCGACTGTTCAACTCCAACGTGAAATCAGTCTTACTGTATGGAGCTGAAACCTGGAGGACAACCAAAACAACCACCAGGAAGATCCAGACCTTCATTAATAGCTGCCTCAGAAGGATTCTCCAGATCCGCTGGCCAGACACCATCAGTAACATCCACCTCTTGGAGAGGACACATCAACTCCCAGCAGAGGAAGAAATTAGAAGGAGAAGGTGGGGCTGGATAGGACATACACTACGCAAGCAGCCGACCAACATCACCAGACAGGCACTGCAGTGGAACCCCCAAGGCAAGCGGAAAAGAGGCCGCCCAAGAAATACCTGGCGACGCGACCTTCAGGTTGATAGCAAAAAAATGGGCTATACCTGGAACCAGCTAGAGCGAATGGCCCAGGATAGAAGACTATGGAGATCTGTTGTTGGCGGCCTATACCCCGGTTGGGGTGACGGGCATGAATGAATGAATGATGCCCCCCCTGCACCGTGCCGGCTCCTCCCTGGCTGGGGCTTGGTGCTGCTGCAAGCGGGACGCTCTGGCTCTCCGGTGCCTCCGGAAGGCGGATCCTCCCTGCCAAGCTGCTGCAATGGCCCAAGTCCGGCAAAGCCTGTGAGTGGACTCGGGGCGGGAGCCACTGGGATGGGGCGGGGAGGGATCACGGGGGGGGGATGGGTAAGGGGAGCAGTTGATGGAAAAACCATTATACAACCTTAAAAAAATCATTATTGGGTCAGGGCATGGGGAGCGGGGAACCCGGTCTGGGGAGCAGCCCCTGGGCAGGCTGGCACCTGGGGTCTATAAAGGCTCACTGGGATTTGCCCCTCAATGAACCAATGTGCGGGGGGGGGTTCGGCGCAAGGTGGAAGTTTCACCCAGGGCGCAAAATATTCTTGCACCGGCCCTGCCCCAGGGGGTGTGCGCGCCCCAGGTTAAGAACCACTGCACTAACCTGATAAGATCTGCATTTTAATTTAATTTTAAATGAAGCTTTTTAAACATTTTAAAAAACTTGTTTAGTTTACATACAACAATAGTTCATAGATTTATAGAGCGAGACCTTCTAAAAATGTTAAAATGTATCACCAGCACGAGAAACCTTAAATTAGTGTGAATAAATGAAGACTCGGCCCACCACTTCTGAAAGGTTGCTGACCTCTGAGCTAGACCAAATGGTAGAGGAATTAGTTGGAGCAGCTTGGGAGAGCTGTGACTCCAAGATGAGGGCACAGGAGATTAATTTGAGGCTTTCATGCTGTCACATGGGGACTGCATCTTGCCAGAGCCCATGGCCCTCCCACAGCCCCCTGGCCACTCCTGGCTCACCAAGGCACCATTTCAGATTTCTTTTGAGGGGGAGGGTGACAACTTTAACCGTGATTCCAGGCAGGGGTGAAAGTAAGAAAAGGGACTTACCAGTACACTGGGTCCCTTCTGGGTAAGGTGGAGGGTGGCTCTGGCCCCCCGAAGGGGCAGGGCCTTGGGTGGAAGGGATGGGGCTGGGGACCAGACTCCCACAGCCAGCCCTTCATGGCCACAACTGCGGCAGCGACTGAGAGCCCTGAGCCCTTTTAAATTGCTGGGGCCTCCCCAGGACAGCTGCCCTTTTGCTTCCCGTCGTCGGTGACCCTGCCTGTAGCATCCGGAAGCTGCTGGACTCTACCGGCAGCACCGCCAATGGGGGCGAGCACAACGGGCAGTGATGTTAAAAGCCCCGGAATTAAATAATTAAATAAAGCTGAAAGAATTAAATTTAAGCACAAGAGAGAAATAAAATTATGAAATGCACAGACCAGTCAAAAAAAAACCCCTAAAATAACAGCACTGAAATCCTTAACCAACTTCAATAGAATATAATGACAGAGAACATAGGTGCCTTGCTCATTTCAACAGGAAGTAACAACAATAATACAAGTGTGTGTTAGGGGGAGAGTGTGTGCGTATTCGAGGAGCGAGAGACAATGCGTGTGTGTGCAGCTGGAACATTAAAGTGGAACAAACAAGAATAATTGTTTGTAATGTTTTATTTACACTAAGTAACTAAAGGTGGTAAGTAAATGGAGCTGAGAAGGAGCCTTAATAACCACAGCATGACAAGGAGATCCCCAGCTACTGAGAACAGTTTTCTTTTGGCGCTAAAATAGCACCAAAGGCCAGGGATTAATACAGGGAATTAATGAGTTACAGTCTCACTTTCAGTAACATGTATTAAATCTCTGTCCCACTCGCGTTCCCTTTCCTTTCACACTGTCCTTTTGTATTTTCTAACCCTCACTTCTGATCCCTGTTTATTTTCCTGTCTCTCTCCCACTCTCCTCCCCTCCCTGTCACAGATCATCCCCCAAGGCTGCTCCTTTCCTCCCCTTTCACTCCCCCGTAATTTTATCCCTTCCCCTCTTGCTGCCCCCGGGGCTGGTTCCCCTGGCAGGGATATTTTCCTGTCACTCTTCTCATTCCTGTTTTCCACCATTTCTCCTGGACTCTCCCTTTATTCTTGTTTTATTTTCATTCACATTTTCCTTCTTGCTTCTTCTAATTCCCTCTGGTTAAACCCGCCCTGTCCCTGCCTCTCCCAGTGCTGCCAACCTCAGGAGTTGGAAAAAAAATCATGAGACTGACCGAATAATGATTTTTTTAAGGTTGTATAACGGTTTTTCCATCAACTGCTCCCCTTACCCATCTCCCCCCACCGCCCGTTGTGTGTGTGACCATTACAGTGTTACCAGTTGTCCTGAAGTGACTTTGGCCCCTGCAGCAGGAGCTCTGGCTGGGAGACCCCAGCGAGATCTAATCCCACAGATCCTTACAAACCCCTCCCTGCTGCTGCTTCTCCCCAACCCCCCAAACCCTGATTGATTCATGCTGTGTCCCTGCCACCCCACCTCCGCCTGTCCCCAGCCCGGCTGTTAGTTCTGGCCCCTGCCCAGCCCCCACCTCTGCCCCTCAGGGCCCCTCTGCCCCTCCTGCAGCTTCCAGGGACCAAAGAGATGAGGAGTCAGGGGCTGGGTAGTTGGGAGTCCTCCAAGGTTATAGAGACTGGGGTATGTGAGGCTAGAAAGGCCTATTTCTGGTTCTTCCCTCCTCCCTCCGTGTGTCTCAGGGACACAGTCTGAGCCGGGATCCCCGCCCCACCCAGAGCCAGGGTTGGATTCTCCCCCCAGGGACAGAGCCCGGCGGAAAAGTGAAGATCGGGGCCTCGTCACGAGCATCGATAAATGTCACCTGCCCCCGGTCACAGTCCAGACAAACCCGGATCCTGCTGGGGGCCTGGCTCAGGGGAAGGGGGTTCACAGGAGAGGTCAGAGCCTTGAACTGATCCCCGCACCGCTCCACAGCCCAGATCCCCCCCTCAGGGCTACAGCTGATCCATCCCTTCCTCCCAACAAATGATTTTGCCACCCCCACAGCCCAGCATCCCCCACCCCCTACCTTCACCTCCCAGCAATGTCTCCCCGATGTGACTCCCTCACAGCCCAGCACACAGGGCTTAGTGACAAATCTCTCAGGGGTCCTACTGGGACCCAGGGAGTAGGCAGGCAGAGCCTGCCCACTGCTAAAGGACCTCCCCTCAGCCTAAGGAGAGGATCCACTGGCCCTGGAAACAAAATGATTACGGGGGACAACTAATGAAATAACAGGGACAGGAGTGTGGACAAAGGGTCAAAGGAAGGGAACGTAACTGGGACACCGAGTACAGAACCCTGGACAGCGCCCACTGCTCCTCAAAGACAAGTGAGCCAGTGGTCGCCACCCAGAGGAATTCTGCCCAGATGCATGAATTGTCGGCGGATAGGAAATAGGCTCCACAGTCACAGAAGACCCCCATCGGCCAACCTCCTCTCCCTGGTTTTACAGATGGCCATTTTAGCCGGGGCCAGGAGAAGGTTGACTAGGAGATCCGTGACTTCGTGGGGCCATGGATAGGGAGTGCATAAATAACAAGGTGAGGGCAAAAGTGCAACCAAAAGGGTTAACAGGATGTCTAAGAGGAGCTGGAATAGGGCTGCAACCTGGCACACTGCAGGTAAATATGTGCCAGGGTCTCCCTCACACCACAGAAAGGGCAGGTGTCTGGGATGAGGGTAAACCCTGCAAAGTACACGCCCGTGTTCATGGCCCTGTAGAGGAGCCGCCAACTGATAACCCCGGCAGGTCTCGGGACCAGGGTAGAGCATAGGCTGGTCCACCAGGGTGCCTCACCCTCGAAAGGTGGCAGGGGGTCCTGCCACTTCGTGACAGGGTGGGATCCGAGGGTGAGGAAGTGAAGGGTATGGAGCACAAGTGTGTATAGATGTTCTCTTGGTGCGGTCTGGAAACGAACCGTCTGCAAGTCGTGTAGCCTGCTCATGGTGAAGAGGTTTCAGGGGAGGTGAGAGCCTGGAACTGATTCCCCCCCACTTCTCCACAGCCCAGATCCCCCCTCAGGGCTACAGCTGATCGGTCCCTTTCCCCCAACAGACTCTCTGGCCACCCCCACAGCCCAGCGTCCCCCACACTCCATCTCCCAGCAATGTCTCCCCAAGGTGAATCCCTCACAGCCCAGCACACAGGGCTCAGTGTCAAATCTCTCAGGGTTGTCGGGCAGATCCTGCTGTGTCTCTCCCCATCTCACACTCTTCTGATCCTCAAACAGGATGAGTTGGGGATGAGCCGTGTCTGGATCCAGAGTCACATTTGCTGGGGAGAGAGAATCAGAGCATTAGGGGCAGAGCTCAGCCCTGGGGGAGGGTTTGATGGTGTCAGTGACAGAATCTGCCCCAGCTGGAGAGTAAATCAGGTAAATCCTGGAGGAAGGAGATTCCCTGTCAGCGCTGAGATCTCAGCACAGTGCTGGGGAGAGCCCCAGGCCCTTTAAACTGCCACCAGTGCCCCACTTCTGGAGCCCTGGGGTAGGGCTGCAGGGCTCTGGGGGCTATTTAAAAAGTCTGGGGCTCCTGTTGCTTCTACCACCACAGCCCTTTAATTAAATAGCCACTGGAGCCCTGCCACTTCCCCAGGACTCCTGTGGCTACTTAAAGGGCCAGGGCGGTAGAAGCAACGGGAGCCCCGGACTTTTTAAATAGCCCCCAGAACCCTGGGGTAGCGGGGGACTCCAGGGGCTATTTAAAGGGCCGGGGCTCCAGCTGCCTCTGCCACTCCGGCCCTTTAAATAGCCATGAGAGCCCCGCTGCTTCCCCAGGGCTCCGGCAGCTATTTAAAGGGCCGGGATGGTAGAAGCAGGGGAGCCTCTGCCCTGCCTGCAGCCAACTCCTGCCCGCAGGCTAACCCCACATGCACTGCCCACAGCCAGCCCCACACCCACTGCCCTGCCCGCAGCCGGCCCCTGCCCACAGACAACCTGTCTCCAGCCAGCCCAGCACACCCTGCCTGCAGCCAGCCCGTCTCCAGCCAGTCCCACACTCCCTGCCCGCAGGCAGCCCTGCACCCCCTGCCCGCAGGCAGCCCTGCACCCCCTGCCCGCAGCCAGCCCCGTTGCACCCTATGCCTTGCCTCCAGCCCCGCACCCCCTGCCCTGCCCGCAGCTAGCCCCCCAGCCCTTGCCCTGCCTCCAGCCAGACCTTACCTCTAGCCACCCTCTGCCCTGCCTCCAGCCAGCAATGTACATAATATATAATTTTATTATTATTTATATAGTTATGGAAAGTAAATTATACATGGAAGAAATGAAAAGTTTATTAATTTTTTTTTTTTTGGTCACCCCTGCCAAGGCCCCTCCGAAAATGTTCGGATTAGGCCGGGCCCTTCCTAATGCCGGTCCTGACTGTAACTGCCAGAGGACCAGGACAAAGGCAGGTAAATCAACGCTGCAGCTACTGCTATTCCCCCACCCCTCCACCACAACCCCTGCAACCGACAAACCCCCCCCAGGGAGCCAGGTGCAGCCACGTGGGGGTGTTGGGTGCAGGAGGAGGACGGGGGGCAGTTGGCAGGCCCCCCCCCAACGAGCAAGTCAAGGTCCCTGCACTCGAGCCAGGCGCCCGCAACAGCCACGTGTCGCCGCAGGAGGAACGGGACCAGCAGCAGCCGGAGGATGCTGAAAGCGAAACTGAAACCAAAAATCGCGCACGCGCAGTAACGAGCCTTTAAAGCTTTTTTGAAGCCGATTGGGTAACCGGGAGCCAATCACGTTCTCAGGAGGGAAATTAAAAACCAACCAACAGAAGAGGCAGAAGCCCCGCCCCCAGGGGCGGTCCCAGAACCGGCGACATTCGCTGCACGAGAGAAGCCGCGCGAGGCCGGCCGGGCTCTGCCTTGGCAGCTCCTGCAGCAGCCGCCGGGTGTTTCCCTTCCTGGGACTGACTCGGCTGCTGCTGGGCGGGGAGGAGCCCCCGGGAACATTGCAGCCTGCAGGCGTTTGTGTGACATGTGCCCCAGGGCCCTGTGGCTGGGGGGGCATCCCCCTATCGCGGTGCCCCTGAAGGAGCAGAGGGTGTGTGTGTGTCTAAGGAGGGGTTGTCAGAATTCAGTGATCTCAGTGTCTATCACGGCCAGTTTTAAGCATTTTTTCCAAAATTTATTGAGTTAATTTTTCACAATTTCACTGGTACCACCCCACACACCCTAGGTGCTGAGTTTTGGTTTTCCTGGTGGGTGCCCCCAGACTGGTTCTGCCCCCTTCCAAGGCCAAGCCCCCACTTTGCCCCACTCCACCTCTCCCTGCTCTGCCCCCCTCCCTCTAGGTCCCCCCCCCCAAGTGCCTCCTGCTTACTGCTCACTCCTTTATGCCCCCTCCTGCCTCAAGGGTGAAATGTGTATGTTGGGGGGGCTCAGCATCCCCCCCAAAACTGACAATTTTCAGCATATTTATACACTTCTTTCATATTGTAGGTATTGAATGTGTGTATATCGTTGGTATCCTAACAATGTCATCATTAAAATAGTAGAACTACATCATTACATTACCATCAATTACAGTGTATTAGAATAATTACACTCAGATACAAGCTGCCTTCACTAACACCCAGTGGTGAGCTGGAGCCAGTTCACATGGGTTTGCTGGAACCGGTTGTTAAATTTAGAAGCCCTTTTAGAACTGGTTGTCCTGTGCAGGATAACTGGTTCTAAAAGGGCTTTTAAATTTAATCACCAGTAAAGCTCCAGCAGCGCCCCGCCCCCAGCCCCAGCTCACATCTGCTCTACCTCCTCCCCTGAATGCTCTGCCCCATTTTTCCCTCCTCTCCGCCCACTGTCTGCAAATCAGCTATTCGCGTTGGAAGCCTGGGAGGGCTGAGAAGCAAGCGGTGGCTTCGTGCTCAGGTCCAGGGAGATGGAGCGGAGGTGAGCTGCGGCGGCGGGTGCGAGGAGGGCCACAGGCCATGGCAGGTAACCCTCTGCTCCCCCACAGCTACACTACCCCACCCCTAGGAGCCAGAGGGACCTGCCGGATTCTTCCCGGGAGCTGCTCCAGGTAAGCACTGCCGGGACTCCCCACCTCACCCCCGGGCAGGTCCCTCTGGCTCTTAGGGGTGGGGCGGGGTGGGCACCCACTACGGTGGCCCACGAGACCCTCCTGCCCGGCCCCATAACTCCCGGCCAGGGAGGCTAGTCCCCGGCTGTTCCCCATCCCCTGAAACTTCAGCTCGCCCCGCCGCTGGCGCATGCTCTGGGCGACAGGCTGTGAGCTCAGCCTGACCCGGTGCTCCAGGCGCTGCAAGGTGGTGGCGTGGCCTGACTGGAGCCAGGTGCTGCATGGCCCGGATCCAGCTGAGCGGCATGACCCAGCTCCAGGTGCTGCAAGGCAGCAGCTCGGCCCAGCTTCAGCTGCGTGTCCTGGCCCAGCCTGGCTCCAGCTGTGTGGTGCAGCCCAGCCTGGCCCGGCCCAGCTCCCGCGGTGTGGCCCAGCTCTGCCCAGCTCCAGCCATACAGCCTGGCCCGGCTCCAGCCGAGTGGCGTGGCTGTAGCTCCACCAGCCACCTCCAGGCAGCGCAGTAAGGGGGCAGGTATCAGGGAGGGGGTGTTGGAGAGAGGGCCGGGGCGTTCGGGGTGGTGGGGGGGTGGATAGGGGTCGGGGCGGTCCGAGGGCAGGAACAGGGGATTGAATGAGGACAAGGGTCCCAGGGGACAGTCAGGAAGGAGCAGGGGTTGGATGGGGCAGTGGGAGGCAGTCAGGGGCAGGGATTCCAGGGGCAGTCAGGGGTGGTTGGATGGGGCAGGGGTCCCGGGGGCCATCAGGAATGAGAGGAGGGGTTGGATGGGGTGGTGGGGAGCAGTCAGGGGACAGGGAAGCGGGGTGGATGGTGCAGGGGTCCTGGGGGCAGGCCCGACCCCCTCGTGGGGTGAGGAGGGAACCGGTTGCTAAGATTTTGGCAGCTCATCACCACTTACACCCCTGTGTAAAGACACTGTGTTCACTCTGTGCTTTACTCCTGCTTAGTGCCTGTTTGGGAGCTGAGGGCCACTGATGGCTGTGAGAAGAAGGTGGATGGGAGGCACAAGCAGTGGGGAGTCTTTCCCCGCTCCTTCCTCTTTTCTCCTCTCCTTTCCTATCGCTCTCCCTGCCCCTTTCCCTCCCTCTTGTTTCTTTTCTAAGTCCTTGCTCCCCTTCCTGATGTTTCCCCCTTCTTGCTTCCCACCTATGTCCTTTTACCCATCTCTCTCTGCTCCCCACCTCCTGGGGGCTCTTTCTAGTGCCTGCTCCCAACAACACACTCAAAGCGGCAGAGGAGATTCCCCTTCCTTGGGGAGGAAGGGTGGCCCAGTGATTCAGGAAGAGGCTTGGGGCTCAGGTGTGCTGGGTTTGGTTCTCTGCTCTGCCACTGACTCTCTGCTTAGCCTTGGGAAAGTTACTTCACCCCTGTGTACCCTAGATCCCACCTGCCACATGGGGCTAATGCTGACCCTGCCTCCTAGGTTAAATCCGTTCATAGCTGTGTGGTGATGAGGGAAATGATGATACCAAGGTAAGTAGATTTGGGCTGAATTACTACATAGCCTGACAGTGACAGCCAGATCCGTGCAGGGGTCACGGGAAAGGAAGGGGCTCAAGCCAGCCCTGCACAGAGGGGGGTCAGGGCTTCAGCCCCACATGTGCTGGGGTCATGGGCTTCTTCTCACCGCCCACCTCACCCAGTGTGGCTCCTGCTGGGGTCCGGGGCTTCTCCTTCCCCTAATCTGCCACTGCACCAATCCAGCGCGTGCACCTAGGAGCCCTGCGGCCTGCTGGGGCGATTTCAAAGAGCCTGTGGCTCCCAGCCACTGCCACCACTACCAGGCACTGGCAGTCGCTGCGACTAGAGGCCCCAGACGTCAGGTTCTTGTTTGTGGATTACAAAGCAGAGACACACACCCCTGTGCAGCCCAGATTTAGGCACCTATCCGTGAGAGGGGTGTGGCTTAGGACACCCATTCCCCTCTTGTTGGCATCTCCCATTGGCCAGCTGACAGGGCTCCCCGCCTACTGAGGGGAGCTTTCATGTAACTCATTGTAAGGTGCCTGTGTTGCCCATGGATTGTCTAGGGAGTTTACACACCTGACTCAGCTCTGAGCGTCATAGCGCTGCTGTTCCTGTGATTTTCTAGCTGCCTAAAAATTAGGCCCTGTAACACTCAGCATTGCAGCACCCGAGTCCCTGCATGATTACACCCTGTGCAACCAGTCACCGCTCCGCAGAGCACAGCTGAGCAATTCCTGATTGACAGGGGTGTGCACAGGACAGGGACAGAGCACAGGCTGGAGAGTGACACATCACAATAGGAGCCAACTTTCTCAGCGCTGGTGGGTGCCTGCACCCCACCCACAACTTTCCCCGCCCTGGCCCCCCTGACTCCACCCCATTCCTGGCCCTGCCCCCTTTCCAACCCCATCCCCAAAGTCCCTGTCCTAACTCCGCCCCTCCCTGCACCTATTGGATCCCTTCCCCAAATCCCCGCCCTGGCCTCGCCTCTTCCCCCAGCGCACCACGTTCCCCCTCCCTCCCTGCCCCGTGAATCAGCTGTGTCACGGCACAAGCGCTGGGAGGGAGGGGGGAGAAGCAGGACGTGGTGACGCGCTCGCAGAGGAGACGGAGGTAAACTGGAGTAGGGGGGTGGGGTGGGGCCATGAGGAGCTGCTGGTGGGTGCTCACACCCACCAATTTTTTTCCATGGGTGCTCCAGCCCCGGAGCACACACGGAGTCAGTGCTTATGCAGATCACAGCAAAACCCAAACTCTCCTTCTAGAGGTTCAATATTCCCTGCAGGGCTGGCTTTAGGCTGATTCAGCCAATTCCCCTGAATCAGGCCCCGTGCCCTTGCCGCCGCTGGTACGCCATACCGGGGCGGCCCGGCTTCCCCAGGGGGCAATTTAATGGGCCTGGGGCTCCCAGCAGAGGCTTTAAATTGCCACCAGAGCCCCACTGCTGGAGCCCTGGGGCAGGGCTGTGGGGCTCTGGGGGCTATTTAAAAACTTCGGGGCTCCTGTTGCTTCTACTGCCCCGGCCCTTTAAATAGCTCCTGGAGTCCTCACCGCTTCTCTAGGGCTCCCTCAGCTATTTAAAGGGCCGGGACGATAGAAGGAGAGGAGCCCGGGACCCTTTAAATAGCCCCCAGAACCCTGGGGTAGTGGGGGGCTCCGAGAGCTATTTAAAGGGCCAGGGCTCCAGCTGCCTCTGCCGCCCCAGTCTGTTAAATAGCCGCAAGAGCCCCGCTTCTTCCCCAGGGCTCTGGCAGCTATTTAAAGGGCTGGGACGATAGAAGCAGGGGAGTCCCTGCCCTGCCCGCAGCCAACCCCTGCTGCACCCCCTGCCCACACCAACCCCGCACCCCCTGCCCTGCCCACAGCCAGCCCGTCTCCGGCCAGCCCCGCACCACCTGTCTCCAGCCAGCCCCTGCTGCACCCCGGCCTTGCCCGCAGCCAGCCCCACACCCCATGCCTTGCCTACAGCCAGCCCCACACCCCTTGCCCTGCCCCCAGCCAGCCCCTACCTCCAGCCAGCCCCTGCCCTGCCCTTGCCCTGCCTCCAGCCAGCAATGTACGTAATATATAATTTTATTATTATTTATATAGTTATGGAAAGTAAATAATACATGGAAGAAATGAAAAGGGTTTTTAAATGTGATTTTATTTTTTAGTCACCCCTGCCGGGGCCCCACCGAAAATATTTGAATTGGGCCCCGCACTTCCTAAAGCCGGCCCTGATTCCCTGTGGGTGCTGAGGGGACACAACCAAGTCAGGAAGCAAATCCCATGATGCTGCCCCCAGCACCTGCAGCTGGGACAGTAAAGTGGAACAAACAAGAATAGTTTGTAATGTTTTATTTACAAAGTAGCTGGAAAGTAGCAAAGTAAAAGGAGCTAAGAAGGAGCTTTAATAACCGCAGCACGGCAAGGAGATCCCCAGCTACTGAGAACAGTTTTCTTTATGGCACTAAAATAGCTCCAGTGGCCAGGGATTAATATAGGGAATTAATGAGTTACAGTCTCTCTTTCAGTAATATGTGATAAATCTCAGGGTCCCGCTCACGTTCCCTTTTCTTCCGTACTGTCCTTTCCTATTCATCATTGTTCTAGCCTCACTTCCTATCCCCCTTTATTTCCCTGCTTCTCTCCTCCCTGTCACAGATCATCCCCCTCGGCTGCTCTCTTCCTTCCCTGATCTTATCCCTTCCCCTCATGCTGATCCTGGGCTGGGAGCCCCAGTGACAGCTAAGGACACAGATCTGTACAAAACGCTCCTTGCTGCTGCTGCTTCTCCCCAACCCTCCAACCCCTGATTGATTCATGCTGTGTCCCTGCCACCCCCACCTCCGCCTGTCCCCAGCCCAGCTGTTAGTGCCACCCCCTGCCCAGCCCCCACCTCTGCCCCTCCTGCAGAACCAGAGGTTCTTCATTCCCCTCCCCATCCCATCCCTGGCACTGCAGAGAGGGAGGGGAGGATCTTCCAGGGGACATAGATGAGGCACTGGGGGCTGGGTAGATGGGAGTTCTCCCAGGTCATGGTGACTAGAGTGTATGAAGTTAGAGAGTCTGATTTCTGGTTCCCCCCTCTGCTGCATGTTTCAGGGACACAGTCTGAGCTGGGATCCCACCACCCGGAACCAGGGTCGGATTCTGCCCCCAGAGACGGAGCCCGGCGGGAAAGTGAAGATCGGGGCCTCATCACCAGCATCGATAAATGTCACCTGGCCCCGGTCACAGTCCAGACAAACCCGGATCCTGTTGGGGACCCGGCTCAGGGGCAGGGGGGTGCGAGGGGAGGTGAGAGCCTGGAAGTGACCCAACCACCAATTCACAGCCCAGATCCCCTCCTCAGGGCTATGGCTAATCCGTCCCTTCCTCCTCACAGACTCTCTGGCCACCCCCACAGCCCAGTATCGGCCACTCCCCACCTCCACCTCCCAGCAATGTCTCCCTGAGGTGAATCCCTCACAGCCCAGCACACAGGCCCAATAGTCAAATCTCTCGGGGTTCTTGGGCAGTCACTGCCGTGTGTCTCCCCGTCTCACACTTTTTCGATCCTCTGACAGGATGAGCCAGAGATGAGCCGTGTCTGGATCCAGAGTCACATCCACTGGGGAGAGAGAATCAGAGCGTTAGGGGCAGAGCTCAGCCCTGGGGGAGGATGGGACCATTTCTCACACTCCCCAGCAGCCCTGTCCTGGCTGGCTCAGGCCTGGATCCCAGGGAGCTGCCTCTGTCCTGGGCACCTGAGACTGAGCAGAGATGTCACTGCAGCACCTCAGTCTATGTAATATGACCAACTTCATTAGTTTCTCTTTTGCTTGCAAAAGCTTCAGCTCCCTGCTCCCCCTCTTGGGACTGCTCCATTCCCAGCGGCAGAGGCACAGCCAGGAAGGTGTTGGAAGCTTTTATGGAGGAGGGGACGGGTACCAGTTAAAAAACTTAGCGAGAAACTCCCTCCCCGAATGCAGCCTCCACTCCCAGGCCAGGGAACATAGAGGAAGGTGCAGTATTGCATAAGTGCCACAGAGAGGAGGAGGAAGGATTGATTGGGGTAGCCCCATCCCCAGCCCAGAGAAAAGGGAGGGGCTGCCAACATCACAGGAAGAGCATCTCCCCAATCCAGGAAGCAGGGAGCAGCTCCAATGCGAGAGCCCAGC
This sequence comes from Mauremys reevesii, assembly GCF_016161935.1. Classification (NCBI taxonomy): domain Eukaryota; kingdom Metazoa; phylum Chordata; order Testudines; family Geoemydidae; genus Mauremys; species Mauremys reevesii. The sequence goes on from NC_052637.1 coordinate 3,343,368, forward strand.
CCTGCCCAAAGGAAAGGCAGGATGTTGGAGAAGAGCGATGGGGGACCCCCTGCACCGGGGTGAAGCAGAGGGATGTGGCAGGGAGCTCTGTTCGGGGGCGTCTCAGTTAAGAGTGTTTCTGTTCATCAGAATGGGCACAAACTCAGCACTAAGGGTGGTGTCAGGACTCTTTTTGTGTCCCCGCCAGCTCCATGGCCCTGACCGAGGCCCTGCCCCCTGGCCAGGCTGGGAGATTTGACCACTATGGAGAGCCCCTGACACTCCACCTGCCCTGGACATGGGTCCATGGGCCTTTGGCAGCAGTCCCCAGCCCATGTCCCCAATCCCCGGGGTGCACCACCCTGGGCAGGTGGAGGATCCAGGGCTCCCCAGTGCAGTCCCTGGATGGCGGCTTGGTTCTGGCTTCTGGCCTGGCCAGGGCCTCAGGGAAAGAGGAGCAGGGGTGGGGCCAGTGAGAGGCCAGCACCAGGGAGAGGTTGATGCCACGGGTAGGGGCTGCACTACACAGAGAGGAGCTGATCAGTTGCCCTGCCCAAAGCACAGACACTGCTTGTGACACTCCATGCCTGCCCGAGGCTTGCAGTGCTGGGGGGTGGGGAAGGGGAACGTGGCACCCTGCCCTCAAACTATGCCCATGTCAAAAGTGTCCTGAACATCCCACTTTTAAAAGTGTGTGTGTGGCAGGGAGTGAGGGGGTTGGGGGGCACATGGGTTCCTGGATCCATTGAATGTGTTATTTTTAGGGCTGTGTGTGTCGTGATCGCTGTCAGTTTGGTTGGTAACTTTAGCTACAATCTCATGAAGACGTTTTCTCTGGAATTTTCTCATAATTTAAAGACAATCTCCACCTGCAAACTCACCCAGTCTGGGGGCTCCTAGGGGTTCCCCCCTTTTTCTCTCTAGTGCAGATGGCAGAGTGTCTGGAGGGGGAAAGGATAAGAGAGGGGAGATTTCAGACTTTCATACTTAAAACAGCGTCCCCACTCTGTAACTTTTACAATTATGACAGAGAAACAGACAGAGACACTCAGTTATTTAATATAAAAAGGTTTGAAATCTTCTCTTTCCTCTCTCATTCAGGCATCTCCCAGCAATGGAACCAACATCCTTGCAGCCTCACAACCACCCCAGGACAGAATCTGCAAGTGAGATTTACTTTTCCCCTCCTCATCCCCTCCCTCCCTTCAGACTCCAGTTGGTTTGTCTCATTCATTTGCGGCCTTTTGTCGTAACCTAGACTCAGATCATACAAAGACTTTGGCATAAAAATAACTTTACCCACTTGGGTCCCTTTGGCACTACAGAAAGCAACATGAAGGGGCCCCCATCCTCCACAGGCAGATATAGGAATAATAATAAAATCATTTCATAAATGTGGAAACTGAGGCAGGGGAAGATTGACTCTATGGGCCAGATTCACCCCAATGCTGGCAAAAGGAGAGAGGGGAGGGGCCATTTGTGACTCTGCTGTTCAGTGGCTGCAGGGGCCGGTGCAGACCTTGGCACAGGCCGAGGAAGTTCTGAACCAGCCAGAGCTACACCCCTGTGACAATGGCCCCCGTGTGTCTTGCCCAGTGTTCAGAATATCAGAGGCCCAGCTTTACATGGCCCACCTGCCTCTATCCCTCATCCACCCCCCTCCCTCTTCCACCCGCCCTCACCACCCCCATCCCATTCCCAGCCCTCTCAGGAACACGCCTTGTGCCTGCAGCTGTGGTGGAGGAGGCACAAGAGGCCCCTGTGCTTGAGGGATCCCCCACCGTGGGGGAGGGGCTTTCTCCTTCCCCACAGCCCATTTGGCCCAGCCACACAGGACCAGAGCACAGTGATGGACTGGTTCCAGCTTTAACAAATAGCCTTTAATTTAGGGTCTAGATTTTGGATGGCGACTTTTAGGCCCCAGGACCTCGTTCTCATAGGGCTTGGGCACTTGAAGATCCCACTGATTCAACCTGAGGCTGTGGAGGCTACACGGTTCTGGAGCACTTAATATTCATAACACTCAAAGTTGATTGGAAAAGAACTAATACACACGAATGTGGACACGTATAATATGTCAGACATTGTAAGGGGTTCTCGGAGCTTCATAAGAGAAATTCACTGTGACCTGCCTATGCCCCAGGAGAAGATAACTGGCTAGTTCTTCTTTCTCAATGTCTGTCATTTCTTACTTTAACAATAACTGTAATGGCAAGGCAGGCTTTTGGTAGAAACAAAGGTTTGAATTAATCAGCCTGAGTGATTTGGACCCCAAATGTGTGGCATTCTCACCCCACAATTAAATAGAAGCATCATCTAATTGTGAACAAATTGGCCAGAGTCACCCTCCTTCCTCAATCTCAGAAGCTGTCCCCTCCTAGATCCCTACTCGGTACCTTTGAACTTCTTCACAGTCTCCTTTAGAGCACCAGTTTTCTGGGAGAAATCGCTGAGTCTCTTTTCCAGTACAGGAGAAATCTCCTCCGGCTGCTGGAACTTCCCATTCTTACACCTGGAGAAAAACAATTTCACATGGTTACATTTCACTTAGTGACACTTTATAATTTGTTGTCAGTAAAAGTCGCTGCTCTAATGGGGCTGGAGTTAGAATTCCTCTGCTTCTCCCAGCCTCAGAGCAGGTGTAGTTCACACTCTGCCCTTCAGAGTGAAGGTTTGACTGGCAATATCCTATTGATATTATTTAACTCCAGCTCTGGGGATAAAAGGGGAATTGAGTCTCCGTGGCCAATTCTCTCCTTGGCCCCCATGCTCTGAGGGACAGGAGGTTCCCCTGTTTACTGTTGTAGATATCTGTCCGCTAAAAACTGAGACACCAACTCCCTCCTCCCCAGCTCATTCCACACAGGTCTCCTAACAGTCCTCAGGTGGGAAAGACTCTTGACCACTGCTGCCCTGGGCTGAATGGTAACCAGGGCCCCAGCAGTGAAAGGCCCATATTCCATCCCCACAATCCTGAGGCAGCCAGTCCCCCAGGGATGTGACATCTCTAGGAAATAGTGGAGGTCAGTCTTTTCCACTGACTGGAGAATTCCAGAGTCTTCTATACAAGGGTGAGAACCTCAGGAAAAAGTTTATCTGAGAATTTTGTATCCAACGTGTGACCTTACCCCCACACATTTTAGCAGGGATGGTGTCCCTAGTCTCTGTTTACCAGAAGCTGGGGATGAGCGACAGGGGATGGATCATTTGGTGATTCCCTGTTCTGTTCATTCCCTCTGGGGCACCTGGCACTGGCCACTGTCGGAAGTTAGGATGCTGGGCTAGATGGACCTTTGATCTGACCCAGTATGGCCATTCTTATGCTATGGAGATGCAGTGCTAATATTGTCTCCAAGTTCTTCCTCAGCATTGTGAAGTGTAAGGGGGAATGAGAGAGCCATGTTACCTGGACAAGGTGCTTCTGATGTCCTGAAGAGAAAGAGAGAGAATTTCAGTCTCACCTGACACACACTTCAAATTCCAAAGAAGGGATTTTGAAAGTATGGGGAAGAGAGGCTTTGCCCTGGTTCCAGAGCCATGGATTCCCTAAGACAATGAGTCTTTTCTATCTCTAGCGTCAATGTGCCTGTGACTTTGCAATGCACAATAGTCATTCACCTTTCAACAATGCACGTACTGAGTTACACAGTGACTCCCGTGCCCATGTTTTAGGAGCTGTCCTGTCCCTGTGGGGGGATCTGGAGTATTTCTAACTCAGTCTCACCTGCAGAAATTCACTCACTGGCTTCTGACACTTCCTCTCCAGCTCACTGATCAGCTCACTGAGAGAGGAAATCTCCTCTGAGACTTTAGTGATATTTTCATCCTGTATTGTCGTTATCTCCTTCTCCAGCTTTTCCAGCTGGGCCAGCAGAAGCTGCTCTTGTTCCTCCAGGAATTGGTGCAGTTGCTGAAATTCAGCCACAATTTGCTGCCTCTTCTTTTCTATCTGTTTCTGTAAAGCAACAGGGAAAGGACTGGTCAGGGACATGGAGGCAGCCTTGGGCGGGGAGAGTGTCCTTTAATTGAGTGCTGAGTGTGCAGGAGGGAAAATTTCTTAGAAATCTTAAGGTTTACAGACATTTGACTCTACCCTGTGATTACAGGGCCGCCCGGGGGGGGGGGGGGACAAGTGGGGCAATTTGCCCCAGGCCCTGGGCCCCACAGGGGTGCCCATGTGAGTTTTTCAGGGCCCCTCAGGCAGGGTCCTTCATTCACTCCAGGGGCCCCAGAAAACTCTCACAGGGCCCGAGTCCCCAGAGCTTCTTTCGCTCTTGGTCTTTGGCGGTGGGGGGGTCCTTCTGCGCTGGGGTGGAAGGACCCCCACCCCACCGCCAAATTACTGCCGAAGTGGGACCTGCCGCCGAAGTGCCGGGTCCCGCTTCGGCAGTAATTCGGCGGCGAGGGCCCCCCTCCGCAGGTGTTCGAGGCACTTCGGCGGTGGGTCCTGGAGTGGAAGGACCCCCCGCCGCCGAATTACTGCCGAAGCGGGGGCCCCCCGCCGCCGAAGACCCCAGGCCCCCGGAATCCTCTGGGTGGCCCTAGGTTACCAGGGAAAAGTTTCCCTCACACCTTTTTTCATTTATCCCCATGTCTCTGAAAAGGTATGTTTCCATGTCTGACATGGATAAGACTTTGTGTTATCAATGAACCCTGAGCATGGAGATCCTGAGCAGTAGAAGGCAGGACTCAGGATTACGCTGACAGACGTTCCAGGGAAAAAAAGAATCAAATGATTCAATAATGCAAGAAATGATGCAGACACAGGGAAAGCCACAAGAGGTAGAAATTAACTCATTCACTGAAATGGAAGTCTAGATTCTGCACATTAATCTAACAAAAAAAAAATCCATGATCATGGAGAAACACGACATGCCCACATTCACCAACACCACAGAGGAATCTGCCTGCAAACAAACCTCTCACCCCAAGTCTTTGCAGGTCAGTAACAAGAGGCACCTACCAAATACTGGCTTCTCCCCCTCCCCAGTCATTTTAGATTCCAGGAGCTTTTCTCTCTCTTCCCTCAGAGTCTTCAAATGGGCCTGGATTTTTTCCTGTAGAAATAGAGATGATTTGGGAGGTTTCATTTCCAGTTTGAGGGGTGCGTGTAGGGGGATGTTTTCCCACCCAAACCCTATTTAACTGTTGGTCCTAATGGGTTCATGACATTAGGGCCACCAAGGAAAAGAAACCTAAGAATGAAAACTGGGGATGTGTCATATTCTGACTTGTTACCAATTCAGGTTCAGGCTTTTTAGTAACTGGAGAAAGACCTGAATTATCCAAGATTGCCTGGTATTTATTAATTCATCAGTATTACAGAACAGAAGAGGAAAATGGGGTCACATGGTGGTGAATCACTACATTTACTTTTGCGGAGATTAAACTAACAATGAGATATAAATCCCAGAAGCACCCGGGCTTGAAATATGGGCCGGGATTCTCCAATGAGCCCAAGTCCCAATAGAATTTCAGCCCTGGGGATTGCACTGGTTGGACAGACCTCTTTGAAGCATTAGGGCAAACCCCATTAGACAGGCTAATTTGTGGTAAGAACAGTTCGGGTTTGCCCTAGTGCTGTCCTGAACATTTCCAGCAGCAATCCCTTCTAGGAGGGTAAATACAGTCCCAGTCCTAGTAGAGATCTCAGAAGCAGTGCATTCTGGGAGATTTCAGAAGTCTCGGCCCCATGGTGAAGGAGGGGCTAAGGCCCATCTCAGTCCCCAGGAGGAGGCACTGCTGTCACAGCCCCTGCCACCGGTCCACCCCTGCTGCTCCATGCCTACCCAAGGCTAAAGAGGCTAGGTGTGGTGGAGGCATGCAGGGTCATGTGCCCCTAGATGTCCCGGGATGCCTGTGGCAGGAGCAAGGAGGCAGGCTTTCCACAGAGTTCTCTGCAGCCATGGCTCCCTCTGGGCAGTGTAACAGGGTTAGTGTCACTTTCCTGAGCTCAGAAATATGCCCCACCTGCAACACCACTGAGTGTTTCCCTTTGCTGTTTGCTAAGAGTCGAGCACCAAAGAACTACATGGAGAGAAGCTTAGGGGGTTGAAAGCTAGCTAGCAATGACACAGAGACTTGAGAGGTTCAAGAGACCATTTTGCAGTCACTGAACCTGAGTAATACACGGACACTGAGTTCAACCAAAGCCCTAGGTAGAAATCTGATTTTTTTTTAAAAGGGTCATAGTGCTACAATCTGCCTCTGTCAAAGGGCTGTTATTTATTTTGGGTAAACACCATCTGAGGACAGCAGAAAATGCAGAAGGTGCTGAGACTGTTTGAAAAGAAAATAAATAATGCATAGAAATGCTTGTTTGGTGGGGTGGGGGAATGTCTCTCTCCTCATCTTTATAGACTGCAAGATGTTTGGGGCAGGGACCTCAGTACATGTAAGCTGCCAGTCCAGATTTGTGTATCATGTTTATTTTCTTGGGATGGTGAACTGGGCCCAGTGCCTTCTTCCCCACCTTCTGCACACATCACCCTGCTGCTCCAGGTCTACCCTAAGCTAAAAAGGCAACGTGTGATGGAGGCATGTGGGGTCACGTGCCATCCAGATTTCCCGAGATGAATGTGGTGGGGACACCCAGCAGCAAGGAGGAAGCACTCCCCCTGGCAGTAGCACTGTCCCTGTCGGTCGTGGAGGGAGGAAGAAAACAGCAGAGTGGCTCACTGCCAGCTGAGCCCTTTCCCCACCACATGGGGCGAGGTGGCTGAGGACCCCAGAACAGTAGTTCTTGGAGTGAACACCCTATTGAGATCCGTGGGGCAGTTACCTCTTCCCAGAGCTATTGGCTCAGGCTCTCTGCAGACTCAGGCACACGGCACTCTATCAGTTAGGCTTGGAAATTATAACTCACTCAAACTTTTCTTTTCCATTATAGGGGCTAGAAAGTTACTTTTTGGTTGCTGATTTTTTTATTATGAAACCTGAAGTTCTGTTTTAATCATGTGACTCCAGAGGTGGGTCCCTAGGGAAGAACCCATAGTACCAGTGCTTAAACCCACTCCTGTAGACATGTTCCATCAGGGGTGAAAGATTCTTCCTAAAATTGGAGGTGCCACGAGGCCCTGCCCCCTCTGTGCCCCTGTCCTGCCTGCCTCTTCCCCAAAGGCCCTGTACCCGGCCAACCCAGAAGCTGGAGCTGAGTTGTGGAGCCCAAGTCCTTCCATCTGCCCAGGTGGGAGTGGACACATGGGCAGGGTGCCCCCAGCCCATGTTCCTGGCCCCAGGCACCCTGCTCTGGACAAGTGGAGGGTCTGTGACTCCCTGCAGCTGCGCACAGCTCTTACCATGGCCTGGCTGTGGCTCTTTGGCTCCTGAGTCCCAACCCCCGCACAGGCCAAGCTGTAAGCTGAAGCTGGGTCAGAAGAAGAGCCACACTGGCACCTGTGGGGAGCCATGGACCCTCAGCCTGCCCTGGGCAGGTGGAGAGTCTGCGGCTCCCCTCAGGTGCCTGGGCTTACTCAGGCCGGGCTCCAGCTTCCAACCTGGGTGGGGCCTTAGGGGGAAGAGGAGAGGCAGGGGACCGGGCTGTGGGGAAAAGTGGGAGAGCCATGACCCCTTGGCCCTCTCTGTTCCAGAGCCCGTCTGTTCCATGCAGCAGAGTGGGGGCTGATTTGTTCATTATTCATGTGAATGCCCTGCTGGGAGTGCCTCCCTGCATCTTGCTTCAGTCCGGTGTGTGAGGAAAGTGCCTCACACAGAGCTCTACTGCCCACCTCTCCCTAATGAACAATGTGGGGTTGATAGGCTGGGTGTCATCCGTGGCCAAGGCTCCCTGCACCTGCCCAGAGGAAGGAGCCTGCAGGGCAGAGATTTAGGTGGAGCCAGAGAACAGGGGAGAAAATCTGGGAAACTGGGAGATTCTGTGGCTCTGAGTGACTGAGTCTGAAAAGGGAAGGATTGAATTAACCTGGATCCACAGTGTCTCCTACCTTGTATTTCTGGGCAGCCTCATCCATGAGCAGCACCGTGTGAGACACACGGCTTCCCCGTCCTCAGCACAGAACAGATCCAGGGCTTTGCTGTGTCTCTCACACAGAGTCTCTTTTCCTGGTTTGAAATCCAGTTGTTTGATTTTTTCCACTATATTTGCTAGCTGATAGTTATTCCGGAGAGCCCCTTTCCGGATTCCGGCTCTGCAGCTGGGGCAGCACAAAGGGTCATAGTCCCCCTCTGCCCATGTCTCACAGTGCTGAGTGATGCAGCCTCAGCAGAAGTTGTGCCCACAGTGTATGGTCACTGGGTCCGTCAGATATTCCAGGCAGATGGGACATTTGGTTTCCTCTTGAATTTCCCGTACCGGAGTCGTTGAGGCCATGGCTGCTGGGATCTCTGGGCTTCTGTTCTTTCTGCACCAGAAATGGTTTTGCTGATTATGGGCAGTCCCTGACCCACCTCCTATCAGCTGCACCGGTTCAGAATGAGGTGAAGAGAAAGGAGAGGCCGGGAGGTGGAGCAGGAGAAAGATAAGGAAAGAAGGAAGCAGGAACTACATAGGCCAGGAGAGGGGTGTAAAGCAGCAGAAAGGGAAGGAAAGGAAAAGGTGGGAAGGATACAAACAAGATCACAAAAACTTAAACTCAGGGTCTTTCTACACAGCACATGTCCGGGCAGGGGTCAGGCAGGACTGTCCTTGTGCAGTTAGTCCAAGCCACCCCCTTGGCGCTGTGTCCACATTGTTCTTGGTAGTGTGGTTGAACCAGCATGTGTACATGTACCCAAGCTGGGACTCACATCTCCCAGGTGCTGTGTAGACGTGTCCTCAATCGAACCAGGCCATTCTTAATTCACAGTGAGGGTGTCCACAGTCACTCACAGACTTGCACTGAAACAACACGAGATGGGAACTAAACCCCCTTGAGTGATTTCAGTGACAATGTGTGTGCAGAGGAGCCTTGGCGTAGCTGTGTCTTGCTGAACATTTAACCACCCACCTGGGACCAACCAGGGTACAGGGGATCCCTGGGTTAAGGTCAGAGGCAGCTGGTGTGTGCTAGTGAGAAGGCAGGAAACTGTAAACAGCTCATTAATCTGTAGGAGCAACCCTTGAGCTGAAGGGTGATTTTATGGTAAATATAAAAGCCAGCTAAGAGCTGGAAAGAAGATTTACAGGTTTAAAATTTGTAACAATCCTGCCCACTCCCCTCCCCCCAACTCCAGCTGCCCCAGGCTCTTCCGGTCTTTTTTTCTCCTTGGGCCAATACTGAGCCCATCATCACAAAACATTGCAGCCTGCAGGCGTTTGTGTGACATGTGCCCCAGGGCCCTGTGGCTGGTGGGCATCTCCCTATGGAGATACCCTGAAAGAAGCAGAGTGTGTGTGTCTAAGAAAGACTAGTCAGGCTTGGCAGAATTCATTTTATATATAGAAATTTTATATATATTTAACAGATAGTACTGCAGCTAGTTTTAAGCATTTTTTCAATATTTATTGAGTTCAATTTTCACAATTGCACAAAACTCTGGGTTTAGCATTTCCTTCCAATTGTTCTCAATTTCAGTTTTCACAGTTGCTGGAAATTATGCGAGATACATCAATACCAAGTCAGACCCCAATGATTTAATGTCAACAGACACCAAGTTTCAAAAAGCTGACGCTTTATAACCATGAAAACACAGATGGTTGCATCACCTGTCAAAAGATGCAGAGTCACTGTCCTTCAATCAAACACAAATAAGTTCTCGAGCAGCCGTGTTCTTACTTTGTGTATCTCTAATTTTCATTTATTATCAATTGAAATATTTGTCATTGGTCTGTGTGTAGACAGCAAAAGCAACGTTTGCCAACATTTATGAATAAAAGCTCATTCTTCCAAGTCTGGTGATAATAAACTCTCAGGCTAAAAGCTGGGTTAAGCTGGAATCAGTGTTTTCAAGACCCGATTCTCATTTACACTAATGTTGCTTTGGCTCAGTGGAAAGGGGCTGCAGCATCTCCAACTTCCATGATTTTATCATGACTCTTGCAATATTTGGTGTGTTTGATGAAGCCCCAGCTCCTGGAAGCATGTGAGGAGGTGAGACTCTCAGCTTTTGTTTTCTAAGCAAAGAAAGTATCTAGCTCTCTTTATTGCAGAAAAAAACATAACAATTTCACCCCAGTGCAGTCAGGGCTCAAGCATAATTTTTTCGGGCCCAGTACAAACTAGTAACTCAGGCCCCCTCCCACACATGGTAATGGGGGTTGCAGCCTGGTCTGGGCCCCCAGGGTCTCTGGCCCTTGGTAAAGTGTACCCTTCTCCCCCCCCCCCATTTTGGGGCCCCTGAGTGCAGTCTAAAGCTCCGAGAAACCAAAAGGCAAATAAAATAATTCTAATAGTTACTATTTATTATGATTAAATCTCATGATTTTTGGGCGCTGGCCTGATTTAAGGTTTTTAAATGCCTGGGGTTGGCAGTGCTGTGCCAGTGAGAATTCACACCATAAATCTCTCTCAGTTACCCAAGGGAATCCGCTAAATGAGTGTCATCGTTGATCTAACACAGCACAGTGAACAGAAAGGGGAAACGGACACAGAGCTGGGCTGTGGGTCCCAAGCAGGACATGAGCACAGTCCCCCCAGGCCCAATAACAGCAATTCTGGGCCCCAGGGCAGAACAGTGAATGGGCCCCCACTGGTGCCCGCATGCACAAGCTGCGCCCACGTGGACTCCGTCTGCCTGACATTTGGGTGGTGCTGCGCCTGCGCTAGACTGCACTCAGGGCTCCCACTCAACTGCGCTGCTGGGGGCTCTTCCGGCATGGCCAGGGCTTCCACATGCCCACCCGCCTGCCTTCGCTCCTGCCACTAGTACCACCCCACTCGCCATAGGTGCTGACTTTTGGTTGTGCCGGTGGGTGCCCCATCCCGGCTCCTCCTCCTTCCCTGAGGCCAAACCCCCACTTCACCCCACTCCACCGCTTCCTGCCACTGCTCTGCCCCTCCCCCAACTCCCTTCCCCTGACAGCCTCCTCCTACCCACTGCTCACTCCTTTCTGCCCCCTCCTGCCTTAAGGGTGAGAGGTGTGTGTCTGGGGGGGCTCAGTCTGTCCCCAGAACTGACAGTTTTCAGCATATTTATACACTTCTTTCATACTCTGGTTATTGAATGTGTGTCTATCACTGGTATCACTGCAATGTCATTATTAAAATAGCAGTGAACTACAGCATTACATTACCATGAATTACAATGTATTAAAATCATTGCACTCAGCTACAAGCTGTCTTCAGTAACACCCCAGTCTCTGTGCTTCACTCCTGCTTAGGGCCTGTTTGGGAGCTGAGGGCCACTGATGGCTGTGGGAAGAAGGTGGATGGGAGACGCAAGCAGGGGGGAGTTTTCCTCTCTCCCTTCCTATCACTCTCCCTGCCCCTTTCCCTCGCTCTTGTTTCTTCTCTAAGGCCTGGTCCACACTAGGACTTTAATTCGGATTTAGCAGCGTTAATTCGAATTAACCGTGCACCCGTCCACACCAGGAAGCCATTTAATTCGACATAGAGGGCTCTTTAGTTCGACTTCTGTACTCCTCCCCGACGAGGGGAGTAGCGCTAAATTCGACATGGCCATGTCGAATTAGGCTAGGTGTGGATGCAAATCGACCTTAGTAGCTCTGGGAGCTATCCCACAGTGCACCACTCTGTTGACGCTCTGGACAGCAGTCCGAGCTTGGATGCTCTGACCAGCCACGCAGGAAAAGCCCCGGAAAAATCTGAATTCCTTTTCCTGTCTGGCCAGTTTGAATCTCATTTCCTGGTTGGACATCGGGGCGAGCTCAGCAGCACCGGCAACGATGCAGAGCTCTCCAGCAGAGGAGTTCATGTAATCTCTGAATAGAAAGAGGGCCCTAGCATAGACTGACCGGGAAGTCTTGGATCTGATCGGTGTGTGGGGCGATGAGTCTGTGCTTTGGGAGCTGCGCTCCAAAAAACGGAATGCAAAGACCTACGAGAAGGTCTCCTGAGCCATGACAGACAGAGGATACAGGCGGGATGCAACGCAGCGCCGCGTGAAAATCAAGGACCTGAGACAAGGCTACCAGAAGACCAAAGCGGCAAACGGACGCTCCGGAGCCTGCCACCACTGCCCCACCAGTGACCGTGGACTCTGACGATGGGATAGTGTCAATGGCCAGTTCCTCGGCGATGTTCGCGGACGGGGAAGATGACGAAGGGTTTGTGGAGGACGAGGCAGGCGACAGCGCTTACAACGCTGGTTTCCCCGATAGCCAGGATCTCTTCATCACCCTCACGGAGATCCCCTGCCAACCCTCCCTGGCCGTTAACCCGGACCCTGAGTCAGGGGAAGGATCAGTCGGTAAGTGCTTTAAACATGTAAACTTTTATTATTAATGGAACAGGAATCTGAACTATGTGAAAAGGAGGTCTATATATATGGGGATAGAACAGAAATCCTCCTGGGAGATCTCCACGAAGCTCTCCTGGAGGTAATCGAAAAGCCTCCGCAGGAGGTTCCTGGGGAGAGCTGCCTTATTGGGTGCTCCGTGGTAGCACACTTTTCCGCGCCAGGCTTTTATGAGTTACTCAGGGTGTATTGCCTCCCCAAGCATGGCTGCATAGGCCTCTGGTTTGTGCTGGCTTTCACGCAGCATGCGCTCTCTATCTCCTTCAGTGACCGTCCTCAGGGTGATCTCACTTGGAGACTCCTGCATCTAATTAGGGGAATTACTGTAATGTTATGCCTGGTCCAAAGTATTTTTAAAAAATTTCCAGACAGACGGCGTAGCAGAGACTCAGCACGCTGCTCCGTAACAAGCGTAATGGAAAGCCAAAGAATCAAATGGACGCTCATGGAGGGAGAGGGGACTGAGGACGCAAGGTATCCCACAGTTCCTGCAGTCTCTGAAAAGCATTTGCATGCTTGGCTGAGCTCCCAATACCTGTACGGTCAAACACATTGTCCGCGGTGGTTCAGGGCATAGCTCGTCAATGTACCCCCCACCCCCAGAAGGACAAGGAAAAAAAATCGTCTCTCGACTCTTTTAAATGTCACCCTATGTGTACTGAATGCTGCTGGTAGACGCGATGCTGTGGCCCTGTGCTGTAGCATCCTCCCCCTCCCCCGCCTCATGGGTGGCTGATGATGCAATAAGACTGGTACCCGTCCTCATCATCAGCCTTGCAGTAGGACTGCTATCCGTCGTCGTCATCAGCCCATAAGTAGATGGCCTGCTAACCGTCTGCATCATAGCAACAGGGGGCTGAGCTCCATCATGAGCTCCCTTCATGTGTAAAGAAAAGATTCTGTATTGCCTGGACTACTATAGTAACAGGATGCTGCCTTCCCCTCATATCATTTCACTAACAAGTCACTGTTTCTTATTCCTGCATTTTTTATTACTTCAGCATACAAATGGGGGGACAACTAAAACGGTAGCCCAGGAAGGCTGGGGGAGGAGGGAAGCAACAGGTGGGGTTGTTGCAGGGGCACCCCCTATGAATGGCATGCAGCTTGTCATTCCTGCGGGATCTGACACTGAGCGGCTGTGCTCTCTAGTTCTCTGATACACTGCAACCCTAGTACAGTTGCCCCATATTCTAGGCAGGAGTGATTCTATTTTTAGATACCATAGAGAAAGGATTGACTCGGGGAGTCATTCCCAGTTTTGTCTTTTGCACCCCCGGCTGATCTCGGCCAGTGGCACCTATGACAGCAGTAGAAGGTATAGTGCAGTAGGACTGTTAACCGTCCTCACCTTGCCAATTTACAACGGCATGGTAGATAGTACAATATGGCTGATAACCATCTCTGCTGTCATGCAAAAACAAATGAATGCTGTTGTGTAGCGCCGCTTAACCGCCTCTGTCTGCGGCATCTAGTACAGATACGGTGACAGTGACAAAAGGCAAAACAGGCTCCATGGTTGCCATGCTATGGCGTCTGCCAGGGCAATCCAGGGAAAACGGGCTCGAAATGATTGTCTGCCATTGCTTTCCCGGAGGAAGGAATGACTGACGACATTTACCCAGAACCACCCGCGAAAATGATTTTTGCACCATCAGGCACTGGGATCTCAACCCAGAATTCCCAGAGACAGGCTAGACTGTGTTCATTGTTCGCAAAAATGTATCTTTGCAAGGAATTCACTCCCTGTTTCCCATCTCACAGCTTCGACTGTCTCCAGACCTGCCACAGCATCCCCCTCACAGAGGCTGGCAAAGATTAGGCGGCGAAAGAAAAAGACAAGGGACAAGATGTTCGCTGAACGTATGGGCTGCTCCCGAGCCGAGGCGGACCAGGAGAGCCAGTGGAGGGAGACCCTCTCTCTGTACCAGCGCTCACACAGCGAACGGGAGGAGAGGTGGCGTGCGGAAGACAAGCAGGCGACTCAAACAATGCTTGGACTAATGAGGGAGCAAACAGACATGCTCAGGCGCCTTGTGGATGTTCTGCAGGAGCGCAGGAGGACAGAGCCCCCCCTGCAGTGTATCTGCAACCGCCCTCCCCCGCCACAAAGTCCCATACCTCCCTCACCCAAAATAACCAGAAGGAGGGGCGCCAGGGGCCGTGAAAACTGTCACTGCACCCCAGCAGAGTGCTCAAGTACCCAAAAGCTCTCATACCCTAAATTTGGAGAAGTCCTTCCCTTCCGGACTCACACAAGTCCCAATCCCAGTTTCATCCCCTAACTGTCTAGTTAATTATTAAAAATACTTTGCTGTTAATTACTGTTTCCATCATGTTTTTTCACAGAAGACTGTGTTTGAAGGGGGGGTGGGGGAAGGGGGTTGTTAATTGCATAGGACAGTCACCTTTACCAGAGTACAGACACGGGGGCAGGATCAGCAGCAGGTCACACACACAGTGCAGTCAGTAGGCACCCTGGTCGGTATGGGAGGTGGTTTCCAGGTTCTGTGTGGGTGGGGGGGACGTGACTTTGTAGCGGGGGAGGGCGGTTACAGATCTTATGCAGCGGTCCTTATCCTGGACTGCTGAGTCACGCAGCAGAGGAATCTGTATCCGTCCTTCTCCGCCACAAGGTCACATAGCCCCCGCACACAGAATCCCAAAAAGGAGGGATGGCAGGCTCTGTTGAAACAAGCAGTCCAGCACTGCAGACCACTCTAGGAGCAGGAGCCTGTCATTCCTCGAGTTTAGAGGCGGTCTTTACATCACTGCACACCCTACCCAGCACAGTCTGCGTCCCAGTTTCAACCCTTTAACGCAAAGTCATTAATAAAGAAACCTTTGTTAAGTAACAATGAAACCTTTGTTAAGTAACAGCTGACTGTGCAATTGGGCCGCGGGCCAGGAGTCCCGCGGCGGCTCCAGCAGCGGCGGCGGGAGCATGCCGCAGGGCTCCCCGGGCCACTCAGGCGACGGCAGCCGGGGCGCGGGGTTGGGATCTCCCGGCGGCTCAGGCGGCGGCCACCGGGGCGCGGGGCAGGAGTCCCCCGGAAGAGGTGGACGATAAGGTGCAAGGAGGTGAAAACAGCCATAACTGCAGCGGGCTCCATGCTCGCAGTGCTGTGGCGTCCACGCTGTAACTGACCAGAAAAGTGCACGAACAGATTGCCCGCAGGCGATTTCAGGGAGGGAGGGAGGGCGTGATTGATGGTTCAATGATGACAGTTACCCAAAACCACCCTCGACACATTTTTTCCCCCAGCAGGCATTTGGGGCTCTACCCAGCATTCCAATGGGCAGCGGGGACTGCGGGAACTGTGGGATAGCTTCCCACAGTGCACCGCTTCCAAAGTCGACGCTGGCCCCATTACTGTGGACTCACACAGTCGAATTAGTGTATTTAGTGTGGATACACAAATTCGACTTCAAAAGGTCGATTCCACAACTTCGACTTAAGTTGATTCGAAATAGTCTTGTAGTGTAGACATACCCTAAGTCCTTGCTCCCCTTTCTGATGTTTCCCCCTTCTTGCTTCCCACCCATGTCCATTTTCTCATGTCTCTCTGCTCCCCATCTCCTGGTGGCTCTGTCTAGTGCCCGCTCCCACCCACCCACTCAAAGCAGCAGAGGAGGTTCCCCCTTCTCAAGTAGGAAGGGTAGCCCAGTGGTTAAGACACAGGCCTGAGGCTCAGGTGTGCTGGGTTTGGTTCTCTGTTCTGCCACTGACTCCCTGCTTAGCCTTGGGAAAGTCACTTCATCTCTGGGTGCCCTAGATCCCACCTGCCAAATGCGGCAAATGCTGATTCTGCCTCCTAGGCTGAATCCCTTCATGGCTGTGTGGTGATGGGGAAATGGAGTTACCAAGGTGAGTAGATTTGGCTGAATTTCTCCACAGCCGGAGAGTGAGAGCCAGCTCTGCACAGGGAGCACAGGAGATAGAGGGTCTCAGCTGTCAGGGCTTCAACCCCACATCTTCTTGCCCCCCACCCCACCCTACGTGGTTCTCCTACCCACCCTGCCCAATCCCCCACGAAGCTACCATGGTCCGGGGCTTCTTCTCCCCACCCCTGGCCAGTGCGGTTCCTGCCAAGGTCCAGTGCTTTTCCTTCCCGTAATGTGCCACTGCACCCAGGGGCGGCTCTAGCTTTTTGGCTGCCCCAAGCAGTCATGAGCGGGAGGCGCCCCGGAGCCGCGGGAGCAGCTCCGCTTGAACTGCCGCAGTCATGCCTGCGGGAGGTCCAGCTGCGGGACAAGCGCCCCCTCCGCAGTCATGCCTGCGGCAAGTCCAGTCGTCCTGGGGCTCCGGTGGACCTCCCGCAGGCATGACTGCGGCAGGTCCGCCAGCCCAGCCTGCCGCCCCGGCAGTAGGGGACGCCCCCTACATTTTGCCGCCCTAGGCACCACCTTGTTTTGCTGGTGCCTAGAGCCGCCCCTGACTGCATCCATCCAGCATGTGCGCCTAGGAGCACTGCTGGCTGCTGGGGCGATTTCAAAGAGCCTGGGGCTCCCAGCCACTGCCACCACTACCAGGCACAGGCTGCTGCTGTGACTGGAGGCCCCGGAGGTCAGACGGTGGGTTCCTGTTTGTGGGTTGCTAAGCAGAGACAAACACCCCAGTGCAGCCCAGATTTAGGCACCTATCCGTGAGAGGGGTGTGACTTAGAACACCCCTTCCCCCCTTGTCGGCATCTCCCATTGGCTAACTTACATGGCTCCCCACCTACTGAGGTGGCTTTTGTGAATCACATTGTAAGGTGCCTGTGTCGCCCTGGCATTGTCTAGGGAGTTTAGGCCCCTGACTCAGTTCTGAGGGTCACAGTGCTGCTGTCCCTGGGATTTTCTCATTGCCTAAAAATTACTCACTGTGATTCTCAGCATTGCAACACCTGAGTCCCTGCATGGATTGCACCCTGTGCAAACAGTCACCTCTCTGCAGAGCACAGCTGAGCAATTCCTGATTGACATTGGTGTGCACAGGACAGAGGCAGAGCACAGGCTGGAGAGTGACACATCACACAGTAAAATCCAAACTCTCTTCCCAGAGGCACAATATTCCTTGCAGCTGGAACATTAAAGTGGAACAAACAAGAATTATTGTTTGTAATGTTTTATTTACAGTAAGTTGCTGGAAAGTAGCAAAGTAAAAGGAGCTAAGAAGGAGCTTTAATAACCGCAGCAGGGAAAGGAGATCCCCAGCTACTGAGAACAGTTTTCTTTATGGCACTAAAATTGCACCAATGGCCAGGAATTAATATAGGGAATTAATGAGTTACAGTCTCACTTTCAGTAACATGTAATAAATCTCCCCGTCCCGCTCACGTTCCCTTTCCTTCCATACTGTCCTTTTCTATTCATTATTGTTCTAGCCTCACTTTCCATCACTCTTTATTTCCCTGTCTCTCGCCTCCCTGTCACAGATCATCCCCCTCGGCTGCTCTCTTCTTTCCCTGATCTTATCCCTTCCCCTCGTGCTGATCCCAGGCTGGGAGCCCCCAGTGAGATCTAAGGACACAGATCTGTACAAAACGCTCCTGGCTGCTGCTGCTTCTCCCCAACCCCCAAACCCTGATTGATTCATGCTCATAGGCGCCGACTTATATGGGGCTCTGGGGCTTTAGCCCCATGAATAAATCCCAAGCAGGGGCTCTGCCCCACCAATGTTTTTTCTCCCCTGCTTGGAGCGCCCCCCGCCGCTGCCGCCGCCGCCGCCAGGGCTGCCCAGAGCCCTTTAAATCCCAGCCGCAGCCGGGAATCAGAGGGCTCTGGGCTGCCTGCTGCAGCGGGAAGCCCAGAGCCCTCTGAGTCCCGGCGGCGGCTGGGATATAACAGGCTCCGGGCTCCCCGCGGGTGCAGGCAGCCCAGAGCCCTTTAAATCCCAGCAGCGGCTGAGATTTAAAAGGCTCTGGGCTCCCCGCGGTTGCAGGCAGCCCAGAGCCCTCTGATTCCCGGCGGCGGCTGGGATTTAAAAGGCTCTGGGCTGCCTGCTGCAGCTGGAAGCCCAGAGCCCTCTGATTCCCGGCTGCGGCTGGGATTTAAAGGCTCTGGGCTCCCGCGGTTGCAGGCAGCCCAGAGCCCTTTAAATCCCAGCCGCGACGGAATCAGAGGGCTCTGGGTTGCCTGCTGCAGCGGTTGCAGGCAGCCCAGAGCCCTCTGATTCCCGGCCGCGGCTGGGATTTAAAAGGCTCTGGGCTGCCCGCCGCAGCAGGCAGCCCAGAGCCCTCTGATTCCCGGCGGCGGCTGGGATTTAAAAGTCTCTGGGCTGCCCGCCGCAGCAGACAGCCCAGAGCCCTCTGATTCCCGGCCCGGCTGGGATTTAAAGGCTCTGGGCTCGCCGCAGCGGGAAGCCCAGAGCCCTCTGATTCCCGGCTGCGGCTGGGATTTAAAAGGCTCTGGGCTCCCCGCGGTTGCAGGCAGCCCAGAGCCCTTTAAATCCCAGCCGCGGCCGGGAATCAGAGGGCTCTGGGCTGCCGGCTGCGGCGGGGAGCCCAGAGCCCTCGGATTCCCGGCCCGGCTGGGATTTTAAAAGCTCTGTGCTCCCCGCGGGTGCAGGCAGCCCAGAGCCCTTTAAATCCCAGCCGCGGCTGAGATTTAAAGGGTTGTGGGCTCCCCGCCGCAGCGGGCAGCCCAGAGTCCTCTGACTCCCAGCCGGGGCTGGGATTTAAAGGGCTCTGGGATCCCCGCGGCTGCCAGCAGCCCAGAGCCCTTTGAATCCCAGCCTCTGTCCGCTGATTGCCCCCTCCCCAGACCCCTGCCCCAACTGCCCCCCAGAACCTCCACCCCCTATCTAAGCCCCACTGGGCCTTGTTCCCCCCTTACCCCCTCCCGAGACCCCGGCCCCTCACTGCCCCTTGGGACCTCAGCCCCTATCTAAGCCGCCCGTCTCCTTGTCCCCAACTGCCCCCTCCGGAGACCCCACCCAACTCCCCAGGACCGCACCCCTACCTGTCCCCTGATAAACCTCTTAGACTCCCATGCCTATCCAATTGCTGCCTGTCCCCTGACTGCCCCTTCGAACCTCTGCCCCATCCAACTCCCCCTGCTCCTTGTCCCTTGACTGCCCCCCGGAACTCCCGACCTCTTCGCCAACCCCCACACTGCTTACTGTGCCACTCAGACCAGCGTATCTGGCTCCATGCAGCTCCAGACAGTTGCTGCCATGCTCCCCCATGGAGCCCACAGCCCTCTCCCACCCCCAGCACCTGCCTTCCAGATTTGAACACCTCAAAATTCAGGAGTGCTCAAGCTTGGTTTGGGCAGCTTTTACTTCATTTCTCCCAAATCAGTTTCCCCTGCAAGGTGCCAACTGAAGGTGTTGGAGAACAGAGAGATCAGGTGGCCTCCTAATGCCTGGAAAAGAGACAAAGGCCAGAGGAGGGAGTGCCAGTGCCTGTGCGGACTTCTGGGAAGTGCACGGTGTGGAAGGGGATGCTGTGATGCTTTGGAACATCTCCATACAAAGCCAGTCAGGACTCTGGGGGAGCCTCCTCTCTCGGAGCATACTGTCTCCAGGGCAAGAAGCTTACACCTTCCTGGGTCTGACCTCGGAGCATTCAGCATGCCCTTCCACGTCATGCACTTTCCAAAGTGAGTCTGCCCAGGCTGGTCCTGGGGCAACCAGAGGTCGCTGCACCCCAACTCTGCAGTCAGATGTGACTCTCAGCCAGACAGTAAAACAGAAGGTTTATTAGATGACGGGAACACAGTTTAAACAGAGCTTGTTGGTACAGAAAACAGAACCCCTCTGTCAGGTCCATCTTGGGGGGTGGGGAGCCCAGAACCAAGTTCTGGGTCTCTCCCAATTTCCCCAGCCAGCTCCAAACTGACACTCCCTCCTCTGGCCTCTGTGTCTCTTCTGGACAAGGAGGCCACCTGATCTCTTTGTCCCCAACACCTTCAGTTGGCATCTTGCAGGGGAAACTGAGGCACCCACACAGCATTCAGAGAAAATATTAAGAACATTCCCACTTCATCACAACAGATGCAACAAAATATAATACTCTATATTGAAGTAGGCAAGTGCTGCTTCTGACTTTCCACTTTTAATTGACCCTTGTAATCTTGTGGCACTGACGCGTTGTAGCTTCATTTTATATCGGCTTACAGGGCGGGAGCGGGGGGGCACCACCATTTTGGGCCCCACCAAAAATTATACAAACCTGCCGCCTATGTTCATGCTGTGTCCCTGCCACCCCCACCTCCGTATGTGCCCAGCCCGGCTGTTAGTGCTGCCCCCTGCCCAGCCCCCACCTCTGCCCCTCAGGGCCCCTCCTGTAGCCCCAGGGGTTCTGCCCCCTCCTCCCCCCATCCCTGAGGCTGCAGAGAGGGAGGGGGAGGTGCATCCAGGGGCCATAGAGATGATGGGGCCAGGGGCTGGGTAGATGGGAGTTCCCCAAGATCATAGAGACTTGGGTCCATAAGGCTAGAGAGGCTGATTTCCAGTTACCCCCTATGCTGCCTGTCTCAGAGACACAGTCGGAGCCAGGGGTCTGTGTCACAAACCCAGAACCAGGGTCGGATTCTCTCCCCAGGGACGGAGCCCGGTGGGAAAGTGAAGATCGGGGCCTCGTCAGCAGCATCGATAAATGTCACCTGCGCCCGGTCACAGTCCAGACAAACCCGGATCCTGCTGGGGGCCCGGCTCAGGGGCAGGGGGGTCACAGGGGAGGTGAGAGCCCGGAACTGACCCCACCACTGCTCCACAGCCCAGATCCCCCCTTCAGGGCCAGGGCTGATCCCTCCCTTCCTCCTCACAGACTCTCTGGCCACCCCCACAGCCCAGCATTGCCCATCCCCCACCTCCACCTCCCAGCAATGTCTCCCCGAGGTGAATCCCTCACAGCCCAGCACACAGGGCCAATAGTCAAATCTCTCAGGGTTGTTGGGCAGTCGCTGCCGTGTGTCTCCCCGTCTCACACTTTTCCGATCCTCAGACAGGATGAGTTTGGGATGAGCCGTGTCTGGATCCAGAGTCACATTCACTGGAGAGAGAATCAGAGCGTTAGGGGCAGAGCTCAGTCCTGGGGGAGGCTGGGACAATTTCTCACACTCCCCAGCAGCCCCGTCCTGGCTGGGACAGTCCCAGATCCTAGGGAACTGCCTCTGTCCTGGACAGCTGAGGGTACATCTAGACTACCCGCTGTATCGGCGCGTAGTGATTGATTGAGACACGATATATCGATCCCCGAATGCGCTCCTATTGACTCCGGAACTCCACCAGCACGAACGGCGGTAGCGCAGTCGACAGGGGGAACCACGGACGTCAATCCTGCACCATGAGGACGAGAGGTAAAGATACTTCGACTTCAGCTACGCTATTCACGTAGCTGAAGTTGCGTATCTCAGATCGACGCACCCCTCCACAGTGTAGACCAGCCCTGAGACTGAGCAGAGATGTCACTGCAGCTCCTCAGTCTTTGTAACAAGTCCCACTTCATTAGTTTCTCATTTATCACAGAGGCTTCAGCTCCCACATCCCGCTGCTGGTGTTGCCCCATTCCCAGCAGCACAGACACAGCCAGGAAGGCATCAGAAGTTTTTATTGAGAGACCAGAAGTGGCAGAAGCTCCCTGCCCTAATGCAGCCTCCACTCCCAGGCCAGGGAACAGAGAGGAAGGTGCAGCAATGGGGAACAGCCACTTAAGAGCAGAGAGTAGGAGGTGGCACTGGGTGTGGTAGCACCATCTCCAGCCTAGAGAGAAAGGAGGAGCTGACAGTCTCACAGGAAGAGCATCTCCCAAATCCAGGAAGAAGTGAGCAGCTCCAATGAGAGAGCCCAGCCCTGCCTAGAGGAAAGGCAGGATGTTGGAGAAGAGCGATGGGGGACCCCCTGCACCGGGGTGAAGCTGAGGGATGTGGCAGGGAGCTCTGTTCGCGTGTGACTCAGTTAAGAGTGTTTCTGTTCATCAGAATGGGCATGAACTCAGCACTAAGGGTGGTGTCAGGACTGTTTTTGTGTCCCCGCCCCCTCCGTGGCCCTGACTGAGGCCCTGCCCCCTGGCCAGGCTGGGAGATTTGCCCGCTATGGAGAGCCCCTGACACTCCACCTGCCCTGGACATGGGTCCATGGGCCTTTGGCAGCAGTCCCCAGCCCATGTCCCCATTCCCCGGGGTGCACCACCCTGGGCAGGTGGAGGATCCAGGGCTCCCCAGTGCAGTCCCTGGATGGCGGCTTAGTTCTGGCTTCTGGCCTGGCCAGGGCCTCAGGGAAAGAGGAGCAGGGGTGGGGCCATTGAGAGGCCAGCACCAGGGCGAGATTGATGCTGCGGGCAGGGGCTGCACTACACAGAGAGGAGCTGATCAGTTGCCCTTCCCAAAGCATAGATACTGCCTGCAATGCTCCATGCCTGCCCAAGGCTTGCAGTGTGGGGGGCAACGTGGCCCTCTTCCTGCAAACTATGCCCATGCTGAAAAGTGTCCTGGTCATCCCACCTTTAAAAGTGTGTGGGGGGGGGGGAGGGGAAAGGGGGCGCTGGATCTCCTTACTGTTTAATGTGTTATTTTTAGGGCTGTGTGGTCGCTGTCAGTTTGGTTGGTAACTTTAGCTACAATCTCATGAAGACGTTTTCTCTGGAATTTTCTCATAATTTAAAGGCAATCTTCACCTGCAGACTCACCCTGTCTGTGTGCGCCAAATGATCCTCCCCTTTTTCTCTCCAGTTCAGACGGCAGAGTGTCTTGGGGGAGAAAGGAGAAGAGAGGTGAGATTTCAGACTTTCTTATTCATAAGTGCATCCCCACTCTGAAACTGTTTTATAATTATGACAGAGAAACAGACAGAGAGGCCCAGAGACACACTCAGGTATTTAATATAAAAAGGTCTGAAATCTATTTTCCCCTCTCAATCAGGCATCTCTCAGCCATGGAGCCAGCAGCCCTACAGCCTCACAACTATCCCAGGACACACAATCTGTAAGAGATTTACTTTTCCCTCCTCATCCCCTCCCCCCCTTCAGAATCCAGTTGGTTTGTCTCATTCACTTACTGCCTTTTGTCCTAACCTAGACCCAGATCAAACAAAGACTTTGGCATAAAGGTAACTTTACCCACTTGGGTCCCTTTGATACTAATGGGATGTTCAGAGTTTATGAAATTCTGGCTCTAACTGTGAGCTGTTGGGTCTGTTTACTCAGCACCTCTACAGAGAGCAGCACGACGGGGCCTCATCCTCCATAGGCAGAAATGGAAATAATAGTAAAATTATTTTATCAAGACGGAAATTGAGGTGAGGGAGGATTGGCTCAAAGGGTCCAATTCCCCCCTATACTGGCAAAAGGAGAGGGGAGGGGCCATTTGTGACTCTGCTGTTCAGTGGCTGCAGGGGCCGGTGCAGACCTTGGCACAGGCTGAGGAAGTTCTGAAGCCAGCCAGAGCTACATCCCTGTGACAATGGCCCCCGTGTCTCTTGCCCAGCATGCAGAGTGTCAGAGGCCCAGCTTTACACTGCCCACGTCCCTCTATCCCTCGTCCACCCCCTCCCTCTTCCACCCGCCCTCACCACCCCCACCATTCCCAGCCCTCTCAGGAACACGCCTTGTGCCTGCAGCTGCTGGGGAGGAGGCAGCAGACGCCCCTGGGCTGGAGGGATCCCTCACCATAGGGGAGGGGCTTTCTCCTTCTGTACAGCCCATTTGGCCCAAACAAGCTGCAAATGGGACCAGAGCTCAGTGATGGGCTGGATCCGCCTTTGAGAAATGTGCCCCATGGCTGGTGATGGGGCAGTAGACGGGGAGGGCTCTGAGCTATAGAGAGTTCTTTGCCACGTGTCTGGCTGTTGGGTCTTGCCAAAATGCTCGGTATTCAACTGACCATCATATCTGGGGTGGGGAAGGGATTTCCCCCCAAGTCAGATTGACAGAGAGCCGGGGGATTTTTTTCCTTCCTTCCTCTGCAGCCTGGGGCACAGGTCAGTTGCAGTTTTAAACTAGGGTCAGTGGTGGATTCTCTGTAACTTGTGTATCTATTGGGCCCAATGCTAAAGGATCCCCCCCCCAGCCTAAGGGGAGGATCTACAGCAGCTCAGAAACCCACTAATTGCGGGGAACAACTAATAAAAGAACAGGGACAGGAATGTGGTCAAAGGGTCATAAGAAGGGAGCCTGACGGGGACACCGAGCAGAGAACCCTGGACAGCGCCCACTGCTCCTCGAAGGCATCAAAGGAGCCAGTGGATGCCGCCCAGAGGAACTCCCTCCAGAGATGTGAACGGACTTAGGATCGGAAACAAGCCCCACAGTCGCAGGGGTCTCCATTGGCCAACCGCCTCTCCCTGGTCACGTAGATGGCCATTTTTGCCAGGGCGAGGAGGAGGTTGACCAGGAGGTCCCGTGACTTCGTGGGGCCACGGATAGGGAGTGCATGGAGAAGGAGGTGGGGGGAAAAGTGCAGCCAGAAACGAAGCAGGATATTGGTGAGGAGCCGATATAGGGGCTGCAGCCTGGCGCACTCTACGTAAACGTGCGCCAGGGTCTCCCTCACGCCACAGAAGGGGCAGGTGTCTGGGGCAGGGGTAAACCGCACCAAGTACACGCCTGTGCTCATGGCCCCATGGAGGAGCTGCCAACTGATGTCCCCGACGGGCCTCGGGACCAGGGTGGAGTAGAGGCTGGCCCACCGGGGCTCCTCACCCTCCAGAGGTGGCAGGAGGTCCCGCCACTTGGTGTCGGGGCGGGACATGAGGGTGAGGAAGTGAACGGTATGGAGCACGAGCACGTAGAGTTGTTTCCTTGGTGCGGTTTGAAAACGGACCGGCTGCAGATCGTGCAGCCGGCTTGTGGAGAAGGGGCGGGGGGGCCAGTCGGGTCTACGGGGCAGGAGCCCGATGAAAAGGTCCGGAGGGCCCGGGGAGGGGGGTGGGCGGGGCGTGCCCTCACGCAGGACCCGATCGAGGTAGGCCCGAGCAGCGGGCGGCAAAGCGGCCCTCACCTCCTGAAGTACGCGCCGGGGAGTACACGGTCTGGAGAGCCCCATCCGCCGAGCGAGCGTCAGGGGATCCAGCCAGTCTCCCCGGTCGTAGTCCAGGAGGTCTCCGACCCTGGTAGCTTCCGCCAGGACCAACTTCTGGCGCACCGCGGGGGACTCCGCCACCTGCACACGGAGCTGGGGGTTGTGTAGCGGGGGCTCCGCGAGGAGATCCGCCCCCTCGGTGGCCGCCACGGACCTGGTCGCAGAGAACAGCTTCCAGGTCCGGAGGAGGTCCTGGTAGAAGACCGGTAGCCCAGAGAGGTCTCGCGGAAGGCCCCTCGGGTCGAGATAAAGGAGCTGCCGGTCGTATCGGAGCCCTCGGAAGCGGCGCAGGAAGGTGTGCGCTAGGGCTCTCCATGCCAGACTACCCGCACCATAAAGGAGCCTCTGGAGTGCCTGGAGGCGGAAGACGTGGACCTGAGTGCGGAGGCACTTCAGGCCCTGCCCTCCCTCCTCCAGCGGCAGGTGGACTGTAACTTGTGTAGCGGGGCAGTTACTCTGTTCCTGGGATAAAAGGAGGTAAAAGGTGAATAGCAGCTGAGGTCAGCTGACTGGGGAGGCAGCCACAGCTGGGGCCACACCCAATTAGGTCACAGCTGGTCCTGGGAGCACAGGGTACCTCAGACAGAGCAGTGCTGGGGAGCTCTGGCCTGGCAAGTTCCCAGGCTGAGGCCTTGCTAAGGGCCAGGGATGGTACTATGGCTAGAAAGGCAGTAGGTCCAACCCCTTTGCTAATGATGAGTGGACATTGTGGACTGCAGGCTGCCCCAGAGAAAGGGGGCTAGATCACTGGCAGTAACCACTGAGGCAAGGTGGGTATAGAGGGTTGGGATGCCCCTGGGAGAGGAGACCCAGAGTGTGGGGGTACTGCTGTGGGCAGAACCCCACGGTAAGGGGCACTGGGGTCCAGGAGGGACATGGGGGGGCCTGAGGCAGGAGAGACACTGGCCAGCAGTGGGCGCTCTGGATCTGGAAAGTTAATTCCCGCACTGACTAACAGGAGGTGCTGCACTGCTGAGTGCTCAACCTGTTACACCTGAAGTTTTAAAAGCATGTTTTGAGGACTTCAGTAACTTGGCCAGAAGTTAGGGGTCAATTGCAGGAGTGGGTGGGTGAGGTTCTGTGGCCTGCAGTGTGCAGTTGGTCAGACTGGATGATCATGATGGTCCCTTCTGGCCTTAAAGTCTTTGAGTCATTTCTTAATTTAACAGCATCATCTAAGTGTGAACCAATTGATCAGCACCATTCTCTTCTCAGAGGCTTATCCCAATTTCCATTCCTAAATCCCTTCTAGGTACCTTTGAACTTCCCCAGAATCTCCATTAGCACAATTGTTTTCTGGGAGAAACCACTGACTCGCTCTTCCAGTTCAGGAGAAATCTCCTCTGGCTGCTGGAACTTCCCCTTCTCACACCTGGAGGGAAACAATTTCACGTGATTATATTTTACTGTGTGACTCATTATAAGTTCTGGCTAGTGAGTCGCTGCTCTAACGGGCCTGGAGTTAGAATTCCTCGAGCTCCCCCAGCCTCAGAGCAGGTGCAACACAACCCAGGCCCAAGCAACCCTCTCTTCAAAGGTCATTAATATTCTTCAACTCTGGTCTGGAGAGATCAGCTCTGGGGACAAAAGGGGAATTGAGTCTCCATGGCCAATTCGCTCCTTGGCCTCCATGCTCTGAGGGACAGGAGGTTCCCAGGTGAAGTGCTGTAGAAATCTGCCTCTAGGAACTAGACTCAGACACCAACTACCCCTTCCCCAGCTCATTTCTCACAGGTCTCCAAACAGCCCTCAGATGGGGAAAGGCTCTTGAAAACTACTGCCCTGGGCTGAATAGTGACAAGGACCCAGCAGTGACAGGCCCATATTCCATCTCTACAATCCTGAGGCAGCCAGTCCCCCAGGAACGTGACATCTCTACGGAATATTTGAGGTCAGTCTTTCCCACTGACTGGAGAATTCCAGAGTCTTCTGTACAAGAGTGAGCACCCCAGGATGGAGCTGATCAGCGAGATTTGTATCCAACATGTGATCTGCCCACACATTTTGCTATAGAGCCCTGGGGAGATGTGGTGCTACCCTCATCATCAAGCTCTTTCCCAGCATTGTGGAGTACGAGGGAGCCACATACCTTCTCAACGTGGTTCTGACATCCTAGAGGAGAGAGAGACAAAAGAATTTCAGTCCTCTCTGACACACACACACACACAGGGGATTCCAGGGAAGGGATTTAGGAAGTATGGGGGAAGAGACCCTGCCCTGGGCCCAGGGCCATTGATTCCCTGAGCTAATGGGGCTTTTCCATCTTTCATATCTTTGTGACTCTGCTAAGAATAATACTCACTCAGATGTCAGTAGTGCACATGCCGAGTTACACTGAGATCTCCGACTTCTGGACTCCAGTGTTTATGATTCAGCAGCCCGCTCCTCCCTCTGTGGGGGTCTGGCATGTTTCTAATGATGAGTGCTGGTTTCCAATTGTCCCTGGGGGTGCTCAACCCCATGCCCCACCTCCACTCCAAACCTTTTCCCAATGCCACACCCCAACCCAACTCTTCCTCCTCCCACTCAACCTCCACCCTGTCTCTTCCTCGCCTCCTCTTGTGAGCTGCCATAAATATAAAGGAAAGAGTAACATAAAATACCTCCCTGCAGCTGTACTGAATCGCTTTACCTCTAAGGAGTTAAGAAGCTCAGACAACCTGGTTGGCTCCTGACCAGAAGGACTGATAAGGAAAGAAGATACTTTCAAATCTGGTGGGTTGGGGGAGGTTTTGTTTGGGCTCTGTTTGTTTGTTCCCTCTCCTGATAGAGAGATAGACCAAGCAGGGACAACATCTCCTGAAAAGCTACCTGAAATGATCCATCTAAGATTACAAAAATTCTAACTAAGGCAAGGACATGCGTTAGGTTATTTTTTTGTTTTAGCTTGTGAATTTTCCCTATGCGAAGAGGTAGTTTTATTCCTGTTTTTGGAACTGTGAAGCTGAGTCCAGAGGGGATTCCTCTGTATATTAAATCTTTTTATTACCCTGTAAAGTTACCTTCCATCCTGATTTTGCAGGTGTGAATCTTGTACT
Source organism: Mauremys reevesii (assembly GCF_016161935.1). Lineage (NCBI taxonomy): Eukaryota > Metazoa > Chordata > Testudines > Geoemydidae > Mauremys > Mauremys reevesii. The sequence continues at coordinate 3,371,744 of NC_052637.1, forward strand.
TTTTTCTTTATAATGAAGTTCTTCTTTAAAGAACCTGATTGATTTTAGTGTCCTAAAGATAAGGGTCTGGTATGTACTTACATTAAAGGCAATTGGTTGGTATATTATTCTCAAGCCTTCCCAGGAAAGGGGGTGAACGGGCCTGGGGGGATATTTTGGGGGAAAAGGGATTCCAAGTGACCCATCTCTGAATTTTTGTTTAAATCACTTGGTGGTGGTAGCAATACCATCCAAGGACAAGGAAAGGAATTTGTGCCTTGGGGAAGTTTTTAACCTAAGCTAATGGAATATAAGATTAGGGGGTCTTTCATGTGGGTCCCCACATCTGTCCCCCAGAGTTCAAAGTGGGGAGGGAATCCTAACATGAGCACAATCCCTCCCCGCTCCACCCCCTCCCTCCCAGCATCTCCTGCACACAGTGGAACAGCTGATTGCAGCAGGCAGATGGTGCTGGAAGAAGGGGGAGGAATTGATCGACAGGGCTGACGGTGTGTAGCACTGAGGGGGAGAGCTGGCTGTCCTGGAGCACCCACCTATGTTTCTCATTCAGGGTACGTCTACACTACGGGACTATTCCGAATTTGCATAAACCGGTTTTGTAAAACAGATTTTATAAAATCGAGTGTGCGTGGCCACACTAAACACATTAAATCGGTGGTGTGCGTCCACGGTCCGAGGCTAGCGTCGATTTCTGGAGCATTGCACTGTGGGTAGCTACTCCGTAGCTATCCCATAGTTCCCGCAGCCTCCCCCGCCCCTTGGCATTTCCGGGTTGAGATCCCAGTGCCTGATGGGGCAAAAATCATTTTCGCGGGTGGTTCTGGGTACAGCCTCACCCCTCCCTCCCTCCCTGACAGCGGCAGACAACCGTTTCGCGCCCTTTTTGCTTGGTGAACCGTGCAGACGCCATAGCACAGCAAGCATGGACCCTGCTCAGCTCCATACCGCAATCGTGGATGTTTTAAACACCTCGCGCACTCTCGTGCAGTATATGCTGAACCAGGACCTTGAACCGAGGCGAGTAAGAGGCGGATACGGCAGCGGCGATGACAGTGATGAGGACGTGGACACAGAATTATCTCAAACCGCGGGCCCGGCGCTTTGGAGATCCTGATGGTAATGGGGCAGATTCTATCCATTGAACGCCGAATTTGGGAACGGGAAACAAGCACTGACTGGTGGGACCGCATTGTGTTGCAGGTGTGGGACGATTCCCAGTGGCTGCGAAACTTTCGCATGCGTAAGGGCACTTTCATGGAACTTTGTGACTTGCTTGCCCCTGCCCTGAAACGCCATAATACCAAGATGAGAGCAGCCCTCACAGTAGAGAAGCGAGTGGCGATAGCCCTGTGGAAGCTTGCAACACCAGACAGCTACCGGTCAGTCGGGAATCAATTTGGAGTTGGAAAATCTACTGTGGGGGCTGCTGTGATGCAAGTAGCCAAAGCAATCACTAAGCTGCTGCTACGAAAGGTTGTGACTCTGGGAAACGTGCAGGCCATAGTGGATGGCTTTGCTGCAATGGGATTCCCTAACTGTGGGGGGGCGATAGATGGAACCCATATCCCTATCTTGGCACCGCAGCACCAGGGCACCCAGTACGTAAACCGGAAGGGGTACTTTTCAATGGTGCTGCAAGCACTGGTGGATCACAAGGGCCGTTTCACAAACATCCACGTGGGATGGCCAGGGAGGGTTCATGATGCTCGCGTATTCAGAAGCACTACTCTGTTTAAACGGCTGCAGCAAGGGACTTACTTCCCAGACCAGAAAATAACAGTTGGGGATGTTGAAATGCCTGTCGTTATCCTGGGGGACCCAGCCTACCCCTTGATGCCATGGCTCATGAAGCCATACACAGGCAGCCTGGACAGTGGTCAGGATCTGTTCAATTACAGGCTGAGCAAGTGCAGAATGGTGGTGGAATGTGCATTTGGCCGTTTAAAGGCTCGCTGGCGCACATTACTGACTCGCTCAGACCTCAGCCAAACCAATGTCCCCTATGTTATTGCTGCTTGCTGTATTCTCCACAATCTCTGTGAGAGTAAGGGGGAGACCTTTATGGCGGGGTGGGAGGCTGAGGCAAATCACCTGGCCGCTGATTACGCGCAGCCAGACACCAGGGAGATTAGAAGAGCACACCAGGAAGCGGTGCGCATCAGAGAAGCTTTGAAAACGAGCTTCATCAATGGCCAGGGTACAGTGTGACTGCTGTGTTTGTTGATGAACACCCAACCCCCTTGATTGACTCAGTCCCTGTAAGCAACTCCCCCTCCCCCTTCGAGTACAGCTTACTTATGCAAATAAAGTCACTCTCATTTAAAAAGCATTAATTCTTTATTTTTTCATTATAACAAGAGGAGAGAAGTAAGGGTGTGCTTTGGGAGGAGGAAAGGAGGGATGGAGAAGGCCATTAAAAAAATTCAGAGTAACGGCATCCTTCGGGTTGGGCTGTCCACGGGGGTGGAGTGGGCGGGTGCACGGAGCCTCCCCCCACGCGTTCTTACACGTCTGGGTGAGGAGGCTAAGGAACATGGTGAGGGGGGAGGGTGGTTATACAGGGGCTGCAGCGGCACTCTGTGATCCTGCTGCCGTTCCTGAAGCTCCACAAGACGCTGGAGCATGTCAGTTTGATCACGCAGCAGCCCCAGAGTTGCATCCCGCCACCGCTGATCTTCCTGCCGCCACCGCTGATTTTCCTGCCGGTCTTCCTGCCGCCACCTCTCATCTCGGTTGTCCCTCCTGTCCTCACGTTCATCCCTCCTGTCCTCACGTTCACTGGCCTCTTTCCTGTAATTTGAAACCACGTCCTTCCACTCATTCAGATGAGCTCTTTCATTGCGTGTAACTTCCATAATATCTGAGAACATCTCATCTCGCGTCTTCTTTTTCCTCCGCCTTATCTGTGCTAGCCTTTGGGATGGAGGAGGGACGCTTGAAAAATTTGCAGCTGCATGAGGGAGATAAATATTTAGAAAGATACATTTTACAGAACAATGGTTATACTCTTTCACAGTGAAAAGCACTATTCACCTTACATAGCACATGTGATTTCCCTACAAGGTCGCATTTTTCATCTTAATAGTGACTGCTTGCATCTCTGGGGTTACAGATCTCACAGACACAGGTCCAGGCATCAGGATTCAGCTTGCATGCGGCCATGGTAAGCCACTGTCTCAGTGATTTACCCTCCCCAACGCATGGCTAATACCACGCTAGCTCCTGCTAATCAACAACCTTCCCCCTCCCCACCCACTGCTTGTCCGGTAGCTTGGGAAGCTCGCCTCGCCGGTGACCAAACAGAAAAGATCATCGGCATTTCACCCTCCCCTCCCCCGCCGCTACGTGCAGGAAAGTGTTTTTAAGCTGCTGCATTCCACGAACCCAGTAGAAAAATGGCCACCCCCCTTACTTAAATTCCTGATTTTTAACCAGGTTATCCTGAACGATATCACTTTGCTGAGGATAACAGAACAAGATAAAGAGCGGATGCTTCTTGAATGCCAGCAGTCCCGGGACCATACGCTGCGATGCTTTGCCACGCAATGATACCTGATTACTTGCTACATGCATGGCATGGTAAAGTGTCCTACCACGGTGGGCAGAACAAGGATGCCTTGCCCAGAAACCTTCTGCAAAGGCTTCTGGAGTACCTACAGGAGCGCTTCATCGAGATGTCCCTGGAGGATTTCCTCTCAATCCCGGACATGTTAACAAACTTTTCTAAGTAACTATACTGTCTGCGAATGCATCCCAAGTCCTCAGGGCAAATCAATCATTAAAAAAGGCTTGCTTAAAAAACACTGTTTGCTATTTGCAAAGGTACACTCACCAGAGCTCCCTTCCAGGGCGTCATTCTCTGCAATAGTTGCTTGCGAGGGCTGGGAGCAGGGTAATTCCGTCAGGGTGATAAAAAGCTCCTGGCTGCTGGGGGTCACGGAGTGCTGTGTGCTCTCTGCGAGGTCTTCCTCTTCTTCTTCCTCTTCATCTTCCCCGTCTGCATAATCCTCAGACATGGCAGAGATTACAACCCCCACCTCGGAATCCACAGTCAGGGGTGGGGTACTTGTGGCGCAGCCCCCTAAAATTGCATGCAGCTCAGCATAGAAGCGGCATGTTTTTCGACCTGCACCGGACCTTCCGTTTGCTTCTTTGGTTTTCTGGTAGGCTTGTCTGAGCTCCTTAACTTTCACTCTGCACTGCACGGAGTCCCTGCTGTGGCCTTTAGCAGTCATAGCCTTAGAAATTCTTTCAAATACTTTTTCATTTCGTCTTTTGGAACGCAGTTCTGTTAGCACTGAATCATCTCCCCATATAGCGATCAGATCCATTACCTCCCGAGCGGTCCATGCTGGGGCTCTTTTTCGATTCTCAGGAGACTGCATTGTTAACTGTGCTGATGAGCTGTGCGTGGTCACCTGTGATGATGAGCTCTCCACGCTGTCGAAGCAGGAAATGAATTTCAAAAGTTCCCGGGGCTTTTCCTGTCTACCTGGCCAGTGCATCCGAGTTGAGAATGCTGTCCAGAGCGGTCAGTGGTGCACTGTGGGATAGCTCCCGGAGGCCAATACCGTCGATTGCGGCCACACTAACCCTATTCCGATATGTTAATACCGATATTAGCGCTACTCCTCTCGTCGGGCAGGAGTACAGAAACCGATTTAAAGAGCCATTAAAATCGATATAAGGTGCCTCCTAGTGTGGACGGTTGTGGCGTTAAATCGGTTTTACACTCGTAAAACCGATTTAAACGCCTAGTGTAGACCAGGCCTCAGTCTCACCTGTAGGAATTCACTCGCTGGCTTCTGACACTTCCCCTCCAGCTCACGGATCAGCTCACTGAGATGGGAAATCTGCTCAGAGAGTTTACTGACATTTTCATTCTGGATCCTCACAATCTCCTCATCCAGCTTCTCCAGCTGGGCCAGCAGGAGTCGCTCTTGTTCCTCCAGGAACTGCTGCAATTGCTGAAATTCAGACACAATCTTCTGCCTCTCGGTTTGTGTTTGTTTCTGTATGAAAATAGGGCAAGGGATGGTCAGGGACATGGATGGAGCCCAGGGTCTTTTTATGGAGAGCTGAGTGTGCAGGAGGGCGATTTTCTTTGAAAATCCTAAGATTTCTGACATTTGACTCTACCCTGTGGGTACTAGGCAGGGGATTCTCTCACACCTTCCCCTTTGGCCCCTGTATCCCTGTGAAAGGGATGTTTCTCTATCAGTCATGGTCAGCATCTTCTGTTATTTATGGTCTGTGGAAATTCAGACCCAGAGCAGCAGGAGGCAGGACTCAGCACTACACTAACAGAGACGTCAGGGCAGTTAAAAGAAACAAATGTTTTTAAAATGCACAAAATGTCTAGGCCCAGTGGACAAGCACTTCACAGGGACATTCAGTTCACTTGGGGAGATTTCTGAGTAAGCCACAAAGGCTAGACATTAACTCATTAACTGAAATGAAAGCTTAGGGCTTGTCTATGCATGAATCAAACCAGAAATCCATGATCATGGAGAAACACACACATAAGCCCCTGTTCACCAAGGCCACACAGGAGCCTGCCTCCAAACAGACCTCCCACTATCAGTCTCTGCTGTTCATAACAACAGGCACCTACCAGATATTCCCGGCAATTCCTCTCTCCAGTCGCTTTCAATCCCAGCAGCTTTTCTCTCTCTTCCCTCAGAGTCTTCAAATGGGCCTGGATTCTTTCCTGAAGAAACAGAAATGATTTGGGAGGTTTCATCTGGATAGTTGAGAGGTGCTTGGAAGTAAGTGTTTTTCCACCGAAAACCCAAGATGACTGTGGTTCTAATCACATTGTGACATCAGGACCACCAAGGAGATGAAACCTCTTTAATGGAAACTAGGAGCGTGTCACATTCAGACTCGTTACCAATTCTGGTTCAGTGTTTAGTAATTAGCAAGAGATCTCAGTTATACCCAAGCTTTACTGGTATTTGTGAATTGATTAGTGGTACAGAGCATAACAGGGCACTGCAGTCACATGGGGGTGAATCAATAAACCTGTTTTTTGAAGGTTTAACAAAGTGATACAAATCTCAGAAGCCACCAGGGTTTAAATATGGGCTGGGATTTCAGCCCTGAAGCCCTGGGGCTGCACTGGTTGGGCAGAGCTGGTCTAAGCACCAGGGCAAAACTCGTGAGATGTCGGGAGGCCATTCGTCTGGTTTGAAGCTGCACAGTCCAGTTTTGTGGAGCACTGTCCCTGTCCGGTTGGGACCCAGCACTGGATTTGGCTTTGTCTGGTGCAAAAGGGAGAGGAGGAGACTCAGGCTGCAGGAGGACACCCGTGAGGGTGGGGGCAGGGCTGGGGTGGCACCTTCATGCAGAATGATGCAGGCGGGTGGCACGCTGGAAAAAACTGGTGGTGGGGTCCACGCAGGGTGACTGATACTGGTGAGGACGGGCCCATGAAGGCAGGCGTGGGTATAGCCGATGTTCTGGGGATGCCTCAGTGACCACCCTAATTAGACATGATGCAGATTTGTATAAAGAACGGGTTGGGGGTTGCCCCAGTGCTGTCCTAACCCCTCTCCATGGCAATGCCCCCTGGGCAGGTACCCCACGGTCCCATTCCCTGGTAAAGATCCCGAAAGCAGTGCATTCTGGGAGATTTATAAAGGCTGCCTGGTGGGACTAATGGAACGGCTCTGGCTGGTCCTTGCCCACGTACACAACAGAGCAGGTCAGACTGGCACCGGTCAGCTCCAGCCTGGGGTTGGTTTTGCTACATTCCAGTGAAATCCCAGTGGTACTTGGCATGGACCAGCGCTGTCTGGAGCCCTTTTGTGTGCGGACTGAAGGTGCTCGGAGTCCCACACAGCATTTAACCCAGTGATCTCCTCTAGTGCAGGCCGGCAGCATCTGAGTTAAATCCCTCGTGGAGCAGCACAGGAGTTCAGAATCCCAGTGAGAAACCTCCTCTCCCTGGTGGGCCTGGGACCTTTATCAAGGCGTCTCTCCCTCCTAATGGAGACTCTTCATCACTGGGTGGGGCTGATGCTAAGATGGCAGCATGGCAAAGTGGTTTGGGTCTTGGACTGGGTCTGGGGAGATCTGGGTTCTATGCTAAGCTCTGTTACTGACATGCTCGGTGACAATGTGCAACTCGCTGTCCTGCTTTGTGCCTCAGTTTCCCTTCCCACCTTTTGTCTAGCTAGACCAGTGGTAACCTACCAGTCGATTGTGATCAACTAGTTGATCCTGGAGATTCTCCCAGTCGATCGCAATCTCTGGCAGCTGTGCAGCACTCCCAGAACGGGCCAGCCTGCCCCTGCAGCCTGGGGTGAGGGCAGGGTTCTCTTCACATAGTTCCTGCCTGCAAGCAGCACCCCCCACAGCTCCCATTGGCCGGAAATGGGGAACTGTGGCAAATGGGAGCTGCGGGAGTGGTTCCTGCAGAGAGGGGCAGCGTGCGTAGCCACATGCTCCCCTCCAGGGGCCACAGGGGCACATTGGCCCCTTCCAGGAGTGGCGCAGGGTTGGGAACTCTGCAAAGAACAGAGGGCCGCCCTTAGCCCCGCTCCTCTACTGACCAGGAGCTGCTTGAGGTAAGTCAGTGCTGCCCAGCTGGAGCCAGCTTCCCATACTCCCTCCTGCACCCTAACACCCTGCCCTAGCCCTGACCCTCCTCCCAGAGCCAGCACTCTGTGCCCACACCTGCACCCCTACCCCCTGCCCCAGCCTGGAGCCCCCTCCTGCACCCCAACCGCCTGCCCCAGGCTCAGCCCAGAGCCCCCTCCCCGACTGTAAACCCCTCAGCCCCAGCCCAGAGCCCGCACCCCCACCTGAATCCCAACCTCCTGCCACAGACCGGTGAACGTGAGTGAGGGTGGGGGAGAGCAAGTAATGGAGAGATGGGGGGTATGGAGTTAGCGGTGCTTCGGGCTGGGGGTGTAGATCCTGCTTTCAAGATTTGATATTTTGCCTCTCTTGCCACATTGCCAGGCCATTAATTTTGTTATAGCATCTCCTCACACAATGAAGACTTTACAGGCTGAATGATGAGTAACATATGTGCCAGGTAACTTTCAGTGAAATTAGCCTGTAATTAAAACCCCAAAGTTAACCCATTAAATCTGACAGCAATTCCCTACCTTGTACTCCTGGGCAGCCTCCTGGATGGGGACCACTGTGTGAGCAGGGTGAGCCCGGGACTCTCTGCAGATCACACAGATGGGGGTTTGATCTTCCTCACAGAACAGTTTCAGAGCCTCCTGGTGTTCCCCACACACCCCATCCCCTCCTGCTCTCTTTGCTGCCTGTAAGCTCAGTCGCTTGGCGATTTCTACGACATTTGCCAGCTGCCTGTTGGGCCTGAGGTTTCCCTGTTGCACAGTTTCTCTGCACTGAGGGCAGGAGGCGGCTGTATCGGATCCCTCCCAGCACTGGCTGATGCAGGCTCGGCAGAAATTGTGCCCACAATCCAGACTGACAGGTTCTGTGAAATACTCCAGACAGACGGGACATGTCGCTTCCTCCTGGAGACTTTCCACGGGGTTCTCTGCAGCCATGGCTCCCTCTGGGCAGTTTGTAACAGTCTTTGTTTCAATTTCCTGAATTCACACTCTGCCCCGCCTGCAGCAGCAAGGGGGTGTTTCCTCGCCTGAAAATGACTCAGGCTGTTTGCAGAGCAGGAAGGACCCAGCCAATTTCACCCCTGGAGGCTTTACTGAAAAAAGGTATCACTAGGGCTTCGGTCCTGCAATCAGCCCCTGTGCGGGTGTAGAAGGTCACTGAGGCATCCCCCTGTGAGGATGAGCCTGCAGGAGCAGGAGCTGTGTGTCAGGAGTGATAGTCAGGCTGGGCAGAATTTTTTTCTATACTATATAATTTTGACAGATGATGTTTATTTTAAGCAATTTTTTTATTTATTGATTTAAACTTTCACAGCTGCACAACAATCTGGGTTTTAAGCATTTCATTCCAATTAAAATTTTCACAGTTGTGGGAAATTATGGGGGGATCAGACAATACTTTGGTCAAACCAGAACTATTTAATGACACTGGACACTGAGATTCAAAAAGTTGAAGCTTTAGAACTGTTAAAATTGTCTGTGAGCAGGTAAATCTCCTCCCTCCCCCAGCAGCTCCCCCAGGGCAGTAACCCAGAGCCTCCCCCACCACCACAGGGACGGAGGCTGAAAGTCCATCTGATGGCGGCTCAGGGGCCTGTGGAATGTGCTGGGAGCTCAGCCTAGGCCCTAGTGGGGCAGGTGACCCTGTAACACAACCACTCCCAGCAAGGCCCTGCCCCCATTTTCTCCCTGTTTGTCAGTCCCGGCAGAGAGACCAGGGACTGCAGGGAGACCAAGCTCCTGTCCCCCAGGTGAGGGCTGGGGCTCAAAGGCCGAGGGCAGCGGGTGTGCGGGGAGCTCGCACTAGGGGCTGCAGGGTACCTGGTGTGGGATAAACAGAGACCTCTCAGGCCACTTGCCCGTTGCGGCTGCAGGAGGGAATGTGGGGACAGACTGAGGAGGCCTGGGGCAGTCTGGGAAGCCGCCATCAGGGACAAGGAGAGGGAATTCAGCTGTGGTGGGGGAGCCGTGCTGGGCAGAGATGCTGCTGCGGATGCAGCTAGTTACCCGGGTCCAGCATTGCAGCAGTTTAACAACGTGGTTAATAGACGTTGCAGCTCAGCGGAGGGAAGTGCTGATCTTTTGCTGGTCTCCTTAGGGCTTGAAATTTGCAGGCATCATTCAAACACCTTTCCCCTGCTGCTTCCTCAGGTACCTGGGTCTTCACTCAGCATTGCAGAGCAGAGCAGATTCAGTGCTTTGGTACAGGGTTACAGGAAGGAAAAAGACTGGAATGGTGCATATCGTACCTGTCATTTCTCTCCCCTGGCTGTCAGATGTACTGTGTGCAGCTGGTTACTGAGAGACATTCAGTCAGACAGCTGGGGTGGCATTTTTGTGCTTTGCCCCTTTCTCACTAAATTGAGACTTTTCAGGATCAGGACACTGACTCATTCGCTTTCTGGGTCTACTTGCTCAGTGTCTGCTCAGAGCTCAGCACCATGAGGCCCTCGTCCTCCATAGACTGTAATGCGAAGAGACACACAGGCATTTTATAGATGGGGAAACTGAGGCAGAGAGAGGGGTGGTTCAGTAGGCCCCTATTCAGTGGCTGCAAGGGCCAGTGCAGACCTTAGCAGCAGCCAGGCAAGTCCTGAGCTCCAACCAGAGCCACATTGCTGCTTTAATGGTCCTAAGGGGCTTTGCCAAGGTGCAGAATATAAGAGATGCAGCTTCATCCTGGCCACACCCCTCTAGTCCTTTCCACCCCTCCCTCCTCCAGCCTGTCCCTGCCCCAACCCCACTCCCTCCCGCCCCTCCCAGGGGCGCTCCCTGTGCCTGCAGCTGCTGGGGAGGAGGCACAAACAGCCGTGCTGGCCGGCATAGGAGCCAGAGCACACTGAGGAGCTGGATCCAAATGTCAAGAATCTCTTTTGATTTAGGGTCCTAATTTGGGTACTGACCTAAGTGCTGAGGGGCTGGTTCTCCAAGGGGCTGGGCACCCGCAGCGCCCACTGACTCCAGTTCCTGCTGTGGATGCAGCTGGAACACGTGCCCTGGAGTCCTGTATTTTGAAGAGGTATTTCAAGACATACAGAATTAGGCCATTGTTTAAAATTTAGGCCTTACCGATTTGCCTATTGTGATGTTATTGAAATGAACTGTGACCGTATAGATCATTGTTGCAACCAAGGTCCTAGAGCTGCACCAAATATTATACAAAGAAGGTCAAGTAAGGTGTCTATGAAAAGGCTGTAATTTGCTGGTTATGGTTATGCTGTCTGTATGTGTGTATCGTTTTTGTATTTGAAGTTATGAATAGTGGCTATCTGCTTGTTTCTCAATGTGTTTGATTTTAAGTAGCATCAGTGAAACATTTGGTCAGCTTCTTGAGAAAGGACTATTCTGAGTAAGTCCCAGATCAAGAAACACTTAACTGACAGTGGACCTTGGGAGACTCCAATCCACTTCTGAGGAGCCTTTCTGGGAACGTTCAAGATAGCATGTGAGCAATGGCTGCTCTACCAGCAACCTGAGTCATGCATGGACCTGTGACTCCCCCATGTGACTCCAAACTCCATTTTGCTGCTGTGATTTTCCACAGTAAGAACAAAGGGGTTTCTGTCCACATGGCAGAGGATATGAAAGGCCCTGGAAACCCCTATATTTTGATCTTCAGTCCTGCTTCTGACATCTGGAGGAACTTTGCTAGAAACTGAAGCTCTGAAGAAAGGACTGAACGACCCATCCAAAAGCTGTTTTGATTGTACTCCAGAGACTTGATTTGAGCTTGCAGTTTATTCCACCACTGCTATAAGCCTGAACCAAGAGCTTTGCAATTGTTGTATGTATTTGATTCCAGTTAACCAATTTTAACTCTCATCTATATTTCTTTCTTTTTATGAATAAATCTTTAGGTTTTAGATTCTAAAGGATTGGCAACAGTGTGATTTGTGGGTAAGATTTGACTTGTATATTGACCTGGGTATGGAGCTTGTAATCTTTTTTTTTTTTTTTTTTTACTGGGGTATTGGTTTTCATAGCTGTTCATCCCCATATAGAGTGTGGCTGGTGGTGATACTAGGAATCTGGAGGGAATTGCTTCTTTTACTTCTGGTTAGCCACTGGCAGGGCCGGCTCTAACATTTCTGCCGCCCCAAGCAAAAAAAAATAGCGCCGCCCGACCCCTCCCCAAGCGTTGCAGCGCCCAAGTCCCCGCCCCCCCCAACCGGCGCGTCCCACTGCCCAAGTCTCCGCCTCCTGGAGCGTCGCATCGTGCCGCCCAAGTCCCCGCCCCCGCCCGCAGCGCCACCAGGCCAAACCAAAAACAACAATACCAAACCCCGATCACCGCCCCCTCACAAGGTGCCGCCCCAAGCACGTGCTTGGTAGGCTGGTCCCTGGAGCCGGCCCTGGGCCACTGGGATAAAAGTGAAGTCCTCTCTGTTGGCTGGTTGGGTGTAGCCTTGGGCTGTGAATGCCCTGCTCTTTCCTGAATTGATCCTCTCAGTAGTGTCCCCCAAGAGCATGCCTTGTTATACCCATTAACAGCAGTACGTGGGCTAAGACACATTGTATATCCCTGTTTATACTTGGTCTGTGCTCAATCCCGTTATTCTAAGCAGAAGAGGAACCAACTCCAGGGGAGCTCTGGAGCTCAACCCCCCACAGAAAAAAATAGCAGGTGCTCAGAACCCACCTGCTACAGCTGTTCGATGGAGCTGTTGATCAGCTGTTTGGCAGCTGGGGAAAGTGCTTGGGTGAGGGCAGAGAGCAGCAAGCCGCAGGTGGGGTGGGGGGAGGGGGCTTCTGGGGAAGGGTTGGATCAGGGGTAAGAAGCGGTGGAGAGAGGGCGGGGCTCAGGACTGGAGCACTCGGAGGAAAAATAAAAGTCTGCACCTATGGTAAGCAGAGAGCTGGCAGTGAAAGGCCCATGTTACATCCCCAGTGTCTACAGGCAGCCAGTCCCCCCCCCTGGATGAAATAAGTTCATAATTGACGATGACCTGTTCTGTTCATTTGATCGTTGCCTGTTGTGTTCGTTGCCTCTGGGGCACCTGGCACTGGCCACTGTCAGCAGACAGGACACTGGGCTACATGGACCTTTGGTCTGACCCAGTGTGGCCATTCTTATGTTCTCATAATCTTTCCCACGGGATGGGTGAATTCACTGTTTTGTTCATGGGCTGAGAACCTCAAGGTTAATTTGAACAAAGTGAAAGTAGCGGAAATGGGACCCCTGCGCCGCACACTGTGCTGAGGTGCCCTGGGGAGACGTGGCTTTCACCTGGTGTCCAAGCCCCTGCCCAGGCTCAAGAAGTGTGAGGGGGGCTGAGAAGGAGCCACGTGCCTGTTTGAGGTGCCTCTGATGTCCTAGAGGGGGAAAGGACAGAAAAGAGCTCTCAGTCTAATACCTCACACAGTGGGGCAGGGCCGGCTCCAGACCCCAGTGCGCCAAGCGTGCGCGTGGGGCGGCATTTTCCCTGGAGGGCGGCAGGCGGGTCCGGCGGACCGTCCGCAGTCATGCCTGCGGGAGGTCCCCCGGAGCCCGTGGGACAGTGGACCTCCCGCAGGGATGACTGCAGAGGGTGCGCTCGTCCCGCGGCTCGGGTGGACCTCCCGCAGGCATGACTGCGGATACTCCACCGGAGCTGCCGGACCAGCGAACCCTCCGCAGCTGTGGGAGGTTCACTGGAGCCGCAGAACCAGCAGACCCTTCGCAGTCATGCCTGCGGGAGATCTACCCAAGCCGCGGGACCAGCACCTGCTTGGGGCGGCCAAATTCCTAGAGCCGCCCCTGCAGTGGGGAGCCTTCCATTATGCCGGGGGGGGGGCGGGTGCTTGACTTCCATCTCTGCCCTTGGCCCCACTCCCACTCCACCCCTTCCATCAGGGCTACAATCCATCCCATTTCTGTCCCCTCCCCTGAGTGTGCCGTGTCCTCACTCCTCCCTTCTCCCCTCAGCCTCCTTCCTGCATGCCACAAAACAGCTGGTTGCGGCAGGTGGGAGGCACAGGAAGGGGAGGGGGAAGCACTAATTGGACCCGTCTGTGGGTAGGAGGCACTGGGAGGATGGGAGGTGCTGATAGGGGGCTGCCGGTGGGTGCTCAGCATCCACCAGTTTTTCCCTGTGGGGGCTCCAGCCCCAGAGCACCCAGGGAGGGAGTCGCTGCCTGTGGGTGGGGCTGTCACACTCTGGGATCCAGGGTGATTGCCCTGTGCATGGTAAGTTTAGACCCTCTTTACAGAAGGAGGGAAGGGATCAGAGTTTGCAGCAGCACCAGGGGATGAGATTTCAGCAAACCACGTGCTGGCAGCTGCAGAATCCAATCTGTGAAAGGCCCCAGCCCAGCAGAGCCCCTGGATACAGGTGTTATCAATGCAGCTCTCAGCACACTGGGGAGTTCTGCATAAAAATGGCTGGCTGGGTCCCACCTATTGAACTCCAGCCCAGCACCAGCCTGTGACTGCCCTGACAACGCTGAGCTGAGAGCAGGACTGAGAATCAGGCAGTGGCTCCCTACGGGGCTGCCCCGAGGTCTGAGGATAAACCAGCCTGTCCTGGGAATGGAAAGGGGGAGGCAGCCTAAGAAACAAGACTATTCAGGGACAGTAAAGGCTGCAGGGAAAGAATTAGGGGAAACAAGCAAAGCAGTGACACGGTAACCGCCAGGCGTCAATGAGGATCAGAAGGGATTTTACAAACACCGAAAATAGAGACCCTGCCCTGGCCCCAAAGCCATGGATTGTCTGACCGAATGGGGCTTTTCATCTCTATCATCTGCACGTCTGTAACTCCGCAAAGAACAGAGGGCCGCCCCTAGCTATTCTGGGGCCCTATGCAGCCCCCCTTCTGGTGGGGGACCCCAGGCCTTTGTGGGGGGGCTGGTCTGAAGTCTCTGCAGCCTGGCTTGGGGGGAACCACCCTCACAGGCAGGCACCAAAAATTTGGTCGTGAGAACCACTGGGCTAGATGCTCATGATGGGCTCTTCTGACCTTAGAGCCTGTGAGTGGAACCGGAGCCGGACCCAGAGATGAGGGCCCCGCTCAGAGGGAAGGTGGGAGAGACCCGCCCACCCCCTGGCACCCCCGGGCTGCAGGGGGAGGTTTGGCCCCAGGCTGCTCCCAGCGGAGCTGGCTGCGATTCCCGCCCAGGGCCCGGGAAAGCTGCCGCCAGCTCCCGGTGGGGGCGGGAAAGGGGCGGGATCATGTTCCCCCCCCATCCGCTGCTTTGTTTCTCTGCCCCTGGCCACGCTGGTGCGGACGGAGGCTGCAGCTCAGGGAGATCTGGGGGAGGGGGTCAGAAGGTGGGCAGGGACCAAACTGAATACGGGGGGGGGCAGCTGGGGGCCGGGGAAGGAGCGGGGCCCAGGGGCACAGTCGAGGCTGGGAGCAGGCTGCACAGGCGCTGGCTCTAGGCCGGTGGGGCCCTGCCGCCCCCCTGGCTTGAAGGGGTTTCCATCCTATTCAGGGTTCAGAGTTTGGTTCAGTGGCTCTCAGCGCCCCCCACTGTACAGATTGTTTCAGCCCCCCTGCCTGGGACTAGGAGCCAGGGATCAGAATGGGGAACAGCCGTGGGGGGGGGTGAACCTAGAGCTGGGTGGGGGCAAGCTGGGAACAGCCTAGAACCGAGCTTGTTAGCACAGAAATCAGGAACATTCAGCAAAGTCCATCTGGGGGAGGATCCAGAGACCAGATCTGGCCCTGGGCTCTCCCAGCTGAGAGGTAGATAAAATCAGGACCATGTGCTGTGGCTGGGAGTTGGAAGCTGTGAGCTTCAAAGAAAGGTTTGAAACCTAGTAGCCTCTGTTAATTGGCTGAGCCTCAGTCAGTGGGCGGGGCTATCAAGCAGGACAGGGCTTTATAAAGCAATGAACAAGTGACCAGGGGCTGCTAACAGAGAGTAGGGAGTTTTGGAAGGGGAGTGGGATGGGGGCAAGGCCCCCCTGCTGTTTTACTGAAAACTAAAATCTAAACTACAGTCAAAACGTCTTGATTTAAACAAAACCCCTTCATTAACTAGGAGACCATGCAGGCAGAAAACCAGCAGCAGAGTGGGGGCTGGCCAGTTTATTGCGCTGAGTGCAGCATGATTACCTGCGGGCAGGTGGCGTTCATGTGCATTCGGTGCAAGTAGCTCCTGGCCCTCAGAGACTGCGTATGGGCTTTGGAGGCCAGGGTGGTGGAACTGGAGGAGCTAAGGGAGGCAGAGAGGTATGTTGAGGAGGCTTTCCGGGACCCTGTAGAATTGTCCCACCTCTGGTCAGACAGCCCCTGCGCTGTTGAGGAGAATGAAAGGCCCAGGGAAGCAGAGCAGTCAATGGGAGCAGAGGGAAACCTTTCTGTAGTTGGAACCCTCCTTCCAGATGATGTTAGGGTACCCTCTCGCACTGAGGTTACCTCTCTGGGGGAGGGAACACCAGTCACTAGGAAGAGGCAGTAATGGGAGATTCGATCATTAGAAACATAGATAGCTGGGTTTGTGATGACCAGGAGAACTGTATGGTGACTTGCCTGCCTGGTGCGAAGGTTGCGGATCTCTCGAGGCATCTGGATAGACTTATGTGTAGTGTTGGGGAGGAGCCAGTGGTCATGGTACATATAGGTACTAATGACATAGGGTAGGAGAGATGTCCTGGAGGGCAAATTTAGGCTACTAGGGAATAGACTGAAATCCAGGACCTCTATGGTGGCATTCTCAGAAATGCTCCCAGTTCCACGCGCAGGGCCATGTAGGCAGGCAGAGTTTCAGAGTCTCAATGCGAGGATGAGACGATGGTGTAGAGAGGAGGGGTTTAGATTCATTAAGAACTGGGGAAACTTTTGGGATAGGGGGAGCCTATACAGGAAGGATGGGCTCCAGCTAAACCAAAGTGGAAAAAAATAACCCCAACACTGGGAAAAAAATAACCCCAACTATACATACAATATGATGGATTAATTTAGCTACAACGAATCAGGAAAAAGATCTTGGAGTCATTGTGGATAGATCTCTGAAGATGTCCCCGCAGTGTGCAGAGGCGCTCAAAAAACCGAACAGGATGTTAGGAATCATTAAAAATGGGCTAGAGAATAAGAAGGAGAATATATTGTTGCCCTTTTATACATTGATTGTATGCCCACATCTTGAATACTGTGTACAGATGTGGTCTCCTCATCTCAAAAAAGATATACTGGCACTAGAAAAGGTTCAGAGAAGGGCAACTAAAATGATTAGGGGTTGGGAATGGGTCCCATATTAGGCGAGATTAAAGAGGCTAGGACTTTTCAGCCTGGAAAAGAGGAGACTAAGGGAGGATATAATAGAGGTATATAAAATCATGAGTGATGTGGAGAAAGTAGATAAGGAAAAGTTGCTTACTTATTCCTATAATTCAAGAACTAGGTGTCACCAAATGAAATTAATAGGCAGCAGGTTTAAAACAAATAAAAGGAAGTTCTTCACACAGTGCACAGTAAACCTGTGGAACTCCTTCCCTGAGGAGGTTGTGAAGGCTAGGACTATAACAACGTTTAAAAGAGAACTGGATAAATTCATGGAGGTTAAGTCCATTAAGGGCTATTAGCCAGGATGGGTAAGGAATGGTGTCCCTAGCCTCTGTTTGTCAGAGGATGGAGATGGATGGCAGGAGAGAGATCACTTGAGCATTGCCTGTTAGGTTCACTCCCTCCGGGGCACCTGGCATTGGCCACTGTCAGTAGACAGATACTGGGCTAGATGGACCTTTGGTCTGACCCAGTACGGCCGTTCTTATGTTCTTAGTCCCAAAACAAGAGACTTATCCATTTCCAGCTCCCATCCTCAGTGACGCCCAGCTGCTCCTTTCTCTCTTTCTCAGGAAAACAGGTCACCTGGCCTCCCCCTCTCTCACTGTTCTCCAACACTTTCAGCTGGCTCCTTGCAGAGGACCTGCTTCTGTCATCGCTTGCCAGGATACAGAATTTTGGCCGTTCTCTATGCCCAGCCAACCAGTCTGCAGTCACACCTGCCCTCTAGAGGGCTCTGCAGTGATCACACACCTGTATCCCACCAGCTTGATACTTGAGTAACACATGGGGAAACCGAGGCGCACACACAGTATTCAGAGAAAACATTTAAGAACATTCCCATTTCATCACACCCCTCTGAGACCAGCCCAGGGACATTTTTTCCAGTGGCTGGAGCCACTCTAACCATACCAGCCCCTTAGCCTGAGCCTGAGCCTGAGCCTGCAGGTGATGGAGGGACCTGGGGAAAGCGCTGGAGCTGCGCAAGGAAATGACTCTGACAAAGGGCCCCTTTTAGGGACCTATTGGTGTCTTAGGGCATTCAGTGCTGGGGGAGGGACCGAATCCGTGTTGTGGTAAACTGACTGAGGGTTTTCCCAGTGCAGTAGAGCGCAGAGCATCTGTCTGCAGGGAGGGAGCCGAGGCAGGGGGGAATCGGGGTATGACATGGATTCAAGCCCCTTCTGTAACCTCCCCTCTCGCCCCGACAGGCTGAGGAATCACGTCCACATTTTGCTCCAGATCGTCCCGTCTTCCAGGGGACAGGGAAGGGAAATGGCTGTGATGGAGACAGCTCAGGTAGGGGATTTGCAGGGAGCTGCAAGGGGAGGGTCTATTGGGGGTGGGGGGTGGGCAGGAAACACCCAGGGTGAGGCAGGGAGGGAACAGGGTGTGATAAACCTGCTGGAACATGATCAACCTGGGTCTGATTTTGTGAACAGGCCCATGGAGGTGGGGAAATTCCCCCATATCTCTCTCAGGGAACATCCCACTGGCCAGAGGCTGCTGTGAAATATGCAGGGAAGCTGTTGGGATTCCTGTCCCTGTCCCCGGCTCAGAGCTCTGCTTCCTGTATCAGCCTGTGGCTGGCAGGCGTGTGGGAAATGAGAAGACCCTGCCCTGCTCCGTGTGCTGGGGGACAAGGAGCTCTCACCTTCTCCCACCCCCTGAAGCCTCCTGGCTGCTCTGAGCAGGGTGGGGGTGGGATTCTGCTTTTCTGGGCCTCTTCCCCCGTGACTAGTGGGATAGGGGCTGGGGCTGCAGGTGCTGAGTGGGGGACTCTTGTTGTTTCAGATGCCGGTGACCTTCGATGAGGTGGCTGTGTATTTCACCCAGGGGCAGGGGGCTCTGCTGGACCCCGCTCAGAGAGCCCTCTACAGGGACGTCATGCAGGAGAACTACGAGACGGTGACCTCACTGGGTAAGGGATTCCCGTCCCCTCAGTTATTAGAAGCCGTGGCGTCTGCGTGTCTGTCACTAGTCAGGTTCTTCCCTGCTCAGTTAGATTGGAGGGGACTGGGCTCTGTAATGCACAGCTGCCGTGTGAGAGAGACTTGCATCTCTGTACCCTCTCCAGTGAGACTAGGGTGTCAAGACCTAAGGCACATACTAAATCATCCCCACCTGACCCCCCTAGCTTGCAAGGTGGAGAAGCAGTGTATTGTCCTGTCTGTGTTGTTTCTCATTTACACACAGAATCCCTTTTCACTTCCCTCCTTAGTAACAGCTCCAGTCATTTGGAAGTCTCTGGGCTCCGCAAGCTTAGAAATAGGTAGGAGTTTAACTCTGGAGCGGGGTGTGTGTCAGCAAGGCCCCCAGAGAGCACAGATCCTAGCAACTCCTAGTTAGGGCGTCACGATTCCACCCATCTCCCCAGACGTCTGCCTCCCCCAAAGGGGCTCAGTGACCATGTTCCTGTCCTCTTGGATTCCATGTTCCCCCAGCACAGCACAGAGACAGGTGCCACCCACGGAATGTCCTTTATGACAGAGGCTCTCTCAATCCTCCACACACCCTGATCTGCTCTGATTTCACTCTCTGAACAGGATTCCTGCTTCCCAAACCTGATCTGATCACCCAGCTGGAATGAGGGGAAGAGCCGTGGGTGCCCGATCTACAGGCCTGCGAGGAAAAAGAGATCTCAAGAGGTGCCCGCACAGGTGAGGACTGACACACAAACCATGTGGGGAATGAAGGAAAAAATTGAGAATCCCAGAAATGTAAAATCAGTAAGTGCCCTCGGTTCTTCCTCATCTCACCCAGGGCAGGGCTGCAGGCAGCAGATATCACTGATGTTGCTTCCCATGTGTCCTGTTCCCTGAAGGAGTTTCCTTTCCAACATTCCTTTTGTGTGAATTTTTAGGTGGGATGTGGAGGCAGAATCCAATTGCTCCGTCTGTGCAGGTTTAGTATGTTGGGTTTTCCCTCGGTGCTATTCCTCTTTCTTTCTCCCAGGCATAATGACTCCTGTCTGGATTGTCTCTCTCTCAGCAGGGGAAGTGGAACTAGAGTGGTCCTTTATGAGAAGAGCTGAAGGGAATTTTTCCCATTGCTGTGAACAGGGAGAAGCCTGGGGAAATTGGCAGAGTTCAGAGAAGCTTCTGGGAAACCATGCAAGGGAGCAAATGGATGAATCTGTTATATATGGAGAAGGACACAGGAATCCTACAGCCCAGCAGACAGCTCCCAAGGAAGACAAACGCTATCAATGCCTTGGTTTTGGGAAAGGATTCGTTCTGAGACCACAACTTGTTATGCTTCAGGCAATAAATACTGGAGAGAAATCACTATGATGCTTGGCCTGTGGGGAAAGCTTCAATGACCACTCAGATCTTTATAACAATGAGAGACGTCACACGGGAAAGAAACCCTATCAATGCCTTGAGGGCAGGAGCTGGTTGAATTGGAAGTCAGCACTGACTACACATCAGGCTACCCACACAGGAGAGAGACCCCATAAGTGCTTAGACTGTGGGAAAAGTTTCATACGGAGGTCACACCTCCTTATACACCAGAGAATACACACTGGAGAGAGACTGCATAAGAGTTTAGAATGTGGGAAAAATTTCATACACAACTCAAATCTTATAAAACATCAGAGGATTCATACAGGAGAGAGACCCCATGAGTGCTCAGATTGTGGAAAAAGTTTCATACAGAGGTCAGACCTTGTTAGACATCAGGCAATCCACACAGGAGAGAGATCCCATAAGTGCTTAATCTGTGGAAAAAAATTCCTGAGGAGGTCAAATCTTGTTAAACATCAGGCAGTCCACAAAGGAGTGAGACAGCATATGTGCTTGATCTGTGGGAAAAGTTTCATACAGAGGTCAGCCCTTGTTTCACATCAGAGAATCCACACAGGAGAGAGACCCCATAAGTGCTTAGACTGTGGGAAAAGTTTCATATGGAGATCAGCCCTTGTTACACATCAGAAAATACACACAGGAGAGAGACCCCATAAGTGCTTAGAGTGTGGGGAAAGCTTCAGTAACTGCTCAGATCTAAAAAACCATGGGAGAAGCCACCCAGAAAAGAAATCTTATCAACACTTCCGAGGGCAGGAACTGTTTGAATTGGAAGTCAGCACTGACTACACATCAGATAAGCCACACAGGAGAGAGACCCCATAAGTGTTTGGACTGTGGGAAAAGTTTTACATACAACTCAAATCTTATAACACATCAGAGGATCTGTACAGGAGAGAGATGCCATGAGTGCCCAGATTGTGGAAAAAGTTTCATACAGAGGTCAGACCTTGTTAGACATCAGGCAATCCACAAGGGAGAGAGATCCCGTAAGTGCTTGGACTGTGGGAAAAGTTTCACATGGAGATCAAGCTTGGTTACACATCAGAGAATCCACACAGGGAGAAACCCCATAATGGCTTAGCCTGTGGAAAGAGTTTTATACGGAGGTCAAACATTGTTAAATATCCGGGAGTCCACACTGGAGAATAACCCCATAAGTGCTTAGACTGTGGGAAACATTTAACAAACTGATCAGGCCTTGTTTTACATGAGAAAATCTACACAAGAGCAAAAGTACTTGGACTGTGGCAAAAGTTGCACACTGAGATCACACCGCATTAAATACTAGAGAATTCACACACAATCTCAACTTCTGTGACACATTTGTGCACCTCTAGAAAAAGAACTAGCAGAGTCTTGTTTGAGGGAGAAGAGAATATGCCACGTTTACTGTGAACATAGAGAATTCTTAATAGGAATAAAAGATAAGTAATTCAGTTTCTATTCCTAGCTAAGATTGTTCACCCCCCCCCCCACACACAGTTCTACAGATGGAATATAATTACCAGCCTCAGTCCTAGTCCACTGGCCAGGTGGTCCAGTCATGAGGAGGGGAGGCGGGTCCTGTCTGTGCGCACCGCTGCTCCTGAAGGATGATCGTAGAACTGGAAGAAGAACCCAACCCTATGATTTTGTACCAATCTTTTTATATGTTTCTATCCATAGATCCTGTCCTGTCTCACTGCCCCTGGACACTGTATGACCATGAGTCATCAGTTAATGGCAGATGTGACTTTGATCTTTTTCTTCCTGGGGCTTTTGTTTTGTTTTTCTCTTGGGTGGGTTCTTTTGCAAGTTTCACCTATCTTGCTCTTCAGCCATCAGGGTGGTGCTGGCTGCTGGTCTTTGAGATGAGCTGGCATCAGGGACTGATCCCATCCCACACCCTCACATACATTCACACTTTTAAGGTAAACACACACTCCTAACATTAAACAGAGTTTCGGTTACAATATGGGGTTGCTTTAGTTAGAATGTTAGACATCAGGCAATCCACACAAGAGAGAGACCCCATAAGTGCTTCTGTGGGAGAAGTTTCATACGGCGGTCAGACCTTGCTAAACATCAGATAATCCACACAGGAGAGAAATCTCATAAATGTTTGGACTGTGCGGAAAGTTTTGCTCAAAGATCAAATTTTATGGCACATCAGGCAATTGACTGTTCATACCGTTAGACTGTTCATACAGAGGTCTCACCTTGTTAAACATCAAGCAATCCATACCATAGGGAGACCATAAGACTCTTGGAAAGGTTTCAGAAACAGATCAGCCCTACTAAAGATCAGGTAATCCGCACAAGAGAGAGACCCCCGCTAAGTGCTTAGATTATGGTTACTTTCAAATCTGGGGGGAGGTGGGGAAGGCTTTGTTTGTGCTCTTTGTTTGCGTTTCCTCTTGGAGCCAGAAAGCGACCAGACAGAACGCCCCCCCCCCCCCAACATCTCTTAAAACCCTGCCTATGGAAATAATCATCTAGAATTACAAAAATAGTAAGTAAAGCCAGGCAAGGCTTTACACTGCCTACGTCCCTCTGTCCCTCATCCACCTCCCTCCCTCTTCCACCCGCCCTCACCACCCCCACCCCATTCCTAGCCCTCTCAGGAACACGCCTTGTGCCTGCAGCTGCTGGGGAGGAGGCACAAGAGGCCCCTGTGCTGGAGGGATCCCTCACCGTGGGGAGGGGCTTTCTCCTTCCCTGCAGCCCATGTGCCCAGACAAGCTGCCGTTCGGGACCAGAGCCCAGTGGTGGACTGAATCCAGCTTTAACAAATGCCCTTTAATTTAGGGTCTAGATGTTGCGTACCAACCTTTAGGCACCTGGGGCCTGGTTCTCAGAGGGTTTGGGCACCTGCAGCTCCACTGACTCCACCTGCAGCTGTGGAGGCTACATGGCTCTGGTGCATGTGCCCTGCAGTTCTCTAGCTGGGAGATTTCAAAGGCTGCCTGGTGGGACTAACGGAACCGCTCTGGCTGGTCCTTGCCCATGTACACAACAGAACAGGTCAGACTGGCACCAGTCAGCTCCAGCCTGGGGTTAGTTTGGCTACAATCCAGTCTTGGCATGGACCTGAGCTGCCTAGAGCCCTGTTGTGTGCGGACTCAAGGTGCTTGGGGTCCCACACAGCGTTTAGTCCCGTGATCTCCTCTAGTGCAGGGCGGCGGCAGCTGAGTTTAACCCTTCATGGAGCAGAACAGGAGTTCAGAATCCCAGTGAGAAACCTCCTCTCCCTGCTGGGCCTGGGACCTTTACCAAGGCGTCTCTCCCTCCTAACGGACACACTTCTTCAGGGAGGCTGATGTTGAGGTGGCAGCATGGCGTAATGCTTGGCACAGTGGAGTGGGTCTGGGGAGTTTGGGGTTCAAGTCACATCTGTCCTGGGCAAGTAACTGTGCCTCAGTTTCCCGCCCCCATCCCCAGTTAGACTGTAACCTGCTCAGGGCAGGGATTGCCCCTGGCTGGGTTTTGTGCAGTGCTCAGATCTCATGTGTGGTCTGTAAAGGGTGTTGTGAGGCAAATAGAAGTGAGGTTTCTCTGTTGCATAGTTTCTCTGCACTGAGGGCAGGAGGCGGCTGTATCGGATCCCTCCCAGCACTGGCTGATGCAGGCTCAGCAGAAATTGTGCCCACACTCCAGACTGACAGGTTCTGTGAAATACTCCAGACAGACGGGACATGTCGCTTCCTCCTGGAGACTTTCCACGGGGTTCTCTGCAGCCATGACTCCCTCTGGGCAGGAATATGTCCCACCACCTGCAGCAGCAGTTGGGGGTTTCCCTCCCTGGAAGTGACTCAGGCTGTTTGCAGAGCAGGAACCAGCCCACTGGTAACATTACAGGCCTGGAGCTTTGGTGAAGAATGGCTCTACTCCGGCAACCAGCCCCCTGTGCTGGTGTGAGGGGTCAGTGGGGCTTCACTTGGGCACCACTCACATTGGGCATCCCCTGGCATGATGAGTTTGCAGGGTGAGGGTCTGTGTGATTAAGGAGTGACATTCAGACTTGGCAGAATTCTTCTTTTATATCAGTTTTGTTGGAAAATGTTGATGTTCCTTTTTAAGCACTTTTTCCATATGTCTTGAGATAAAGTTTCAGTTGCACTACATTCTGGGTTTCAGCATTTCTTTCCAATTTTTATCAACTTAAATGTTTACAGTTGTGGGAAATTATGGGGGGATACGACAATAGTGGGTCATACCACAGTTATTTAACGACAGTACACACTGAGATTCAAAATGTTAAAGCTTTATAACCAAAATCAATGTTTGCCAATGTCATAGGTTTCTCCCCCACTTAGAGCTGTTGGGTTCCAATATGGGGACCTGCATGGACTAAAATCCTAGTTTAGATCTGGTAAAAGCTGCCACCACCCAATAATGTACGTTTATTGGGACACAGTCCTTCCCCAAAATCCTTGGGGATCCCAAGAGCCCCAAATCCATGGAGTTCTTACACCTAGGAGAAATAAACCATTCCCCCCTGCTTCCTCCCCCCTCCCTTTTCCTAGGAGAGATACCGGGATCCAACTACAGAGGGATGCCTTCATCCTCCCTCCTCCCCTTTCCCTGAGAATTCACCCAAGGAAAGATCAACCAAGTCCTTAACGGAAAAGATTTATTAAAGAATAAAAAGAAAGTAACTGTCTCTGTAATACCAAGATGGAACAATACACAGGGTCTAAACTTATCAATCTCTGGCGAGAATCCCCCCTCTTTTCTTTCTCAGTAAAAGCAATAACAGTACAGAATTAAAGAAATTCTATAGCAAAACACAGAATTGCAAACACAGAAATAAAAGTATAAGAATACTAGTTCCTTGCTAATACTCACTAGCTTGAATAGAAGAATTTATTGCAGAAACCTGGGAGGACTTGATTAAGATGTCTGGACTCCCTTAACTCCCAAGAGAGACTCTCTAACACAAAGAACAGAAAAAAAAAACTTCCCTCCACAGAGATTTGAAAATCTCTTGTCCCTGATTGGTCCTCTGGTCAGGTGTTCACAGGTACTGCTTGTTAACCCTTTACAGGTAGAAAAAAACCTTGTTGGAAAATGTTGATGTTCCTTTATAAGCACATTTTCCATATGTCTTGAGATAAAGTTTCAGTTGCACAATGATCTGGGTTTCAGCATTTCTTTCCAATTTTTATCAACTTAAATGTTTACAGTTGTGGGAAATTATGGGGGGATACGACAATAGTGGGTCAGACCACAGTTATTTAACGACAGTACACACTGAGATTCAAAATGTTAAAGCTTTATAACCATTAGAACACAGGTGGCTAAGATCACCTCTCAAAATAGACAAAGTCTCTCTCCTTAAATCAAACTTGAGTAAGTTGTAAAGCAGCCTTGTTCTTACTTTGCAGATCTGTAATTTTCACGTATCCGTTGAAATATTTTTTCATTGGTTCGTGTGTTCGCAGCAAAATCAATGTTTGCCAACATTTATGAATAAAAGCGAATCCTTTCAAGCCTCGTGATGATAAACTCACAGGCTAAAATGTGGTTAAGCTGGAATCAATGTTTTCAAGACCTGATTCTCGTTTACACTAAGGCTGCTCTGACTCAGTGTAAAGGGGCTGCAGCCTCACCAACTTTCATGATTTTATCACGATTCTTGCAATATTTGTTCTGTCTGTTGAAGCCCCAGCTCCTAGAATCATGTGATGAGGTGAGGCTCTCAGCTTCCGTTTTCTAAAGAAAGGATGTTTCTAGCGCTCTTCATTGCAGAGAAAAAATGTTACCCCAGTGCAGCCTAAAGCTCTGAGAAACCAAAAGGGAAATAAAAAAAACCCTTAACATTGACAATTTATTATTAAGTCTCATGATTTCGAGGAGCCTGACTTGTGATTTTTAAATGCCTGGGGTTGGCAGTGCTACGCCTGTGAGAATTCAGGCCTTAGCTCTCTATCTGTTACCCAGGGCAAGTCCCCTAAAGGAACGTCAGTATTGATCTAACACAGCACCGGCCATACAAAAGGGGACAGATGGCGAGGGCAAGCAATGGGACTGCACCTGGAGCCGGGACGTGGGCCCCAAGCAGGACATGAGTACAGCTCCCCCAACAGGGGATGAACTAAAAAGATAAAGGAGAATGTTAATTTTTATATTTAGATCTTTAGGACCAGATCCTCCAAGGTTTGTAGGCTCCTAACTCTCATTGACAGCAGTCTACATCCTTTGAGGATCTGAGGCTTAGAGTCTTACCTGAAGATACCAGGCCTGTAAACATAAACTGATCAATGGCCATGCAGTACTGACAGCACCAAGTATTCAGCATTCCTGAGACTGGCAGAAGGAATCATGAGATCTTTTCTAAAACTTTTTTGTTTCTGAGTGACGAGGTTTCACTCTCATCATATTCTCAAGTTTTTCTACTCAACCAAGAGAAAGTAACTCTTCAAAGTGTCAAGCTTTTCTGGCAAGAAACTTATTTTTAAATGAGATTCTCATGTATTCATATGATTTCAAGAGCTGGGGCCAGGGGCACCATTTCAGATTTGGCGGGTGGGGGGAGTGGAAGGGGCAGGTTTAACTATGATTCCCGGGGCTATTTTTTACTGCATCAATATCCACAGTCACTTCAAACATAGTGCAAAAGTAGCCCAATCTATTTATTTAAACTTTGTTTTTATTAACACTACAGTCTACATCTGTAAAAGGAATCATTATATATCTAGAGTATAAATGATGGATGGTAGCGAAAACAAATTTTGGCAGCCAAATCATACCAATTGTTCAGATTGGCTTAGGTTTATGTTCCCTGAAGGGTTTATACAAATAGTTCTAATGAATACAAAGGATTAAGTTAGAAGGTTTCTGGTGTGTTGCTGTAAGGATTTGAGAGAGTAAACATCACCTCCATGAAATTCACTGATTGCACTCAACTTTAGCCTGGTCTACACTACGCGTTTAAACCGGTTCTAGGAGCGTAAAACCGATTTAACGCCACAACCGTCCACACTAGGAGGCACCTTATATCAATTTTAATGGCTCTTTAAACCGGTTTCTGTACTCCTCCCTAACGAGAGGAGTAACGCTAGTATCGGTATTACCATATCGGATTAGGGTTAGTGTGGCCGCTGATCGACGGTATTGGCCTCCGGGCGGTATCCCACAGTGCACCAGTGACTGCTCTGGACAGCATTCTGAACTCGGATGCAGTGGCCAGGTAGACAGGAAAAGCCCCGCGAACTTTTGAATATTTCCTGTTTACCCAGCGTGGAGCTCTGATCAGCACGGGTGGTGATGCAGTTCATCAGTGATCGCTGTAAGGGCAGGCAAATCTGTTCTATCAGCGCTCCGTTACAGAAGATGACATTCAAAATCATTTTTTAAATATCTCCAGACAGATGCCATAGCAGGGACTCAGCGCACTGCTGCGTGACAAGCGTAACGGAAAGCCAAAGAATCAAATGGACGCTCATGGACTGGAGGATTCAAGCTATCCCACAGTTCCTGCAGTCTCTGAAAAGCATTTGCATTCTTGGCTGAGCTCCAAATGCTTCTAGGGTCAAAAACAGTGTCCGCAGTGGGTCAGGGCATAGCTCGGCAATTTACGCACCCCCCCACCCACCCCCAGAAGTGAAAGGGAAAACAATCCTCTCTTGACTCTTTTACATGTCACCCTATCTTTACTGAATGCTGCAGATAGACGCGATGGTGCAGCACTCAACACCAACATCCTTGCTCCCCCTACGCTATGGTTGACTGATGGTACAATACGACTGGTATCCGTCCTCGTCATCAGCCTATTGGCACATGGGGCAGTGCAAAAGGACTGGTAACCATGATGACCAGCATCTGTTAGGTCGATCAAGGGCGCCTGGTCCTAATTTTTCCTGGTAGATGGTGCAATATGGCTGATAACCATCGTCATCATAGAAACAGGGGGCTGAGCTCCATCAGCCCCCACCCTTCATGTGTAAAGAAAAGATTCAAGTGCCCCTGAACTAGCAGAGGGATGCTGGGCTCTTCTCCTACACACTCCTTACTGTCCTGTCTGGACTATCATAGCAGCTGGAGGCTGCCTTCCACTCATATCTCACTAACAAATCACTGTGTCTTATTCCTGCATTCTTTATTACTTCATCACACAAGTGGGGGGACAATGCTACGGTAGCCCAGGAAGGCTGAGGGAAGAACGGAATCAACAGGTGGGGTTGTTGCAGGAGCACCCCCTGTGAATAGAATACAGCTCATAATTTCTGCAGGATCTGACACAGAGCAGCTGTGCTCTTTGGTTCTATGATACAGTGGTTCTCTACTACACTTGCCCATATTCTAGGCAGGACTGATTCTATTTTTAGATACCAAAAAGGAGGGATTGACTCAGGGAGTCATTCCCAATTTTGGCTTTTGCGCCCCTGGCTAAGAGCAGCCAGGGGCACTTATGACAGCAGCAAATGGAACAGTGCAAAAGGACTGGTAGCCACGATCATCTTATTACCAATTTATGGTATGGTAGATGGTACAATATGGCTGATAACTATCTCTGCTATCATGCAAAAGCAAAAGCATGCTGCTGTGTAGCGCTGCTGAATCGCCTCTGTGAGCGGCATCTAGTACACATACGGTGACAGTCACAAAAGGCTAAACAGGCTCCATGATTGCCATGCTATGGCATCTTCCAGGGCAATCCAGGGAAAAAAGGCATGAAATGCTTGTCTGCCGTTGCTTTCCCAGCGGAAGGAGTGACTGACGACATTTACCCAGAACCACCCACGACAATGACTTTTGCCGCATCAGGAACTGGGATCTCAACCCGGAAATTCAAAGGGGCGGGGGAGGCTACGGGAACTATGGGATAGCTACGGAGTAGCTACCCACAGTGCAATGCTCCAGAAATCGACGCTAGCCTCGGACCGTGGACGCACACCACCGATTTAATGTGTTTAGTGTGGCCGCGCACACTCGATTTTATAAAATCTGTTTTACAAAACTGGTTTATGCAAATTCGGAATAGTCCCGTAGTGTAGACGTACCCTTTGTGAGACTCTGCCACCCTCACAACTGTTAGACAGTGAGTACAACAGGAGATATGAATATTTACCAGCTGGAAGAGAAGATACAGCAGAAAGCTGCAAAATGGCTACGTGGGGGCAGCTCCCCAAAAGGTATCTGGGGAAAAGGTCCTAGAATAGAAAAGTGCAGCCCCACTGTGGGGAGATTTGGTAACATACAGACATTCCCAGGGGAATTGGTGTTTCTGTGTCACAGCCGATGGACCAGACCCAAAGCCCATTGTTGGCAAAGGACAGGCTCCCACAGACAAGGGGGACTAAATGGTGGAATAACGGCAGTGCCCAGTGTGGCCATTTCACTACAGAATTAGAGAGTTGGAAAAAATTGGAAAGTTTTAGTGTAATTGAAGCAATATCTGTAGCAGTGGCAGCTCATGCTTGTTTCTTCCTAGCAGGGAACGATTCCAGGTTTTCTGTTCTGCAGCACGGCTCTTGCAGGCTGGCTGTGCTTTACTTTCTCCATTTACTTAAGTGTAGACACTGAAAAAAAAATCAGTTCTACAGTTTTAATTCATTTCACTTTCAATATCCTGATGCTCCAATATTTGGGTTTCAAACACTGCCCAGGACTCTTGGTCTAAGAACTATTTTCAGTCAGACACAGAGCCTATAAAAATAAGTTTTAAGTGCTGGAACGAGGGGTACTGGGGATGCAGCACCCCCTGGCTTGAAGAGGTTTCGTGGCTGCATGATCTCTAGATTATTCTTGGACATGATATTTTTGGAGATCTTTCTACTTCATCATGAAATATATTTTCATATTATGTGTTGTAGCTTGATCTTTCACCCTTAACATAAATGAGCTGCTGCTGAGCTCCAGGGGTTAAGCCATTTCCCGAAATGAAATATTCTGTAATGTTTCCCTGCAGAAATATAGAAACAGAAAAAGTGGATGGACATTTTAGATTGAAATTTAAATGATTCAGCCGTTTGCAATTACACGTTGATTCTTCTGATCAGAATCTAGCGTACTGTCGTAGAAAGCAACATTTCTAGGGAAACCCTGATTTTGCTGAAGCCACACTTTCAGGTGAGAGACATTTCTGTGTGAAAAATGTCAACACGCGGTTGTGTATTTGGTTGTCATGGTTTTTGTTCCTATGGCAACTGAGTTAGATTATTAGGGGATAGCCCAGCCAGTTTCGGCTGGTTGGGTGAGCTCTGTGTCTGTAAATAAAATGGTAGTTTTGTTAGCTGTCTGCTGTCTGGCCTCAAGTGATTTCTTCTAAACCGGCTGCCCCCAAGGATATAACAAGTGGCGACAAGGGTGGGATTCCGGTGCTGCTCCAGTAACAGAAGGAGGGAGAAGTCAAGGTAAAGAACAAACAAACAAAAAACCTGCTTGTTTGCACTGACTGTGAAAGGGAAACTAAAAATCATGGCTACTCTGACCAGGTCACTGGAATCTTTTGATGAGAATATAGAGCAGTGGCATGTGTATACTGAGCGTTTTGAGCTTTTTGTTATTGCAAATGACATTACAGAAGCGAAGAAGGTGCCAATATTCTTAAGTGTTGTAGGGGCTAAAACCTACTCCCTGCTACGCAGCTTACTACACCCTGTTAAGCCTGAGACTAAATCTTACAATGACATTGTGGAAATCCCGGGGTCCCATTTTTCCCCCAAACCACTGGTAATTGCTGAAAGATATAGGTTCCACAAAAGAGATGAAAAGGAAGATGAAACAGTTGTACAATTTGTAGCAATTTTAAAAAAGCTAGCAGAACACTGTGAATTTAAAGAGATGTTAATTGATGCCCTGCATGACAGGTTAGTGTGTGGCCTCTACAGTGAAGCTATACGGAAGTGCCTACTGATAGAGGCTCAGCTTACATTACAGAAGGCTGTTGATATTGCTGTCTCCATGGAACTGGCTACAAGGGAGGCGCAATACATCAGTGCATCCCCTAGGGTGCAAAAAGTGTCACAAGAACTGACCCACAAAACTGTGCAGAGACAAGAAGGTTACCACTGTGGTAAGCCGGGTCACCAGGCATCAGAATGCTGGTGTAAGGACCTGGTGTGTCGACACTGTGGCAAAAAGGGACACATTGAGTGTGCCTGTAAACAAAAGAAAAAGAGGCCTGTGGTCTGACCAACAAAAAGAGGAACCCTGCATACCCTAGAGCAGACCCAGAATGATCAAGGTGACACCTCATCGCAAGAGGAAGTGCCACTGCATGTTTTGTCTTTGGCAGTGGGCTCACATGAATACTGGGTAACCCCGTTGTTGGATGGCAAACCTATACGCATGGAACTGGACACCGGTGCAGCTGTCTCGCTGGTCTCCGAGACTGTGTATAAAGAAAAGCTACAGCATCTTCTGCTTAAGGCAACAAAAACTGTTCTGAAGACGTATACGGGAGAAGCTGTGCCCATGTTGGGCACTATTGATGTTAAGGTGGAGCTCAATGGACAGGCTGCTAAATTGCCACTGTTTGTGGTGAGAGGTAACTACCCAGCCTTAATGGGTAGGTCTTGGCTTGGGAAGATTCAACTGAACTGGGCAGAAGTGCACCGGATTACTAAAGAAGAAACCAGTCTAACCCCTATACTAAGGAAACATGCTGCTGTTTTTGGAGATGATTTGGGAAGTATGAAAGGAATCACTGTGACATTAAACATTAAACCTGACAGTCCACCAAAATATCTGAAAGCCCGAACTATGCCATATGCCATCAGGCCAAAAGTTGAAGCAGACCTGGAGCGCCTGGTCACCAATGGAGTCGTAATACCAGTTACCCATAGCTCATGGGCCACTCCAATCATTCCAACAGTGAAGAAAGAAAGCTGTCTCCGGATTTGCGGTGATTTTAAAGTCACTGTCAACCCAGTGTTGTGTGCAGAGCAATACCCGCTTCCCCGCATCGATGACCGCTTCGCAGGCCTGGCTGGGGGACAAAAGTTCAGTAAGATTGATCTGAGTCAAGCATATTTACAGATGCATGTCAATGAAAAGTCCCAAGAGCTGTTGACTATTGTGACTCATAAGGGGCTTTATCGATACTGTCACCTACCCTTCGGAATAACGTCTGCTCCCGCCCTGTTCTAGAGGGCTATGGACCAGATCTTGTGTGGCTTGTCAGGAGTTCAGTGCTATCTGGATGATATCCTGGTCACTGGAAGAAATGAAGAGGATCACTTAAAGAATTTAGAGGCTACCCTACAAAGACTGGAAGAGTATGGCCTACGAGTTCGCAAAGACAAGTGTGAATTCTTCAAGCCCTCTGTTCAATATTTGGGACACATCATTGATTCTGCAGGTCTTCATAAGGCCCCTGCAAAAGTTAAAGCTATTGTGGAGGCTCCCCCACCTCAAAATGTAAGCCAGCTGCGCTCGTTTCTAGGACTACTGAACTATTATGGAAAGTTCATCTCACAGTTAGCCACACTGCTAAAACCAGAGTCTTGACAACTCTTGGGATCCTAGGGCTCAGATACCTGGATTCCCCTGACAACAGTCCAGTGGTATCTAACCAGATCTGGGATACACACACACACTAGTAAACAGAAACCTTCTCATGGCCCAGTATTGAACCACCCTTAACTCTGACCATGTGGGTTCTGGTGAATATTTCTACAGGTCTGAAATATTGAACATGAATGGAGAGATCTCCCCCTCAGGGCTGTCACATCCCTTTGCCTTAGACTGAGGAGGGCTCTTTCCTAAATGCTTCTCCTTGTTTCTGTATTTAGGAGAGGCTCTCCCTACAGGGCTGCCCTTTGCCTTGGGGTGGGAAGGTTTCTATTAATGGTTCTTCCTTGGCTGGGGAGAGACTGCCTGCTGTTCCATGAAGTGGGTATTCACCAATGAAAGCTCATGCTCCAACCAGCCATAATTACAGCGTGTTGACATTTTTCACACGGAAATGTCTCTCACCTGAAAGTGTGGCTTCAGCAAAATAAGAGTTTTTCTAGAAATGTTGCTTTTTACGACAGCACACTAGATTCTGATCAGGAGAATCAACATGTAATTGCAAACAGCTGAATCATTTCAATTTCTGCCTAAAATGTCCGTCCACATCTGTTAGTCTATAAGGTGCCACAGGATTCTTTGCTGCTTTTACAGATACAGACTAACACAGCTACCCCTCTGATGCTGTTCCACTGCTTCCATCATTCTCTGTGGTCCGGATAGGGCAGCTGGTGGCTTTAACCAGATTCCAGCCTGTGCAGCTCCTGGCCACAGGTAAGTGACACATCCCAGTAAACACCAAACTCTTCTCCTAGGGGCACAATACTCTCTATGGGTGTGTGGGTGGACAGATTTCCTGCTTCCATATTTATAATGCACCCCCACTCTGAACTGACCTAACACACACAGAGCCATTACACAACTGGACCAGACCCCCAGTAGACCCCATCCCCAGCTGGTGCACCCCAGTGCCCAAAGACTGACCAATAATTAGCACCGGACAGTAGGTGCCACTCCCCTCCCCCCATCAGCCCAGTGGAGCCACCCCCGCTGTCCCAAGACCAACTGTGCCAACCCATCCAACTCCCCCCAACCCTGCTGTAGCCTCCACCTGCCCCTCCCCCCACAGCCTGTGTCCCCCCCCCCCCACAGGGAATGCAACTGCCCGACGAGCCGGGCAGGGGCAGGTAAATCGATGTTGCCCCGCTGCAGCTACAGCTATTTGTCCCCCGCCAACCGCAACCCCCCGCAGGGAGCCAGGTGCAGCCACGTGGGGGTGTTGGGTGCAGGAGGGGGGCGGGGGGCAGTTGGTAGTTCCCCCCCCAACGAACAAGTCAAGGCCCCTGCACTCGAGCCAGGCGCCCGCAGCAGCCACGTGGGGCTGCAGGAGGAACGGGGCCAGCAGCAGCCAGAGGATGGCAAAAGCGAAACCAAAAATCGCGCAGGCGCAGTAATGAGCTTTTAGAGTTTTTTTAAAGCCGATTGGGTAACCGGGAGCCAATCACGCTCTCGGAGGGAAATTAAAAACCAACCAACAGAAGAGGCAGAAGCCCCGCCCCCAGGAGCAGCCCCAGAACCGGCAACATTCGCTGCAGGAGAGAAGCCGCGCGAGGCCGGCCGGGCTCTGCCTTGGCAGCTCCTGCAGCAGCCGCCAGGTGTTTCCCTTCCTGGGACTGACTCGGCTGCTGCTGGGCGGGGAGGAGCCCCGGGAACATTGCAGCCTGCGGGCGTTTTGAGTGACATGTGCCCCAGGGCCAGGGCCGGCTCTAACATTTTTGCCACCCAAGCAAAAAAAAAAAGAGCACCGCCCTGCCCCCACGAGCGCTGCCCGACCCCTCCCAGAGCGTCACGTTGCGCTGCCCAAGTCTCCGACCCCCTGCGCCACATCCCCCAAGTTCCCACCCACCTGAGCGTCATGTGGGGCCGCCCAAGACCCCATCCCCCCAGCGCCGCGTCACACCACCCAAGTCCCCGCCCCCCCGCGTGCAGTGCTGTAGTGCCCAAGTCCTCGCCCACCCAGCGCTCCCTCGAGTCTCCTAAGTCCCCCCCCCAGCGCCGCGTCGCGCCGCCCAAGTCCTTGCTCCCCCCAGGGCCGCCTGGCCAAACCAAAAACAACAAAAACAAACCCCGATCGCCACCCCCTCCCAAGGTGCAGCCCCAAGCACGTGCTTGGTAGGCTGGTGCCTGGAGCCGGCCCTGCCCAGGCCTGTGGCTGGTGGGCATCCACCTATGGTGGTGCCCCTGAAGGAGCAGAGTGTGTGTGTCTAAGGAAAAATAGTCAGGCTTGGCAGAATTCATTATATATATATATATATACACACAGCTAGTACTGCAGCTAGTTTTAAGCATTTTTTCAATATTCAATTAGTTAAATTTTCACACTTGCACAAAACTCTGGGTTTAGCATTTCCTTCCAATTGTTCTCAATTTCAGTTTTCACGGTTGTGGGAAATTAGGGGGGGATACGTCAATAGCAAGTCAGACCCCAACGATTTAATGGCCGCAGACACCGAGATTCAAAAAGTTGAAGCTTTATAACCATGAAAACACAGATGGTCGCATCACCTGTCAAGAGATGCAGAGTCGCTGTCCTTTAGTCAAACTTGAATAAGTTCTCAAGCAGCCTTGTCCTTACTTTGCGTATCTGTAATTTTCATTTATTATCAATTGAAATATTTGTCATTGGTTTGTGTGTAGACAGCAAAAACAACGTTTGCCAACATTTATGAATAAAAGCTCATTCTTCCAAGCCTGGTGATAATAAACTCTCAGGCTAAAAGCTGGGTTAAGCTGGAATCAGTGATTTCAAGACCTGATTCTCGTTTACACTAACGCTGCTTGTTCCAGTGGAAAGGGGCTGCAGCATCTCCAACTTTCATGATTTTATCATGAGTCTTGTGATATTTGGTGTGTTTGATGAAGCCTCAGCTCCTGGATGTTGGGAATGGAATGTGAAATGCTGAGATTGTTTAGGCTTCTGGGACAAGCCGATTACGCTGGGAACTGTGTGTAAGGGCTGGCCTTCAGCCCATTCTCATCGGCCAGCTAATTGTAAATAGGATGATAAGTCAAACAGGTGTTAGGATGATAATTACCCTATGGGGTTACAGCTGCGGCTGTGTTAATTTTGTTAACCAATTAGCAACTGCTTGCTTGCCTGCTTTAAGAGTATAAAGATGTATGCTGGAGAGAAATAAAGGACTTTGCTGCCAATCAAACTGACTGAAGAGCTTTGTTCATATACGCCTGCGATGCAACAAATGGTGACCCCGACGTGATTCGTATCGAATGAGGATAGTGTTGGTGGCCTGAACTGAAAAGAAGAAAAGGAGGCGCACCTGAGCTCAGTGTCGAGCGGCTAGGAGCCGCAGGGCGTCCGAAAAGAGGGGCGCACCTGAGCTCAGTGTCGAGCGGCGGCCGCAGGGCGTCTGAAGAGAAGGGCGCACCTGAGCTCAGTGTCGAGCGGCGGCCGCAGGGCGTCCGAAAAGAAGGGCGCACCTGAGTTCAGTGTCGAGCGGCTAGGAGCCGCAGGGCGTCCGAAAAGAGGGGCGCACCTGAGCTCAGTGTCGAGTGGCAAGCCGCAGGGCGTCTGAAAAGGGAGGCACACCCCAGCCCAGAGGTGAGCAGCTAACATGGGAACCGCTGCATCAGCGGAAGAAAGGACGGTGCATGAATATTTGATGCGCATCGCGGAGCGGCAGGGAGAGAAGCTCCCCTCTGATACGTTATCCCGTCTGCTGCGGTGGGGACGGAGAAGGGGACTTTCTGTTCAACCAAGTACAATTTTTGATAAAACTGTTTGGGAGCGGCTAGGCTCCGAGCTTTGGAAGTCGGTGGCTCAGGGCGATAAGGAGGCCTTCTCCCTGAGTCCAGTATGGAATAAGGCGAAGGAGATAGTAGAAACTCTCGCGGCCGAGGCAGGAGTGCAGGCGGCCCTTTCTGAGCTTTGCCGCCCAACGCCCGGAATGCCTTCTGTGTTGCCGGTTGGAGCCAGAGAGTTTTTCGGTGGTGAGGACACGGTGATACCTTTGGCTTCCGACCCCTTCCCCATGGATGATGTTGCCCCTGCTACGGCCCCACTACCCTCCAATGTGGCTATCGGCCCCGACATGATTGATCCTGCTACGGTCCCGTTACCCCCCGATACGCCCGAGCCTATGGAGACAGCCTTGCCATATGCACCCCCTCCAAAGCCATGCCGTGTCCACGGGGCCTGGGGGTACCACGATTGCGGGGGGGACAGAGGAGGCTCGGGTGGAACATGTGCCATCGAACCCATATCCCGATTTGACTACGTTTACTCAGTTTACTCAGTCTGATGCCTTCTATAAAGAGATGGAGCGCCAGGGTCGACAGCTGCAGCATATATGTGACAAGTTGGACCAATTGGAAGGTTTTCCACCTGGATCATCGCGATCGCATCTTCACAAGTGCTTTCATTCGACTCGCCCCCCCGGCCCGCCTGGCCCCGGGGACCCTCCAACTGGGGACCCTCCGGATCCGGTACAGCGCTGGCATGGGGTTTTAAGAGAAGCCATCCTTGAAGGTCTAACACCTGAGGCCTTTCCGGTGATTACGCCAGACCCTCAACACCCTAATCATAGACGGTGGGCCCCTTTGGACTGGAAGTTGATCCGTGAGGCACAGAAATCGATCATGGCTTATGGACTAGATAATCCGTATGTACAGTCTATCATTGAACAGGTATTTGCTGGCCAAGCAATGTGTCCGTACGATGCGATTAAGCTAGCTGACATGCTTCTTACACCTACACAGAAATTGTTGTGGAAAGATGATTGGGCTAAGAGAGTTGACTTGGCTCTTGTCCGCAATTTGGATTTACCGGATGATGATCCTCGGCGTGGCCACTGCTGATATGTTTTTGGGAGCCGTCGCTTTGTTGACCCGCATTTGCAAGCTCGCCTTGAACCCCGGATCCTGCAGCAATCACAGGAACTAGCATTGGCTGCCTTTAAAGCGGTGCCCCAGATGGGGAAGCCGACCCCTCCCTATGCTAAAATTACACAAGGCCCATCGGAACCGTATTCCACCTTTTTGGATCGCCTTCGAGAGGCTATTGATAGATCTCCTAATCTGACGCCAGAGGCCAGAACTGCAGTTGGACTTGATCTTGCAACCCAGAATGCAAATCCCACTTGCCGCCGTATATTAGCCACCTTGCCCAAGACTGCGACCCTGATGGAAATGATTGAGGCATGTGGTAGGGCCGCTATGCTTGAGGAGACGGATAAGGCAGCAATTCATGCTAAGGCACAGGCCTCTGCACTGGCCGTGGCGTTACAACCCCTGCTCGGGCGACAGCGGGGGGCTAGAAGACCGACCCGGCCAGCCGGCCCCTGTTTTGGTTGCGGAAAACCCGGGCATTTCCGGCGGGACTGCCCTATGCAAAATGGGCAGCGGGCCTCTGATGTGTTACCTGAAGCTGCAACTGGCGCTTGCACACGATGTGATAAGTTTGGACATCGCGCCACCGACTGTTGGGCGTTACAAGAAGGATGGAACACCGCTGCCGGGAAACGGATCACGGAGCGCCCCTCGGAGGAGCGCGACGACACAAGTGCCTCCACCCGCCAACCCGGCTGCCTGGAACACCTCACCGGAGCAACCCGTGGCAGTGCCGGAGTGGATTTGGCCACAGCGACAGATGTAGTTTTACAGACTGACGAGGTTCAAGTTCTTCCTTCCAACACCGATGGCCCATTAGGATTTGGATTGAGTGCCCTTTTGATTGGCCGTTTGTCAACATCGAAACAAGGTATTTTTGTCTTGCCTGGCCTTATTGATGCCGACCATACGGGGAATATTGGGATAATGGTACGCGCCCTTTGTCCCCCTGTGACTATAACTGCTGGTACACGTCTTGCTCAGTTAATACCTTTCGAGGGATGTGTGCCCCGATCGACCCCGATTGACCGCGGGTCTCGAGGGTTTGGATCCACTGGCCCTCCCCAACCTGCCTTTGCTATGGACATCACTTTGCGCAAGCCCACCCGAACCGCTCGGCTTCAGGGATCCGATGGGCGGCAGATCACTCAGGAAGCTTTTATTGGGGATGCAATGCAGAGTGGGGTAACTGAGGCACCTGGGACGACAGAGGTAGAAGATACTGTGTTTACCTTGGAATCAGCGCCCACTGGAGCGGTTGCAGCTGAGGCCCCCATGCAGAATGATGTAGGAGATGCGCCATCTAACCTAGTATCAGAATGCCCAGGGGCAGTTGTAAATGGGGCCCCTCTACAGAGTGACATGTGTCCTCAAGAACTGCCTGTGTGTGGAAAGGGAGACGAAGAGGAACAAGTGAATTTAGCTGTGCAGCTGGCAGATACTGGCTCACCCATTTTTAGTATTGAAAGCTCTGGGGCTCAAAAAACATTTGTGCCTGTTACAGCTGCAGCAATTGAAGAACAAATCATTGCAGAAACTGTAACATCTATGGAAACCTCAGCTGAAACTTTAAAGCCTTTAGAAGCAGTGCCTGGAAAACTATTTCCTGAACTAGTCCAAGATATTACCACTGCTCATTCGGGATTTGAGGCTGCAAACAGTAGGACTGAAGAAACTGCAACAGTGTCAGTATTAGAGATGACTGCTGCAATGGTGGATGGAATGACTGAGAAAGCAACAAGATGTACACACCCTGAGCCCCTGGAGGACAACTGCTTGTTAGCTGTGCCAGGATCCTTTTTGTTTGATCCTCCCTGAATGATTTAATTGATTGAAATAATTTTTGCTTTGCCTGAATGTATAGGATGATATCCTGATAATTTCCCCCGTAGAACTTGAACCACGATGGTGGTGGAACAGAAGAAAAAACACTCACATCATTGATATTGCCAATGTCTAGAAATTCCTGACTAAAAGGGCATTGAGAACTGACCCTGGTAAAGAAGCAAAGAATTGCACACTGGCAGGAAAAAATTTGGGACTCCTGCTAAAAATGTGGTATTGATTGGATTTTGGGGTTTATTTTACAGGCTGCGCCCTGTGTTGTGGAATTTTTTTTTTAGCATGTATTGCCCTCCCTAATTGGATTGTAAATGGTATTACCCCCCCCCCCATTACTACCCCTGTTTTTTAGAGCCTAATTGTTTTTTGTTTTTAAAGTTTGAGAAAACTCAGCCAAAAGGTTTGTTGAGTATTCTCAAAGGGGGGGGGGAGTTTATGGTGTTATTTAGGCATAAATTTAGGTAATTTGGGAGAATGGCTTTGAATTTATGTGACCCAAAATACCTTTATGTAAAGTGCTTTGGATCGGGCCCAGGCAGGCACGCAATAGATAGAGAACTTGAAGAGGAAAAAAGGATCGGGCCAGGCGGGGCAACAGACAACAAGCTTGGAAAACTGGTTGATAACCTTGAGGGAGTAGTTGATAGAAAAGGTAATTAACTACTAGCGAGTAATGTTAGGCAGAGTACAAAGTTAACTCTGTGGTTGCTGGAGGGAATAGCAGTTGAATTTTGTAAAGATGCTAAAGAGAAAAGTTTTTGGTGTTTTTGAAATGTTTGTAAATAAATTTAAGCAAAGAAATTAGTTTGCAATTGTTTGGTCATAAATAATTTTGTTGCATTAGTTGAAGATTGTATATTGTGTTATGTTATTGTAATTGTATTAGGCTAAGGGTATATAAGTGGTGATTTTTTTTTTGTGTTTAAAGGTAGAAGTTAATAGTAAGAACCCTTAAGCTGTGAATAGCTTTGAATTCAGAAGTAAGTTAGGATGCAATTGTATTACTGTAAATGATTTAATTGATGATGTAATTTTTCTTTTTTTGCCTGATGGTATTAAGGGTATTTGTATATTGTATGTAATGATTGCTTGCCCAGTAGGGGTAGTTTTGTTTTGTTTTTTTAGATATTAAGAAAATTGGTGTTAGCTGCATAGCATTTTATGTACCATGCATTTATTTATAGAGTTAAATTTATGTTATGTGTCTTATGTTTTGTTTTGTGGTGTTTATTTGTTTGTTTTTCTGGCCAGAATTGTCTTTTGCGTTTTATGTGTTTTATGTTGTGTTTTTTCTAGGACCCCCCCTCCCTCAGTGTCAGTTTGATCGCCTGACATCTGAGGGATGATTTGGTAATAGAAGTTTGCCACAAGTTGGTGTGCTATAGAGAAGGGGGGAATCCTGTAGAATTTACACCATTTATTTGTTGTGCTTTGTTTTTGTTTGGTGTTGTTGGGGTTATGTTAAGAATTGCATGGTTATATAGGTTGGCTTTATAAAGTTTTAATTTTGGCTTGTGATAGATTGTGGTGTTATGCTGTAATAAGTTGGAAATGTTTTGCTTATGTTTTTATTCCTTTTTTCTTTCCCTCCTTTTTGATTTTGCGTAGAGGGGGGAGGTGTTGGGAATATTTTGCTAGCTTGGCAATTGGTAGTGTGGGAAGCTAAGATGTTTAGGTTTTTAGGATGGGTTAATTAGGCTTTGAGCTTTGTTTTGAGAAGTTGGCCTTGGCTAGTTCTATGAAGTTACAGCTGCGGGTGTGTTAATTTTGTTAACCAATTAGCAACTGCTTGCTTGCCTGCTTCAAGAGTATAAAGATGTATGCTGGAGAGAAATAAATGACTTTTGTTGCCAATCAAACTGACTGAAGAGCTTTGTTCATATACGCCTGCGATGCAACACTGGGATCTCAACCCGGAAATGCCAAGGGGCGGGGGAGGCTGCGGGAACTATGGGATAGCTACGGGATAGCTACCCACAGTGCAACGCTCCAGAAATCGACGCTAGCTTCGGACCATGGACGCACACCACCGATTTAATGTGTTTAGTGTGGCCGCGCGCACTTGATTTTATAAAATCTGTTTTACACAACCGGTTTATGCAAATTCGGAATAGTCCCATAGTGTAGACGTACCTTGAGGTAAGTCAGTGCTGCCCAGCTGGAGCCAGCTTCCCAGACCCCCTCCTGCACCCTAACACCCTGCCCTAGCCCTGACCCTCCTCCCAGAGCCAGCACTCTGTGCCCACACCTGCACCCCAACACTCTGCCCCAGCCTGGAGCCCCCGCCTGCTCCCCAACCCTTGCCCCAGGCTCAACCCAGAGCCCCCTCCCCGACTGTAAACCCCTTGGCCCCAGCCCAGAGCCTGCACCCCCACCTGAATCCCAACCTCCTGCCACAGACCGGTGAACGTGAGTGAGGGTGGGGGAGAGCAAGCAATGGAGAGAGGGGGGGTATGGAGTGAGCGGTGTTTCTGGGGCAGGGGGTAGATCCTGCTTTCACGATTTGATATTTTGCCTCTGTTGCCACACTGCCAGATCATTAATTTTGTTACAGCATCTCCCCACACAATGAAGACTTTACAGAGCTGAATGATGAGTAACATATATGCCAGGTAACTCTCAGTGAAATTAGCCTGTAATTAAAACCCCAAAGTTAACCCATTAAATCTAACAGCAATTCCCAACCTTGTACTCCTGGGCAGCCTCCTGGATGGGGACCACCGTGTGAGCGCGGTGAGCCCGGGACTCTCTGCAGATCACACAGATGGGGGTTTGATCTTCCTCACAGAACAGTTTCAGAGCCTCCTGGTGTTCCCCACACACCCCGTCCCCTCCTGCTCCCTTTGCTGCCTGTAAGCTCAACCGCTTGGCGATTTCTACGACATTTGCCAGCTGCCTGTTGGGCCTGAGGTTTCCCTGTTGCACAGTTTCTCTGCACTGAGGGCAGGAGGCGGTTGTAGCGGATCCCTCCCAGCACTGGCTGATGCAGGCTCAGCAGAAATTGTGCCCACACTCCAGACTGACAGGTTCTGTGAAATATTCCAGACAGACGGGACATGTCGCTTCCTCCTGGAGACTTTCCACGGGGTTCTCTGCAGCCATGGCTCCCTCTGGGCAGTTTGTAACAGGCTTTGTTTCAAATTCCTGAATTCAAACTATGCCCCGCCTGCAGCAGCAAGGGGGTGTTTCCTTGCCTGAAAATGACTCAGGCTTTTTGCAGAGCAGGGAGGACCCAGCCAATTTCACCCGTGGAGGCTTTACTGAAAAAAGGTACCACTAGGGCTCCGGTCCTGCAATCAGCCCCTGTGCGTGTGTGGAAAGTCACTGAGGCATCCCTCTCTGAGGATGAGTCTGCAGGAGCAGGAGCTGTGTGTTAGGAGTGATAGTCAGGCTGGGCAGAATTTTGTTATAATATATAATTTTGACAGATGATGTTTATTTTAAGCAATTTTTATATTTATTGATTTAAATTTTCACAGCGGCACAACAATCTGGGTTTTAAGCTTTTCATTCCAATTAAAATGTTCACGGTTGTGGGAAATTATGGGGGGATCAGATAATATTTTGGTCAGACCAGAACTATTTAATGACACTGGACACTGAGATTCAAAAAGTTGAAGCTTTAGAACTGTTAAAATTGTCTGTGAGCAGGTAAATCTCCTCCCTCCGCCAGCAGCTCCCCCAGGGCAGTAACCCAGTGCCTCCCCCACCACCACACGGACCGAGGCTGAAAGTCCATCTGATGGCGGCTCAGGGGCCTGTGGAATGTGCTGGGATCTCAGCCTGGGCCCCAGTGGGACAGGTGCCCCTGTAACACCACCACTCCCAGCAAGGCCCTGCCCCCATTTTCTCCCTGTTTGTCAGTCCAGGCAGAGAGACCAGGGACTGCAGGGAGACCAAGCGCCTGTCCCCCAGGTAAGGGCTGGGGCCCAATGGCCGAGGGCAGCGGGTGTGCGGGGAGCTCGCACTAGGGGCTGCACGGTACCTGGTATGGGATAAACAGAGACCTCTCAGGCCACTTGCCCATTGCGGCTGCAGGAGGGGATGTGGGAACAGACTGAGGAGGCCTGGGGCAGTCTGGGAAGCCGCCATTGGGGTCAAGGAGAGGGAATTCAGCTGTGGCAGGGGAGCCGTGCTGGGCAGAGA
This sequence comes from Mauremys reevesii, assembly GCF_016161935.1. Taxonomy (NCBI): domain Eukaryota; kingdom Metazoa; phylum Chordata; order Testudines; family Geoemydidae; genus Mauremys; species Mauremys reevesii. The sequence continues at coordinate 3,415,193 of NC_052637.1, forward strand.
TGCTGCTGCGGATGCAGCTAGTTACCCGGGTCCAGCGTTGCAGCAGTTTAACAACGTGGTTAATAGACGTTACAGCTCAGCAGAGGGAAGTGCTGATCATTTGCTGGTCTCCGCGGGGCTTGAGATTTGCAGGCATTGTTCAAACACCTTTCTCCTGCGGCTGTCTCAGGTACCTGGGTCTTCACTCAGCATTGCAGAGCAGAGCAGATTCAGTGCTTTGGTTCAGGATTACAGGAAGGAAAAAGACGGGAATGGTTCATATCGTACCTGCCATTTCTCTCCCCGGCCCTGGGGATGTACCGTGTGCAGCTGGTTACGGAGAGACATTCAGTCAGACAGCTGGGGGGGCATTTTTGTGCTCTGCCCCTTTCTCAGTAAATTGAGACTTTTCAGGATCAGGACACTGACTCATTCGCTTTCTGGGGCTACTTGCTCAGCGTCTGCTCAGAGCTCAGCACCGTGAGGTCCTCGTCCTCCATAGACTGTAATGCCAAGAGACACCCAGGCATTGTAGAGATGGGGAAACTGAGGCAGAGAGAGGGGTGGTTCAGTAGGCCCCCTATTCAGTGACTGCAAGGGCCAGTGCAGACCTTAGCAGCAGCCAGGCAAGTCCTGAGCTCCAGCCAGAGCCGCATCGCAGCTTTAATGGTCCTAAGGGGCTTTGCCAGGGTGCAGGATATAAGAGAAGCAGCTTCTTCCTGGCCACACCCCTCTAGTCCTTTCCACCCCTCCCTCCTCCAGCCTGTCCCTGCCCCAACCCCACTCCCTCCCGCCCCTCCCAGGGGCGCTCCCTGTGCCTGCAGCTGCTGGGGAGGAGGCACAAACAGCCGTTCTGGCTGGCACAGGAGCCAGAGCACACTGAGGGGCTGGATCCAAATGTCAAGAATCTCTTTTGATTTAGGGTCCTAATTTGGGTGCTGACCTAAGTGCTGAGGGGCTGGGCACCCGCAGCGCCCACTGACTCCAGTTCCTGCTGTGGATGCAGCTGGAACACGTGCCCTGGAGTCCCGTATTTTGAAGAGGTATTTCAAGACATACAGAATTAGGCCATTGTTTAAAATTTAGGCGTTACCGATTTGCCCATTGTGATGTTACTGAAATGAACTGTGACCGTATAGATCATTGTTGCAACCAAGGTCCTAGAGCTGTACCAAATATTATACAAAGCAGGTCAAGTAAGGTGTCCATGAAAAGGTTGTAATTTGCCGGTTACGGTTATGCTGTCTGTATGTGTGTATCGTTTTTGTATTTGAAGTTATGAATAGCAGCTATCTGCTTGTTTCTCAATGCGTTTGATTTTAAGTAGCATCAGTGAAGCATTTGGTCAGCTTCTTGAGAAAGGACTCTTCTGAGTAAGTGCCAAATCAAGAAACACTTAACTGACAGTGGACCTTGGGAGACTCCAATCCACTTCTGAGGAGCCTTCCTGGGAACGTTCAAGATAGCATGTGAGCAATGGCTGCTCTACCAGCAAACTGAGTCATGCATGGACCTGTGACTCACCCATGTGACTCCAAACTCCATTTTGCTGCTGTGATTTTCCACAGTAAGAACAAAGGGGTTTCCGTCCACATGGCAGAGGATATAAAAGGCCCTGGAAACCCCGATATTTTGATCTTCAGTCCTGCTTCTAACATCTGGAGGAACTTTGCTAGAAACTGAAGCTCTGAAGAAAGGACTGAACGACCCATCCAAAGCTGTTTTGATTGTACTCCAGAGACTTGATTTGAGCTTGCAGTTTATTCCACCACTGCTATAAGCCTGAACCAAGAACTTTGCAATTGTTGTATGTATTTGATTCGAGTTAACCAATTTTAACTCTCATCTATATTTCTTTCTTTTTATGAATAAATCTTTAGGTTTTAGATTCTAAAGGATTGGCAACAGCGTGATTTGTGGGTAAGATTTGACTTGTATATTGACCTGGGTATGGGGCTTGTAACCTTTTTTTTTTCTTTTACTGGGGTATTGGTTTTCATAACTGTCCATCCCCATATAGAGTGGGGCTGGTGGTGATACTGGGAATCTGGAGGGAATTGCTTGTTTGACTTCTGGTTAGCCACTGGGATGAAAGTGAAGTCCTCTCTGTTTGGCTGGTTGGGTGTAGCCTTGGGCTGTGAATGCCCTGCTCTTTCCTGAATTGATCCTCTCAGTAGTGTCCCCCAAGAGCATGCCTTGTTATACCCATTAACAGCAGTACGTGGGCTAAGACACATTGTATATCCCTGTTTATACTTGGTCTCAGCTCAATCCCGTTATTCTAAGCAGAAGAGGAACCAACTCCAGGGGTGCTCTGGAGCTCAACCCCCCACAGAAAAAAATAGCAGGTGCTCAGAACCCACCTGCTACAGCTGTTCGATGGGGCCGTTGATCAGCTGTTTGGCAGCTAGGGAAAGTGCTTGGGTGAGGGCAGAGAGCAGCAAGCCACAGGTGGGAGGGGGCAGGGCCGGCTCCAGGCACCAGCATTCCAAGCTGGTGCTTGGGGCGGCATTCTGCAAGGGGTGGCAGCCCCCCTTGTTTTGCGCCAAAGTAGCGTGCCGAATTGCTGCCACGGGCGGCGGGCGCAGTCCATATGCCCTTAGGGCGGCAGGCGCGTTTCCGCGGCAGCGGCAGCGGCAATTCGGCGGCAGCTTCTATGTTTAGCTGTTCGGGGCGGCTTCAGCTAAACATAGAAGCTGCCGCCGAATTGCTGCTGCCGCGGAAACCGCCTGCCGCCCTAAGGGCACATGGACTGCCACCCGCCCCAGGGCGGCAATTCGGCAGCGCTGCTTGGGGCAGCGAAAACTGTAGAGCCGGCCCTGGGAGGGGGCTTCTGGGAAAGGGTTGGATCAGGGGTAGGAAGTGGTGGAGGGCGGGGCTCGGGGCTGGAGCACTTTGAGGCAAAAATAAAAGTCTGCACCTATGGTAAGCAGAGAGCTGGCAGTGAAAGGCCCATGTTACATCCCCAGTGTCTACAGGCAGCCAGTCCCCCCGGATGTAATAAGTTCATAATTGACGATGACCTGTTCTGTTCGTTGCCTCTGGGGCACCTGGCACTGGCCATTGTCAGCAGACAGGACACTGGGCTACATGGACCTTTGGTCTGACCCAGTGTGGCCATTCTTATGTTCTTATAATCTTTCCCACGGGATGGGTGAATTCACTGTTTGGTTCATGGGCTGAGAACCTCAAGGTTAATTTGAACAAAGTGAAAGTAGCGTAAATGGGACCCCTGCGCCGCACACTGTGCTGAGGTGCCCTGGGGAGACGCGGCTTTCACCCGTTGTCCAACCCCTGCCCAGGCTCAAGAAGTGTGAGGGGGGGTGAGAAGGAGCCACGTGCCTGTTCGTGGTGCCTCTGATGTCCTAAAGGGGGAAAGGAGAGAAAAGAGCGCTCAGTCTAATACCTCACGCAGTGGGGAGCCTTCCATTATGCAGAATGGGGCTCGACTCCTGTCTCTGCCCCCAGCTCCACCCCCCTCCACCCCTTCCATCAAGGCTACAATCCTGCCCATTTCTGCCCTGTCCCCTGTGTGCCGTTTGAGGGAGAAGGTAATATGCCACGTTTACAGAGAATTCTTAATAGGAGTAAAAGATAAGTAATTCAGCTTCTATTCCTAGCTAAAGGCTTGGCTACATTCGAAACTCCAAAGCGCTCCCGCGGCTCTCCCAACACTGCAGGTACTGCACCTCCCTGTGGGGATTATCTTACAGCGCTGGGGCACTGTTTACACTGGTGCTTTACAGCGCTGTAAACTGCTGCGCTCAGGGGGGTGTTTTTTCACACCCTTGAGTGAGAAAGTTGCAGCGCTGAAAAGTGCCAGTGTAGCCAAGGCCTAACACACAGACACACAGAGTTCTACAGATGGAATATAATTACCAGCCTCAGTTGCTCGTCCTAGTCCACTGGCCAGGTGGTCCAGTCACGAGGAGGGGAGCCGGGTCCTGTCACACTTTTAAGGTAAACACACACCCCTAACATTAAACAGAGTTTCAGTTACAATAGGGAGTTGCTTTACTTAGAATGTTAGACATCAGGCAATCCACACGAGAGAGACCCCATAAGTGCTTAATCTGTGGGAGAAGTTTTATACAGAGGTCAGACCTTGCTAAACATCAGATAATTCACACAGGAGAGAAATCCCATAAATGTTTGGACTGTGGGAAAAGTTTTACACAAAGATCAAATCTTATGGCACATCAGGCAATCGACTGTTCATACCGTTAGACTGTTCATACAGAGGTCTCACCTTGTTAAACATCAAGCAATCCATACCATAGGGAGACCATAAGACTCTCCCTCGTCCACCCCCCTCCCTCTTCCACCCACTCTCACCACACCCACCCCACTCCCAGCCCTCTCAGGAACCCGCCTTGTGCCTGCAGCTGCTGGGGAGGAGGCACAAGAGGCTCCTGTGCTGGAGGGATCCCTGATCGTGGGGGAGGGGCTTTCTCCTTCCCTCCAGCCCATTTGGCCCAGACTAGCTGCCATATGGGACCAGAGCTCAGTGATGGGCTGGATCCAGCTTTAACAAATGCCCTTTAATTTAGGGTCTAGATTTTGGGTGCCAACTTTTAGGCACCTGGGGCCTGGTTCTCAGAGAGGTTGGGCACCTGCAGCTCCACTGACTCCGCCTGCAGCTGTGGAGGCTACATGGCTCTGGCGCACCTGCCCTGCAGTTCTCTAGCTGGGAGATTTCAAAAGGCTGCCTGGTGGGACTAACAGAACCGCTCTGGCTGGTCCTTGCCCACGTACACAGCAGAACAGGTCAGACTGGCACCGGTTAGCTCCAGCCTGGGGTTAGTTTGGCTACAATCCAGTCTTGGCATGGACCTGAGCTGTCTAGAGCCCTGTTGTGTGTGGACTCAAGGTGCTCGGGGTCCCACACAGTGTTCAGCCCCATGATCTCCTCTAGTGCAGGCCGGCGGCAGCTGAGTTTAACCCCTCGTGGAGCAGCACAGGAGTTCAGAATCCCAGTGAGAAACCTCCTCTCCTTGCTGGGCCTGGACCTTTACCAAAGCATCTCTCCCTCCTCATGGACACACTTCTTCAAAGAGGTTGATGTTGAGGTGGCAGCATGGCGCAATGCTTGGCACAGTGGAGTGGGTCTGGGGAGTTTGGGGTTCCAGTCCCATCTGTCCTGGGCAAGTAACTGTGCCTCAGTTTCCCTCCCACCCTAGTTAGACTGTAACCTGCTCAGGGCAGGGATTGCCCCTGGCTGGGTTTTGTGCAGTGCTCAGATCTCATGTGTGGTCTGTAAAGGGTGTTGTGATGCAAATAGAAGTAATAATAAATTCTATAAAACAAACCAGTACGAACCTCAGCTCGTAGCTTCCTCTCCTGCAATCTGAAGGCAGCACTCTCACAGACTGGTCCTCGGTTCATGTGATTTAAATGTCACTGGTGTTAACAGCTTCCATTCAGAAAAATGTTCCCTTATTTCACCAGTGGAAGCTGGGTTTGAAAAGCATTCAGCGTCTCCGGTAAGTTTCCCACATCAGATATCTTTGAAGACTTCATTTTTTGCCTTCATTGCCACACTGCCAGAATATTTATTTTGTTATCTCCCAAACAGTGAAGGCTTTAGAGAGCTGAATGCTGCAGTTACATCTATGAGAGGGAACCTTCAGTGAAATCAGCCTGTAATTAAAATCCAAAGCTAAGTTATTACCCATTAAACTTGACAGCAATTCCCTACCTTGCACTCCTGGGCAGCTTCCTCTATGGGAACCACATGTGAGCGCGGTGAGCCTGGGATCTGTCACACACCACACAGATGGGGGTTTGATCCTCTTCACAGACAGTTCCAGAGTCTCCTGGTGTTCCCCACACACCCTGCCTGCTCCCAATCCCTTTGCTGCCTGTAAACTCAGTCTCTTGGTGATTTCTACCATGTTTGCCAGCTGCCTGTTGGGCCTGAGGTTTCTCTCTTCACAGTTTCTCTGCACTGAGGGCAGGAGGCGGCTGTAGCGGATCCCTCCCAGCACTGGCTGATGCAGGCTCGGCAGAAATTGTGCCCACACTCCAGAGTGACAGGTTCTGTGAAATACTCCAGACAGACGGGACATGTCGCTTCCTCCTGGAGACTTTCCATGGGGTTCTGTGCAGCCATGGCTCCCTCTGGGCAGTGGAACAGGGTAAGTTTCACTTTCTGGAGATCAGGAATATGCCCCACCACCTGCAGCAGCAACTGGGGGTTTCCCTCCCTGGAAGTGACTCAGGCTATTTGCAGAGCAGGAACCAGCCCACTGGTAACATTAGAGGCCTGGAGGCTTTGGTGAAGAATGGCTCTGCTCCTGCAACAAGCCCCCTGTGCTGGTGTGAGGGGTCAGTGGGGCTTCACTTGGGCACCACTCACGTTGGACATCCCCTGGCATGATGAGTTTGCAGGGTGAGGGTCTGTGTGATTAAGGAGGGATATTCAGACTTGGCAGAATTCTTTATATCAATTTTGTTGGAAAATGTTGATGTTCCTTTTTAAGCACTTTTTCCATATGTCTTGAGATAAAGTTTCAGTTGCACAACAATCTGGGTTTCAGCATTTCTTTCCAATTTTTATCAACTTACATTTTCACAGTTGTGGGAAATTATGGGGGGATACGACAATAGTGGGTCAGACCACAGTTATTTAATGACAGTACACATTGAGATTCAAAATGTTAAAGCTTTATAACCATTAAAACACAGATGGCTAAGATCACCTCTCAAAATAGACAAAGTCTCTCTCCTTAAATCAAACTTGAATAAGTTCTGATGCAGCCTTGTTCTTACTTTTCATATCTGTAATTTTCACTTATCCGTTGAAATATTTTTTCATTGGTTTGTGTGTTCCCAGCTCCCTCAGTGGGGGATGAGCTAAAAAGATAAAGGAGAATGTTCATTTTTATATTTAGATCATTAGGCCCAGATCCTCCAAGGTCTGTAGGCTCCTAACTCCCATTGACAGCAGTCTACATCCTTTGAGGATCTGAGGCTTAGAGTCTTACCTGAAGATACCAGGCCTGGAAACATAAACTGATCAATGGCCATGCAGTACTGACAGCACCAAGTGTTCAACATTCATGAGACTGGCGGAAGGAATCATGAGATCTTTTCTAAAACTTTTTTGTTTCTGAGTGACGAGGTTTCACTCTCATATTCTCAAGTTTTTCTACTCAACCAAGAGAAAATAACTCTTCAAAGTGTCAAGCTTTTCTGGCAAGAAACTTATTTTTAAATGAGATTCTCATGTATTCATATGATTTCAAGAGCTGGGGCCAGGGGCGCCATTTCAGATTTGGCGGGTGGGGGGAGTGGAAGGGGCAGCTTTAACTATGATTCCCAGGGCTATTTTTTACTGCATCAATTATCCACAGTCACTTCAAACATAGCCCAAAAGTAGCCCAATCTATTTATTTAAACTTTGTTTTTATTAACACTACAGTCTATATCCGTAAAAAGAATCATTATCTATCTAGAGTATAAATGATGGATGGTAGCAGCATATAGATCAATAACAAATTTTGGCAGCCAAATCATACAAATTGTTCAGATTGTCTTAGGTTTATGTTCCCTGAAGGGTTTATACAAATAGTTCTAATGAATACAAAGGATTAAGTTAGAAGGAGGTTTCTGGTGTGTTGCTGTAAGGATATGAGAGAGTAAACATCACCTCCGTGAAATTCACTGATTGCACTCAACTTTGTGAGCCTCTGCCACCCTCACAACTGTTAGACAGTGAGTGCAACAGGAGATATGAATATTTACCAGCTGGAAGAGAAGATACAGCAGAAAACTGCAAAAGGCTAAGTGGGGGTAGTAGATCCCCAAAAGGTATCTGGGGAAAAGGTCCTAGACAAGAAAAATGTAGCCCCACTGTGGGGAGATTTGGTAACATACAGACATTCCCAGGGGGATTGGTATTTCTGAGTCATAGCCGATGGACCTGACCCAAAGCCCATTGCTGTCAAAGGAAAGGCTCCCACAGACAAGGGGGACTAAATGGTAGAATAATGGCAGTGCCCAGTGTGGCCATTTCACTACAGAATTAGAGAGTTGGAAAAATTTGGAAAGGTTAGTGTAATTTAAGCAATATCTGTAGCGATGGCAGCTCATGTTTGTTTCTTCCTAGCAGGGAACAATTCCAGGTTTTCTGTTCTGCAGCACGGCTCTTGCAGGCTGGCTGTGCTTTACTCTCTCCATTTATCTAAGTGTACACACTGAAAAAATAATCAGTTCTACAGTTTTAATTCATTTCACTTTCAATGTCCTCATGCTCCAATATTTGGGTTTCAAACACTGCACAGGACTCTTGGTCTAAGAACTATTTTCAGTCAGATACAGAGCCTGTAAAAATAAGTTTTAAGTGCTGGAACGAGGGGTACTGGGGATGCAGCACCCCCTGGATTGAAGTGGTTTTGTGGTTGCATGATCTCTAGATTATTCTTGGACATGATATTTTTGGAGATCTTTCTATTTCATCATGAAATACATTTTCATATTATGTGTTGTAGCTTGATCTTTCACCCTTAACATAAATGAGCTGCTGCTGAGCTCCAGGGGTTAAGACATTTCCCGGAATGAAATATTCTGTAATGTTTCCCTGCAGAAATGTAGAAACAGAAAATGTGGATGGACATATTAGACGGAAATTGAAATGATTCAACTGTTTGCAATTACATGTTGAGTCTCCTGATCTGAATCTAGCTTACTGTCGTAGAAAGCAACATTTCTAGGGAAACCTGATTTTGCTGAAGCCACACTTTCAGGTGAGATATTTCTGTGTGAAAAATGTCAACACGCTGTAATTATGGAGGGCCTTAGCTGCAGAGAAATTGAGATTTCTAATAGAGATTGTTCAAATTCTTCATGTTTTAAAGAAAACGATTTGGATTATTCAATAAGTAAATAGAATTTCCGCCATTCTCCTTTTGCCTGTTTAGTTTCCATTAAGCCAGAACAGAAATTGCTTTGCACAGAGGCAACAATAAATAGTCTGTCACGGGGAGCATGTTACTCACTGTTACTCTCCTGTTACTCACAGAGATCTGAGCATTGATAACATCCCTGTGCGGATTTACTGGTGAGTAACAATGGCACCTACCAGCAGTTCCTGGGATTTTCCTGTTCCCCATTGTAGTTAAATGCCAATTTCTCATCTCCCTCTTTTCTCAAACTCCACAAACAGCTCCAAATTTGATCCTGAGAGAGAGAGGGCTTCTGAATTTTCTGTATTTTAGGGCATTTACCTCACAAACAAAATTTATCAAGAGACAGGGGGCTCTAGAGAGTCACAGGAACAGCCCTGCAATCCACAAAGCTGAGTGAAGGGCCTAGACTCCCTATACAATTCCCCTCTGCTCAGCATCTCCCACTGACTGATTTAGGCAGCTCCCTGTCCAGCACGCTGGCTTCTGTGTAACCCATTCTAAGGCACTTACATCTCCCCATAACTCGGGCTTTGTGGCTCACGGTGTGGTTCCAGTGACTTTCTAGGCAGCTGCAATTTAGACCCGGTGACATTCAGCTTTGTAATACCTGAGTCCCTTCATGGATCTCGCTCTTTGTCTCCAACTCAGAAGGAGAGAGCAAAGTCCCCCAGCATGCAGCAGGTTCATGAGGCTGGAGGCCCCGCCTGCTTTCCTAGGCCCAGATGGCCCCAGGACTCCCAAGGGAAGGGTGAGCCAGTGAGGGGCACTGCAGTTAGGTTGGTCATTTTGTGCTACGTAATCTGAACTCTCTTGTACTTTATCTGGTTAAGTGAAAGAGCAGTGGTGTGTTGGACTTGTGTGAGATGCTTCACAACTACTGCATGCCTCCAGAGAGAGTTCAGCTGAAACAGGAAGGCTCTCACCTTGGCCTGGAGTTCTGGGAGATGGTGTGTTTAAGCAAGTGGGAGTCTGGAGGGTCAGCTCTGCACTGGGGGTTAGGCAGTGGGTTCACACCTCAGATAGAGGGAGAGTCCCCAAAGAATGTGCCTAGGAACTCCAAGATTGGAGCAGTGGATGGGCTCTGTTCTAGTGCCAGAGTCTTGACTACTCTGGGGATCCTGGGGCTCAGATACCTGGATTCCCCTGACAACAGTCCAGTGGCACCTAACCAGATCTGGGATACACACACACACACACTCGTAAACAGAAACTTTCTCATGGCCCAGTATTGAAACACCCTTAACTCTGACGATGTGGGTTCTGGTGAATATTTCTACAGGTCTGAAATATTAAATTCAGAGACAGGAATGGAGAGGTCTCTCCCTCAGGGTTGTCACATCCCTTTGCCTTAGACTGAGGGGGGCTCTTTCCTAAATGCTTCTTGTTTCTGTATTTAGGAGAGGCTCTCCCTCCAGGGCTGCCCTTTGCCTTGGGGTGGGAAGGTTTCTATTATTGGTTCTCCCTTGGCTGGGGAGAGGCTGCCTGCTGTTCCACAGCTTCCATCGTTCTCTGTGGTCCAGATAGGGCAGCTGGTGGCTTTAACCAGATACCTGTGGCCAGGACCTACACAGGCTGGAAAGTGACACATCCCAGTAAACACCAACCTCTTCTCCCAGGGGCACAATACTCTCTATGGGTGTGTGGGTGGACAGATTTCCTGTTTCCATATTTATAATGCATCCCCACTCCGAACTGACCTAACACACACACAGCCATTACACAACTGGACCAGAACCCCAGTAGACCCCATCCCAAGCTGGTGCACCCCAGTGCCCAAAGACTGACCAATAATTAGCACCGGACAGTAGGTGCCAGTCCCCTCCCCCCATCAGCCCAGTGGAGCCACCCCCGCTGTTCCAAGACCAACTGTGCCAACCCATCCAACTCCCCCAAACCCTGCTGTAGCCTCCACCTACCTCTCTCCCACACAGCGTGTGCCCCACCCCAGGGAGTGCAACTGCCAGGCGAGCCGGGCAGGGGCAGGTAAATCAATGCTGCCCCACTGCAACTACAGCTATTTGTCCCCCACTAACTGCAACCCCCCGCAGTGACCCAGGTGCAGCCACGTGGGGGTGTTGGGTGCAGGAGGGGGGCGGGGGGCAGTTGGTAGTTCCTCCCCCCAAACGAGCAAGTCAAGGCCCCTGCACTTGAGCCAGGTGCCCGCACCAGCAACGTGGGGCTGCAAGAGGAACGGGGCCAGCAGCAACCGGAAGATGGCGAAAGCGAAACCAAAAATCGCGCAGGCGCAGTAATGAGCTTTTAGAGTTTTTTTAAAGCCGATTGGGTAACCGGGAGCCAATCACGCTCTCGGAGAGAAATTAAAAACCAACCAACAGAAGAGGCAGAAGCCCCGCCCCCAGGGGCAGCCCCAGAACAAGTGACATTCGTTGCAGGAGAGAAGCCGCGCGAGGCCGGCCGGGCTCTGCCTTGGCAGCTCCTGCAGCAGCCGCCGGGTGTTTCCCTTCCTGGGACTGACTCGGCTGCTGTTGAGCGGGGAGGAGCCCCCGGGAACATTGCAGCCTGCAGGCGTTTGAGTGACATGTGCCCCAGGGCCAGGGCCGGCTCTAACATTTTTGCCACCCAAGCAAAAAAAAAAAAGAGCGCCGCCCCGCCCCCACGAGCGCGGCCCGACCCCTCCCAGAGCGTCACGTTGCGCTGCCCAAGTCCCCGGCCCCCCAGCGCTGCGTCGCGTCCCCCAAGTCCCCGCCCCCCAGCGCCGCCTGGCCAAACCAAAAACAACAAAAACAAACCCCGATCGCTGCCCCCTCCCAAGGTGCCGCCCCAAGCACGTGCTTGGTAGGCTGGTGCCTGGAGCCGGCCCTGCCCAGGGCCTGTGGCTGGTGGGCATCAGCCTATGGTGGTGCCCCTGAAGGAGCAGAGTGTGTGTGTCTAAGGAAAAATAGTCAGGCTTGGCAGAATTCATTATATATATATATACACACAGCTAGTACTGCAGCTAGTTTTAAGCATTTTTTCAATATTCAATGAGTTAAATTTTCACACTTGCACAAAACTCTGGGATTAGCATTTCCTTCCAATTGTTCTCAATTTCAGTTTTCACAGTTGTGGGAAATTAGGGGGGGATACGTCAATAGCAAGTCAGACCCCAATGATTTAATGGCCGCAGACACCGAGATTCAAAAAGTTGAAGCTTTATAACCATGAAAACACAGATGGTCGCATCACCTGTCAAGAGATGCAGAGTCGCTGTCCTTTAGTCAAACTCGAATAAGTTCTCAAGCAGTCTTGTCCTTACTTTACGTATGTGTAATTTTCATTTATTATCAATTGAAATATTTGTCATTGGTCTGTGTGTAGACAGCAAAAGGAACATTTGCCAACATTTATGAATAAAAGCTCATTCTTCCAAGCCTGCTGATGACAAACTCTCAGGCTAAAAACTTGGTTAAGCTGGAATCAGTGTTTTCAAGACCTGATTCTCGTTTACACTAACGCTGCTTGTTCCAGTGGAAAGGGACTGCAGCATCTCCAACTTTCATGATTTTATCATGAATCTTGTGATATTTGGGGTGTTTGATGAAGCCCCAGCTCCTGGAAGCATGTGAGGAGGTGAGACTCTCGGTTTTTGTTTTCTAAAAAAGAAAGTATCTAGTTCTTTTTGTTGCAGAGAAACACTTAAAAATTTCACCGCAGTGCAGTCTAAAGCTCTGAGAAACCAAAAGGCAAATAAAACAATACTAATAGTTACTATATTGTTCTTATTAATCCTCATGATTGTGGGGGGCTGGCCTGCTTAAGATTTTTAAAGCACTGTGCCAGTGAGAATTCAGAGCGTAAATCTCTCTTTTACCCAAGGGAAGCCCCCTAAATGAGTGTCATCATTGATCTAACACAGCACAGTGAACAGAAAGGGGAACGGACACTGAGGACAAGCTATGGGAACGCACAGAGCTGGGCTGTGGGCCCCAAGCAGGACATGAGCACAGTCCCCCTGGGCCCAACAGCAATTCCAGGCCCCAGGGCAGAACAGTTAATGGGCCCCCACTGGTGCCTGCATGCACAAGCCGCGCCCACGTGGACCCCTCCACCTGACATTTGAGCAGAGCCTGTGCTGGCTGGTGCCCAGCGAGCTGTCGGCTGTGCTGCTGGGCGCGCTCTTCCGGCATGGCCAGGCCTTCCATATGCCCCCCGGCTGCCTTCGCCGCCACTGCTGATATCGCCCCACACGCCATAGGTGCTGAATTTTGGTTTTGCCAGTGGGTGCCCCTTCTCGACTCTGCCCCCTTCCCAAAGGCCAAGCCCCCACTTCGCCCCACTCCATCTCTTCCTCTCCCGCTCTCAGGGCCGCCCAGAGGATTCCGGGGGCCCGGGGTCTTTGGCGGCGGGGGGGCCCTTCCGTTCCGGGACCCGCCGCCAAAGTGCCCTGAAGACCCGCGGCGGGAGCCCTCTGCCGCCGATTTACCGCCGAAGCGGGACCCGCCGCCGAAGCGCAGCCGGGTCTTCGGCGGTAATTCGGCGGGGGGTCCCGGCACAGAAGGGGCCCCCCGCCGCCGCAGACCGGGCTGCGCTTCAGCGGCAGCGGCGGCGGAAGCGGCAGCGGGTCCCGCTTCCCCCGCCCCGGCCCCAGCCTCAGCCTCAGCCTCTTACCCGAGCGCGTCTCCGGCGGGGCCTGAGCTCCGTCCCGCTCAGAGCCGCGTGGTGAGGGGGCGGGGCTGTGAGCTCCACGCCGAGCGGAGGCAGCTGCCCCGCCCCCTCCCCACGCCGCTCTGAGCGGGGCGGGGCTCAGGCCCCGTTGGAGCTCCCAGCCCCGCCCCCTCACCACGCGGCTCGGAGCGGGGCGGGGCTCAGGGGCTCGGCCGGAGACTCGGCGCTTGATGCGCTGAGGCTCCAGGAGAGGGGCGGAGGCGGGAGCCTCCGCTCTTCTCTTGGGGGCCCCTGCGGAGCCCGGGGCAAATTGCCCCCTTTGCCCCCCCCTCTGGGCGGCCCTGCCCGCTCTGACCCCTAGATCCCCTCCCCTGAGCACCTCCTGCCCACTGCCAACTCCTTTCTGCTTCCTCCTGCTTTAAAGGTGAGGTGTGTGTGTTTGGCTCAGTCTCCCCGTCCAAAATGGCAATTTCCAGCATATTTATACACAAACTTCCTCCATATTCTAGTTATTGAATGTGTGTCTATCACTGGTATCACAGCAATGTCAATATTAAAATAGTAATGAACTACAGCATTACATTACCATGAATTACAGTGTATTAAAATTATTACACTCAGCTACAAGCTGCGTTCACTGACACCCCTGTGTAAAGTTCACTCTGTGCCTCACCCCAGCTTAGCGCCTGCTTGGGAGCTGAGGGCCACTGTTGGCTGTGGGAAGAAGGTGCATGGGACTCACAAGCTGTGGGGAGTCTTTCCCCGCTCCCTTCCTTTCTCCGCTCCCTGCCCCTTTCCCTCCCTCTTGTTTCTTATCTAAGTCCTTGCTCCTCACCTTCCTGATGTTTCCCCTTCTTGCTTCCCACCCGTGTCCTTTTTCTCATCTCTCTCTGCTCCCCACCCCCTGGGGGCTCTGTCCAGTGCCCACAGAGGAGGTTGCCCCTGCTCAGGTAGGAAGGGTGGCCTAGTGGTTCAGGCACAGGCCTGGGGCTCAGGTGTCCTGAGTTTGGTTCTCTGCTCTGCCACTGACTCACTGCTTAGTCTTGGGAAAGTCACTTCACCTCTGTGTACCCTAGATCCCACCTGCGAAATGGGGCTAATGCTGACCCTGCCTCCTAGGCTGAATCTCTGCATGGCTGTGTGGTGATCGGGGAAATGGAGATACCAAGGTGAGTAGTTTGGGCTCCACGCAGGGGGCACGGGAGATGGAGGGGCTCAGGCCAGCTCCATGGGGGTGGGGCATCAGCCCATCTTCTGCCAGGGTCATGGGCTGCTTTTTCCCCGCACCCAGTGTGGCTCCTGCTGTGGTCCAGGGCTTCTCCTATCCACCCTGCATGGCTTTTGTCGTGGTCTGGGACTTCCCCTGCCTCCTACCCAGCAGCCAGTGTCCAGGGCTACTTCTCCCCATCCCTGCTCAGTGCGGCTCCTGCCGGGGTTGGGGGCTTTTCCTTCCCCTAATGTGTCACTGCACCCATCCACCGCCTGCGCCTAGGAGCCCTGCAGCCTGCTGGGGCGATTACAAAGGGCCTGGGGCTCCCAGCTGCTGCCACCACTACCAGGCACTAGGAGCTGCCACGACTGGAGGCCCTGGACGTCAGACATAGGTTCCTGTTTGTGGGTTGCTAAGCAGAGACACACACCCTCTGCAGCCCAGATTTAGGCACCTATCCATGAGAGGGGTGTGGCTTAGGGCACCACTTGTCAGCATCTCCCATTGGCTAACTTACATGGCTCCCCGCCTACTGAGGTGGCTTTTGTAAATCGCATTGTAAGGTGCCTGTGTTGCCCATGCATTGTCTAGGGAGTTTAGGCACCTGACTCAGCTCTGAGGGTCACAGTGCTGCTCTCTCTGTGATTTTCTCGCTGCCTGAAAGTTACTCACTGTGATTCTCAGCATTGCAACACTGGAGTCCCTGCATGGATTGCCCCCTGTGCAAGCAGTCACCTCTCCGCAGAGCACAGCTGATTGACATGGATTTGCACAGGACAGAGACAGAGCACAGGCTGGTTAGTGACACATCACAGTAAACCCAAACTCTCTTCCTAGAGGTGCAATCACTGCCGGCTCCAGATTTTTTGTCACCCCAATTGGTGAAAAAAGAAAAAGAAAAAAGGAAGAACATGATTGAGCTGCCGTCGAAGAGGAAGACAGCAAGTGAAGGACCCGCTGTCGAATTGCCGCCGAACACTGATGTGGGCAGATTGAGCAGCTGCTGCCGATCAGGACGTGCTGGCCCGACAACTGATGCACTGCCGCCGCTTTCTATTGGCTGCCCCAGGCACCTGCTTCCTTTGCTGGTTCTTGGAGCTGGCCCTGAGTGCAATATTCCCTGTGGGTGCTGGGGGGACACAACCAAGTTGAGAAGCAAATCCCATGATGCTCCCCCAGCACCTGCAGCTGGGACATTAAAGTGGAACAAACAAGAATTATTGTTTGTAATGTTTTATTTACAGTAAGTAGCTGTAAAGTAGCAAAGTAAAACGAGCTAAGAAGGAGCTTTAATAACCACAGCATGGCCAGGAGATCCCCAGCTACTGAGAACAGTTTTCTCTATGCACTAAAATAGCACCAATGGCCAGGGATTAATATAGGGAATTAATGAGTTACAGTCTCACTTTCAGTAACATGTAATAAATCTCCCCATCCCGCTCATGTTCCCTTTTCTTCCATACTCTCCTTTTCTATTCATTATTGTTCTAGCCTCACTTTCCATCCCTCTTTATTTCTCTGTGTCTCGCCTCCCTGTCACAGATCATCCCCCTCGGCTGCTCTCTTCTTTCCCTGATCTTATCCCTTCCCCTTTTGCTGATCCCCGGCTGGGAGCCCCCACTGAGATCTAAGGACACAGATCTGTACAAAACCCTCCCTGCAGTTGCTGCTTCTCCCCAACCCCTGATTGATTCATGCTGTGTCCCTGCCACCCCCACCTCCACCTGTCCCCAGCCCGGCTGTTAGTGCCACCCCCTGCCCAGCCCCCACCTCTGCCCCTCAGGCCCCTCCTGCAGCTTCAGAGGTTCTTCCCCCTCCTCCCCCATCCCTGAGGCTGCAGAGAGGGCGGGGGAGGTGCTTCCAGGGGCCATAGAGATGAGGAGCCAGAGGCTGGGTAGATGGGAATCTTCCAAGGTCATAGAGACTGGGCTGTGTGTGGCTAGAGAGGCTGATTTCCAGTTCCACTCTCTGTTGTGTCTCAGGGACACAGTCGGAGCCGGGTGTCTGTGCCCCACACCTGGAACCAGGGTCGGATTCTCTCCCCAGGGACGGAGCCCGGTGGGAAAGTGAAGATCGGGGCCTCGTCACCAGCATTGATAAATGTCACCTGCCCCTGGTCACAGTCCAGACAAACCCGGATCCTGCTGGGGAAACGGCGCCGGGGTAGGGGGGTCACAGGGGAGGTGAGAGCCTGGAACTGACCCAGCCACAACCCCACAGCCCAGATCCCCCCCTCAGGGCTACGGCTGATCTGTCCCTTCCTCTCCACAGACTCTCTGGTCACCCCCACAGCCCAGCCTCCCCCATCCCCCACCTCCACCTCCCAGCAATGTCTCCCCGTGGTGAATCCCTCACAGCCCAGCACACACAGCGCATTGTGAAATCTCTCAGGGTTGTTGGGCAGTTGCTGCCGTGTGTCTCCCCGTCTCACACTTTTCTGACCCTCAGACAGGACGAGTTGGGGATGAGCCGTGTCTGGATCCAGAGTCACATTCACTGGGGAGAGAGAATCAGAGTGTTAGGGGCAGAGCTCAGCCCTGGGGGAGTCTGGGGCCATTTCTCACACTCCCCAGCAGCCCCATTCAGGCTGGGACAGTCCCAGATCCCAGGGAACTGCCTCAGTCCTGGACACCTGAGGGTATGTGTAGACTACCCGCCGTATCGGCGGGTAGTGGTCGATTGAGACGCGATATATCAATCCCCAAACGCGCTCCTGTTGACTCTGGAACTCCACCAGCACGAACGGCGGTAGCGCAGTCGACGGGGAGCCGCGGACGTCAATCCAGCACCGTGAGGACGAGAGGTAAATCGATCTAAGATACTTCGACTTCAGCTACATGAATTTGCGTATCTCAGATCGACCCCCCCCCCAGTGTAGACCAGCCCTGAGACTGAGCAGAGATGTCACTGCAGCTCCTCAGTCTTTGTAATGGGTCCCACTTCATTAGTTTCTCATTTATCACAGAGGCTTCAGCTCCCACATCCTGCTGCTGGTGTTGCCCCATTCCCAGCAGTACAGACACAGCCAGGAAGGCGTCAGAAGTTTTTATTGAGGGAGCAGAAGTGGCAGGTACCAGCTTTATACCCCAGAGGGAAGCTCCCTCCCCTAATGCAGCCTCCAGTCCCAGGCCAGGGAACAGAGAGGAAGGTGCAGCAATGGGGAACAGCCACTTAAGACGAGAGAGTAGGAGGTGGCACTGGGTGCGGTAGCACCATCTCCAGCCTAGAGCGAAAGGAGGAGCTGACAGTCTCACAGGAAGAGCATCTCTCCAATCCAGGAAGCAGGGAGCGGCTCCCATGGGAGAGCCCAGCCCTGCCCAGAGGAAAGGCAGTATGTTGGAGAAAAGCGATGGGAGACCCTCTGCACCAAGGTGAAGCAGAGGGATGTGGCAGGGAGCTCTGTTCGCGTGTGACTCAGTTAAGAGTGTTTCTGTTCATCAGAACGGGCATGAACTCAGCACTAAGGGTGGTGTCAGGACTCTTTTTGTGTCTCGGCCCGCTCCGTGGCCCTGAGTGAGGCCCTGCCCCCTGGCCAGGCTGGGAGACTTGCCCGCTATGGAGAGCCCCTGACACTCCACCTGCCCTGGACATGGATCCATGGGCCTTTGGCAGCAGTCCCCAGCCCATGTCCCCACTCCCTGGGGTGCACCACCCTGGGCAGGTGGAGGATCCAGGGCTTCCCAGTGCAGTCCCTGGATGGCAGCCTGGTTCTGGCTTCTGGCCTGGCCAGGGCCTCAGGGAAAGAGGAGCAGGGGTGGGGCCATTGACAGAGGCCAGCACCAGGGAGAAATTGGTGCTGTGGGCAGGGGCTGCACTACACAGAGAGGAGCTGCTCAGCTGCCCTGCCCTAAGCATAGATACTGCCTGCAATGTTCCATGCCTGCCAAGGCTTGCAGTGTGTGTGTGTGTGGGGGGGGGGGGGGAAACGTGGCCCTTTTCCCCCAAACTATGCCCATGCTGAAAAGTGTCCTGGTCATCCCACCTTTAAAAGTGTGTGTGTGTTGTGGGGGGAGATATGGGCCCCTGGATCTCCTTACCATTTAATGTGTTATTTTTAGGGCTGTGTGTGTCATGGTTGCTGTCAGTTTGGTTAGTAACTTTAGCTACAATCTCATGAAGATATTTTCTCTGGAATTTTCTCATAATTTAAAGGCAATCTTCACCCGCAGACTCACCCTGTCTGTGTGCTCCAAATGATTCTCCCCTTTTTCTCTCCAATTCAGACGGCAGAGTGTCTTGGGGGAGAAAGGGGAAGAGAGGTGAGATTTCAGACTTTCATATTCATAAGAGCATCCCCACTCGGAAACTGTTTTATAATTATGACAGAGAAACAGACAGAGAGGCCCAGAGACACACTCAGGTATTTAATATAAAAAGGTCTGAAATCTATTTTCCCCTCTCAATCAGGCATCTCTCAGCAATGGAGCCAGCAGCCTTGCAGCCTCACAACTATCCCAGGACACACAATCTGTAAGAGATTTACTTTTCCCTCCTCATCCCCTCCCTCCCTTCAGACTCCAGTTGGTTTGTCTCATTCATTTACTGCCTTTTTGTCGTAACCTAGACCCAGGTCATGCAAAGACTTTAGAATAAAAGTAACTTTACCCATTTGGGTCCCTTTGACACTAATGGGATGTGGAGAGTTTCCTAAATCCTGGCTCTAACTGTGAGCTGTTGGGTCTGTTTACTCAGCGCCTCTACAGAGAGCAGCACGACGGGACTTGTCCTCCATAGGCAGAAATAGAAATAGTAGTAAAATTATTTTATCAAGGTGGAAATTGAGGTGCGGGAGGATTGGCTCAAAGGGTCCGATTCCCCCCTGTACCGGGAAAAGGAGAGGGGAGGGGCCATTTGTGACTCTGCTGTTCAGTGGCTGCAGGGGCCGGTGCAGACCTTGGCACAGGCTGAGGAAGTTCTGAAGCCAGAGCTACATTCCTGTGACAATGGCCCCCGTGGGTCTTGGCCAGCGTTCAGAGTGTCAGAGGCCCAGCTTTACACTGCCCACCTCCCTCTGTCCCTCGTCTACCCCCCCCCCTCTTCCACCCACCCTCACCACCCCCACCCCATTCCCAGCCCTCTCAGGAACCCGCTTTGTGCCTGCAGCTGCTGGGGAGGAGGCACAAGAGGCTCCTGTGCTGGAGGGATCCCTGACCGTGGGGGAGGGGTTTTCACCTTCCCTACAGCCCATTTGCCCAGACTAGCTGCTGTACGGGACCAGAGCTCAGTGATGGGCTGGGTCCAGTTTTGAGAAATGTGCCCCATGGCTGGTGATGGGGCAGTAGACGGGGAGGGCTCTGAGCTATAGAGAGTTCTTTGCCATGTGTCTGGCTGTTGGGTCTTGCCAAAATGCTCAGTATTCAACTGAAAACCATATCTGGGGTGGGGAAGGAATTTCCCCCCCAAGTCAGATTGATGAGAGCCTGGGGCTTTTTTTCCTTCCTTCCTCTGCAGCCTGGGACACGGGTCAGTTGCAGATTTAAACTAGAGTCAATGGTGGATTCTCTGTAACTTCTGTCGTGGGGGCAGTTACCCTGTTCCTGGGATAAAAGGAAGTAAAAGGTGAAAAGCAGCTGAGGTTGGCTGACTGGGGAGGCAGCCACAACTGGGGCCACACCCAATTAGGTCACAACTGGCCCTGACCAAAGGGCTGGGAGCTAGGCAGGCGAGAGTCTCACTGCAGGGCTGCCTGGAATCACAGGGTACCTTATACAGAGCAGGGCTGGGGCGGGGCAGGCAGAGCTGGGGAGCTCTGGCCTGGCAAGTCCCCAGGCTGAGGCCTTGCTAAGGGCCAGGGATGGTACAAGGGCTGCAGGGAGGCAGCTGGAGCTAGAAACGCAGCAGGTCCAACCCCCTTGCTAATGATGAGTGGCCACTGCGCACTGCAGTCTGCCCCAGAGAAAGGGGGGTAGATGATGACTGGCAGTAACCCACTGAGGCAAGGTGGGTATACAGGGTTGGGGCTCCACTGGGAGAGGAGACCCAGAGTGTGGGGGTACTGCTGTGGGCAGAACCCCAAGGTAAGGGGCACTGGAGTCCAGGAGGGACATAGGGGGGCCTGAGGCAGGAGAGACACTGGCCAGCAGTGGGCACTCTGGAGCGGGAAAGCTAATTCCCTGACTGACCAACAGGAGGCGCCGCACCGCTGAGTGCTCAACCTGTTACACTTGAAGTTTTAAAATCATGATTTAAGAACTTCAGTAACTTGGCCTGAGGTTAAGGGTCAATTGCAGGAGTGGGTGGGTGAGGTTCTGCGGCTTGCAATGTGCAGGTGGTCACACTGGATGATCGTGATGGTCCCTTCTGGCCTTAAGTTAAGAAATGACTCAAAGACTTTAACAGCATCATCTAAGTATGAACCAATTGATCAGCACCATTCTCTTCTCAGAGCATCATCCCAATTTCCATTCCTAGATTCCTTCTACGTACCTTTGAACTTCCCCAGAATCTCCATTAGCACAATCGTTTTCTGGGAGAAACCACTGACTCGCTCTTCCAGTTCAGGAGAAATCTCTGGCTGCTGGAACTTCCCCATCTCACACCTGGAGAGAAACAATTTCATGTGATTATATTTTACTGTATGACTCATAAGTTCTGGCTAGTGAGTTGCTGCTATAATGGTCCTGGAGTTAGAATTCCTCAACTTCTCCCAGCCTCAGAGCAGGTGCAACACAGCCCAGGGCCAAGCAACCTTCCCTTCAAAGATCATTAATATTCTTCAACTCTGGTCTGGAGAGATCAGCTCTGGGGACAAAAGACGAATTCAATCTCCGTGGCCAATTCGCTCCTCGGCCTCCATTCTCTGAGGGTCAGGAGTTTTCCAGATAAAGTGCTGTAGAAATCTGCCTCTAGGAACAAGACACACCAACTCCTCACTCTCCAGCTCATTTCTCACAGGTCTCCAAACAGCCCTCGGATGGGGAAAGGCTCTTGAAAACTATTGCCCTAGGCTGAATAGTGACCAGGACCCAGCAGTGACAGGCCCATAGTCCATCCCCACAATCCTGAGGCAGCCAGTCCCCCAGGGATGTGACATCTCTACAAAATACTTGAGGTCAGTCTTTCCCACTGACTGGAGAATTCCAGAGTCTTCTGTACAAGAGTGAGCACCCCAGGATGGAGTTGATCAGAGAGATTTGTATCCAACATGTGATCTCCCCACACATTTTGCAGTAGAGCCCCAGGGAGATGCGGTGCTACCCTCATCATCAAGCTCTTTCCCAGCATTGTGGAGTGCGAGGGAGCCACATACCTGCTCAAGGTGGTTCTGACATCCTAGAGGAGAGAGAGACAAAAGAATTTCAGTCCTTTCTGACACACACACACACAGGGGATTCCAGGGAAGGGATTTAGGAAGTATGGGGGAAGAGACCCTGCCCTGGCCCAAGGGCCATTGATTCCCTGAGCGAATGGGGCTTTTCCATCTTTCATATCTCTGTGACTCTGCTAAGAATAATACTCACTCAGATGTCAGCAATGCACATGCCGAGTTACACTGGGATCTCCGACTGCTGGACTCCAGTGGTTATGATTCAGTAGCCCGCTCCTCCCTCTGTGGGGGTCTGGCATGTTTCTAATGATGAGTGCCGGTTTCCAATTGTCCCTGGGGGTGCTCAACCCCATGCCTCACCTCCACTCCAAACCTTTCCCCAGTGCCACACCCCAACCCAACTCTTCCCCCTCCCACTCAACCTCCACCCTGTCTCTTCCTCACCTCCTCTTGTGAGCTGCCATAAATATAAAGGAAAGAGTAACATAAAATACCTCCTTGCAGCTGTACTGAATCGCTTTACCTCTAAGGGGTTAAGAAGCTCAGATAACCTGGTTGGCTCCTGACCAGAAGGACAAATAAGGAAAGAAGCTACTTTCAAATCTGGTGGGTTGGGGGAGGTTTTGTTTGGGCTCTGTTTGTTTGTTCCCTCTCCTGATGGCGAAATAGACCAAGCAGGTACAACATCTCCTGAAAACCTACCTGAAATGATCCATCTAAGTTTAAAAGAATTCTAACTAAGGCAAGGAAATGTGTTAGGTTATTTTTTGTTTTAGCTTGTGAATTGTCCCTATGCGAAGAGGTAGTTTTATTCCTGTTTTTGTAACTGTGAAGCTGAGTCCAGAGTGGAGTCGTCTGTGTTTGAAATCTTTTTATTACCCTGTAAAGATACCTTCTATCAATGATTTTGCAGGTGTGATTCTTGTACTTTTTTCTTTATAATAAAGTACTTTTTTAGTGTCCTGAAGATAAGGGTCTGGTCTGTACTTACATTAAAGGCAATTGGTTGGTATATTATTCTCAAGCCTCCCCAGGAAAGGGGTGAAGGGGTTGGGGGAATATTTTGGGGGAATAGGATTCCAAGTGGGTTAGATTCATGTGTATCTCTGAATTTTTGTATAAAATCAATTGGTGATGGCAGCAAGGACAAGGAAAGGAATTTGTGCCTTCGGGAAGTTTTTAACCTAAGATGATGGAATATAAGATTAGGGGGTCTTTCATGTGGGTACCCACATCTGTCCACCAGAGTTCAAAGTGGGGAGGGAATCGTAACATGAGCACACGCCCTCCACACTCCTCCCCCTCCCTCCCAGCATCTCCTGCACACAGTGGAACAGCTGATTGCAGCAGGCAGATGGTGCTGGAAGAAGGGGGAGGAGTTGATCAGCAGGGCTGACGGTGGGTAGCACTGAGGGGGAGAGCTGGCTGTCCTGGAGCAGCCACCTATGTTTCTCAATCAGTCTCACCTGTAGGAATTCACTTGCTGGCTTCTGACACTTCCCCTCCAGCTCACTGATCAGCTCACCGAGATGGGAAATCTGCTCAGAGAGTTTACTGACATTTTCATTCTGGATCCTCACAATCTCCTCATCCAGTTTCCCCAGCTGGGCCAGCAGGAGTCGCTCTTGTTCCTCCAGGAACTGCTGGAGTTGCTGAAATTCAGACACAATCTTCTGCCTCTCGGCTTGTGTTTGTTTCTGTATGAAATAGGGCAAGGGCTGGTCAGGGACATGGATGGAGCCCGGGGTCCTTTCATGGAGAGCTGAGTGTGCAGGAGGGTGATTTTCTTTGAAAATCCTAAGATTTCTGACATTTGACTCTACCCTTTGGGTACTAGGCAGGGGATTCTCTCACACCTTCCCTTTTGGCCCCTGTATCCCTCTGAGAGGGATGTTTCTCTGTCAGTCATGGTCAGCATCTTCTGTTATTTATGGTCTGTGGAAATTAAGACCCAGAGCAGCAGGAGGCAGGACTCAGCACTACACGGACAGAGACGTCAGGGGAGTTAAAAGAAACAAATGTTTTAAAAATGCACAAAATGTCTAGACACAGTGGACAAGCACTTCACAGGGACATTTGTGTGAATTCAGGCAAGCCACAAGGGCAACTCATCAACTGAAATGGAAGCTTAGGGCTTGTCTACACATGAATCAAACCCAGCAATCCATGATCATGGAGAAACACACACAAGCCCATGTTCACCAAGGCCACACAGGAGTCTGCCTCCAAACAGACCTCCCGCTGCCAGTCCCACAGCTGGTTCATAACAACAGGCACCTACCAGATATTCCCGGCAATTCCTCTCTCCAGTCGTTTTCAATCCCAGCAGCTTTTCTCTCTCTTCCCTCAGAGTTTTCAAATGGGCCTGGATTCTTTCCTGAAGAAACAGAAATTATTTGGGAGGTTTCCTCTGGATAGTTCAGAGGTGCTTGGAAGTGGGTGTTTTTCCACCTGAAACCCAAGATGACTGTGGTTCTAATCGCTTTGCAACATCAGGGCCACCAAGGTGATGAAACCTCATTAATGGAAACTAGGAGCGTGTTACATTGAGACTCGTTACCAATTCTGGTTCACTGTTTTTAGTAATTAGCAAGAGATCTCAATTATACCCAAGCTTTACTGGTATTTGTGAATTGATTAATGGTACAGAGCATAACAGGGCACTGGAGTCACATGGGGGTGAATCAATAAACCTGTTTTTGAAGGTTTAACAAACAAAGGGATACAAATCCCAGAAGCCATCAGGGTTTCAATATGGGCTGGGATTACAGCCCTGAAGCCCTCGGGCTGCACTGGTTGGGCAGAGCTGGTCTAAGCACCAGGGCAAAACTCGTGAGATGTCGGGAGGCCATTTGTCTGGTTTGAAGCTGCACAGACCAGTTTTGTGGAGCACTGTCCCTGTCCGGTAGGGACCCAGCACTGGACGTGGCTTTGTCTGGTGCAAAAGGGAGAGCAGGAGACTGAGGCTGCAGGAGGACACCCGTGAGGGTGGGGGCGGGGCTGGGGTGGCACCTTCATGCACAATGATGCAGGCGGGTGGCACGCTGGAAAAATGGTGGTGGGGTCCACACAGGGTGACTGATACTGGTGAGGATGGGCCCATGCAGGCAGACATGGGTATATCCGATGTTCTGGGGATGCCTCAGTGACCTCCCTAATTAGACATGATGCAGATTTGTACAAAGAACGGGTTGGGGGTTGCCCCAGTGCTGCCCTAACCCCTCTCCATGGCACTGCCCCCTGGGCAAGTACCCCACGGTCCCATTCCCTGGTAAAGATCCCGGAAGCAGTGCATTCTGGGAGATTACAACAGGCTGCCTGGTGGGACTAATGGAACCACTCTGGCTGGTCCTTGCCCACGTACACAACAGAGCAGGTCAGACTGGCACTGGTCAGCTCCAGCCTGGGGTTGGTTTTGCTACAACCCAGTGTAATCCCAGTGGTACTTGGCATGGACCTGAGCTGTCTGGAGCCCTTTTGTGTGCGGACTGAAGGTGCTCGGGGTCCCACACAGCGTTCAGCCCAGTGATCTCCTCTAGTGCAGGCTGGCAGCATCTGAGTTTAACCCCTCGTGGAGCAGCACAGGAGTTCAGAATCCCCGTGGGAAACCTCCTCTCCCTGGTGGGCCTGGGACCTTTATCAAGGCGTCTCTCCCTCCTAATGGAGACACTTCATCACTGGGTGGGGCTGATGCTAAGATGTCAACATGACAAAGTGGTTTGGGTCTTCGACTGGATCTGGGGAGATCTGGGTTCTATGCTAAGCTCTGTCACTGACATGCTCGGTGACTGTGTGCAACTCGCTGCCCTGCTTTGTGCCTCAGTTTCCCTTCCCACCTTTTGTCTAGCTAGACCAGTGGTCACCTACCAGTCGATTGCGATCAACTAGTTGATCCTGGAGATTCTCCCAGTCGATCGCAATTTCTGGCAGCCGTGCGGCACTCCCAGAAGGGGCCAGCCTGCCCCTGCAGCCTGGGGTGAGGGCAGAGTTCTCTTCACATGGCTCCTGCCTGCAAGCGCCACCCCCACAGCTCCCATTGGCTGGAAATGGGGAACTGTGGCCAATGGGAGCTGCTGGAGTGGTTCCTGCAGAGAGGGGCAGCGTGTGTAGCCACATGCTCCCCTCCAGGGGCCACAGAGGCACATTGGCCCCTTCCAGGAGTGGCGCAGGGTTGGGAACTCCGCAAATAACAGAGGGCCGCCCTTAGCCCCGCTGTACTACTGACCAGGAGCTGCCTGAGGTAAGTCAGTGCTGCCCAGCTGGAGCCAGCTTCCCTCACCCCCTCCTGCACCCCCACCCCCTACTCCAGTCCTGACCCTCCTCCCAGAGCCAGCACCCTGTGCCCTCACCTGCACCCCAACACTCTGCCCCAGCCTGGAGCCCCCTCCTGCACCCCAACCCCCAGCCCCAGGCTCAGCTTAGAGCCCCCTCCCAGACTGCAAACTCCTCGGCCCCAGCCCAGAGCCCGCACCCCCACCTGAATCCCAACCTCCTGCCAGGGACCGGTGAACGTGAGTGAGGGTGGGGGAGAGCAAGCAATGGAGAGAGGGTGGGTATGGAGTGAGCGGTGTTTCTGAGGGGGGGGGGTGTAGATCCTGCTTTCAAGTTTTGATAGTTTGCCTCTGTTGCCACACTGACAGACCATTAATTTTGTTATAGCATCTCCCCACACAATGAAGACCTTACAGAGCTGAATGATGAGTCACACCAGTGACAGGGAACTCTCAGTGAACTTAGCCTCTCATTAAACCCCAAAAGTTAACCCATTAAATTTCACAGCAGTTCCCTACCTTGTACTCCTGGGCAGCCTCCTCGATGGGAACCACTTTGTGAGCGCGGTGAGCCCGGGATCTGTCGCACACCACACAGATGGGGGTTTGATCCTCTTCGCAGAACAGTTTCAGAGCCTCCTGGTGTCTCTCACACACCCCATCCCCTCCTGCTCCTTTTGCTGCCTGTAAACTCAACTGCTTGACGAGTTCTAGGATATTTGCCAGCTGCCTGTTGGGCCTGAGGTTTCTCTGTTGCACAGTTTCTCTGCACTGAGGGCAGGAGGCGGCTGTATCGGATCCCTCCCAGCACTGGCTGATGCAGGCTCGACAGAAATTGTGCCCACACTCCAGACTGACAGGTTCTGTGAAATACTCCAGACAGACGGGACATGTCGCTTCCTCCTGGAGCCTTTCCACGGGGCTCTCTGCAGCCATGGCTTCCTCTGGGCAGTTTGTAACATTCTTTGTTTCAAATTCCGGATTTCACACTGTGCCCCGCCTGCAGCAGCAAGGGGGTGTGTCCTTGCCTGAAAATGACTCATGCTGTTTGCTGAGCAGGAAGGACCCAGCCAATTTTATGCTTGGAGGCTTTAATGTAAAAATGTACAATCACACCAGTGACAGGTAACTTTCAGTGAAATCAGCCTGTAATTAAAACCCCAAAGGGCTCTCGGCCTGCAATCAGCCCCTGAGCTGGTGGGGAGGGTCACTGAGGCATCGCCCTGTGAGGCTGAACCTGGAGGAGCAGGAGCTGGGTATCTAAGGAGTGATAGTCAGGCCTGGCAGAATTTTGTTTATAATAACTAATTTTGACAGATGATGTTTATTTTAAGCAATTTTTATATTTATCGATTTAAACTTTCACAGCTGCACAACAAACTGGGTTTTAATCATTTCATTCCCATTAAAATGTTCACGGTTGTGGGAAATTATGGGGGGATCAGACAATATTTTGGTCAGACCAGAACTATTTAATGACACTGGACACTGAGAGTCAAAATGTTGAAGCTTTAGAACTGTTAAAATGGTCTGTGAGCAGCTAAATCTCCTCCCTCCCGCAGCAGCTCCCCCAGGGCAGCAGGGCCGGCTCTAGGTTTTTTGCTGCCCCAAGCAAAACAAAATTTGGCTGCCCCCAGTCCCAGCCCTAGGCTCCCCCCTGTACCCTCCTGCTGCCCCAGTCCTGGGCTCTACCCCACCCACACCCCCTGCCGCCCCAGCGCTGGGCTTCCCCCTGTCCGCCCCACCAGGGCCCGCCCCCCCCCCCGCTGCTGCCCCAGCCCTGGACTCCCCCCACCCGTGCCCCCCCCCTCCTGCCGCCCCAGCCCTGGGTCACTGGTAACTCGCTCCCAGGGTGGGTCATTCAGCAGGAATTTTGGATGTGCACAAAACACAGACAGGATTGGTTCCCATATGGTTACAGAGCTGCAGTAAAGTGGAATAATTTTCAGCTTGTGTGATTGGAGGATATCTGGATGCATATTATAAGATTGTCCTCCATAAATGAGCAAAAGTTGAGGTGCCTTTATTATTCTTTTGTTCCACTCTTTCTTTCTCTGGGGAATTTGCCAATGCAATATCACTGTCTTCCTTTGAAAGAAACAAAAAGGCAATGGCTGTTGAAAATAGCAATTCCAGTCCTAATAAGCATTTCTTGCTCAATTTTATCCTACTCTTTCTACAGCAAGTTACAGTGGATCAGTATATTTGATTTGGGAGAAATGAAGTAACAGCTGCTCAACTGAGCTTGAGCACTCCTGAATTTTGAGGTGTTCAAATCTGGAAAGCAGGTACTGGGGTGGCGGGGAGGGGGGCTGTGGGCTCCATGGGGGAGCATGGCAGCAATGTGTCTGGAGCTGCATGGAGCCAGACACGCTGGTCAGAGTGGCACGGTAAGGGGGCTGGGGTTGGAGAAGGGTAGGGGTTCCGGGGGCAGTCAAGGGACAGGGAGCAGGGGTTGGATGGGGCGCAGGTTCGGGGGCAGTCAGGGGACAGGCAGCAGTTGGATAGGCATGGGAGTCTCCGGGGTTCATCAGGGGACAGGTAGGGGATGAGGTCCTGAGGGGAAGTTGGGGGATCTCAGGAGGGGGCAGTTGGGGACAAGAAGAAGGGAGGCTTAGATAGGGGCTGGGGTCCCAAGGGGCAGTTAGGGGCAGGGGTCTCGGGAGGGGGCAATAGGGGACAAGGACCAGCGACATTTAGATAGGGGTGGGGGTCCTGAGGGGCAGTTAGGGGCAGGGGTCTCGGGAGGGGGCAATAGGGGACAAGAGCAGCGGCATTTAGATAGGGGGTGGGGTCCTGGGAGAAGGGTATCAGGGGACAAAGACCAGCGGTGTTAGATAGGGGGTGGGGGTCCTGAGGGGCAGTTAGGGCAGGGGTCTGTGGAGGGGGCAATCAGTGGCCGCGGGCCGAGATTCAAAGGGCTCTGGGCTGCCCTCCGCTGCGGGCAGCGCAGAGCCCTTTGATTCCCTGCTGCGGCTGGAATTTAAAGGGCTCTGACTCCCGGCCGCGGCTGGGATTCAAAGGGCTCTGGGCTGCCCGCAGAGCGCCGTGTGCGGGGGATTCAGAATCCCCCCGCAGGCCGCACAATGAAGCTCCACCAGCCGCATATGTTGTGCAGGCCTGAGTTACAGTCTCACTTTCAGTAATATGTAATAAATCTCCCTGTCCCGCTCACATTCCCTTTCCTTTCATACTGTCCTTTTCTATTCATTATTGTTCTAGCCTCACTTTCCATCCCTGTTTATTTCCCCGTGTCTCTCCTCCCTGTCACAGATCATTCCCCTCGGCTGCTCTCTTCCTTCACTGATCTTATCCCTTCCCCTCGTGCTGATCCTGGGCTGGGAGCCCCCAGTGAGATCTAAGGACACAGATCTGTACAAAACGCTCCTGGCTGCTGCTGCTTCTCCCTAACCCCCCAAACCCTGATTGATTCATGTTCTGTCCCTGCCACCCCCACCTCCGCCTGTCCCCTGCCCGGCTGTTAGTGCCACCCCCTGCCCAGCCCCCACCTCTGCCCCTCAGGGCCCCTCCTGTAGCTCCAGGGACCATAGCGATGAGGAGCCAGAGGCTGGGTAGATGGGAGTCCTGCAGGGTCATAGAGACTGGGGTCCATGAGGCTAGATAGACTGATTTCCAGTTCCACTCTCTGTTGTGTCTCAGGGACACAGTCTGAGCCGGGATCCTGGACCCACCCAGAACCAGAGTTGGATTCTCCCCCCAGGGACGGAGCCCGGCGGGAAAGTGAAGATCGGGGCCTCGTCACCAGCATCGATAAATGTCACCTGCCCCCGGTCACAGTCCAGACAAACCCGGATCCTGCTGGGGGCCCGGCTCAGGGGCAGGGGGGTCACAGGGGAGGTGAGAGCCTGGAACTGACCCAGCCACTGCTGCACAGCCCAGATCCCCCCCTCAGGGCTACGGCTGATCCGTCCCGTCCTCCCCACAGACTCTCTGGCCACCCCCACAGACCAGAATCGCCCAGCCCCCACCTCCACCTCCCAGCAATGTCTCCCCGAGGTGAATCCCTCACAGCCCAGCACACAGAACATAGTGTCAAATCTCTCAGGGTTGTCAGGCAGATCCTGCCGTGTGTCTCCCCGTCTCACACTTTTCCGATCCTCAGACAGGACGAGGTTGGGATGAGCCGTGTCTGGATCCAGAGTCACATTCACTGGTGTTAGCCAAAAGGGCTCGTTTCCCCCTGGAGCTTACCTAATTACACCAAGGAGGCACGGAGACAGGAAGACGAGTACCACACCCTTTATTGATCGGTCAGCTGAGCGGGTGTTCCTCTCGGCTAGTGCCAGAGAAAGAGACACACTTTCATGGCCAAACGGCCTACCTTTATAGCCGGTAACAAACAACTTAGCCTACGTTTGTCTACGTCATTTGGTTGACCTATAAACCCTGTGGATAATTGGGTACGCAGGATACATATATCATTTTGTGGGGGCTACAAGAGACATACAGCTGTTGAGGATACATTTGTCATTCTGAAGGGGACACAAGATACATCCGTTGACCCTTTGTACTAGATACTTTGGATGCATACATGTGAACGCAGCTGCATACACTTGGGGAGCCAACATATACTTGGGGAGCCAAACAAAACTGATAAGCGAAATAGCTGACTTAGGTAGATACACGGCCTTCAGTCTAATGAGTTCTGTAAGCTTTCCAACACAGTTTGGACAAGCATAACATAACTTTGGTTTACTCAGGCCTAATACGGAAAGGCTTCATTAGCACTATGATTTTTCCAACAACTCCCCCCTTTGAGAATACTCACCAAACCTTTTGGCTGAGTTTTCTCACACTTTGAGGCCAAAAGCAATGAAGCTCTGCAGAAATATTTACAACTGCTCTTTTAAGCTTAGTCACCCCAACCCAGGAATGAATGCATGGACAAAAGAGTGGAACCTTGTTCATTGAACAACTAAGGGATCGGGCACTGACTATAACTCAGGTAGGTATACCTAATGGTTTAATTTCCCAGATGTCTCAGTGAATAATTTAGTCCCATATGCATCCTCCCCATGGACCCGGCAGGATTCGGTATGTGGGAGCCACACCCACCCTAACCGGTCCATATGCTTGGAAGGAGCACTGTAAATGTACACACTTTCATCCAGAAAGTGTCGAATATGTTTCCATGACCACAGATCAGATGGTACTTCAGATGTGTCTGTAAGGGCAGTGGGCCAAGTCTGGTACTCAAGATTACTCCAAATGGCCATCAGCTGGTCATTCAGGAAATCCTGAAATTTTAAACATACTAGATCCCACTGCAATGCCTTCCCAGCCTCAGTGATATTCAATACCATCTCTGTCAGTAACTTCTGGGTTATAGAACTAAGGGTGGAAATGACATGTAACTCAACTGCTCCAGCCTGTACTTAAGATAGCTGAGCTTAAAAAAATAAGGCTAGTGGCCCTTTCTAGTCGGCCCAATTTCTTATTATGTTCTTGGCCTTTAAGAATATTCCAAATGGCTGTTACAGTGTTAACCCCAGCCCACAGGGATCTGCCCAATTTCTTCTTTTTCCAGAGGAAATAACCCAGGCTCTTTGTTGTGCTAATCTAATGGCAGCCCCTTGTGAGCAATCTGGGTATGTAAAAGTGATCTGAAAACTGGATAAAGGCAATGTCATTTAAAATCCAATTAGGGAGGGCAATACATACTAAAGGATTTATCCAAAACACAGGGCGCAGCCTGTAGAATAAACCCCAAAATTCAATTAATACCACATTTCCAAACAGGATCCCACAAGTTTCTTCCTGCCAGTGTAGAATTTTTGTTTCTTTACCAGGGTCAGTTCTCAATGTCCTTTTTAGTCAGGAATTCCTGGACTTTGGCAATGTCAGTGGAGTGAGTGTTTTTTTTTTCTTCTTTCCCAAAACAATTGTAGTTTAGCATTCTACAGGGGAGAGATTATCAGCACATCACCCTGTAATGGTTTTTGATTCTTCTAGAAAAGTTCAAAGGCACAGTAGGTCTGTCAGAGGACAAGGGAGAGGTTAGCTAGCACGTCACCTTGTCCTTTTTCCCTGCTGTCCAGAAGGCACAGTGGAGCTAGAAGAAGGAATAGGCAATGGGGCTGAAAGCAGTTGTTGTTTTTTTTTTTTTTGTACTTAACATAGTCTGTACTGATTTTTGACCTTGAGCATAAAACAACTTTCTCTTTTTATCTCTGGGCGAAGCTGAGTTTTAAATTAACCCGTTTCTAGACAAATTGCTCACACTGTGTCAGAGGCTTTTCTTTGGTGATTAAAAGCTCCTCTGAGATATATGATCTCATCTAGATTAAAGGTACCTTTTAATGGGCATTGTTTAGATGGATCTTCACGCGTATAAAGATTCCAATTCTCTAAATACCTGCAGGTTTTAGAACCATAATGTACGTACATATAATATGCTGGGGTACCCTTAGGGGGTGAGGTGGAATGTTTAGACTGTCCCTTACCCACACGGAAAAGAAGGGGGGGGGAGAGAAGATAGGTTCACACGCTCCTAGACCCGGTTACAGTTTTGGCTTCCAGCATACCAATAGAACAAGAAACAAAAGTACCCCTACCAAAAAGAAAAGCCAGCCCTGGGGCTGCTCTAAGTCCCAGTAATTGTTCAGCACGGCCCACGGACTCGTGGAGTTAATGGAATTATTCATTAGCCATGTCTGAACCTAGGTACCTTAACCAGAAAGCTTTTACCCACACACACCTTCCTATTTGTGGGTTCCTTTACCATTAGGGGCCCAAGGTCCCAACCCTCACTCTTCGGGGGCGTTAATCCTCAAACCCAGGAGGTAACGCACTTACCACGCCCGGAGTGGCCACGTCTGGCAGGTGGACTCCCCTCTTCTGGTACTGTCTTGCCTCCGTGTCGTTTGGAGTTCTCTATGGAGGGGGCGTAGCCGTCCCGGCCGATTGCGGCGACCCGGAGCTCGAGCAAACCAATAGCTCAAGGTGGCCACTCTCCTGAGCCGTCCTCGGCCGCCGGTCAGCGCCCCCAACAGGGAGAGAAGTCCCGGCGTGGAGTCGCCATTTGTTAGCCAAAAGGGCTCGTTCTCCCCGGAGCTTACCTAATTACACCAAGGAGGCACGGAGACAGGAAGACGAGTACCACACCCTTTATTGATCGGTCAGCTGAGCGGGTGTTCCTCTCGGCTAGTGCCAGAGAAAGAGACACACCTTTCATGGCCAAACGGCCTACCTTTATAGCCGGTAACAAACAACTTAGCCTACGTTTGTCTACGTCATTTGGTTGACCTATAAACCCTGTGGATAATTGGGTACGCAGGATACATATATCATTTTGTGGGGGCTACAAGAGACATACAGCTGTTGAGGATACATTTGTCATTCTGAAGGGGACACAAGATACATCCGTTGACCCTTTGTACTAGATACTTTGGATGCATACATGTGAACGCAGCTGCATACACTTGGGGAGCCAACATATACTTGGGGAGCCAAACAAAACTGATAAGCGAAATAGCTGACTTAGGTAGATACACGGCCTTCAGTCTAATGAGTTCTGTAAGCTTTCCAACACAGTTTGGACAAGCATAACATAACTTTGGTTTACTCAGGCCTAATACGGAAAGGCTTCATTAGCACTATGATTTTTCCAACACTGGGGAGAGAGAATCAGAGCGTTAGGGGCAGAGCTCAGCCCTGGGGGAGTCTGGGACCATTTCTCACGCTCCCCAGCAGCCCCATTCAGGCTGGGACAGTCCCGGATCCCAGGGAACTGCCTCTGTCCTGGACACCTGAGGGTACGTCTAGACTACCTGCCGTATGAGCGGGTAGCGATCGATTGAGACGCGATACATCGATCTCCAAATGCGCTCCTGTTGATTCCAGAACACCACCAGCACAAATGGCAGGAGCGGAGTTGACAGGGGGAGCCGCGGACGTCGCATCCCACGCCGTGAGGACGAGAGGTAAATTGATCTAAGATACTTGGACTTCAGCTACGTTGCGTATCTCAGATGGACCCCCATACCCCCAGTGTAGACCAGCCCTGAGACTGAGCAGAGATGTCACTGCAGCTCCTCAGTCTTTGTAACGGGTCCCACTTCATTAGTTTCTCATTTAGCACAGAGGCTTCAGCTCCCACATCCCGCTGCTGGTGTTGTCCCATTCCCAGCAGCACAGACACAGCCAGGAAGGCGTCAGAAGTTTTTATTGAGGGAGCAGAAGTGGCAGGTGCCAGCTTTAAACCCCAGAGGAAAGCTCCCTCCCCTAATGCAGCCTCCAGTCCCAGGCCAGGGAACAGAGAGGAAGGTGCAGCAATGGGGAACAGCCACTTAAGACCAGAGAGTAGGAGGTGGCATTGGGTGGGGGAGCCCCATCTCCAGCCTAGAGAGAAAGGAGGAGCTGCCAGTCTCACAGGAAGAGCATCTCCCCAATCCAGGAAGCAGGGAGCAGCTCCAATGGGAGAGCCCAACCCTTCCCAGAGGAAAGGCAGGATGCACCGAGGTGAAGCAGAGGGATGTGGCAGGGAGCTCCGTTCACGTGTGACTCAGTTAAGAGTGTTTCTGTTCATCAGAATGGGCATGAACTCAGCACTAAGGTTGGTGTCAGGACCCTTGTTGTGTCTCCGCCTGCTCCATGGCCCTGACCGAGGCCCTGCCCCCTGGCCAGGCTGGGAGACTTGCCCACTATGGAGAGCCCCTGACACTCCACCTGCCCTGGACATGGGTCCATGGGCCTTTGACAGCAGTCCCCAGCCCATGTCCCCACTCCCCGGGGTGCACCACCCTGGGCAGGTGGAAGATCCAGGGCTCCCCAGTGCAGTCCCTGGATGGCAGCCTGGTTCTGGCTTCTGGCCTGGCCAGGGCCTCAGGGAAAGTGGAGCAGGAGTGGGGCCATTGAGACAAGCCAGCACCAGGGAGAGATTGGTGCTATGGGCAGGGGCTGCACTACACAGAGAGGAGCTGCTCAGCTGCCCGGCCCTAAGCATAGACACTGCCTGCCATGCTCCACCCCTGCATGAGGCTTGCAGTGTGGGGGGGCAACGTGGCCCTCTTCCCCCAAACTATGCCCATGCTGTGTTGTGGGGGGAGTGTCCTGGTCATCCCACCTTTAAAAGTGTGTGTGTGTTGTGGGGGAGACATGGGCCCCTGGATCTCCTTACCATTTAATGTGTTATTTTTAGGGCTGTGTGTGTCATGGTCGCTGTCAGTTTGGTTGGTAACTTTAGCTACAATCTCATGAAGACATTTTCTCTGGAATTTTCTCGTAATTTAAAAGCAATCTGTTTATTTAAAGGCATAATTTAAAGGGGGCAGTTTGGCAGTTTGACTGTGTGCTTGATTGTTTGATTGCTTGTTTGACCAGTTTGATTTGGGAGTGCTTTGTTCCAGCTGGGCCTGACTGTTATAAAAAGGCAGTCAGCTGCGAACCAGCTGAGCAGCGAACAGCAGAGAGGCAAACAGAAGGAGTTTGCCTGGAGAGAGCTCTTAGAAGGAAGAGACCATGGATGCTGAGCGATCTGCCGTTGTGACCTGCACAGGATGCGCCATGTTTGTCTTCCTTCCACAGGATAGAAGCGACTTTGTCTGTACAAAGTGCAAGCTGATCTCCATCTTGGAAGAGAAGATTCAACGTCTGGAGAAACGAATAACAACCCTGCGTTCTATAAAAGAAAATGAGGATTTCCTGGATAGACGTCAGGATCAGTTTCAGCGGGCACCATGTTCTGAAGATACAGAGCAGGCTACACAGCGGGGACAGAAGGCCAGCGAGGATAATTGGTGGCATGTGACTTCCAGAAGGGGAAAGAGTACCAGAAACATCCATGTACCAGAAACACAGATGCAGGTGAGCAACCGTTTTCATGTTCTCTCCGCAGGTACTAGTGCAGAGAGTGGAGTGGATGATACACCTGAGGGAACAGAGCAGAAGGAGACTCCACTGATTGGAAGGCATGAGATGCACCGTCCTAGGGATGGGGGTTCCACGACCACCACTCCCAAGAGGAGGAGGAGGAGGGTGGTGGTGGTCAGGGACTCTCTCCTCAGGGGGACTGAGTCATCTATCTGCCGCCCTGGCCGGGAAAACCGAGAGGTGTGCTGCTTGCCAGGGGCTAGGATTCACGATGTGATGGAGAGACTGCCGAGACTCATCAAGCCCTCGGATCGCTACCCCTTCCTGCTTCTCCACATGGGCACCAATGATACTGCCAAGAATGACCTTGAGCGTATCACTGCAGACTTCGTGGCTCTGGGAAGAAGGATAAAGGAGTTTGAGGCGCAAGTGGTGTTCTCGTCTATCCTCCCTGTGGCAGAAAAAGGCCAGGGTAGAGACCGTCGAATTGTGGAAATCAACGAATGGCTACGCAGATGGTGTTGGAGAGAAGGGTTTGGATTCTTTGACCATGGGATGGTCTTCCAAGAAGAAGGATTGCTAGGCAGAGATGGGCTCCACCTCACGAAGAGAGGGAAGAGCATCTTTGCAAGCAGGCTGGCTAACCTAGTGAGGAGGGCTTTAAACTAGGTTCACCGGGGGAAGGAGACCAAAGCCCCGAGGTAAGTGGGGAAGTGGGATTCCAGGAGGAAGCACAAGCAGGAGACTGCAAGAGTGGAGGACTCCTGTCTCAGACCGAGAAAGCGGGACAATCAGCGAGTTATCTTAAGTGCCTATACACAAATGCAAGAAGCCTGGGGAACAAGCAGGGAGAACTAGAAGTCCTGGCACAGTCAAGGAATTATGATGTAATTGGAATAACAGACTTGGTGGGATAACTCACATGATTGGAGTACTGTCATGGATGGATATAAACTGTTCAGGAAGGATAGTCAGGGCAGAAAAGGTGGGGGAGTTGCGTTGTATGTAAGAGAGCAGTGTGACTGCTCAGAGCTCCAGTATGAAACTGCAGAAAAACCTGAGTCTCTGGATTAAATTTAGAAGTATGAACAACAAGGGTGATGTCGTGGTGGGAGTCTGCTACAGACCACCGGACCAGGGGGATGAGGTGGACGAGACTTTCTTCCAGCAACTAACAGAAGTTGCTAGATCACAGACCCTGGTTCTCATGGGTGACTTTAATCACCCCGATATCTGCTGGGAGAGCAATACAGCGGTGCACAGACAATACAGGAAGTTTCTGGAAAGTGTAGGGGACAATTTCCTGGTGCAAGTGCTGGAGGAACCAACTAGGGGAAAAGCTCTTCTTGACCTGCTACTCACAAACAGGGAAGAAATAGTAGAGGAAGCAATAGTGGATGGGAACCTGGGAGGCAGTGACCATGAGATGGTTGAGTTCAGGATCCTGATACAAGGAAGAAAGGAGAGCAGTAGAACAGAGACCCTGGACTTCAGAAAAGCAGACTTCGACTCCCTCAGGGAACTGATGGGCAAGGTCCCCTGGGAGATTAACATGACGGGGAAAGGAGTCGAGGAAAGCTGGCTGTATTTTAAAGAAACCTTATTGAGGCTGCAGGAACCAACCATCCCGATGTGTAGGAAGAAAAGTAAATATGGCAGGCGACCAGCTTGGCTCAACAGTGAAATCCTTGCTCGTCTTAAACACAAAAAAACCACTTATAAGAAGTGGAAGATTGGACAAATAACCAGGGAGGAGTATAGAAGTATTGCTCAGGCATGCAGGAGTGAAATTAGGAAGGCCAAATAACACTTGGAGTTGCAGCTAGCCGGAGATGTTAGGAGTAACAAGAAGGGTTTCTTCAGGTATGTTAGCAACAAGAAGAAAGTCAAGGAAAGTGTGGGCCCCTTGCTGAATGAGGGAGGGAACCTAGTGACAGAGGATGTGGAGAAAGCTAGTGTACTCAATGCTTTTTTTGCCTCTGTCTTCACAGACAAGGTCAGCTCCCAGACAGCTGCACTCTGCAGCATGGTATAGGGAGGAGGTGACCAGCTCTCTATGGGGAAAGAAGTAGTTTGGGACTATTTAGAAAAGCTGGACGAGCACAAGTCCATGGGGTCGGATGCGCTGCATCCGAGGGTGCTAAAGGAGTTGGCCGATGAGATTGCAGAGCCATTGGCCATTATCTTTGAAAAATCATGGCGATCGGGGGAGGTCCCGGATGACTGGAAAAAGGCTAATGTAGTGCCCATCTTTAAAAAAGGGAAGAAGGAAGATCCAGGGAACTACAGGCCAGTCAGTCTCACCTCAGTCCCTGGAAAAATCATGGAACAGGTCCTCAAGGAATCAATTCTGAACCACTTAAAGGAGGGGAAAGTGATCAGGAACAGTCAGCATGGATTCACCAAGGGCAAGTCATGCCTGACTAACCTAATTGCCTTCTATGATGAGATAACCAGCTCTGTGGATGAGGGGAAAGCAGTGGATGTGCTATTTCTGGACTTTAGCAAAGCTTTTGATACAGTTTCCCACAGTATTCTTGCCAGCAAGTTAAATAAGTATGGGCTGGATGAATGGACCGTAAGGTGGATAGAAAACTGGCTAGACGGTCGGGCTCAACGGGTAGTGATCAATGGTTCCATGTCTAGTTGGCAGCCTGTATCAAGTGGAGTGCCCCAAGGGTCGGTGCTGGGGCCGGTTTTATTCAATATCTTCATTAACGATCTGGAGGATGGTGTGGACTGCACCCTTAGCAAGTTTGCAGATGACACTAGACTGGGAGGAGTGGTTGATACGCTGGAGGGTAGGGATAGGATACAGAGGGACCTAGACAAATTAGAGGATTGGGCCAAAAGAAATATGATGAGGTTCAACAAGGACAAGTGCAGAGTCCTGCACTTAGGACGGAAGAATCCCATGCACTGCTACAGACTAGGGACCGAATGGCTGGGCAGCAGTTCTGCAGAAAAGGACCTAGGAGTTACGGTGGACGAAAAGCTGAATATGAGTCAATCAGCCCCTGAGCTGTTGGGGAGGGTCACTGGGGCATCGCCCTGTGAGGCTGAACCTGGAGGAGCAGGAGCTGGGTGTCTAAGGAGTGATATAATATCTCATTGAAAGATGACACAGGGCCAGAAGAGTTAATTAACTCACAGACTGACCTGACCCATGGCCAGAATTTAAAGACTGGTTAGGAAGATATGTAAATGAATAGAGCTTTGCAATGCAAGCCTGCATTGTTAGAGATAGAAGAGTAGATGTTTGTTCAGGTCTTGTGACGTAAGCAAACATGTCTATAGCTATAGCTTTGATTCAAAGATCAAAAAGGGAGTATTTAGGAGAAGGAAAATTAAGCCTATTGTTTTCTCAGGCCAAAAGGCTGCTGGAAATGTATAAAAACCTTGGGACATGATCCTTCTTCATTTCAGATCTGCTTTGGGTTTCATGTGGGGGAAACCTTAAGCTACAAGGATTGAGATCCCCAGTCATTGACTGGAGCCACCCTGAACATGGACATTGGACTATAACCTAAGGACTATTTCTAAAAGGACTTTTGGCAACTACAAACTCATCTCTGCCACAGGTGCCAACTCCATGGGCGCTCTGGGGATGGAGCACCCACAGGGAAAAATTGGTGGGTGCCGAGGCGGTGATTTGGGGTGGGGTCCAATTGGAACAAGGAGGCGGCTGGAGTCAGGGCGGGACTGGGGGCAGGGATCGGAATGGGGGGGGGGGGCGAGTACCCACTGGTGCCAAGGAAAGTTGGTGCCTGTGATCTCTGCTATGTATTTGAACCTCATGAATTGAATTCAAGTCTGTATGTATATTGATCTTTTAACCAACACTTTCTCTTTTTTAATAAAATTTAGTTTAGTTAACAACAATTGACTATAATCGTTTATTTTGGGTAAAATCTAAGTTATAATTGTACTTCTGTGTGTGGCTGGTCCTTTGGGATCAGAAGAGCTTTTCCTTTTATATGATGAGATAAGATTTTCAGTAATCATCATCATATCTGACGTGTGTCTGGATGGAAGCCTGAGGCTGGGCACTTTAAGGGAACTGCATTGTTTGGACTTCTGGGTAAGCAGCGAGGTAATACAGAAGCTGTTTTGTGCTGGCTTGGTAAAGCTAAGTATTGGAATATCCACCAGTTCTGTTTGCAGTTCACCTTAATAGAGTAACCTCAGCTGGCTCCCACAGGCAGCATCATCACAAACTTTAACTCTGGATTTCTGAGTTTTCTCATATTTGGTTAGTAGTTACCTTTGACTGTTTGTTTCAATAACTGAGGGCTCAGTGAAACTGCCCACTGCAGCTGTAAAGTTAACTGTGAAGGAGACAGCTTAATTAAGAGTTAGTCCAAGGCTGTTGGTTGAACTTCTGCCATTCTGAGAACCAAGAAAGTAATAATTATTAATAACAAAAAAATATTGTTTTGTCTTTCAAGTGCAAGCTGCATGGCTTGGACCTGTCTCTGCTAATAACCATACAATGCAGAGGAATAATTAATTTAAAAAGAAATATCCCTGAGTAATTTTTCCTCTGGTAAGTGGGGAATAAAGTAGAAATATACCACACATACAGATAGTAGCCGTGCCACTGAACGCGGGGCGTTTCTTCTATGTAGCAGTCTGTATTACGATAGAGAGCCTGCACTAAAATAAATTTTGAGAGATCATTTCATGACAAACACTACATTTTGTTTATTAGAACATTTTTAATATCAACTTTTGGTGTTCAGTTCCTGGGGTTTAGTCCTGTACGCAACTTTTTTTAAAAGTTAATTGAAAACTCAAAACAAGAACAAAACAAAACCAAACCTCTCCTTTAATAGGCTCCAATTCATACAAAAGTTTTCTATTCAGAAATGGGATAATGAAACTGACCAATATCCATATCTCACTCGCCTAAAACATAAATAAATAAATAAATACATAAATAAACAATAGTATTAGATGCTTCCCATTCTCAGATACTATTTTGCTGTATTATGAATACAAATATTAAGACTGAGAGATTATTTTTATCCACACCTCTTTTAACTATTGCTTATCAGCTGGGTGAAATGTATCCAAATTAGTCTTATCCCACGTATTTTAAAGTTAGAGTAACCTCCCCTTGCTGCTAAAAAAGGAGGGAAAACTACAATTGTGTCAGCGTATTTGTGGAAGTGGGGGAAAGTGAAATTTACCCAGGTCAGCAGTAAGTTTCTCAAAAACATTTACACAGATAAATATTAATGATTATTCACAGCTGCTTTCTCCATCAGTTCCCAGTTGAAATATTGTATTCTTTTCGGCCAGGGAAAATGC
This sequence comes from Mauremys reevesii, assembly GCF_016161935.1. Lineage (NCBI taxonomy): Eukaryota > Metazoa > Chordata > Testudines > Geoemydidae > Mauremys > Mauremys reevesii. The sequence continues at coordinate 3,456,578 of NC_052637.1, forward strand.
GGATTTATTTTAAAATGCTTTTGAAGTGAGTTGTGAATTCAACAGAGTGGGACATGAGGCCATATTACAGTGTCTCCATTGCTGACAGCGAAGACCTTGGATCCATTCACCCATATGGCCAGTGAGGACAATAGAAATTATGTGCTCCAGTGTCTTTCCAAGTATCAAAGTTTAGGCTGACTGGTCTATAATTCCCTGAGTCCCCCTTTTAAGAATGGTTCTACAAGAGACCAAAATGCATAAGCTGAACCCTCCCAAAAATCATGAGATTGGCCCAATAAATCATTACATTTAAAAAAATTTTTAGGTCAGTCTCTTGATGTTTGATGGACTCCCCCCGCCCCAGCCCATCTTCAGAGTGTGACAATTGTTAATTTTTTTGGAATTGGATAGGATTGCATTTGGGCAAGTTGAGAAACTTTTCTTCAAATTCGTCATTTTGAAATTCCAAGTAACATTCCACAAGATGCTGATCATCATGCCTTCCCTTCTCGTCTGCTGACAAAATCTTTTTATTATGGCGAGGGACCTCAAAAGCTGGAAGTGGCCTGGGCCTCTCTGGACCTCCTCTCCCTCCGTCACATGCACATACATAATTGAAAAAAATATCACAATTGGGTCAAAAAAGAAGTGATTGACTTAAAATCAATATTTTAAAAAATACATTTTGAGTTCCTATTTTTTTGCCATTTGGTTTCTGACCCCTGAGTGTGCACTCGGGTCAGAATCTTAAACTTTCCCCTGCAACCATAAAAGCTAGAAATTTATTTTTGCTTTAAATGAAATCTGAGATTCTCACAAACTCATAACTAGAGCATTAGGGCTTACAGAAAATTACGGAATGCTGTGAGACTTAAAATAAAACCCACAATAATTTATGAGAGTTGACAACAATGCAGCTGGTCAAAAATGTTTAAACAAAAATGATTTTTTCAATAGAAAATGGTTTTTAGACATTTTTTGGAAAAAATGATGTTTTCCTATTTTAATGTTTCTAATTTTTTAATGAAATGATGCTAAATGAAAAAAAAATTCAAATTGATTCAAAATGAGAAACCTTAATCAAATGGAATAAAAACATTTTATTCGCCCATCTCTTATCCTATCTCAAAGGAGAAAAGGGAGCAAAAATGAAAACTGAAAGAAAGATAAACTAAAATCTAATTTTTTGTTCAATAATGTAATTAAAATGTGAAAAATAAGCAAATTGTTGTATACAAAACAAAAAAACAATTTCACAATACTGCCATTTTTAAATAGCTGCACTCTGATTGGTTTCCTCATGATATTGCCCCTTAAATGGCTTTTCACACAGGAGGAGATAATCTGTTACACAATGTATAAATTTCCTTTTTTAGTATGGCCTGAAGTCGCTACTCAATGACACTCTTGAACACAGGATCAACTTCAGGCACATGCTTAATTCCCACTGAGGTCAGAAGGAGAAAAGGAGGCAGGTTTCTGTTTCAATTGATTCTGAGCATAATTTTATTTTTTTTACAAGAAAAAAAGGATTCCAACCCCCCCTCCCCCCGCACACACACACACAGATAAAAAAACTGCAATAACAGCACAGGCAGAAAATTAGACTGGTTGCTGGGTTTGGTGCAGTAACTGTCCTGTATTGACAATATAGGAAGTTATTTGCTACAAATCTCCCCCAAGAGGAGTATTGGGCCCACTGTTCTTGAATAAAATTCAGCAAAACAAAGAAATGACTAATTCCACAAGCTGTAAAAGTCTCATGTTACATTGCTATGAAAACAATCTGCGATGTATTTGACAGCAAATCACTTTGAATGTAGATATACTGTAAAGTTTCCATAAAGACAGAAACAAATATCACAGGATTATTTACTCCTTGTGTTTTTAATAATCTGTCCAAGCAATAAGTATAGTGTATTAGATGTAATAAACAGTCCTTTCAAAACATCAGGTTCATCAGAAGTGATTTGCTGTGTTGTTGCAGCCATGTTGGCCCCGGTATATTACAGAGACAAGGTGGATGATGTGAGATCTTTTATTGGATCAACTTCTGTTGGGGACAACGATGAGCTTTCCAGTAACACACAGCCCTAAAGAAGAGCTTGGTGCAGCTCCAAAGCTCGTCTCTGCAACAACAGGAGTTAGAATCTTTTATGTGACCATCTCTCCCACCTGGTTTAAGTTCATCAAAACTCAAACTTCTGAAAACCAAGAAATACAGAGTTAAGGTACCGGCCAGTGCAACGTTAACCCTGCCCTCATGGGGCTGTCACTAGTCACTGGGAAATTATCTGTATGCACCTCAGCTGTATTCCTGGTGTGAGGTGTAGCTAGACCAGGGGTCGGCAACCTACGGCACATGTGCCGCCTTTGGCACGCGAGCCTATTTTTCCTGGCACACGGCTGCCAGCTGGGGATCTGGCCGCCGGCCCCACTCAGCTCACAGCTGGCTGAGATAACGGAACCCCAGGCCAGCAGAGGCTGAGCGGGGCCAGCGGACGGGACCCCAGACTGGCGGCAGGCACACCCCCCAGCTCCCCCCTCACCGCACACGGGTTCTGCGGCTCCCAGGAGCGTGAGTTGCCAGGGTGCAGGGCACTGAGCCTGCTGCGGGAGGGGCGGTGGCGGCGGTTCACATTCCCGGGAGCTTCAGAGCCCGAACACGGCGAGGAGGGATCCGGGGGACGCATAGGGCCCACCGCCCGCATACATCTGCTGCAGGAGCCCCCCCGGGGGGGGAACTGGGCCGCAGCCCAGGCAGACACGCCCCCCGGCCAGTGGTGAGCTGGAGCTGGTTCCCACCGGTTCGTAAGAATCAGTTGTTAAATTTAGAAGCCGGTGTAGAACCAGCTGTTAAAGGGGCGGGCAAACAACTCCAGTCCGTAGGCCACATCCGGCCCGCAGGAACGTCCTGTCTCTGGCCCACCAGAGCTCCCGGCTGGGGAGGCTCCCCTGGCCCCTCCCCTGCTCCCTGCCCCCCTGCAGAACTGCAGCATGTCGACCCGCCGGTGCCAGCGCTCTGGGAAGCTCTGCAGCTCTTGCCACTTTGAGTGGCATGGTAAGGGAAGGGGTGGGGCTGCGAGCTCTAGCGGGCCACACGGCATCGTTACACGCTGCTCTGAGCAGCATGGTGAGGGAGTCAGCCGGGGCTGGGAGGAGGGTTGGATAAGGCAGGGGCCAGGCAGGGAGCGGTTGGAGGTGGCGGTCAAGGGACGGGGAACAGGGGGTTCGGGTAGACATGAGTTCTGGGGATCTGTTGGGGTGGTGGTTCTCGGGATCTGTCAGGGGATCTGATGGGGTTGGGGGAGTCAGGGGACAGGGCGTGGGGCGAGTTGGGTAGGGAGTGGGGAGGGGTTCTGGGGGGCAGTTAGGGTGGGGGGTCTCAGAGGGGGTAGTCAGGGGACAAGGAGCAGGGGCGGTTGATGGGTTGCTTGTGCCCCTTGTTGGTTCTGAGAGGGGCAGTCAGGCTGTTTTGGGAGGCACAGCCTTCCCTACCTGGCCCCCAATACAATTTTGCAACCCTGATGTGCAGGGCTGGCTTTAGGAAGTGCAAGGCCCAATTTGAACAGTTTGGACGGGGTCCTGGCAGGGATAAGTTAAAAAAAAACACATGGGGCTTATTCTCAGCGGGCAGTGCTCAAAGTCTTTGGCGGCGGGTTCTTCACTCACTCCGAGTCTTCACTGGCACTGAAGGATCCGCCGCCGAAGTGCCACCAAAGACCCAGTAGGGAACCGGTTGTTAAGATTTTGGCAGCTCATCACTGCCCCCGGCTCCCCGCACTCAGGTTCTGCGGCTCCTGGAAGTGTGAGCTGCCACCACCGCTGCCCCTCCCACAGCTCCTGCCTCCTGCTGCCTCAGCACTCCACATGCAGCCAGTGTCTGACCGGCAGGGCCTGGTAAGGGGAGTCCCAGGGGGCAGTTAGGGACCAGGGGGAGGGTTGGATGGGTCGTGAGTTCTGGGGGTCCTGTCAGGGGTGGGGAGTAGTTGGATGGGATGTGGGAGTCCCCGGGGGGTCTGTCTGGGAGCAGGGGTGTGGATAAGGGTTGGGGCAGTCAGAGGACAAGGAGCGGGAGGGGTGGTATTGGGGGTTCTGACCAGGGCAATCGGGCTGGGAAGTGGGAGGGAGTGGATGGGGGTGGGGCTAGGGCAGGGCTCTCCCCTCTTTTTTTTGAAATATGGTAACTCTAGGTGAGGGGGGAGCCGAGGGCTTGGTGCCCACATACATCAACTGCAGCCTGCAGGAGGCCCCAGGGGGGCACCAGGCCGCAGCCTGGGCAGGAGGGGTGTAGGGGGGCACAGCTGCTCCCCGCTAGCGGCACCGCCACCTTTGCAGGGCTGCTGCCCCCCCTGCACCGCACCGGCTCCTCCATGGCTGGGGCTCGGTGCTGCCGCAAAGCTCTGGCTCTCCGGTGCCTCTGGAAGGTGGCTCCTCCCTGCCAAGCTGCTGCAGTGGCCCAAATCTGGCAAAGCCAGTGAGTGGACTTGGGGCGGGGGCCACCGGGGTGGGGTGGGGAGGGATTGCATGGGGGCTGTGCACCCTCTAGGGGAGTTCAAGGGGTGGGGAGGGGGGAACCTGGTTTGGGGAGCAGCCCCTAGGCAGGCTGGCCCCTGGGGTCTTTAAAGGCTCACTGGGATTTGCCCCTCAATGAACCGATGTGCGGGGGAGGGGGGCGCAAGGTGGAAGTTTCACCTAGGGTGCAAAATATTCTTGCACCGGCCCTGCCCCAGGGTGTGTGCGCACCCCAGGTTAAGAACCACTGCACTAAACTGATAAGATCTGCATTTTAATTTAATTTTAAATTAAGTTTTTCAAACATTTTAAAAAACTTGTTTACTTTACATACAACAATAGTTTAGAGATTTATAGAGCGAGACCTTCTAAAAATGTTAAAATGTATCACCGGCACGCGAAACCTTTAATTAGAGTGAATAAATGAAGACTCGGCACACCTCTTCTGAAAGGTTGCTGACCCCTGAGCTAGACCAAACGGTGGAGGAATTAGTTGGAGCAGCTTGGGAGAGCTGTGACTCCAAAATGAGGAAATAGGAGATTAATTTGAGGGTTTCATGCTGTCACATGGGGACTGCATCTTGCCAGAGCCCATGGCCCTCCCACAGCCCCCCCGGCCACTCCTGGCTCACCAAGGCACCATTTCAGATTTTTTTTGAGGGGGAGGGGGGACAACTTTAATCGTGATTCCAGGCAGGGGTGAAAGTAAGTAGAGGGACTTACCAGTATGCTGGGTCCCTTCTGGGTAAGGTGGAGGGTGGCTCTGGCCCCCCGAAGGGGCAGGGCCTTGGGTGGAAGGGGTGGGGCTGGGGACCAGACTCCCACAGCCAGCCCTTCATGGCCACCACTGCCTCAGCGACTGAGAGCCCCGAGCCCTTTTAAATTGCTGGGGCCTCCCCAGGGCAGCTGCCCTTTTGCTTCCCGCCGTCGGTGACCCTGCCTGTAGCATCCGGAAGTTGCTGGACTCTGCCGGCAGCACCGCCAATGGGGGCGAGCACAACGGACAGTGATGTTAAAAGCCCCGGAATTAAATAATTAAATAAAGCTCAAAGAATTAAATTTAAGCATAAGAGAGAAATAAAATTATGAAATGCACAGACCAGTCAAAAAAACCCCCTAAAATAACAGCACTGAAATCCTTAACCAACTTCGAAAGAATAAAATGACAGAGAACGTAGGTGCCTTGCTCATTTCAACAGGAAGTAACAATAGTAATACAAGTGTGTGTTAGGGGGAGAGTGTGTGTATTCGAGGAGCGAGAGACAATGCGTGTGTGCAGCTGGAACATTAAAGTGGAACAAACAAGAATTGTTTGTAATGTTTTATTTACACTAAGTAACTAGAGGTGGTAAGTAAATGGAGCTGAGAAGGAGCTTTAATAACCACAGCACGGCCAGGAGATCCCCAGCTACTGAGAACAGTTTTCTTAATGGCACTAAAATAGCACCAAAGGCCAGGGATTAATATAGGGACTTAATGAGTTACAGTCTCACTTTCAGTAACATGTAATAAATCTCCCCGTCCCGCTCACATTCCCTTTCCTTTCGTACTGTCCTTTTCTATTTTCTAACCCTCACTTCTGATCCCTGTTTATTTTCCTGTCTCTCCCCCACTCTCCTCCCCTCCATGTCACAAATCATCCCCCATGGCTGCTCCTTTCCTCCCCCCTCACTCCCCCGTAATTTTATCCCTTCCCCTCTTGCTGCCCCCAGGCTGGTTGCCCTGGCAGGGATATTTTCCTGTCACTCTTCTCATTTCTGTTCTCCACCATTTCTCCTGGACTCTCCCTTTCTTCTTGTTTTATTTTCATTCACATTTTCCTTCTTGCTTCTTCTAATTCCCTCTGGTTAAACCCACGCTGTCCCTGCCTCCCCCCGTGCTGCCAACCTCAGGAGTTGAAAAAAAATAAAAATCATGGGACTGACCCAATGATGATTTTTTAAAGGTTGTATAACAGTTTTTCCATCAACTGCTCCCCTTACCCATCTCCCCCCACCGCCCGTTGTGTGTGTGACCATTACAATGTTACCAGTTGTCCTGAAGTGACTGTGGCCTCTGTGGCAGGAGCTCTGGCTGGGAACCCCAGTGAGATCTAATCCCACAGAACTGTACAAACCCCTCCCTGCTGCTGCTTCTCCCCAACCCCTGATAGATTCACGCTGTGTCCCTGCCACCCCCACCTCCGCCTGCCCCCTGCCCGGCTGTTAGTTCTGCCCCCTGCCCAGCCCCCACCTCTGCCCCTCAAGGCCCCTCCTGCAGCTTCCAGGGACCATAGAGATGAGGAGCCAGGGGCTGGGTAGTTGGGAGTCCTCCAAGGTTATAGAGACTGGGGTAGGTGAGGCTAGAGAGGCTGATTTCCGGCTCCTCCCCCCCCCCCTGTGTGTCTCAGGGACACAGTCTGAGCTGGGCTCCCAGCCGCACCCCGAGCCAGAGTTGGATTCTCCCCCCAGGGACGGAGCCTGGCGGGAAAGTGAAGATCGGGGCCTCGTCACCAGCATCAATAAATGTCACCTGCCCCCGGTCACAGTCCAGACAAACCCACATCCTGCTGGGGGCCTGGCTCAGGGGCAGGGTGGTCGCAGGGGAGGTAAGAGCCTGGAACTGACCCCCCAACCGCCCCACAGCCCAGATCCCTCCCTCAGAGCTACGGATGATCCCTCCCTTCCTCTCAACAGATGCTTTTGCCACCCCCACAGCCCAGCATCCCCCACCCCCACCTCCCAGCAATGTCTCCCTGATGTGACTCCCTCACAGCCCAGCACAGGGGGCTTAGTGACAAATCTCTCAGGGGTCCAGGGAGTAGGCAGGCAGAGCCCACCCACTGCTAAAGGACCTCCCCTCAGCCTAAGGGGAGGATCCACTGGCCCTGGAAACAAAATGATTATGGGGGACAACTAATGAAATAACAGGGACAGGAGTGTGGACAAAGGGTCAAAGGAAGGGAACCTGACTGGGACACCGAGCAGAGAACCCCGGACAGCGCCCACAGCTCCTCAAAGACAAGGGAGCCAGTGGACGCCACCCAAAGGAATTCTGCCCAGATGTGTGAATGGACAGCAGATAGGAAATAGCCTCCACAGTCACAGAAGATCCCCATCGGCCAACCTCCTCTCCCTGGTTTTATAGATGGCCATTTTAGCCAGGGCCAGGAGAAGGTTGACTAGGAGGTCTGTGACTTTGTGGGGCCATGGATAGGGAGTGCATAAATAAGGTGAGGGGGAAAAGTGCAACCAAAAGGGTTAACAAGATGTCTAAGAGGAGCTGGAATAGGGCTGCAACCTGGCACACTACAGGTAAATATGTGCCAGGGTCTCCCTCACACCACAGAAAGGGCAGGTGTCTGGGATGAGGGTAAACCGTGCAAAGTACACGCCCGTGTTCATAGCCCTGTAGAGGAGCCGCCAACTGATAACCCCGGCAGGTCTCGGGACCAGGGTAGAGGACAGGCTGGCCCACCGGGGTGCCTCACCCTCAAAAGGTGGCAGGGGGGTCCTGCCACTTCGTGACAGGGTGGGAGCCGAGGGTGAGGAACTGAAGGGTATGGAGCACAAGTGTGTATAGATGTTCTCTTGGTGCGGTCTGGAAACAAACCATCTGCAAGTCGTGCAGCCTGCTCATGGCGAAGAGGTTTCAGGGGGCTGATCGGTCCCTTTCTCTCAACAGACTCTCTGGCCACCCCCACAGCCCAGCGTCCCCCACACTCCATCTCCCAGCAACGTCTCCCCAAGGTGAATCCCTCACAGCCCAGCACACAGGGCTCAGTGTCAAATCTCTCAGGGTTGTCGGGCAGATCCTGCTGTGTCTCTCCCCAGCTCACACTTTTCCCATCCTCAGACAGGACGAGGTGGGGATGAGCCGTGTCTGGATCCAGAGTCACATTCGCTGGGGAGAGAGAATCAGAGCATTAGGGGCAGAGCTCAGCCCTGGGGGAGGGTTTGATGGTGTCAGTGACAGAATCTGCCCCAGCTGGAGAGTAAATCAGGTAAATCTTGGAGGAAGGAGATTCCCTGTCAGCTCTGAGATCTCAGCACAGTGCTGGGGAGAGCCCCAGGCCCTTTAAACTGCCACCAGTGCCCCACTTCTGGAGCCCTGGGGTAGGGCTGCAGGGCTCTGGGGGCTATTTAAAAAGTCCGAGGCTCCCATTGCTTCTACTGCCCCAGCCCTTTAATTAAATAGCTGCTGGAGCCCTGCCACTTCCTCAGGGATCCTGGGGCTACTTAAAGGGCCAGGGTGGTAGAAGCAACGGGAGCCCTGGACTTTTTAAATAGCCCCCAGAACCCTGGGGTAGCAGGGGGCTCCAGGGGCTATTTAAAGGGTCGGGGCTCCAGCTGCCTCTGCCACCCCAGCCCTTTAAATAGCCATGAGAGCCCCGCTGCTTCCCCAGGGCTCTGGCAGCTATTTAAAGGGCCAGGATGGTAGAAACAGGGGAGTCTCTGCCCTGACTGCAGCCAACCCCTGCTGCACCCCCTGCCCGCAGCCAGCCCCACACCCACTGCCCTGCCTGCAGCCAGCCCCTACCCACAGCCAACCCCTGTCTCCAGCCAGCCCTGCACCCCCTGCATGCAGCCAGCCCCTGCTGCACCCCCTGCCCTGCCCCCAGCCCCACACCCCTGCCCTGCCCGCAGCCAGCCCCATACCCCTTGCCCTGCCTCCAGCCAGACCCTACCTCCAGTCATCCCCTGCCCTGCTTCCAGCCAGCAATGTACATATTATATACTGTTGTTATTATTTATATAGTTATGGAAAGTAAATTATACATGGAAGAAATGAAAAGGTTTTTTTACTTTTTTTTTTAAAGTCACCCCTGCCAGGGTCCCTCCGAAAATGTTGGAATTAGGCCCCGCCCTTCCTAAAGCCGGTCCTGACTATAACTGCCAGGCGAGCAGGGCAAAGGCAGGTAAATCAACGCTGCAGCTACTGCTATTCCCCCTCCCCCCAAACCAGAACCCCCCGCAACCAACAACCGCCCGCAGTGACCCAGCCACGTGGGGGTGTTGGGTGCAGGAGGGGAACGGGGGGCAGTTGATAGTCCCCCCCCCAACTCGAGCCAGGCGCCCGCAGCAGCCACGGCGAAAGCGAAACCGAAACCAAAAATCGCGCACGCGCAGTAACGAGCCTTTAAAGCTATTTTTAAAGCCGATTGGGTAACCGGGAGCCAATCACGCTCTCGGGAGGGAAATTAAAAACCAACCAACAGAAAAGGCAGAAGCCCCGCCCCCAGGGGCGGCCCCAGAACAGGCAACAGTGGCTGCAGGAGAGAAGCCGCGCGAGGCCGGCCGGGCTCTGCCTTGGCAGCTCCTGCAGCAGCCGCCGGGTGTTTCCCTTCCTGGGGGCTTGGCTACACTTACAATTTGCAGCGCTGGGAGTTACAGCGCTGGTCATGCAGCTGTGTAGGGCCAGCGCTGGAGTGTGGCCACACTGACAGCTACCAGCGCTGCAGTGTGGCCACACTTGCAGCACTTTCCAGCGCTGTATTGAGAGGTGCATTGTGGGCAGCTATCCCACAGAGCACCTCGTCCCATTTTGGCGTTGAGTATTGTGGGAAGGGGAAGGAAGTGTGCGGGTCATTCCGCTTCCTGTTTGCCAGCGCCCCATGGTGCATCGCTTCACATCCCAGCATTCACTCTTTCCGGCAGCGTTTGGCGCCATTGTGAGTGTCTTTCTGTTACTCTCTGTGTGAATCACGATTTCTGTGGCAAATGGAGCCCGATCTGCTGAGGACTCTGCTGATGAGTGTCACCAGCACAACACGTTTGGCAGTCGAGCTATTCCTTCAGCTCCAAAGTGACAGTGAGGAGTCCGACGATGATATCAATATGGATTTGCCTGCCGCGTGTGACACTACAGTGCTTGTGGCATTCACGGAAATGCTCAGCACCGTTGAACGCCGCTTTTGGGCTCGGGAAACAAGCACTGAGTGGTGGGATCACATCGTCATGGAAGTCTGGGATGACGAGCAGTGGCTGCAGAACTTTCGTATGAGAAAAGCCACTTTCATGGGACTGTGTGCTGAGCTCGCCCCCACTCTGCGGCGCAAGGACACAAGATTGAGAGCTGCCCTGACGGTGGAAAAGCGGGTGGCTATTGCAATCTGGAAGATGGCAAATCCAGACAGCTACCGGTCGGTCGGGAACCAGTTTGGTGTGGGAAAGTCGACCGTGGGAATCGTTTTGATGCAAGTTTGCAAGGCAATTAATCGCATCCTGCTAAGAAAGACCGTGACTCTGGGGAGCGTGCAGGACATTGTGGATGGCTTTGCACAAATGGGTTTCCCTAACTGTGGAGGCGATAGATGGGACGCATATTCCTATTCTGCCCCACCTGGCATCAGAGCACGTTAATCGTAAGGGTATTTCTCTATGGTTCTCCAGGCGCTTGTGGATCACCGCGGGCGTTTCATTGACATTTACACAGGCTGGCCTGGAAAGGTGCATGATGCACGCATCTTCGGAACAGTGGCCTGTTCAGGAAGATGCAGGCAGGGACTTTTTCCCAGACAGGAAGATCACAGTAGGGGATGTCGAAATGCCCACTGTGATCCTTGGAGACCCCACAGACTGTTACTGCCTTGGCTCATGAAACCCTATACAGGGAAGCTTGACAGGAGCAAGGACCGGTTCAACTACAGGCTGAGCCGGTGCAGAATGACTGTGGAGTGTGCTTTTGGGCGTTTAAAAGCTCGCTGGAGATGTTTGTATGGGAAGCTAGACTTGGGGGAAAGCAGCATCCCGCGGTTATAAGCGCTTGCTGTACCCTCCATAATATTTGTGAAGGGAAGGGTGAAACATTCAGTGAGGCATGGACCACCGAGGTTCAAGTCCTGGAGGCTGAATATGCACAGCCAGAGAGCAGGGCTAATAGAGAGGCCCAGCACAGGGCTACAAGGATTAGGGATGCCTTGAGGGAAGAATTTGAGGCTGAAAGCCAACAGTAATGTTTGCTGCCTTGCATGGGAGTGAATTGCACTGCTTACACTGTTATTCTATTATCCATAATAATAATATGATTTGCAGTGCCTCTTTCTTTACTGGGCTAAGGTATCTTTCACTATCTGCTATAATAAAGACTGTTTTCAAAGCCAAGAATTGTTTTATTGAAAAGAAAAAAACTTCCTTGACAGACAGACAGACACACAACATTTCATTAACACAAGAGGGCAGGGGTGTGGGTTGGTGAACTGTACAGTCACAAGTTTGCATATGCCCTGTCTGGATTGCTGTTTAATGAATCCTGCACTTCAGGGTTCATATACTGCATGGTGATGGGGTTGAATGCAGAGGGTAAGGGTGGTGGTAGGTATCAGGGCTGGTTGGGGAACGTACAGGTGTTGGAGGCAGCTGGTGGTGGTAAGAACCTGGATGCTGGGGAAAGGTGGTTTGAGCTGACATTGGGGCACAAGGCAGAAAGGACGGGGCGGGTGGGGGAGTAGCACGGTAGTGCTCTGCTTGCATGGAAACGAGTGACTCTATAGACTCCGCTTGGCGCTCCAGGATGCTTAGCAGCCGCTCCGTGCTTTTCCTCTTGGCCACTGCATTTCTCTTGCGGGTCCTGCTTTCTTTCTCTCGCCACTCCTTCAATTCTTTTCTCTCTGTAGCAGAGTGATGAAGAACAGTTTTCAGCATGTCCTCTTTGCTCTTTCGGGGATTTTTTCTCAAATTTTGAAGCCTCTGTGATGTTGAACATCTGGGCAGTCCAGTAGTCAAGGTCACTGTAGAAACAGAAATGACAACATTTAACACGGGCAGCATTGTATCCACTATCTCCAGACATGAATTGTTACACTGAGGGAGTTCTCACTTGCATTCTTTATCCCAAAAGGAAAACACAACAGAAGCCACGAAATGGTGAGTGAGGAGTGCTTACTTATATAGGGAGAAGAGGGGCTTGAGTGATAGAGGGGAGCTGGTTGCTTCGGGTAATCTGGAGTGCTAGAGGGGTTGAGTGAAGATGCAGATGCAGGGGTGATCTTATCTCCCTATCTCTTCACTAAAGAGTCTCCCAACATTTTTCACAGGACTTAATCCTGGAAGATGTTTCCCTACTGCGAGTCACTAGGGAACAGCGGGGGGCTCTTTTAGAGCAATGTGGATTCCGCCCGGGACCCTATGCGGCGTGCCTGTGTTCAGAAATGGTCCCCCCACCACTGGCAGAAGAGTGGCGCGGACGCGTCACCGTCACTGGGACAAGGGACACAGTGGCTCTGCCTATAAACCTGCGCAGGCATATTGCCCACGCTCTGGATGAAGCTTTTGCTGAGATAACTGAAGCAGATTACCGCAACGTGATAGACCACATCAACGGGCTATTCCACATCTAGAGGCTGGCATGCATGCATCCATAACCCCCCTTCCTCTCCAGAAACATTTCACCCAGAAAATAAAAGCCGCTTACCGGTAAACCGCTCCTCTGCTTGTCCTTCTGCAACTGCTGGCTGCTGCGATTGGGTACTTTCCTCCTGGCTTGAGAAGAGCTCCTGGCTGCATGCCTCCAGGGAATCTGCGGTTTCTTCCCCCATCCCAGGAGCTTCACTCGCGGTTTCCTCTCCCCCCCCGCCGCCTCCTCCGCCTCCTCCTCCTGTCCCCCAGCCTGCTCAGAAGTGTCCATCGTTATCCTGGGATTGGCAGTGGGGTCACCCCCAAGTATATCATCCATCTCCCTGTAAAAACGGCAGGTCGTGGGAGCAGCTCCGGATCGTCGATTGCCCTCTCGGGCTTTGTAATAGGCACTCCGCAGCTCTTTAACTTTCACCCTGCATTGTAGTGCGTCCCGATCATGGCCCCAATCCAGCATGGCCCTTGATATCTGCTCAAAGATATCGTAATTCCTACGGCCGGAGCGCAGCTGTGCCTGAACAGATGCCTCACCCCAAACACTGATGAGGTCCTGCAATTCACCAGTGCTCCATGCTGGGGCTCGTTTGCCGCGTGGAGGCATGGTTACCTGTAACCTGTAACTGATTAACTGATTGCACGCCACACCTGGCTGCAGCAAACAGGAAGGAGATTTTTAAATTTCCCGGGGCATTTAAAGGGCGGGTCACCTGAGGCAAGAGCAGTAGAGTGCAAACTGATGTGCAGAGTGGCTGAACAGGAATTCTGGGATAGCTCCTTATTCCCTGGAGGACAGGTAAAGCGCTGGTGAGTGTCCACACCTGCTGAGCAGCGCTGGATCACCAGCGCTGCACTCCTTATACCCCTGCCGGGATGGGTTTTCAGCCAGCGCTGCAACCAGGGAGTTGCAGCGCTGGTTGTGCCCTGCAAGTGTGGACGGGGTGTTGTTGCAGCGCTGGAAAGCCTCCACCAGCGCTGCAACTTGTAAGTGTAGCCAAGCCCTGGGACTGACTCGGCTGCTGCTGGGCGGGGAGGAGCCCCCGGGAACATTGCAGCCTGCAGGCGTTTGTGTGACATGTGCCTCAGGGCCCTGTGGCTGGGGGGCATCCGCCTCTGGTGGTGCCCTTGAAGGAGCAGCGTCTGTGTGTGTCTAAGGAGGAATTGTCAGAATTCACTGATCTCAGTGTCTATCACTGCCAGTTTTAAGCATTTTTTCCAAAATTTATTGAGTTAATTTTTCACAATTTCACTGGTACCACCCCACATACCATAGGAGCTGAGTTTTGGTTTTCCTGGTGGGTGCCCCATCCCAGCTCTGCCCAAAGGCAGCAGGTTTGTATAATTTTTGGTGGGTCCCAAAATGGTGGTGCCCCCCCGCTCCCGCCCTGTAACATGATATAAAATGAAGCTACAACGTGTCAGTGCCACAAGATTACAAGGGTCAATTAAAAGTGGAAAGTCAGAAGCAGCACTTGCCTACTTCAATATACAGTATTATATTTTGTTGCACTTGTTGTGATGAAGTGGGAATGTTCTTAATATTTTCTCTGAATACTGTATGGGTGCCTCAGTTTCCCCTGCAAGATGCCAACTGAAGGCGTTGGGGACAAAGATCAGGTGGCCTCCTTGTCTGGAAGAGACACAGAGGCCAGGGGAGGGAGTGTCAGTTTGGAGCTGGCTGGGAAAATGGGGAGAGACCCAGAACTTGGTTCTGGGCTCCCCATCCCCCAAAATGGACTGGACAGAGGGGTTCTGTTTTCTGTACCAACAAGCTCTGTTTAAACTGTGTTCCCGTCATCTAATAAACCTTCTGTTTTACTGTCTGGCTGAGAGTCACATCTGACTGCGGAGTTGGGGTGCAGGGACCTCTGGTTGCCCCAGGACCCACCTGGGCAGACTCGCTGTGGAAAGTGCATGATGTGGAAGGGCATGCTGAATGCTCTGAGGTCAGACCCAGGAAGGTGTAAGCTTCTTGCCCTGGAGACAGTACGCTCAGAGAGAGGAGGCTCCCCCAGAGTCCTGACTGGCTTTGTATGGAGTTGTTCCAAAGCATCCCAGCATCCCCTTCCACACCATGCACTTCCCAGAAGTCCGCACAGGCACTGACACTCCCTCCTCTGGCCTTTGTCTCTTTTCCAGGCATTAGGAGGCCACGATCTATCTGTTCTCCAACACCTTCAGTTGGCACCTTGCAGGAGAGTGGCCTAGTCCATCAGTTACCAGGAGACAGGGTTTCAGCCATTCTCTGTGCAGACAGCTCACACTGTCCCTCAAGGGCTCTACAACAATCACACACCCTTATCCCACTGTCATAGGTCTCACCCCCACTTAGAGCTGTTGGGTTCCAATATGGGGACCTGCATGGACTCCCCTAAACTAAAATCCTAGTTTAGATCTGGTAAAAGCTGCCACCACCCAATAATGTACGTGTATTGGGACACAGTCCTTCCCCAAAATCCTTGGGGATCCCAAGAGCCCCAAATCCATGGAGTTCTTACACCCAGGAGAAATAAACCATTCCCCCCCTGCTTCCTCCCCCCTCCCTTTTCCTAGGAGAGATACCGGGATCCAACTACAGAGGGATGCCGTCCTCCTCCCTCCTCCCCTTTCCCTGAGAAGTCACCCAAGGAAAGATCAACCAAGTCCTTAACAGAAAAGATTTATTAAAGAATAAAAAGAAAGTAACCGTCTCTGTAATACCAAGATGGAACAATACACAGGGTCTGAACTCATCAATCTCTGGAGAGAATCCCCCCTCCTTTCTTTCTCAGTAAAAGCAATAACAGTACAGAATTAAAGAAATTCTATAGCAAAACACAGAATTGCAAATGTAGAAATCAAATTATAAGACTAATTCGCCTTTCTAATACTCACTATACTGGATAGTAGGAAATACTCCAGGAGAACTTGGAGACATGTCTGGCCTCTCTTAGATCCAAAGAGAGAACAGAGCAAACAAGGAACACAGACAAAGGCTTCCCTCCACAGAGATTTGAAATTATCCTGTCCCTTGATTGGTCCTCTGGTCAGGTGTTTCTCAGGTTACTGAGCTTGTTAACCCGTATTGAAGGGTGATCTGTCGGGTTGGAGGGGGGTTACCAGTGGAGTTCCTCAAGGTTTGGTTTGGGGTCCGATTTTATTTAATCTATTTATCACTGACCTCGGAACCAAAAGTAGGAGTGGGCTGATAAAGTTTGCGGATGACACCAAGTTGGGAGGTATTGCCAATTCGGAAAAGGATCGGGATATCCTCCAGGGAGATTTGGATGACCTTGTAAACTGGAGTATTAGTAACAGGATGAAATTCAATAATGAGAAGTGTAAGGTTATGCATTTAGGGATGACTAACAAGAATTTTAGTTATAAGCTGGGGACGCACCAGTTGGAAGTAAAGGAGGAGGAGAAGGACCTAGGAGTCCTGGTTGATCGCAGGATGACTATGAGTAGGCAATGTGATGTGGCCATTAAAAAAGCTAATGCGGTCTTGGGATGCGCTTAGGCGAGGTATTTCTAGTAGAGATAAGGAGGTGCTAGTCCCGTTATATAAGGCGTTAGTGAGACCTCATTTGGAATATTGTGTGCAGTTTTGGTCTCCCATGTTTAAGAAGGATGAATTCAAACTGGAACGGGTACAGAGAAGGGCCACTAGAATGATCCAAGGAATGGAAAGCCTGTCGTATGAAAGGAGACTTGAGGAGCTTGGTTTGTTTTCCTTAACCAAAAGAAGGATAAGAGGAGATATGATTGCACTCTTTAAATATATCAGAGGGATAAATACCAGGGAAGGAGAGGAATTATTTCAGCTCAGTGCTAATGTGGACACGAGGACAAACGGATATAAATTGTCAGTCAGGAAATTTAGGCTTGAAATTAGACGAAGGTTTCTAACCATCAGAGGAGTGCAATTCTGGAACAGCCTACCAAGAGAAACAGTGGGGGCGAAGGACCTCCATGACTTTAAGATTAAGCTGGATAAGTTTATGGAGGGGATGGTATGATAGGATAACGGGTTTAGTCAATAGGTCAATAACGTGCCACACTGGTAATTAGTACAAAGGGTCAATGTTGGGATATTTTTAGCCTTTTCCAGAGGGTCTGGCTGGAGAGTCTTGCCCACATGCTCGGGGTTCAGCTGATTGCCATATTTGGGGTCGGGAAGGAATTTTCCTCCAGGGTAGATTGGCAGTGGCCCTGGAGGTTTTTCGCCTTCCTCCGAAGCATGGGGCAAGGGTCGCTTGCTGGTGGATTATCTGCTATTTGAAGTCTTTAAATCATGATTTGGAGCATTCAACAGCAGAGTCAAGGGAGTGAATTAGTTTAGGAGTGGGTGGATCAGCTTATGTGGCCTGCATCTTGCAGGAGGTCAGACTAGATGATCATAATGATTCCTTCTGATCTTGAATTCTATGATTCTATGATTCTATGAACCCTTTCCAGGTAAAAGAGACCTTAACCCTGATCTGTTTATTTATGATACCCACCATCTAGATCCTTGAGAAATGCAGAGAGGAAACTCACAGTATTCAGAGAAAACATTAAGAACATTCCCATTTTGTAACACCTGTATACGACTAGTTATATACTTTAAAGGGGTGTAAAATAGTCAAGTATCGTGCTAAATAAAATGATACTCCAAACTGACCACCAAATTTAAGTTGCACGTTTTTCCCTTCAGGTGAGGGTTCTGGGGTGGGGCTAGGGATGAGGGGTTCACAGTGCAGGAGCGTGCTCGGTGCTGGGGGTACAGGCTTTGGGGTGGGGCAGGGCTGAGGATGAGGAACTTGGGGTGCAGACAGGCTGCCCCAGGGCTAGGGCGAGAGAGGACTCCCCATCACCACCACTTGCAGCAGCAAGCTCCAGGGGAGGGACCCCTCCTCTCCCCCCTGCCCCCCAGAGCACACTCACTCTGCACCACAGCCACTGCACATGTTCCTAGGGCCCCTCTCAGGTCCAGAAAGCCCACTTGCCTCCCCTATGATGGGTACTGGGTGGGTGGAGGGGGGGTTGCATTCACAGGTGGCCTTCCATGTTGCTGCCCCTCACCATAACTTCACTGTGGATGGGGGATGGGGCTGCCCCTTGCCCAGCATGGGGCAGAAGTGGGGTCTGCAGGGTGGTGGCTATGGGGCGGGGGAGCAGAGTGTCATAAAATTCACCCAAGCCCCAGCTGCTCAGGTCTAGGAAGCCTCCCTCTCCCATCCCTCCAGTGGCAGGTGGGTTGGTGGGTGCTGGGGGAGAGGGCATTGCCTTCACGTGTGGCATCCTGCCTCCCCTGTGCAGCCTGCTGCCCCTCACCATAGCTTCACTGGCGGACGGTGGGAGGGGATGGCATGGGGCTGCCCCTTCCCCAGCGTTGGGCAGGAGTGGGGGCTGGGGCTGGGGCTGGGGGGGACTCATAGGGTCAAACACTCACGGAAGCCCCAGCAGCTGCTAAGGTGAGTGATGTCCGTCTCCTGGCCGGAAGTCTCCTTCGTGTCTCCTCCAGGTAGGGGCAGGGGAGGGGAGGGCTGCCAAGCACAGTCCTCTGATTCCCACCGCGGCTGAGATTTAAAGGGCTGCGGGCAGCCCAGAGCCTTTTAATTCCCAGCGAAAGGGGCAAAACCTAGCTCCAAATATTGGTGGAGCAGAACCCCTGACTGTGAATATTCCTGGGGCTTTAGCCCCAGGAGCCCATATAAGTTGGCGCCCATGGCTCTGCCCCCTTCCAAGGCCAAGCCCCCACTTTGCCCCACTCCACCTCTTCCTGCCCCTGCTCTGCCCCCTCCCCCTAGGTCCCTGCCCCCCCAAGTGCCTCCCACCTACTGCTCACTCCTTTATGCCCCCTCCTGCCTCAAGGGTGAGATGTGTGGGTCAGGAGGGGGGGGGGCTCAGCATCCCCCCAAAACTGACAATTTTCAGCATATTTATACACTTCCTTCATATTCTAGGTATTGAATGTGTATCACTGGTATCCTAACAATGTCGTCATTAAAATAGTAGAACTACATCATTACATTACCATGAATTACAGAGTATTAGAATAATTACACTCAGATACAAGCTGCCTTCACTAACACCCAGTGGTGAGCTGGAGCCAGTTCACACTGGTTTGCTGGAACCGGTTGTTAAATTTAGAAGCCCTTTTAGAACTGGTTGTCCTGCGTGGGATAACCGGTTCTAAAAGGACTTTTAAATTTAACAACCAGTAAAGCTCCGGCAGCTCCCCGCCCTGCCCCCAGCCCCAGCTCACCTCTGCCCTGCCTCCTCCCCTGAACACTCTGCCCCAATTCTCCCTCCTCTCAGTCCACTTTCTGCAAATCAGCTGTTCGCATGGGAAGCCTGGGAGGGCTGAGAAGCAAGCGGTGGCTTCGCGCTCAGGTCCAGGGAGATGGAGCAGAGGTGAGCTGTGGTGGCAGGTGCGAGGAGGGCCACGTGCCTTGGCAGGTAACCTCCTGCTCCCCCCCCCAGCTACACTAAGCCACCCCTAGGATCTAGAGGGACCTGCCAGATTCTTCCCGGGAGCCGCTCCAGGTAAGCACTGCCAGGACTCCCCACCTCGCCCCCGGGCAGGTCCCTCTGGCTTTTTGGGGCAGGGTGGGGTGGGCACCCACTACGGTGGCCCATGAGACCCTCCTGCCCGGCCCCTGAACTCCCAGCCAGGGAGGCTAGTCCCAGGCTGTTCCCTATCCCCTGCAACTTCAGCTCGCCCCACCACTGGCGCAAGCTCTGGGTGACGGGTTGTGAACTCAGCCTGACTCAGTGCTCCAGTTGCTGCAAGGTGGCAGCGTGGCCCGACTGGAGCCAGGTGCTGCATGGCCCGGATCCAGCCAAGCGACGTGACCCAGCTCCAAGCGCTGCGAGGCAGCGGCCCGGCCCAGCTTCAGGTGCGCGTCCTGGCCCAGCCTGGCTCCAGCTGTGTGGTGCAGCCCAGCCTGGCCCGGCCCAGCTCCCGCGGTGTGGCCCGGCTCTGCCCAGCTCCAGCCATGCAGCCTGGCCCGGCTCCAGCCGAGCGGTGTGGCTGTAGCTCCACCAGCCAGCTCCAGGCAGCGCAGTCAGGGGGCGGGGATCAGGGAGGGGGGGGTGGATAGAGGGCAGGGGAGTTCGGGGTGGTGGGGGGTGTGGCTAGGGGTCGGGGCGGTCAGGGGGTGGGGAACCGGGGGATTGAATGAGGAGAAGAGTCCCAGGGGACAGTCAGGCAGGAGCAGGGGTTGGATGGGGCAGTGGGAGGCAGTCAGGGGCAGAGGTTCCAGGGGCAGTCAGGGGTGGTTGGATGGGGCAGGGGTCCCGGGGGTCCATCAGGAATGAGAGAAGGGGGTGGATGGGGTGGCGGGAGCAGTCAGGGGACAGGGAAGGGGGTTGGATGGAGCAGGAGTCCCGGGGGGGTGGGCCCGACCCCCTCGTGGGGTGAGGAGGGAACCGGTTGTTAAGATTTTGGCAGCTCATCACCACTTACACCCCTGTGTAAAGACACTGTGTTCACTCTGTGCTTTACTCCTACTTAGTGCCTGTTTGGGAGCTGAGGGCCACTGATGGCTGTGGGAAGAAGGTGGATGGGAGGCACAAGCAGGGGGGAGTCTTTCCCCCGCTCCTTCCTCTTTTCTCCTCTCCTTTCCTATCGCTCTCCCTGCCCCTTTCCCTCCCTCTTGTTTCTTCTCTAAGTCCTTGCTCCCCTTCCTGATGTTTCCCCCTTCTTGCTTCCCACCCATGTCCTTTTACCCATCTCTCTCTGCTCCCCACCTCCTGGGGGCTCTTTCTAGTGCCTGCTCCCACCAACACACTCAAAGCGGCAGAGGAGATTCCCTTTCCTTGGGGAGGAAGGGTGGCCCAGTGATTCAGGAAGAGGCCTGGGGCTCAGGTGTGCTGGGTTTGGTTCTCTGCTCTGCCACTGACTCCCTGCTTAACCTTGGGAAAGTCACTTCACCTCTGGGTGCCCAAGATCCCACCTGCCACATGGGGCTAATGCTGACTCTGCCTCCTAGGCTAAATCTGTTCATTGCTGTGTGGTGATGAGGGAAATAATGATACCAAGGTAAGTAGATTTGGGCTGAATTACTCCACAGCCTGACAGTGACAGCCAGCTCCGTGCAGGGGTCACGGGAAAGGAAGGGGCTCAAGGCAGCTCTGCACAGAGAGGGGGGTCAGGGCTTCAGCCCCACATCTGCTGGGGTCATGGGCTTCTTCTTGTCCCCCACCTCACCCAGTGTGGCTCCTGCTGGGGTCCGGGGCTTCTCCTTCCCCTAATCTGCCACTGCACCCATCCAGTGCGTGCACCTAGGAGCCCTGCGGCCTGCTGGGGCGATTTCAAAGAGCCTGAGGTTCCCAGCCGCTGCCACCACTACCAGGCACTGGCAGCAGCCACGACTGGAGGCCCTGGACATCAGGTGGTGGGTTCCTGTTTGTGGATTGCAAAGCAGAGACACACACCACTGTGCAGCCCAGATTTAGGCACCTAACCATGAAAGGGATGTGGCTTAGGACATCTCTTCCCCCCTTGTCGGCATCTCCCATTGGCCAGCTGACAGGGCTCCCCGCCTACTGAAGGGGGCTTTCATGTAACGCCTTGTAAGGTACCTGTGTTGCCCACGGATTTTCTAGGGAGTTTACACACCTGACTGAGCTCTGAGGGTCATAGCGCTGCTGTTCCTGTGATTTTCTAGCTGCCTAAATATTAGGCCCTGTAACACTCAACATTGCAATACCTGAGTCCCTGCATGGATCGCACCCTGTGTAACCAGTCACCGCTCTGCAGAGCACAGCTGAGCAATTCCTGATTGACATGGGTGTGCACAGGGCAGGGACAGAGCACTGTCTGGAGAGTGACACATCACCATAGGCACCAACTTTCTCGGTTGGTGGGTACCTGAACCCTCCCACAATTTTCCCCGCCCCGGCCCCCCTGACTCCACCCCATCCCTGGCCCTGCCCCCATTCCAAACCCATCCCCAAAGTCCCTGCCCTAACTCCGCCCCCTCCCTGCACCTATTGGATCCCTTCCCCAAATCCCCGCCCTGGCCTCGCCTCTTCCCCCAATGCACCACATTCCCACTCCCTCCCTGCCCCGTGATTCAGCTGTGTCACGGCACAAGCACTGGGAGGGAGTGGGGAGAAGCAGGACGTGGTGGCGCGCTCGCAGAGGAGAAGGAGGTAAGCTGGAGTAGGGGGGCGGGGTGGGGTGGGGCCACGGGGAGCTGCCGGTGGGTGCTGGGCACCCACCAGCCCCGGAGCACCCACGGAGTCAGTGCTTATGCACATCACAGTAAAACCCAAACTCTCCTTCTAGAGGTTCAATGTTCCCTGCAGGGCCGGCTTTAGGCTGAATCAGCCAATTCCCCTGAATCAGGCCCTGCGCCCTTGCCGCTGCTGGTACGCCATATCGGGGCGGCCTGGCTTCCCCAGGGGGCAATTTAATGGGCCTGGGACTCCTAGCAGAGGCTGGAGCCCCAGACTCTTTAAATTGCCTCCAGAGCCTCACTGCTGGAGCCCTGGGATAAGGCTGCTGGGCTTTGGGGGCTATTTAAAAAGTCCGGGGCTCCCGTTGCTTCTACTCCCCGAGCCCTTTAAATAGCCACTGGAGCCCCGCTGCTTCTCCAGGGCTCCCTCAGCTATTTAAAGGGCCTGGGCGATAGAAGGAGGGGAGCCCGGGACCCTTCAAATAGCCCCCAGAGCCCTGGAGTAGTGGGGGGCTCCGAGGGCTATTTAAAGGGCTGGGGCTCCAGCTGCCTCTGCCGTCCTGGTTCTTTAAATAGCTGCGAGAGCCCCGCTGCTTCCCCAGGGCTCCGGCAGCTATTTAAAGGGCTGGGATGGAAGAAGCAGGGGAGCCCCTGCCCTGCCCGCAGCCAACCCCTGCTGCACCGCCTGCCCGCACCAGCCCCGCACGCCCTGCCTACAGCCAGCCATCTCCAGCCAGCCCTGCACCCCCTGCCCGCACCAGTCCCTGCTGCACCCCCTGCCCTGCCTGCAACCAGCCCCACACCCCTTGCCCTTCCTCCAGCCAGACCCTACCTCCAGTCAGCCCCTGCCCTGCCTCCAGCCAGTAATGTACATGATATATAATTTTATTATTATTTATATAGTTACGGAAAGTAAATAATACATGAAGGAAATGAAAAGGTTTTTTAATTGTGATTTTTTTTTTAGTCACCCCTGCCGGGGCCCTGCCGAAAATGTTCGAATTGGGCCCCCGCACTTCCTAAAGCCGGCCCTGATTCCCTGTGGGTGCTGGGGGGACACAACCAAGTCGGGAAGCAAATCCCATGATGCTGCCCCCAGCACCTGCAGCTGGGACAGTAAAGTGGAACAAACATGAAGAATTGTTTGTAATGTTTTATTTACAGTAAGTAGCTGGAAAATAAAGTAAAAGGAGCTGAGAAGGAGCTTTTAATAACCGCAGCACGGCCAGGAGATCCCCAGCTACTGAGAACAGTTTTCTTTATGGCACTAAAATTGCACCAATGGCCAGGGATTAATACAGAGAATTAATGAGTTACAGTCTCACTTTCAGTAACATGTAATAAATCTCCCCGTCCTGCTCACGTTCCCTTTCCTTTTGTACTGTCCTTTTCTATTCATTATTGTTCTAGCCTCACTTCCCATCCCTCTTTATTTCCCGGTGTCTCTCCTCCCTGTCACAGATCATCCCTCTTGGCTGCTCTCTTCTTTCCCTGATCTTATCCCTTCCCCTCGTGCTGATCCCGAACTAGGAGCCCCCAGTGAGATCTAAGGACACAGATCTGTACAAAACGCTCCTGGCTGCTGCTGCTTCTCCCCAACCCTCCAAACCCTGATTGACTCATGCTGTGTCCCTGCCACCCCCACCTCCGCCTGCCTCCTGCCCGGCTGTTAGTGCCACCCCCTGCCCAGCCCCCACCTCTGCCCCTCAGGGCCCCTCTGCCCCTCCTGTAGCCCCAGGCGTTCTTCCCCCTCCTCCCCCATCCCTGGGGCTGCAGAGAGGGTGGGGGAGGTGCCTTCAGGGGCCATAGAGATGAGAAGCCAGGGGCTGGGTAGATGGGAGTCCTCCAAGATCATAGAGTCTTGAGTCCATGAGGCTAGAGAGGCTGATTTCCAGTTCCCGCCTCTGCTGTGTGTCTCAGTCTGAGCCGGGATCTCCACACCCGGAGCCAGGGTCGGATTCTCTCCCCAGGGACGGAGCCCGGCGGGAAAGTGAAGATCGGGGCCTCGTCACCAGCATCGATAAATGTCACCTGCCCCCGGTCACAGTCCAGACAAACCCGGATCCTGCTGGGGGCCCGGCTCAGGGGCAGGGCGGTCGCAGGGGAGGCGAGAGCCTGGAACTTTCCCCACCACTGCTGCACACCCCAGATCCCCCCCCCCGGGCTACAGCTGATCTGTCCCTTCCTCCCCACAGACTCTCTGGCCACCCCCACAGCCCAGTATTGCCCAACCGCCACCTCCACCTCCCAGCAATGTCTCCCCGAGGTGAATCCCTCACAGCCCAGCACACAGGGCCAAGAGTCAAATCTCTCAGGGTTGTTGGGCAGTCGCTGCCGTGTGTTTCCCCATCTCACACTTTTCCGATCCTCAGATAGGACGAGTTGGGGATGAGCCGTGTCTGGATCCAGAGTCACATTCACTGGGTAGAGAGAGAATCAGAAAGTTAGGGGCAGAGCTCAGCCCTGGGGGAGGCTGGGACCATTTCTCACACTCCCCAGCAGCCCCCTTCTGGCTGGGACAGGCCTGGATCCCAGGGAGCTGCCTCTGTCCTCCTGGGTACCTGAGACTGAGCAGAGCTGTTACTGCAGCTCCTCAGTCTATGTAATACGACCAACTTCATTAGTTTCTCTTTTTTGCTTGCAAAAGCGTCAGCTCCCTGCTCCCCTTCTTGGGACTGCTCCATTCCCAGCGGCAGAGGCACAGCCAGGAAGGTGTCGGAAGCTTTTATGGAGGAGGGGACGGGTACCAGTTAAAAAACTGAGTGAGAAACTCCCTCCCCTAATTCAACCTCCACTCCCAGGCCAGGAAACATAGAGGAAGGTGCAGTATTGCGTAAGTGCCACTTATCACCAGAGGAGGAGGAGGAAGGATTGGTTGGGGTAGCCCCATCCCCAGCCCAGAGAGAGGGGAGGAGCTGCCAACATCACAGGAAGAGCATCTCCCCAATCCAGGAAGCAGGGAGCAGCTCCAATGGGAGAGCCCAGCCCCGCCCAAAGGAAAGGCAGGATGTTGGAGAAGAGTGATGGGGAGATCCCTGCACCAGGTGAAGCAGAGAGATGCGGCAGAGAGCTCTGTTCGGGGGCGACTCAGTTAAGAGTGTTTCTGTTCATCAGAATGGGCATGAACTCAGCACTAAGGTTGGGGTCAGGACTGTTTGTGTGTCCCCGCCCGCTCCATGGCCCTGACCGAGGTCGTGTCCCCAGGCCAGGCTGGGAGACTTGCCCACTATGGAGAGCCCCTGACACGCCACCTGCCCTGGACATGGGTGCGGGGGACTGTGAGAGCAGCCTCCGGCCCATGTGCCCGCTCTCCAGGGTGTGGCATCCTGGGCAGGTGGAGGGTGCAGGGCTCCCCAATGCAGCCTGGGCTACCTGGGTGGTGGCCCTGGTTCTGGCTTGTGGCTTGGCCATGGGCAGGGACTGCGCTACACAGGGAGGAGCTGAACAGTTGCCCTGCCCAAAGCACAGACACTGTTCATGACACTCCATGCCTGCCCGGGGCTTGCAGTGCGGGGAGGGGGAAGGGGAACGTGGCACCCTGCCCTCAAACTATGCCCATGTCAAAAAGTGTCCTGAACATCCCACTTTTAAAAGTGTGTGTGTGGCAGGGAGTGGGGGTGGGGGGACATGGGCCCCTGGATCCACTGAATGTGTTATTTTTAGGGCTGTGTGTGTCATGGTCGCTGTCAGTTTGGTTGGTAACTTTAGCTACAATCTCATGAAGATGTTTTCTCTGGAATTTGCTCATAATTTAAAGAATCTCCACCTGCAAACTCACCCAGTCTGGGGACTCCTAGGGGTTCCCCCCTTTTTCTCTTTAGTGCAGATGGCAGAGTGTCTGCAGGGGAAAAGGAGAAGAGAGATGAGATTTCAGACTTCATACTTATAACAGCGTCCACACTCTGTAACTTTTATAATTATGACAGAGAAACAGACAGAGACACTCAGTTATTTAATATAAAAAGGTTTGCAATCTTCTATTTCCTCTCTCATTCAGGTATCTCCCAGTAATGGGAACAACATCCTTGCAGCCTCACAACCATCCCAGGACAGACAATCTGTCAGTGAGATTTACTTTTCCCCTCCTCATCCCCTCCCACCCTTCAGACTCCAGTTGGTTTGTCTCATTCACTTACGGCCTTTTGTCGTAACCTAGACCCAGATAATACAAAGACTTTGGCATAAAAGTAACTTTTCCCACTTGGGTCCCTTTGAGACTACAGAGAGCAACATGAAGGGGTCCCCATCCTCCACTGGGGATGATATAGGAATAATAATAAAATCAGATATAGGAATAATAATAAAATCATTTTATAAATGTGAAAACTGAGGCAGGGGAAGGTTGACTCTATGGGCCAGATTCACCCCTGTACCGGCAAAAGGAGAGAGGGGAGGGGCCATTTGTGACTCTGCTGTTCAGTGGCTGCAGGGGCCGGTGCAGATCTTGGCACAGGATAAGGAAGTTCTGAAGCCAGCCAGAGCTACATCCCTAAGACAATGGCCTCCATGTGTCTTGCCCAGCGTTCAGAATATCAGAGGCCCAGCTTTACACTGCCCATGTCGCTCTGTCCCTCATCCACCTGCTCCCTCTTCCACTCACCCTCACCACCCCCACCCCATTCCCAGCCCTCTCAGGAACATGTCTTGTGCCTGCAGCTGTTGGGGAGGAAGCACAAGAGGCTCCTGTGCTGGAGACATGGCAGGTGGGTGAATGGCTGGTTTGGGGAGGCCAGTCGTCCCCCCCGAAGTCCCAACCTTTGTGCTGAAGCTACTTCCATGCCCACTGGAGCCCACCAGACCCATTGTAGCCGCTAGCTCCTGCCCAGCACACCCAGCCCACGGAGTGTCGGCCAGCTCCAGCCTTCCCAGTCACAGAGCACCAGGGGGCCGGGAAGCAGGGGCCGCGCTGCCAGACCCGACCCCGGCCACTCCTCCCTCTGCAGCCGCCAGGCTCAGTGAAGGGCAAAGAGCAGCCTGCTGCACATAGCTAGGAGGCAGGGGCGGCTCTAGACACCAGCGCGCCAAGCAGGCGCTTGGGGCGGCCGTTTCCCGGGGGGGCGGCATTTGGCTCCGGTGGAGCTCCCGCCGGCATGCCTGCGGCAGGTCCACCGGAGCCCGGGACGAGCGGACCTGCCGCAGGCATGACTGCGGCGGGTCCCATCTTCCCGCGGCTCCGGTTGAGCTCCCGCAGGCATGACTGCGGCAGGTCCGCTCGTCCCGGGCTCCGGTGGACCTGCCGCAGGCATGCCGGCAGGAGCTCAACCGGAGCCGCGGGACCGGGGAAGGGCGGCGCAGCGCTCCGCGCTGCTTGGGGCAGCCCGATTTCTAGAGCCGCCCCTGCTAGGAGGGGGCCTGAGCTGGGCTGGAGCGTGTGCGGGGCCACCCATGTCTTTTTGGGGAAGCGATGCCTTCCCTTGCCTTCGATACCTGCCGCCCATGGCTGGAGGATTCCTCACTGTGTGGGAGGAGCTTTCTCCTTCCCCACAGCCCATTGGCTCAGCACAGCTGCCATCCAGTACCAGAGCAGAGTGATGGGCTGCGTCCAGCTTTAACAGACAGCCTCTCGTTTCTGGGCTATATCTTGGATGGCGACTTTTAGGCCCTAGGGCATTGACTCCACCTGCAGCTCTCTAGATGGGACAGAGAAACGTAGCTGCCCCAAATTAGTCCATTTTGCTAAATTGGGGCCAGAATGTTCTGACCTTCGGTAAATCATGAATTCATGTGAGCCATCCCGACTCCTGGGCCCCTGCTACATCTGCTCCATTTGTCTGCTTTCCACTGTTTGTTATGCTAAGTATTGAGAATTGGTACAAGGGTCATTTCTTATGCAGCAGTTTGGACAGACGGAGATTGTGTGTTTGCACTGACTGACTCGGCTTTGGCCTGGTGAGCAGTTTGCTGGACATAAGGGAAATGTTGCCTTAAGTGACCTTGTTATGAAGTGATGTGTTCATAAGTTGCTCTGTAGGACAAAGATGTTTTGATCACACAAAGAGGTTAAAGACAACACCCCCAAAATGTACTGTCCAGGAGCAGTTAGCAAAGTCCAAAAACTGCGATATGGAGACAAGCTTGAAAGTGACCTGTGCATAATCAGTGGTAAGAAATAAGGATTATTATGTCATGGAGATCCGCAGGGAGCCTTTCAGATCTCAGCTGCTGCTGGCAGCAAGCCCTCAGCAGTTCCTAGCTGCAGCAGATGCCTCGGAGCTCCCAACTGCTGTGGGGGGTGGGGAGGGGGAGGTGACCCCATTCCCTTGTCACTGTAGGTGCTGGACCCTCCTTCTTCCCTATTTTGTCAGGGATATTTTTAGTAAAAATCACGGACAGGTCACAGGCTTCCGTGAAGTTTTGTTTATTGCTTGGGACTTTTCTGTGATTTTTACTAAAAAAATCTGAGCTGAAATCTGAATCTTAATAATATTTCAATCATAAAAGAGAACAATTACATGAACATAGCTTGGACAGCCAAAGACCTGCCAATTAGAAAGTTCATGTATGTGTATTGTATGAGTTATGTATGCTATTTAATATTCATAACACTCAAAGATGATTGGGAAAGAACTAATACATATATCATTTGGACACGTATAATATGTCAGACATTGTAAGGGGTTCTTGGAGCTTCATAGGAGAAATTCACTGTGGCCTGCCTATGCCCCAGGAGAAGATAATTAGCTAGTTCTTCTTTCTTAATATCTGTCATTTCTTACTTTAACAGTAACTATAATGGCAAGCTAGGCTTCTGGTCCAAACAAAGGTTTGAATTAATCAATCTGAGTGACTGGGACCCCACGTGTGTGACATTCTCACCCAAGAATTAAAGAGAAGCATCATCTAACTATGAACCAATTGCCAAGAGCCATTCTCCTCCCATACTCTCACAGGCTTTTCCCAATTTCCACTCCTAGATCCCTTTTCAGTACCTTGGAACTTCCTCAGAGTATCCATGAGAGCAACAGTTTTCTGGGAAAAATCACTGAGTCTCTTTTCCAGTTCAGGAGAAATCTCCTCTGGCTGCTGGAACTTCCCCTTCTCACACCTGGAGAAAAACAATTTCACATGGTTACATTTCACTTAGTGACACTTTATAATTTCTTGTCAGTGAAAGTTGCTGCTCTAATGGGCCTGGAGTTAGAATTCCTCCGCTTCTCCCAGAGTCAGAGCAGGTGTAGTTCACGCTCTGCCAATCAAACCTTAACTCTGAAGATCCCATTTAACTCTGGCCTGGAGAGACCAGCTCTGGGGACAAAAGGGGAATTGAGTCTCCATGGCCAATTCACTCCTTGGCCCCCATGCTCTGAGGGACAGGAGGTTCCCCTGTTTACTGCTGTAGAAATCTGCCCGCTAAAAACTGAGACACCAACACCCACCTCCCCGGTTCATTCCACACAGGTCTCCTAACAGTCCTCAGGTGGGAAAGACTCTTGACCACTGCTGCCCTGGGCTGAATGGTGACCAGGGCCCCAGCAGTGACAGGCCCATATTCCATCCCTACAATCCTGAGGCAGCCAGTCCCCCAGGGAGGTGGCATCTCTAGGAAATACTGGAGGTCAGTCCTTCCCAATGACTGGATAATTCCAAAGTCTTCTATACAAGGGTGAGAACCTCAGGATAAAGTTTATCTGAGAATTTTGTATCCAACGTGTGACCTTCCCCACACATTTTGGCAGGGATGGTGTCCCTAGTCTCTGTTTGCCAGAAGCTGGGGATGAGCGACAGGGGATGGATCACTTAGTGATTCTCTTTCTGTTCATTCCCTCTGGGGCACCTGGCACTGGCCACTGTCAGAAGACAGGATGCTGGGCTAGATGGACCTTTGATCTGACCCAGTCTGGCCATTCTTATGCTGTGGAGCCCTGTGGAGATGCAGTGCTAATATTGTCTCCAAGTTCTTCCCCAGCATTGTGAAGTGTAAGGGGGAGTGAGAGAGCCATGTTAACTGGACAAGGTGCTTCTGATGTCCTGAAGAGAGAGAGAATTTCAGTCTCACCTGACACACACTTCAAATTCCAAAGAAGGGATTTTGCAAGTATGGGGAAGAGAGGCTCTGCCCTGGTTCCAGAGCCATGGATTCCCTAAGACAATGAGTCTTTTCTATCTCTAGCATCAGTGTGCCTGTGACTTTGCAATGCACAATAGACATTCACATTTCAACAATGCGCACACTGAGTCACACAGTGATCTCTGACTGCTGGACTCCCGTGCCCATGTTTTAGGAGCTGTCCTGTCCCTGTGAGGGGATCTGGAGTATTTCTAACTCAGTCTCACCTGCAGAAATTCACTCGCTGGCTTCTGACACTTCTCCTTCAGCTCACTGATCAGCTCACTGACATGGGAAATCTGCTCAGAGAGTTTACTGACATTTTGATTCTGGATCCTCTCAATCTCCTCGTCCAGCTTCTCCAGCTGGGCCAGCAGGAGTCGCTCTTGTTCCTCCAGGGACTGCCGCAGTCGCTGAAATTCAGCCACAATTTGCTGCCTCTTCTTTTCTATCTGTTTCTGTAAAGCAACACGGAAAGGACTGGTCAGGGACATGGAGGCAGCCTGTGGGGGGAGAGTGTCCTTTCATTGAGTGCTGAGTGTGCAGGAGGGAAAATTTCTTAGAAATCTTAAGGTTTATAGAAATTTGACTCTACCATGTGATTACCACAGGGCCGCCTGGGGGGGGGGAGGGGCCGGGAACAAGTGGGGCAATTTGCCCCAGGCCCTGGGCCCCACAGGGGCCCCCATGTGAGTTTTTCGGGGCCCCTCGAGCAGGGTCCTTCATTCACTCCAGGGGCCCCAGAAAACTGTCACAGGGCCCGGGTCCCCAGAGCTTCTTCCGCTCTGGGTCTTCGGTGGTGGGGGGGTCCTTCTGCCCTGGGGTGGAAGGACCCCCACCCCACCGCCAAATTACTGCCGAAACGGGACCCGCCGCCGAAGTGCCGGGTCCCGCTTTGGCAGTAATTCGGTGGCAAGGGCCCCCCCTCTGCGAATGTTCGGGGCACTTCGGCGGCGGGTCCTGGAGTGGAAGGACCCCCTGCCGCCAAATTACTGCTGAAGCGGGGGCCCCCCACCACCGAAGACCCCAGGCCCCGGAATCCTCTGGGCGGCCCTGGGTTACCAGGGAAAAGTTTCCCTCACACCTTTTTTCATTTATCCCCATGTCTCTGAAAAGGGATGTTTCCATGTCTGACATGGTTAAGACTTTGCATTATCAATGAACCCTGAGCATGGAGATCCTGAGCAGTAGAAGGCAGGACTCAGGATTACGCTGACAGAAGTTCCAGGGGAAAAAGGAATCAAATGATTCAATAATGCAAGAAATGATGCAGACACAGGGAAAGCCACAAGAGGTAGAAATTAACTCATTCATTGAAATGGAAGTCTAGATTCTGCACCTGAATCTAACAAAAAAGAAATCCATGATCATGGAGAAACAGACATGCCCACATTCACCAACACCACAGAGGAATCTGCCTGCAAACAAACCTCTCACCCCAAGTCTTTGCAGGTCAGTAACAAGAGGCACCTACCAAATACTGGCTTTTCCCCTTCCCAGTCATTTTAGATTCCAGGAGCTTTTCTCTCTCTTCCCTCAGAGTCTTCAAATGGGCCTGGATTTTTTCCTGTAGAAACAGAGATGATTTGGGAAGTTTCATTTCCAGTTTGAGGGGTGCGTGTAGGGGGATGTTTTCCCACCCAACCCCTATTTAACTGTTGGTCCTAATGGGTTCATGACATTAGGGCCACCAAGGAAAAAAAAACCTAAGAATGAAAACTGGGGATGTGTCATATTCTGGCTTGTTACCAATTCCGGTTCGGGCTTTTTAGTAACTGGAGAAAGACCTGAATTATCCAAGCTTGCCTGGTATTTATTAATTCATCAGTATTACAGAACAGAAGAGGAAAATGGGGTCACATGGTGGTGAATCACTACATTTACTTTTGCGGAGATTAAACTAACAATGAGATATAAATCCCAGAAGCACCCGGGCTTGAAATATGGGCTGGGATTCTCCAATGAGCCCAAGTCCCAATAGAATTTCAGCCCTGGGGATTGCACTGGTTGGACAGACCTGGTCTAAGCATTAGGGCAAACCCCATGAGACAGGCTGATTTGTGGTAAGAACAGTTTGGGTTTGCCCTAGTGCTGTCCTGAACACTTCCTGTAGCAATCCCTTCTAGGAGGGTAAATACAGTCCCAGTCCTAGTAGAGATCTCAGAAGCAGTGCATTCTGGGAGATTTCAGAAGTCTCGGCCCCATGGTGAAGGAGGGGCTAAGGCCCATCTCAGTCCCCCCCCCCCACCAGGAGGAGGCACTGCTGTCACAGCCCCTGCCACCACCCCTGCTGCTCCGTGCCTACCCAAGGCTAAAGAGGCGAGGTGTGGTGGAGGCATGCAGGGTCATGTGCCCCTAAATGTCTTGGGATGCCTGTGGCAGGAGCAAGGAGGCAGGCTTTCCACAGAGTTCTCTGCAGCCATGGCTCCCTCTGGGCAGTGTAACAGGGTTAGTGTTACTTTCCTGAGCTCAGAGATATGCCCCACCTGCAACACCACTGAGTGTTTCCCTTTGCTGTTTGCTAAGGGTCGAGCACCAAAGAACTACATGGAGAGAAGCTTAGTGGGTTGAAAGCTAGCTAGCAATGACAGAGACTTGAGAGGTTCAAGAGACAATTTTGCAGTCACTGAACCTGAGTAATACATGGACACTGAGTTCAACCATAGCCCTGGGTAGAAATCCGATTTTTTTTTAAAGGGTCTTAGTGCTACAATCTGCCTCTGTCAAAGGGCTGTTATTTATTTTGGGTAACCACCATCTGAGGACAGCAGAAAATGCAGAAGGTGCTGTAGTAAGTGCAGGCCCTGATAAAGGCCCAGTATGAGGCCTGAGGCCTGAACTAAAGTAATGGTCAAGACTTTGCTAACATAAAGCAAAGTTAAGCTGTGAGCCAGAGGCAGGCCCTGCTCACAGAAGCTGGCAAGGAAAGGGCTGATACCTACCTAAAAGGTACTGAACATTCACATACTTGCACATTCCACACAGATAATAAAGAACAGGCTGGCTCATCCCAATGACAGGGGCAAAAGGGTAAAATGATTGGGCAACAAAATGGCAAATGAAATTTAATGTGGATAAATGTAAAGTAATGCACATTGGAAAAAATAACCCCAACTATACATACAACATGATGGGGGCTAATTTAGCTACAACGAGTCAGGAAAAAGATCTTGGAGTTATCGTGGATAGTTCTCTGAAGATGTCCACGCAGTGTGCAGAGGCGGTCAAAAAAGCAAACAGGATGTTAGGAATCATTAAAAAGGGGATAGAGAATAAGACTGAGAATATATTATTGCCCTTATATAAATCCATGGTACGCCCACATCTCGAATACTGTGTACAGATGTGGTCTCCTCACCTCAAAAAAGATATTCCAGCACTAG
The DNA here is from genome assembly GCF_016161935.1 of Mauremys reevesii. Classification (NCBI taxonomy): domain Eukaryota; kingdom Metazoa; phylum Chordata; order Testudines; family Geoemydidae; genus Mauremys; species Mauremys reevesii. The sequence goes on from NC_052637.1 coordinate 3,489,984, forward strand.
AAAAGGTTCAGAAAAGAGCAACTAAAATGATTAGGGGTTTAGAGAAGGTCCCATATGAGGAAAGATTAAAGAGGCTAGGACTCTTCAGTTTGGAAAAGAGAAGACTAAGGGGGGACATGATAGAGGTATATAAAATCATGAGTGATGTTGAGAAAGTGGATAAGGAAAAGTTATTTACTTATTCACATAATACAAGAACTAGGGGTCACCAAATGAAATTAATAGGCAGCAGGTTTAAAACAAATAAAAGGAAGTTCTTCTTCATGCAGCGCACAGTCAACTTGTGGAACTCCTTACCTGAGGAGGTTGTGAAGGCTAGGACTATAACAATGTTTAAAAGAGGACTGGATAAATTCATGGTGGCTAAGTCCATAAATGGCTATTAGCCAGGATGGGTAAGAATGGTGTCCCTAGCCTCTGTTCGTCAGAGGATGGAGATGGATGGCAGGAGAGAGATCATTTGATCATTGCCTGTTAGGTTCACTCCCTCAGGGGCACCTGGCATTGGCCACTGTCGGTAGACAGATACTGGGCTAGATGGACCTTTGGTCTGACCCGGTACGGCCTTTCTTATGTTCTTATGTTCTTATGATGGATAGAGTTGTTTTGATCGAACCAACATGTACAAGATAGAAGGCGGCACCTAAATACGTAGAGAGGTTGAACCTTGCTGCGTAGAGGGGTGGCCCCTCAATACGTCAGGTGTGATGTGTAACTTGTTTGTATCTGTGTATAAGAATGCATCCCTGGGGCGATGTCTTTGTCCGGCCTAGGGGGCAGTGGAAAGTCCCGCCACTGACTGAGCCGGGTCCATTGCCAAGAGGCACCTATTAGTAGTATGCCCGGTAGACTAAGTAATCTACGGGGAACTGCCATTGTGTCTGAGGTCGCAATAAACATAGTCGACGTGACTTTGCATCTTACTGGACTCTGTGGTTATTGGGGGTTCCTGTCGGGTCTGCTGTGTCAGCTATCTGCGCAGAGCTGGGGCAACACACAGAGGGAACACACGCACGCAGCCGAGTGATATCAACATTGGAGAAAGCAGAGCACCACACCGGTACCACTCTGACAACAGGTGCTGAGACTCTTTGAAAAGAAAATAAATAATGCATAGAAATGCTTGTTTGGTGGGGTGGGGGAATGTCTCTCTCCTCATCTTTATAGACTGCAAGATGTTTGGGGCAGGGACCTCAGTACATGTAAGCTGCCAGCCCTGATTTGTGTATCATGTTTATTTTCTTGGGATGGTGAACTGGGCCCAGTGCCTTCTTCCCCACCTTCTGCACACATCACCCTGCTGCTCCAGGTCTACCCTAGGCTAAAAAGGCAACGTGTGGTGGAGGCAAGTGGGGTCACGTGACGTCCAGATTTCTCGAGATGAATGTGGTGGGGACACCCAGCAGTAAGGAGGCAGCACTCCCCCTGGCAGTAGCACTGCCCCAGTCGGTCATGGAGGGAGGAAGAAAACAGCAGAGTGGCTCACTGCCATCTGAGCCCTTTCCCCACCGCATGGGGCGAGGTGGCTGAGGACCCCAGAACAGTAGTTCTTGGAGTGAACACCCTATTGAGATCCGTGGGGCAGTTACCTCTTCCCAGAGCTATTGGCTCAGGCTCTCTGCAGACTCAGACACACGACACTATATCAGTGAGGCTTGAAAGTTATAACTCACTCAAACTTTTCTTTTCAATCCTATGGGCTAGAAAGTTACTTTTTGGTTGCGGATTTTTTTATTATGAAACTTGAAGTTCTGTTTTAATCATGTGACTCCAGAGGTGGGTCCCTAGGGAAGAACCCATAGTACCAGTGCTTAAACCCACTCCTGTAGACATGTTCCACCAGGGCTGAAATATTCTTCCTAAAATTGGAGGTGCCATGAGGCCCTGCCCCCTCTGTGGCCCTGCCCTGCCTGCCTCTTCCCCAAAGGCCCTGTACCCGGCCAACCCAGAAGCTGGAGCTGAGTTGTGGAGCCCAGGTCCCTCCATCTGCCCAGGGTAGGGGGGATATGGGAGCAGCCCCCAGCCCATGTCCCTGGCCCCCAGGCTCCCTGCCCTGGGCAGGTAGAGAGTCTGTGGCTCCCCACAGATGCCTGGGCTCCCTGGGCTTACTCAGGCCGGGCTCCAGCTTCCAACCTGGGTGGGGCCTTAGGGGGAAGAGGAGAGGCAGGGATCTGGGCTGTGGGGAAAAGTGGGAGAGCCATGACCCCTTGGCACTCTCTGTTCCAGAGCCCGTCTTTTCCATGCAGCAGAGTGGGGGCTGATTTGTTCATTATTCATGTGAATGCCCTGCTGGCAGTGCCTCCCTGCATCTTGCTTCAGTCCTGTGTGCGAGGAAAGTGCCTCACACAGAGCTCTAGTGCCCACCTCTCCCTAATGAACAATGTGGGGTTGATAGGCTGGGTGCCATCTGTGGCCAGGGCTCCCTGCACCTGCCCAGAGGAAGGAGCCTGCAGGGCAGAGATTTAGGTGGAGCCAGAGAACAGGGGAGAAAATCTGGGGAACTGGGAGATTCTGTGGCTCTGAGAGACTGAATCTGAAAAGGGAAGGATTGAATTAACCTGGATCCAGAGTGTGTCCTACCTTGTATTTCTGGGCAGCATCATCCATGAGAAGCACCGTGTGAGAGCTGTGCTCTGGGGATCTCTCACAAACCACACACACGGCTTCCCCGTCCTCTTCACAGAACAGATCCAGGGCTTTGCTGTGTCTCTCACACAGAGTCTCATTTCCTGGTTTGAAATGCAGTTTGATTTTTTCTACTATATTTGCTAGCTGATAGTTATTCCGGAGAGACCCTTTCGGGATTCGGGCTCTGCAGCTGGGGCAGCACAAAGGGCCAGAGCCCAGCACTGCCCATGTCTCACAGTGCTGAGTGATGCAGCCTCGGCAGAAGTTGTGCCCACAGTGTATTGTCACTGGGTCCATCAGATATTCCTGGCAGATGGGGCATTTGGTTTCCTCTTGGATTTCCCGTATTGGAGTCACTGAGGCCATGGCTGCTGGGATCTCTGGGCTTCTGTTCTCTCTGCACCAGAAATGGTTTTGCTGATTATGGGCAGTCCCTGACCCACCTCCTATCAGCTGCACCGGTGCAGAATGAGGTGAAGAGAAAGGAGAGGCCGGGAGGTGGAGCAGGAGAAAGATAAGGAAAGAAGGAAGCAGGAACTACACAGGCCAGGAGAAGGGTGTAAAGCAGCAGAAAGGGAAGGAAAGGAAAGATGGGACGGATACAAACAAGATCACAAAATCTTAAACTCAGGGTCTTTCTTTACAGCACGTGTCCAGGCGGGGGTCAGGCAGGGCTGTCCTCATGCAGCTAGTCCAAGCCACCCCCTTGGTGCTGTGGCCACATTGCTCTTGGTAGTGTGGTTGAACCAGCAGTCAGCATGTGTACGTGTAGCCAAGCTGGGACTCACACCTCCCAGGTGCTGTGTAGACGTGTCCTCAGTCGAACCAGGCCATTCTTAATTCACAGTGAGGGTGTCCCCAGTCACTCACAGACTGGCACTGGAACAACACGAGATGGGAACTAAACCCCCTTGAGTGATTTCAGTGACAATGTGTGTGCAGAGGAGCCTTGGCGTGGCTGTGTCTTGCTGAACATCTAACCACCTGCCTGGGACCAGCCGGGCTACAGGGGCTCCCTGGGTTAAGGGCAGAGGCAGCTGGTGTGTGCTGGTGACAAGGCAGGAAACTGTAAACAGCTCATTAATCTGATTCAGTGATGAGCTGCCAAAATATTAACAACAGGTTCCCTCCTCCTCACCCCACAAGGGGGTTGTGGCCGCCCCCCCCCCCCGGGCCTCCTACCCAATCCAACCCCTCGCGTTCTTCGATGCCCCCCTGGGACCCCTGCCCCATCCACCCCCCTCCCCTGACACCTGACTACCCCCTGCTGCCCCATCCAATCCCTCCTCTCATTCCTGATTGCCCCCCGAGACCCCTGCCCCATCCAGCCACCCCTTCTCCCTGTCCCTGACTGCCCCCACCACCTCATCCAACCCCTGCTCCTTCCTGACTGCCCCTCCGGGACCCTTGCCCCCGTTCAATCCCCTGTTCCTGCCCTCTGACCGCCCCACCCCTATCCACCCCACAACCCCTAAACTCCCCTTCCCTCTTCCAACACACCCTCTCTGCTCTCTTACAGCGCTGCCTGGAGCCGCTCCGCCGGGACCAGCACCAGCACCAGCACCGTGGGGCCCGAGCTGGGCTGGGCCGGAGCTACGGCGCCAGGACCAGCACTGGCACTGGCGCTGCGGGGCCCCAAGCTGGGCCCGAGCTGCAACCGCGGGGGCCAGGACCAGCACCGGCCGGGCCGGAGCCAGCACTTATGCCAGCGCTGTGGGGCCCGGGCTAGAGCTGTAACCGCGGGGGCCGGGCTGGAGCTGCGGGACACGGGCCCAGCACCAGGGACTGGCCGGGCCAGAGCCAGCACCGGCGCCCGGGACCAGCTGGGCCAGAGCCAGTGCCTGGGACCAGCTGGAGCCGCAACTGCAGGGCCGGGCCCAGCACCAGTGCCTGGGACTGGCTGGAGCTGCAGCGCCAGGACCAGCACCGGTGCCGCGGGGCCCAAGCCAGGCTGGAGCCGCAATCGCGGGGGCCAGAACCAGCACCGGCTCCGCGGGGGCCGGGCTGGAGCTGTGGAGCCGAAGCTGGGGGCGCTCGGCGGGGGCTGGGACCAGGCTGGAGGGAGCCGCGCTCCGGGCCCGGGAGCTGCTGAGCCAGCCGCACCTCCCCTCCCCCCGCACCCCAGCTTACCTGCCTGCTGCTTGTTCAGGCTTCCTGCGAACATCTGATTCACGGGAAGCAGGGGAGGGGGAGGGGGAGGAGAAGGGGGGCAGAGCAGGAGAGGAGGGGGAAGTGAGCTTGGGCCAGAGCTTTTGTTAAATAAAGCCCTTATAGAACTGGTTGTCCTGGAACAACCGGTTCTAAAAGGGCTGCTAAATTTAACAACCGGATCGCGCGAACCGGTGCGAACCGGCTCAAGCTCAGCAACCCTTGAGCTGTTGAGAAGGTCTGTGCTGATTTGATCAGAGGTGCCAAGGAAAAGAATCTAAAAGTGAAGGGGCCTGTTCGCATGCCTACTAAGACTCTGCGAATCACTACTAGGAAAACACCTTGTGGTGAAGGTTCTAAGACCAGATGCGTATCCACAAGCGTCTCATTGACTTACACAGTCCCTCTGAGATTGTTAAGCAGATCACTTCTATCAGTATTGAACCAGGTGTAGAAGTTGAAGTTACTATTGCTGATGCCTAAACATCTGTCATCTACTTTAATAAAAGTTGATTTGTAAAAAAAAAAAAAAAAAAAAAAAAAAAGAAGGGTGATTTTATGGTAAATATAAACACCAGCTAAGAGCTGGAAAGAAGATTTACAGGTTTAAAATTTGTAACAATCCTGCCCACTCCCCTCCCCCCAACTCCAGCTGCCCCAGGCTCTTCCTGTCTTTTTTTCTCCTTGGGCCAATACTGAGCCCATCATCACAAAACATTGCAGCCTGCAGGCATTTGTGTGACATGTGCCCCAGGGCCCTGTGTCTGGTGGGCATCTCCCTATGGAGATACCCTAAAAGGAGCAGAGTGTGTGTGTCTAAGGAAGACTAGTCAGGCTTGGCAGAATTCATTTTATATATAGAAATTTTATATATATTTAACAGCTAGTACTGCAGCTAGTTTTAAGCATTTTGTCAATATTTATTGAGTTAAATTTTCACAATTGCACAAAACTCTGGGTTTAGCATTTCCTTCCAATTGTTCTCAATTTCAGGTTTCACAGTTGCTGGAAATTATGCGGGATACATCAATACCAAGTCAGACCCCAATGATTTAATGTCAACAGACTCCAAGATTCAAAAAATTGAAGCTTTATAACCATGAAAACACAGATGGTCGCATCACCTGTCAAAAGATGCAGAGTCACTGTCCTTCAATCAAACTCAAATAAGTTCCCAAGCAGCCTTGTTCTTGCTTTGCGTATCTCTAATTTTCATTTATTATCAATTGAAATATTTTTCATTGGTCTGTGTGTAGACAGCAAAAGCAACATTTGCCAACATTTATGAATAAAAGCTCATTCTTCCAAGCCTTAAAAGCTTGGTTAAACTGGAATCAGTGTTTTCAAGACCTGATTCTCGTTTACACTAATGCTGCTTGTCTCAGTGGAAAGGGGCTGCAGCATCACCAACTTTCATGATTTTATCATGACTCTTGCAATATTTGGTGTGTTTGATGAAGCCCCAGCTCCTGGAAGCATGTGAGGAGGTGAGACTCTCAGCTTTTGTTTTCTAGCTATTGTTTTTGTATCTAGCTCTCTTTGTTGCAGAAAAAAACATAAAAATTTCACCCCAGTGCAGTCAGGGCTCAAGCATAATTTTTTTGGTCCCAGTACAAATTTGTAACTCAAGCCCTCTCTCACACATGGTAATGGGAGTTGGAGTCTGGGCTGGGCCCTCAGGGTCTCCGGGCCTTGGTAAAGTGTACCCTTCTCCCCCCCCCCACCCCTTTTGGGGCCCCTGAGTGCAGTCTAAAGGTCTGAGAAACCAAAAGGCAAATAAAATAATACTAATAGTTACTATTTATTATTATTAAATCTCATGATTTTGGGGGGTTGGCCTGATTGAAGATTTTTAAATGCCTGGGGTTGGCAGTGCTGTGCCAGTGAGAGATTTATGGTCTGAATTCTATCAGTTACCCAAGAGAATCCCCTAAATGAGTGTCATCATTGATCTAACACAGCACAGTGAGTGATGTGGAGAAAGTGGATAAGGAAAAGTTATTTACTTATTCCCATAATACAAGAACTAGGGGTCACCAAATGAAATTAATAGGCAGCATGTTTAAAACAAATAAAAGGAAGTTCTTCTTCACGCAGCGCACAGTCAACTTGTGGAACTCCTTACCTGAGGAGGTTGTGAAGGCTAGGACTATAACAATGTTTAAAAGGGGACTGGATAAATTCATGGAGGCCAAGTCCATAAATGGCTATTAGCCAGGATGGGTAAGAATGGTGTCCCTAGCCTCTGTTCGTCAGAGGATGGAGATGGATGGCAGGAGAGAGATCACTTGATCATTGCCTGTTAGGTTCACTCCCTCTGGGGCACCTGGCAATGGCCACTGTCGGTAGACAGATACTGGGCTAGATGGACCTTTGGTCTGATCCGGTACGGCCTTTCTTATGTTCTTATGAATAAACTGTACAATGTCCATCATTGATTTTGCATGTGGCAACATTGATGACAGTGTGAAAGTAGAATGAATTATATTGTAAAAATAAGAATGGATTAAAGAAATGTTGTATGTACCTTTAAGCAGAAATAAGAAATGTTGAAATACAGGTGCCAGGAAAAGAAACATTAGGCATAAACAATGGTGCTAATGGCAAAACATTAACAGAAGATGGGTAATAGAATAAGATATGCATGCCTAGCCCAGGTAAACTTATCTGATTCTGCTTCCTTTGTTATCTTTGTTTTCACCCTTTTATCTGTATAAATAAGATAGTTTGTGTCTTGCATGGGGCTCACATTATCTGGGTGTCATTAGCAGAGCTCTTTGCTAATAAAACAGAGTGGTCTGACAAACTGTGAGTCCTGAGTCTAACTTTGACAACAGTGTACTCAATTCTTCGTATAGTTCAAGTCCATTTAAATCAAAACTATCACCGTGCTTCAGGAGGCTCTCTAGGTTCTTGCACTTTGTCATTAGTTGCTCTTATTTTCCTATTTTGTTGAATTTAGCCCCGCTCAGCCCACCTACGAGCTGAGTGAATGGAACCCCAGGCCAACAGTAGGTTGAGTGGCTCAGCCTGGGTCTCAGCCACTAGCCTGCTTAGCCTGCTGCCAACCTGGGGTTCCTTGGGGATCCCCAGGCCAGCAGCGGGTGCTGAGTGGGGCCGGTGGCTGGGACCCTGGCTGGCAATGGGGCAGCAGCTGGAACCCCAGAGCAGCGGCGGGCTGAACCGCTCAGCCCGCCGCTGTGTGCCATCAAAAATCAGCTGGCATGACACCTTTGGCACGTGTGCCGTAGGTTTCCGACCCCTGCTCTATACCAGTGGATCCCAAACTGGGGTTCGCGAACCCTTGGGGGTTCGCAGAACGTTACAGGGTGTTCGCCAGAAAAATTTCACTAATGGTGGCCAGAGGACCCCGGGCATTGGAGACAGCAGGTGGGACCTGGTTGCAGGGCAGACACCCTGAGTCCCAGGGAGAGCGGGGCCGGGCAGTTTGGGCTGGCAGCCCGAGTTTCGGCGGTCAGTGCGGGGGCCGGCAGCACAAACCCCAGCGCTCCGTGTGGGGCTGGCAGCCCAAGCCCCAGGGAGAGTGGGGCCAGGCAGTTGGGGCTGGCAGCCCAAGTCCCGGCGGTCAGCAAGGGAGCCGGCAGCCTGAACCCCAGTGCTCTGTGCGGGGCTGGCAGCCCGAGTAACAGGAAGAGTGGGACTGGGCAGTTGGGGCTGGCAGCCTGAGACCTGCCCCCGTCAGCAGGGGAGCCGGCAGCCCGAACCCCAGCCTGAGCCCCAGGAAGAGCGGGACTGGCAGTTGGGGCATCCATCGCACTGAGGAAATTTAAACTTAAATCCCTGAAAATATTCATTTTTAGGAGGGGGTTCATGACATTTCACAATTTAGTGAAAGGAGTTCGCGGGCTGTTAAAGTTTGGGAACCCCTGCTCTCTACACTAATAAGGAGAAGAACATCTTACAGTTGTTGGAGGGCTCTATTTAGCAGTAACAGGGCTAGAGGAAAGTCAGTTGACATTTTTTGTTTCTCTGATGAAAACTGGGCCACTCCCTTCCCCATACCAAACTTGTCACAAATAATTGTCAACAACTTAATTTTCTGTTTTTGGCTAAGATATTGTGTTTTTTTTAAATTAAATTGAATTCAGGATTGTTAACAAGCATTTTTGGAAAACAAATTTGTTAAATGACAATCTAAATGGCAACACAGTCCTGCTTTCATGCTTGGCTCACCCCCCAGCCTGCTGGTCCAAAAGCTGCAGTAGAGGAGGAGATAGGTGGAAAACTGCAGGACCCCAAAATCCACCTCTTGGGGTGCAGAGTGGCAACAGTAGCAGCAAACCCTCAGGTCCGATCACATGCCAATACGCACCACCGCCAGCCCACCGGACCATGGTGAAGTTAGCACAGCATCTGATCTCAGGGACGGGGCACCCATGGAACCACTGCAGCTCATCCTGCCCTGTGCAGCTCCCCCTGGATGAGATGGATCGCTGCCAGCCCAGGGGAGAGATGCGCTCCCCAGCTAGGGTGACCAGATCCAGATGTCCTGATTTTATAGCCCCAGTCCCGATATTTGGGGCTTTGTCTTATATAGGCACCAGGAGCCTATATAAGAAAAAGACCCCAAAATTGGGACTGTCTCTATAAAAGTGGGACATCTGCTCACCCTACCTCAACCCCCTGTCCTGATTTTTTGCACATGCTGCTATCTGGCTATCCCCAGTGCAGTCCTGTGTGACCATTCCAATCCTGGCTGCCTGCGGAGGAAGTGAATTACTTTCACTTTTATTCCTCAACAGGCAGCCAGAGAGGAGAGGGGGGAGAGAGGGGTGCTCCCTGGGGGGAGGGAGAAAGGTGGGGTGCTCTGTGGGGCAGGGGGGCAAAGAATGAATGTTATGGGGGACAACAAAGGATACTGCCAGAGCCGCTGAGCCTGCCTCACCTCACGTCGGGGGAGACCCCAGCAGCACAGGCGGCAGGTTTCTATAACTTTTGGTGGTGCCCAGAACAGATCCAAGTTCTGCTCCCCCTCTCCCCACCTGCCTTGTAAGCCAATATACAGTAACTCCTCACTTAAAGTCATCCCGCTTAATGTTGTTTTGTTGTTACATTGCTGATCAATTAGAGCAGCGGTTCTCAACTTTCTTTTTTGCAGACCACTTGAAAATGGCTGAGGGTCTCGGCGGGCCACTTAATGATCTTTCCAGATGTTGTTTATACCATTAGCTAACTATTGTAAAGCGCTTTGGAAAAAAGTGGTATATTAAAAAAAAACCTAAATAATAATTAACGTTATTTTGTTCTACACATAAAAGCACATAACTCATATTTTAATATCCCAGCTGGGGCTGGGAAGGAGGGAGGTCTCGCCCCAGCAGCTGCAGCCCTAGAGCTGGGGAAAGTCACATCTTTCTCTGGCCACCACACCCCGAAACATCCCAAATTCCCCAACTTCCTTTTCCCACACCACTGCCCCCTCCCACTTACTCCCTATTCCCCCGCAAGGCCACCACCTGACTTTATATGTGCATCTTCTCCAGTGTCCAGGCACACCTGCATGACTCCACTAATTAGGTGGGTGGCCCTTCATTCTCTCATGTACGGCCGCCCAGGCACGCACCTTTAGAGGGAACTATCCACGGACCACCTGAATGGAGCTCGCAGACCACTGGTGGTCCGTGGACCACAGTTTGAGAACCTCTGAATTAGAGAACATGCTCATTTAAAGTTGCACAATGATCCCTTATAACGTTGTTTAGCAGCTGCCTGCTTTGTCCACTGCTTGCAGAAAGAGCAACCTGTTGGAGCTAGTGGTGGGGGCTTGGAACCAGGGTGGACCGTCAGCCCCACAACAGCTCCCCGAGTTCCCTATGTGGCCTTGGAGCTGTTCCCGTGAACCTCCTGCTTGCAGAGGGTGTGGGGGGGGAGGAGGAGTGCTAATGTCAGGAAGTCCCCCTCCCCTGCTCCTGCCTCCCATCTCCACATAGCAGGTGTGGGGACACAACAGGGCTCAGGACAGAGGGAGCTTGCTGGCAGCAGCTGCTGTCTCAACTTGCCGATCTACTTAAAAAAGCAATGTAGTTAGCGTGGGGTCAGCGTACTTTAAAGGGGCAATGCGTGTCTCTCACACACAGGGTGTGTGTCTCTGTCTCTCTCTGCCTCCATTCGTGCAGCCTTGTAGCATATGAGGCTACATTAGCAACAATGTGTTAACTCTTGAGGGCGCTCATTCATCATTTAGCAGTAAGGCATTCCTTGGGAAATAGCCCACCCTCTGACTTCACCACCTCCACCAAGCTTCACAATCATCATTGCTGTGTACAGTATTAAATTGTTTAAAACTTATCCTGTGTGTGTCTATGTCTGTCTGTCTTTCTATCTATATAAAAATAAAGTATAGTGTTTTGTCTGGCAAAAAAAAAATCCCTGGAACCTAACCCCCTCCCCTATTTACATTAATTCTTATGGGGAAATTGAATTTGCTTAACATCGTTTTGCTTAAAGTAGAATTTTTCAGGAACAGAACTACAATGTTAAGTGAGGAGTTACTGTATATTTTTTAAAAATGTAAAAATGTGAGGGCTTGGTGGTGGGGCTGGTGATGAGAGGTTTAGAGTGTGGGAGGGGGCTCAGGGCTAGGGCAGAGGGCTGGGGTGAGAGCTGGGGATAAGGAGTTTGGGGTGCAGGCAGGCCAGAGAGGACTCCCCCGCCCCCACAGCCCTCTCTTCGCAGGCAGCAGCAAGCTCTGGGGGAGGGGCCCCACACATCCCCCCAGCACCATGCTTACCTCACACCACTGTCAGTGCATGTGCTCCTAGGGCCCCTCTCAGGTCCAGGAAGTCCCCTCGCCTCCCCTGTGGTGGGGGCAGGGGAGGGGTTGCCATCACATGTGCGCCTCCTCCCCTGCTGCTGCCCCTCACTGTAGCCTCACTCGGGGTGGGGGCTGGGGCTACCCCTTGTCCAGCGTGGGGCAGGAGCGGTGACTGCAGGCGGGAGGGTCCCCCCAGAAAATGAAAGGGTCTGAGGGGGAAGGCAGGCTCAGGATCAGTCTGCCCTGGCAGTAGTGGTGGGGGGCACTAGGACCCTATGGCGGCAGTTGATGCCTACGTGGAGCTGCAGGGACTCTCTGGGGCCTGGGAGAGGCACAGGGGCAGCAGGCGGGGACAGGAGAGAGACCTGGCCCTGAACGTTGGTGGGGCCTGGCCCTGAGTATTGCTGGAGCCCGGGCACCACGGGCCCATATAATTTGCTGCCCCTGCTGGAGGCGTGCCCATTCTGGCAGGACGGTTGTTCTCAGTGGTACCCCAGCGCATCAAGTGACAGTCTCAAAGGGGTCTCTGTGACTGAACCTGCCACAGGGGTGGACGTTTTTTGTTGCTCGGTGTCCAACACAGCGTTTAGCCCCACGATCTCCTCTAGTGCAGGCCGGCAGCATCTGAGTTTAACCCCTCATGGAGCAGCACAGGAGTTCAGAATCCCTGTGGGAAACCTCCTCTCCCTGCTGGGCCTAGGGCCTGTATCAAGGAATCTTTTCCTCCTAATGTCTGCACTTCATCACTGCTCAGAGCTGCTGAAAGGGGCAGAGTAGCTAGTGGTTAGGGCACTGAACTGGGCCTTGGAAAACCAGGTTTTTATATCCAGCTCTGCCACGGATCTGCTGAGTCACCTTGGACAAGTCACTTCCCCTCACTGTGCCTCAGTTTCCACAGCCGCCCTTTGTCTGTCTTGTCCAGTTAGACTGTAAATGGCTCAGGGCAGGGATTGGCCCTCACTGGGTTTTGTGCAGGGCCCCCTACAAATCGAGGTCAGAGCTCATCTGGGGTCTGTAGGGGATGCAAATAACAATAGACACTGTGATACAAGTAGTAATACCAGCCACAGCTTGTAACTCCCCCTATCAGCTTTCATGCAATGAAGGCTACACACAGCTGAATGACACAGTTACACCATTAACCTGTAATTAACATCCAAAGTTATCACCCATTAGACTGGACAGTAACTCAATACCTTGTACTCCTGGGCAGCTTCCTGTATGGGAACCCCTGTGTGAGTGCGGTGACCCCAGGATCTGTCACACACCACACAGATGGGTGTTTGATCCTCTTCACGGAACAGTTTCAAAGTCTCCTGGTGTTCCCCACACACCCCGTCCCCTCCTGCTCCTTTTGCTGCCTGTAAACTCAGTTGCTTGGCGATTTCTAGGACATTTTCCAACTGCCTGTTGGGCCTGAGGTTTCTCTGCTGCACAGTTTCTCTGCACTGAGGGCAGGAAGCAGCTGTATCAGATCCCTCCCAGCACTGGCTGATGCAGAATCGGTAGAGATTGTGCCCACACTCCAAAGTGACTGGTTCTGTGAAATACTCCAGACAGACGGCACATGTAGCTTCCTCCTGGAGACTTGCCACAGGGTTCTCTGCAGCCATGGCTCCCTCTGGACAGTGGAACAGGAGCAGTTTCACTTTCCTGATGTCAAGAATGTAGGAGCAGTTTAGTGATGGGGATGTTGTACCAGCACTGATGGTGAAAAAAATCTAAATAAAAACAAAAATCAGAAGCCTTGTCCCCCAACTGCCCCAGCCAGGGCCACCAGAATGCACCCCACACTGCCAGAGCCAGACTCTCATGCCTCCACCCTACTCTGTCCCACTCAGGGCCCCATGCACCCCCAACACCCCAGCCCAAGCCCTCCACCACCCATGCCAGTGCCCCCTCCTCATTCTGCATTCAAATACCTCCCCCCATGCACTCAGGGGTCCTCCTCAAGCAACACCTCTCTGTGCCCCCAAGAAATCCCCACAGCCAATGTCCCCCTTGCCTCTCTCAGCCCCCCTCCACACACCACCACCAGTCCACTGTGCCCACCAACCAAAACCAAGAGAAAGACAGATCAACACAAAGTGCAGAACTTTTAATATATTTTTTAAAGCACGGGGGTGGGGGGGAGGCGACCCGAGGTACTGCCAGTACAAACCCAGAGCAGACCCCCAGTAGACCCTACCCCCAGCTGGTGCACCCCAGTTGACCAAAGACCAAGAATTAGCACAGGACAGTGGCTGCTACTCCCCTCCCCCAACCAACCCCATAGAGCTAACCCCCCACATCTCCATCCAAGCCAGGCCAATCCCCCGCAACTCCCTCAAACCCTTCTGCAGCCTTTGCCGGCCCCTCCCCCACACAGCCTGGGAGTTCCCCTCCCCGCAGCTGCACTGAAACTGCCCAGGTGAGCAGGGAAAGGGCAGGTAAATTGATGCTGCCCCACTGCAGCTACTGCTGTTCCCCCTCCAAACCACAACCCCCCTGCAGTGAGCCAGGCACAGCCACATAGGGGTGGGGGGAGTGCAGGCGTTGGCCAGCCAGCAGCCCTCCCCCAGCCCCCAATCAAAGAACAAGTCAAGGCCCCCGCACCCGAACCAGGCGCCCGCAGCAGTCACGTGGCGCTGCAGAAGGAGCGAAGAACAGAACCGGCAGCAGGCGAGTCATCCCGAAAACGAAACCAAAAATCGCGCAGATGCAGTAGCGAGCCTTTAAAACTTTTTTTAAAGCCGATTGGGTAACCGGGAGCCAATCACGCTCCAGGTGGGAAATTAAAAACCAACCAACAAAACAGGCAGAAGCCCCGCCCCCAGGGGCAGCCCCAGAACAAGCGATATTCGCTGCAGGAGAGAAGCCGCGCGAGGCCGGCTGGGCTCTGCCTTGGCAGCTCCTGCAGCAGTCGCCGGGTGTTTCCCTTCCTGGGACTGACTCAGCTGCTGCTGGGCGGGGAGGAGCCCCCGGGAACATTGCAGCCTGCGGGCGTTTGTGTGACATGTGCCCCAGGGCCCTGTGGCTGGGGGGCATCCCCCTCTGGTGATGCTAGGGTGACCAGATGCCCCATTTTATAGAGACAGTCCCGATTTTTGGGTCTCTTTCTTGTATAGGATCCTATTACCCCCCACCTCAGTCCTGATTTTTCACACTCACTGTCTGGTCACCTAGGTGATGCCCTTGAAAGAGCAGAGTCTGTATGTCTGAAGAGAGAGACCCAATATTCATTGATATATTAAATAGATGTCACTGCCAGTTTTAAGCATTTTTTCCTGATATTTACTGAGTTAAATCTTCACAATTGCACAAAACTCTGGGTTTAGCATTTCCTTCCATTTGTTCTCAATTTCATTTTTCACAGTTGTGGGAAATTATGGGGGGATAGGTCAATAGCGAGTCAGACCCCAATGATTTAATGTCAGTAGATTAAAAAAGCTGAAGCTTTATAACTATGAAAACACAGATGGTCACATCACCTGTCAAAAGAAGCAGAGTCACTGTCCTTCAATCAAACACAAATAAGTTCTGAAGCAGCCTTGTTCTTACTTTGCGTATCTCCAATTATCATTTATTATCAATTGAAATATTTTATTCATTGGTCTGTGTGTAGACAGCAAAAGCAACGTTTGCCAACATTTATGAATAAAAGCTCATTCTTCCCAGCCTTGTGATAATAAACTCTCAGGCTAAAAGCTTGGTTAAGCTGGAATAAGTGTTTTTGGGACTCGATTCTCATTTACACTAACATTGCTTTGGCTCAGTAGAAAGGAGCTGCAGCATCACCAACTTCATGATTTTATCATGAGTTTTACAATATTTGTTGTGTTTGATGAACCCCCAGCTCCTGGAAGCATGTGAGGAGGTGAGACTCTCAGCTTTTGTTTTCTAAACAAAGAAAGACTCTAGCTCTTTTTGTTGCAGAAATAAAACATAAAAATTTCACCCCAGTGCAGTCAAGGCTCAAGCATAATTTTTTCAGGCCCAGTACAAACTTGTAATTCAGGCCACCTCCCATACATGGTAATGGGGGTTGCAGTCTGGGCTGGGCCCCCAGGGTCTCCAGGCCTTGGTAAAGTGTACCCTTGTCCCCCTCCCCTTGCCATGTGGAGGCCCTGAGTGCCGTCTAAAGCTCTGAGAAACCAAAAGGCAAATAAAATAATATTAATAGTTACTATTTATTATTATTAAATCTCATGATTTTGGGGGGCTGGCCTGATTTAAGATTTTTAAATGCCTGGGGTTGGCAATGCTATGCCAATGAGAATTCAGACCATAAATCTCTCTCAGTTACCCAAGGGAATCCCCTAAATGAGTGTCATCGTTGATCTAACACAGCACAGTGAACAGAAAGGGAAACGGACACCGAGGACAAGCTATGGGAACGCACAGAGCTGGGCTGTGGGCCCCAAGCAGGACATGAGCACAGTCCCCCCAGGCCCAACAACAGCAATTCCGGGCCCCAGGGCAGAACAGTCAATGGGCCCCCACTGGTGCCCGCATGCACAAGCTGCGCTCACATGGACTCCGTCCGCCTGACATTTGGGCAGTGCTGCGCCTGCGCTGGCTGGTGCCCAGCGAGCTGCCGGCTGCGCTGCTGGGGGCTCTCCCGGCACGGCCAGAGCTTCCACATGCCCACCCAGCTGCCTTCGCTCATGCCACTAGTACCACCCCTCGCGCCAGAGGTGCTGACTTTTGTTTGTGCCGGTGGGTGCCCCATCCCGGCTCCTCCTCCTTCCCTGAGGCCAAGCCCCCACTTCACCCCACTCCACCGCTTCCTGCCCCTGCTCTGCCCCCTCCCCCAGGTCCCCTCCCTTGACAGCCTCCTTCTACCCACTGCTCACTCCTTTCTGCCCCCTCCTGCCTTAAGGGTGAGGTGTGTGTGTCTGGGGGGGCTCAGTCTGTCCCCAGAACTGACAATTTTCAGCATATTTATACACTTCTTTCATCCTCTAGTTATTGAATGTGTGTCTGTCACTGGTATCACAGCAATGTCATTATTAAAATAGCAGTGAACTACAGCATTACATTATCATGAATTACAGTGTATTAAAATCATTACACTCAGCTACAAGCTGTCTTCAGTAACACTCCAGTCTCTGCGCGTCACCCCTGCTTAGGGCCTGTTTGGGAGCTGAGGGCCACTGATGGCTGTGGGAAGAAGGTGGAGGGGAGACATAAGCAGTGGGGAGTTTTCCCCCTCTCCTTTCCTATCGCTCTCCTTGCCCCTTTCCCTCACACTTGTTTCTTTTCTAAGTCCTTGCTCCCCTTCCTGATGTTTCCCCCTTCTTGCTTCCCACCCGTTTCCATTTTCTCATGTCTCTCTGCTCCACACCTCCTGGGGGCTCTGTCTAGTGCCTGCTCCCACCCACCCACTCAAAACAGCAGAGGTGGTTCCCCCTTCTCGAGTAGGAAGGGTGTCCCAATGGTTAAGACACAGGCCTGAGGGTCAGGTGTGCTGGGTTTGGTTCTCTGCTCTGCAGTGACTCTCTGCTTAGCCTTGGGAAAGTCACTTCATCTCTGTATACCTTAGATCCCATCTGCCAAATGCGGCTAATGCTGACCCTGCCTCTTAGGCTGAATCCCTTCATGGCTTTGTGGTGAGGGGGGAAACGGAGATACCAGGGTGAGTAGATGTGGGCTGAATTTCTCCACAGCCTGAAGTATCAGAGGGGTAGCTGTGTTAGTTGAACTAACCTTGTTAGCTCTAGCTTGCTTCTTGCTTGCATATATATACCTGCCCCTGGAAATTTCCACTACATGCATCCGACAAAGTGGCTATTCACCGACAAAAGCTCATGCTCCAAAACGTCTGTTAGTTTATAAGGTGCCACAGGATTCTTTGCTGCTTCCATAGCCTGAGCGTTAGAGGCAGCTCCGCACAGAGGGCACAGGAGAGAGAGGGACTCAGGCCATCTCTGAACAGAGGGCGATTGGGGCTTCAGCCCCACATCTTCTGCCCCCCACCCCACCCTGTGTGGTTCCTGCTGGAGTCCAGGGCTTCTCCTACCCACCCTGTCCAACCCCCCGCCCAGCTACCACGGTCCGGGGCTTCTTCTCCCCACTCCTGGCCAGTGCAGCTCCTGCCGGGGTTCAGGGCTTATCCTCCCTCCCTGCCCAGCATGGCTCCTGCCAGGGTCCGGGGCTTCACCTTCCCCTAATGTGCCACTGCACCCATCCAGCGCGTGCGCCTAGGAGCCCTGCAGCCTGCTGGGGCGAATTCAAAGGGCCTGGGGCTCCCAGCCGCCGCCATCACTACCAGGCACTGGCAGGCCCCGGACGTCAGACGGTGAGTTCCTGTTTGTGGGTTGCTAAGCAGAGACAAACACCCCTCTGCAGCCCAGATTTAGGCACCTATCCATGAGAGGGGTGTGGCTTAGGACACCCCTCCCCCCCTTGCCGGCATCTCCCATTGGCTGGTTTACATGGCTCCCTGCCTACTGAGGTGGCTTTTGTGAATTGCATTGTAAGGTGCCTGTGTCGCCCTGGCATTGTCTAGGGAGTTTAGGCCCCTGACTCAGCTCTGAGGGTCACAGTGCTGCTGTCCCTGCGATTTTCTCACTCCCTAAAAATTACTCAGTGTGACACTCAGCATTGCAACACCCGAGTCCCTGCATGGATTGCCCCCTGTGCAACCAGTCACCGCTCCGCAGAGCACAGCTGAGCAATTCCTGATTGACATGGGTGTGCAGAGGACAGAAACAGAGCACAGGCTGGAGAGTGACACATCACACAGTAAAATCCAAACTCTCTTCCCAGAGGCTTAATATTCCTTGCAGCTGGAACATTAAAGTGGAACACACAAGAAGAATTGTTTGTAATGTTTTATTTACAATAAGTTGCTGGAAAGTACCAAAGTAAAAGGAGCTGACAAGGAGCTTTAATAACTGCAGCAGGGAAAGGAGATCCCCAGCTACTGAGAACAGTTTTCTTAATGGCACTAAAATAGCACCAATGGCCAGAGATTAATATAGGGAATTAATGAATTACAGTCTCGCTTTCAGTAACATAATAAATTTATCCGTCCTGCTCACGTTCCCTTTCCTTTCATACTGTCCTTTTCTATTCATTATTGTTCTAGTCCTCACTTTCCATCCCTCTTTATTCCCCTGTGTCTCTCCTCCCTGTCACAGATCATCCCCCTCGGCTGCTCTCTTCTTTCCCTGATCTTATCCCTTCCCCTTGTGATGATCCCCGGCTGGGAGCCACCAGTGAGATCTAAGGACACAGATCTGTACAAAACCCTCCCTGCTGCTGCTGCTTCTCCCCAACCCACCAAACCCTAATTGATTCATGCTGTGTCCCTGCCACCCCCACCTGCGCCTGTCCCCAGCCTGGCTGTTAGTTCTGCCCCCTGCCCAGCCCCACCTCTGCCCCTCAGGGCCCCTCCTGTAGCCCCAGGGGTTCTTCCCCCTCCTTCCCCCATCCCTGGGGCTGCAGATAGGGAGGGGGAGGTGCTTCCAGGGGCCATAGAGATGAGGGGCCAGGGGCTGGGTAAATAGGAGTCCTCCAAGGTCATAGAGACTGGGGTCCATGAGGCTAGAGAGGCTGATTTCCGGTTCCTGCCTCTGCTGCATGTCTCAGGGACACAGGCTGAGCCAGGATCCCAGCCCCACCCAGAGCCAGGGTCGGATTCTCTCCCCAGGGACGGAGCCCGGCGGGAAAGTGAAGATCGGGGCCTCGTCACCAGCATCGATAAGTGTCACCTGCCCCCGGTCACAGTCCAGACAAACCCGGATCCTGCTGGGGGCCCGGCTCAGGGGCAGGGGGGTCACAGGGGAGGTGAGAGCCCGGAACTGATCCCCCAACCACTGCACAGCCCAGATCCCCCCCTCAGGGCTAAGGCTGATCCATCCCTTCCTCCCCACAGACTCTCTGGCCACCCCCACAGCCCAGTGTCGCCCATCCCCCACCTCCACCTCCCAGCAATGTCTCCCCGAGGTGAATCCCTCACAGCCCAGCACACAGGCCCAAGAGTCAAATCTCTCAAGGTTGTTTGGCAGATCCTTCCGTGTGTCTCCACATCTCACACTTTTCCGATCCTCAGACAGGACGACGTGGGGATGAGCCGTGTCTGGATCCAGAGTCACATTCACTGGAGAGAGAATCAGAGCGTTAGGGGCAGAGCTCGGCCCTGGGGGAGTCTGGGGCCATTTCTCACACTCCCCAGCAGCCCCATTCAGGCTGGGACAGTCCCGGATCCCAGGCAACTGCCTCTGTCCTGGACACCTGAGGATACGTCCAGACTACCCGCTGTATTGGCGGGTAGTGATCGATTGAGACCCAATATATCGATCCCCGAACGCGCTCCTGTTGACTCCAGAACTCCACCAGCACGAACGGCGGTAGTGGAGTCGACAGGGGGAGCCGGGGACGTCGATCCCACGCCGTGAGGACGAGAGGTAAATCGATCTAAGATACTTTTACTTCAGCTACGCTATTCACGTAGCTGAAGTTGCGTATCTCAGATCGACCCCCCACCCCCACCCAGTGTAGACCAGCCCTGAGACTGAGCAGACATGTCACTGCAGCTCCTCAGTCTTTATAACAGGTCCCACTTCATTAGTTTCTCATTTATCACAGAGGCTTCAGCTCCCACATCCCGCTGCTGGTGTTGCTCCATTCCCAGCAGCACAGACACAGCCAGGAAGGCGTCAATTTTTATTGAGAGAGCAGAAGTGGCAGGTACCAGCTTTATACCCCAGAGGGAAGCTCCTTCCCCTAATGCAGCCTCCACTCCCAGGCCAGGGAACAGAGAGGAAGGTGCAGCAATGGGGAACAGCCACTTAAGACCAGAGAGTAGGAGGTGGCACTGGGTGTGGTAGCACCATCTCCAGCCTAGAGAGAAAGGAGGAGCTGACAGTTTCACAGGAAGACCATCTCCCTAATCCAGGAAGCAGGGAGCAGCTCCAATGGGAGAGCCCAGCCCTGCCCAGAGGAAAGGCAGGATGTTGGAGAAGAGCGATGGGGGACTCCCTGCACCGGGGTGAAGCAGAGGGATGTGGCAGAGAGCTCTGTTCACGTGTGACTCAGTTAAGAGCGTTTCTGTTCATCAGAATGGGCATGAACTCAGCACTAAGGGTGGTGTCAGGACTCTTTTTGTGTCCCTGCCCCCTCCATGGCCCTGACCGAGGCCCTGACATGGGTCCATGGGCCTTTGGCAGCAGTCCCCAGCCCATGTCCCCACTCCCCGGAGTGCACCACCCTGGGCAGGTGGAGGATCCAGGGCTCCCCAGTGCAGTCCCTGTATAGAGGCCTGGTTCTGGCTTCTGCCCTGGCCGGGGGCAGGGCCTCAGGGAAAGACGAGCAGGGGTGGGGCCATTGAGAGGCCAGCACCAGGGAGAGGTTGATGCCATGGGTAGGGGCTGCACTACACAGAGAGGAGCTGATCAGTTGCCCTGCCCTAAGCATAGATACTGCCTGCATGCTCCACGCCTGCCCAAGGCTTGCAGTGTGTGTGTGGGGGGCGGCAACGTGGCCTTCTTCCCCCAGACTATGCCCATGCTGAAAAGTGTCCTGGTCATCCCGCCATTAAAAGTGTGTGTGGGACGGGGTGGGGAAGGCTGGATCTACTTACTGTTTAATGTGTTATTTTTAGGGCGGTGTGTGTCATGGTCGCTGTCAGTTTGGTTGGTAACTTTAGCTACAATCTCATGAAGACGTTTTCTCTGGAATTTTCTCATAATTTAAAGGCAATCTTCACCCGCAGACTCACCCTGTCTGTGTGCTCCAAATGATCCTCTCCTTTTTCTCTCCAGTTCAGACGGCAGAGTGTCTTCGGGGAGAAAGGAGAAGAGAGGTGAGATTTCAGACTTTCTTATTCATAAGAGCATCCCCACTCTGAAACTGTTTTATAATTATGACAGAGAAACAGACAGAGACGCACAGAGACACATTCAGGTATTTAATATAAAAAGGTCTGAAATCTATTTTCCCCTCTCAATCAGGCATCTCTCAGCAATGGAGCCAGCAGCCTTGCAGCCTCACAACTAACCCAGGACACACAATCTGTAACAGATTTACTTTTCCCTCCTCATCCCCTCCCTCACTTCAGACTCCAGTTGGTTTGTCTCATTCACTTACTGTCTTTTGTCGTAACCTAGACCCAGAACATACAAAGACTTTGGCATAAAAGTAACTTTACCCACTTGAGTCCCTTTGACACTAACAGGATGTTCAGAGTTTGTGAAATTCTGGCTGTAATTGTGAGCTGTTGGGTCTGTTTACTCAGCACCTCTACAGAGAGCAGCATGACGCGACCTCGTCCTCCATAGGCAGAAATGGAAATAGTAAAATTATTTTATCAAGGTGGAAATTGAGGTGGGGGAGGGTTGTCTAAAAGGGTCCGATTCCCCCCTGTACGGGGAAAAGGAGAGGGGAGGAGCCATTTGTGACTCTGCTGTTCAGTGGCTGCAGGGGCCGGTGCAGACCTTGGCACAGGCTGAGGAAGTTCTGAAGCCAGCCAGAGTTACATCCCTATGACAACGGCCCCCATGGGTCTTGGCCAGGGAGCAGAGTGACAGAGGCCCAGCTTTACACGGCCCATGGCCCTCTATCCCTCGTCCACCTGGTCCCTCTTCCAACCGCCTTCACCAGCCCCACCCCATTCCCAGCCCTCTCAGGAACACGCCTTGTGCCTGCAGCTGCTGGGGAGGAGGCACAAAAGGCCCCTGTGCTGGAGGGATCCCTAATCATGGGGTGGGGGGGGCTTTCTCCTTCTCCACAGCCCATTTGGCCCAAACTAGCTGCAAACGGGACCAGAGCTCAGTGATGGGCTGGATCCGCCTTTGAGAAATGTGCCCCATGGCTGGAGATGGGGCAGTAGATGGGGAGGGCTCTGAGCTATAGAGAGTTCTTTGCCACATGTCTGGCTGTTGGGTCTTGCCAAAATGCTCAGTATTCAACTGACCACCATATCTGGGGTGGGGAAGGGATTTCCCCCCAAGTCAGATTGACAGAGAGCCTGTGGATTTTTTTCCTTCCTTCCTCTGCAGCCTGGTGCACGGGTCAGTTGCAGTTTTAAACTAGAGTCAGTGGTGGATTCTCTGTTGGATCCCCCCCCCCCCAGCCTAAGGGGAGGACCTACAGGACCTCAGAAACGCACTAATTGCGGGGGACAACTAATAAAAGAACAGGGACAGGAGTGCGGTGAAAGGGTCATAAGAAGGGAGCCTGACGGGGACGCCGAGCAGAGAACCCCGGACAGCGCCCACTGCTCCTCTAAGGCGTCAAGGGAGCCAGCGGACGCCGCCCAGAAGAACTCCGCCCGGAGACGTGAACGGACTAAGGAACGGAAGCAAGCCCCACAGTTGCAGGAGTCTCCAATGGCCAACCGCCTCTCCCGGTCGCGTAGATGGCCTTTTTAGCCAGGGCGAGGAGGAGGTTGACCAGGAGGTCCCGCGATTTCGTGGGGCCACGGATAGAGAGTGCATGGAGAAGCAGGTGGGGGGAAAAGTGCAGCCAGAAACGTAACAGGATATTAGTGAGGAGCCGGTATAGGGGCTGCAACCTGGCGCTCTCTAAGTAAACGTGCGCCAGGGTCTCTCTCATGCCGCAGAAGAGGCAGGTGTCTGGGACAGGGGTAAACTGCGCCAAGTACACACCCATGCTCACGGCCCCATGGAGGAGCCGCCAGCTGATATCCCTGTCAGGCCTCGGGACCAGGGTGCAGTAGAGGCTGGCCCACCGGGGCTCCTCACCCTCCAGAGGTGGCAGGAGGTCCCGCCACTTGGTGTTGGGGCGAGACACGAGGGTGAGGAAGTGAAGGGTGTGGAGCACGAGCATGTAGACATGCTTCCTTGGCGTGGTTTGGAAACGGATCGGCTGCAGATCGTGCAGCCAGCTGGCGGAGAAGGGGCGGGGGCCAGTCGGGTCCACGGGGTAGGGGCCCGATGAAAAGGTCCGGAGGGCTCGGGGTGGGGGGTGGGCAGGGCGTGCCCTCACGCAGGACCCGGTCCAGATAGGCCCGAGTAGAGGGCGGCCTTCACCTCCTGTAGTACGCGCCGGGGAGTAAAAGGGCTGGAGAGCCCCATAAGCCGAGCGAGCGTCAGGGGATCCAGCCAGTCTCCCCGGTCGTAGTCCAGGAGGTCTCCGACCCTGGTAGCTTCCGCCAGGACCAACCTCTGGCGCACCGCGGGGGACTCCGCCACCTGCACACGGAGCTGGGGGTTGTGTACTATTGGGTTATCCGGGAGAGGGGGCGGGCGGAAGCCCGCCCCATGCTAACGGATCCCCCCCCAGCCTAAGGGGAGGATCCACAGGGCCACGGAAACCCACTAAGTGCGGGGGACAACTAATAAAAGAACAGGGACAGGAGTCAGGTCAAAGGGTCATAAGGAGGGAGCCTGATGGGGACACCGAGCAGAGAACCCCGGACAGCGCCCACTGCTCCTCGAAGGCGTCAAGGGAGCCAGCGGACGCCGCCCAGAGGAACTCCGCCCGGAGACGTGAGCGGACGAGGGACCGGAAACAAGCCCCACAGTCGCAGGAGTCTCCGTCGGCCAACCTCCTCTCCCTGGTCGCGTGAATGGCCTTTTTAGCCAGGACGAGGAGGAGGTTGACCAGGAGGTCCCGCGACTTTGTGGGGCCACGGATAGGGAGTGCATGGATAAGGAGGTGAGGGGAAAAGTGCAGCCAGAAACGTAACAGAATGTCGGTGAGGAGCCGGTATAGGGGCTGCAACCTGGCGCACTCTAGGTAAGCATGCGCCAGGGTCTCCCTCACGCCGCAGAAGGGGCAGGTGTCTGGGACAGGGGTGAACCGCGCCAAGTACACGCCCGTGCTCACGGCCCCGTGAAGGAGCCGCCAGCTGATATCCCCGGCGGGCCTCGGGACCAGGGTGGAGTACAGGCTGGCCCACCGGGGCTCCTCACCCTTCACAGGTGGCAAGAGGTCCCGCCACTTGGTGTCGGGGCGGGACACGAGGGTGAGGAAGTGAACGGTATGGAGCACGAGCGTAGAGTTGTTTCCTTGGCGCGTGCGGAAGCGGACCGGCTGCAGATTGTGCAGCCGGCTGGCGGAGAAGGGGCGGGGGGGGCGGTCGGGTCCACGGGGCAGGGGCCCAATGAAGAGGTCCGGAGGGCTCGGGGTGGGGGGTGGGCGGGGCGTGCCCTCACGCAGGACCCGGTCGAGGTAAGCCCGAGCAGCGGGCGGCAAAGCGGCCTTCACCTCCTGTAGTACGCGCCGGGGAGTACAAGGTCTGGAGAGCCCCATCCGCCGAGCGAGCGTCAGGGGATCCAGCCAGTCTCCCCGGTCGTAGTCCAGGAGGTCTCCGACCCTGGTGGCATCTGCCAGGACCAACCTCTGGCGCACCGCGGGGGACTCCGCCACCTGCACACGGAGCTGGGGGTTGTGTATCTATTGGGTTTCCAGGAAACAGGGCGGGCGAAGCCCGCCCCATGCTAACGGAACCCCCCCCCCAGCCTAAGGAGAGGTGCCACAGAGCCTCAGAAACCCACTAATTGCGGGGGACAACTAATAAAAGAACAGGGACGGGAGTGCGGTCAAAGGGTCATAAGAAGGGAGCCTGACGGGGACACCGAGCAGAGAACCCCGGACAGCGCCCACTGCTCCTCGAAGGCGTCAAGGGAGCCAGCGGACGCCGCCCAGAGGAACTCCGCCCGGAGACGTGAACGTACTAAGGACCGGAAACAAGCCCCACAGTCGCAGGAGTCTCCATTGGCCAACCGCCTCTCCCTGGTCACGTAGATGGCCATTTTTGCCAGGGCGAGGAGCAGGTTGACCAGGAGGTCCCGCGACTTCGTGGGGCCACGGATAGGGAGTGCATGGAGAAGGAGGTGGGGGGAAAAGTGCAGCCAGAAGCGCAATAGGAGATTAGTGAGGAGCCGGTATAGGGGCTGCAGCCTGGCGCACTCTAGGTAAACGTGCGCCAGGGTCTCCCTCACGCCGCAGAAGGGGCAGGTGTCTGGGACAGGGGTGAACCGCGCCAAGTACACGCCCGTGCTCACGGCCCCGTGAAGGAGCCGCCAGCTGATATCCCCGGCGGGCCTCGGGACCAGGGTGGAGTACAGGCTGGCCCACCGGGGCTCCTCACCCTCCAGAGGTGGCAAGAGGTCCCGCCACTTGGTGTCGGGGCGGGACACGAGGGTGAGGAAGTGAACGGTATGGAGCACGAGCGCGTAGAGTTGTTTCCTTGGCGCGGTGTGGAAACGGACCGGCTGCAGATCGTGCAGCCGGCTGGCGGAGAAGGGGCGGGGGGGCCGGTCGGGTCCACGGGGCAGGGGCCCGATGAAGAGGTCCGGAGGGCTCGGGGTGGGGGGTGGGCGGGGCGTGCCCTCACGCAGGACCCGGTCGAGGTAGGCCCGAGCAGCGGGCGGCAAAGCGGCCTTCACCTCCTGTAGTACGCGCCGGGGAGTACAAGGTCTGGAGAGCCCCATCCGCCGAGCGAGCGTCAGGGGATCCAGCCAGTCTCCCCGGTCGTAGTCCAGGAGGTCTCCGACCCTGGTGGCATCTGCCAGGACCAACCTCTGGCGCACCGCGGGGGACTCCGCCACCTGCACACGGAGCTGGGGGTTGTGTATCTATTGGGTTTCCAGGAAACGGGGCGGGCGAAGCCCGCCCCATGCTAACGGAACCCCCCCCAGCCTAAGGGGAGGTGCCACAGAACCTCAGAAACCCACTAATTGCGGGGGACAACTAATAAAAGAACAGGGACAGGAGTGCGGTCAAAGGGTCATAAGAAGGGAGCCTGACGGGGACACCGAGCAGAGAACCCCGGACAGCGCCCACTGCTCCTCGAAGGCGTCAAGGGAGCCAGCGGACGCCGCCCAGAGGAACTCCGCTCGGAGACGTGAACGGACTAAGGATCGGAAACAAGCCCCACAGTCGCAGGAGTCTCCATTGGCCAACCGCCTCTCCCTGGTCACGTAGATGGCCATTTTCGCCAGGGCGAGGAGAAGGTTGACCAGGAGGTCCCGCGACTTCGTGGGGCCACGGATAGGGAGTGCATGGAGAAGGAGGTGGGGGGAAAAGTGCAGCCAGAAACGCAATAGGAGATTAGTGAGGAGCCGGTATAGAGGCTGCAGCCTGGCGCACTCTATGTAAACGTGCGCCAGGGTCTCCCTCACGCCGCAGAAGGGGCAGGTGTCTGGGACAGGGGTAAACCGTGCCAAGTACACGCCCGTGCTCACGGCCCCGTGGAGGAGCCGCCAACTGATGTCCCCGATGGGCCTCGGGACCAGGGTGGAGTACAGGCTGGCCCACCGGGGCTCCTCACCCTCCACAGGTGGCAAGAGGTCCCGCCACTTGGTGTCGGGGCAGGACATGAGGGTGAGGAAGTGAACGGTATGGAGCACGAGCGCGTAGAGTTGTTTCCTTGGCGCGGTTTGGAAACGGACCGGCTGCAGATCGTGCAGCCGGCTGGCGGAGAAGGGGCGGGGGGGCCGGTCGGGTCCACGGGGCAGGGGCCCGATGAAGAGGTCCGGAGGGCTCGGGGTGGGGGGTGGGCGGGGCGTGCCCTCACGCAGGACCCGGTCGAGGTAGGCCCGAGCAGCGGGCGGCAAAGCGGCCTTCACCTCCTGTAGTACGCGCCGGGGAGTACAAGGTCTGGAGAGCCCCATCCGCCGAGCGAGCGTCAGGGGATCCAGCCAGTCTCCCCGGTCGTAGTCCAGGAGGTCTCCGACCCTGGTGGCATCTGCCAGGACCAACCTCTGGCGCACCGCGGGGGACTCCGCCACCTGCACACGGAGCTGGGGGTTGTGTAGCAGGGCAGTTACCCTGTTCCTGGTATAAAAGGAGGTAAAAGATGAAAAGCAGCTGAGGTTGGCTGATTGGGGAGGCAGGCACAGCTGGGGCCACACCCAATTAGGTCACAGCTCGCCCTGATCAAAGGACTGGGAGCTAGGCAGGCAAGAGTCTCACTGCAGGGCTGCCTGGGAGTACAGGGTACCTTACACAGAGCAGGGCTGGGGGTGGGGCAGGCAGAAATGGGGAGCTCTGGCCTGGCAAGTCCCCAGGCTGAGGCCTTGTTAAGGGCCAGGGATGGTACTAGGGTTAGAAAGGCAGTAGGTCCAACCCCTTTGCTAATGATGAGTGGACATTGCGGACTGCAGGCTGCCCCAGAGAAAGGGGGCTAGATGACTGGCAGTAACCACTGAGGCAAGGTGGGTATAGAGGGTTGGGATGCTCCTGGGAGAGGAGACCCAGAGTGTGGGGGTACTGCTGTGGGCAGAACCCCAAGGTAAGGGGCACTGGGGTCCAGGAGGGACATGGAGGGGCCTGAGCCAGGAGAGACACTGGCCAACAGTGGGCACTCTGGAGCGGGAAAGCTAATTCCCTGACTGACCAGCAGGAGGTGCTGCACTGCTGAGTGCTCAACCAGTTACACTTGAAGTTTTAAAATCATGATTTAAGGACTTCAGTAACTTGGCCAGAGGTTAGGAGTCAATTGCAGGAGTGGGTGCATGAGATTCTGTGGCCTGCAGTGTGCAGGAGGTCAGACTGGATGATCATGATGGTCCCTTCTGGCCTTAAAGTCTTTGAGTCATTTCTTAATTTAACAGCATCATCTAAGTGGGAACAAATTGATCAGCACCATTCTCTTCTCAGAGACTCATCCCAATTTCCATTCCTAGATCCCTTCTAGGTACCTTTGAACTTCCCCAGAATGTCCAATAGCAGAATCATTTTCTGGGAGAAATCACTGACTCGCTCTTCCACTTCAGGAGAAATCTCTTCCGGCTGCGGAAACTTCCCCTTCTCAGACCTGGAGAGAAACAATTTTACATGATTGGATTTTACTGTGTGACTCATTATAAGTTCTGGCTTGTGAGTCGCTGCTCTAATAGGCCTGGAGTTAGAATTCCTCGACTTCTCCCAGCCTCAGAGCAGATGCAACACAGCCCAGGGCCAAGCAACCTTCTCGTCAAAGGTCATTAATCTTCAACTCTGGTCTGGAGAGATCAGCTCTGGGGACAAAAGGGGAATTGAGTCTCCATGGCCAATTCGCTCCTTGGCCTCCATGCTCTGAGGGACAGGAGGTTCCCAGGTGAAGTGCTGTAGAAATCTGCCTCTAGGAACTAGACTGAGACACCAACTACCCCTTCCCCAGCTCATTCCACACAGGTCTCCAAACAGTCCTCAGGTGGGAAAGACTCTTGATCGCTTCTGCCCTGGGCTGAATAGTGACCAGGACCCAGCAGCGACAGGCCCATATTCCATCCCCACAATCCTGAAGCTGCCTGTCCCCCAGGGATGTGACATCTCTATGAAATACTTGAGGTCAGTCCTTGCCACTGACTGGAGAATTCCAGAGTCTTCTGTACAAGAGTTAGCACCCCAGGATGAAGTGATCAG
This sequence comes from Mauremys reevesii, assembly GCF_016161935.1. Classification (NCBI taxonomy): domain Eukaryota; kingdom Metazoa; phylum Chordata; order Testudines; family Geoemydidae; genus Mauremys; species Mauremys reevesii. Next base: position 3,518,839 of record NC_052637.1, read on the forward strand.
AGAAATTTGTATCCAACACGTGATCTCCCCACACATTTTGCTGTAGAGCCCTGGGGAAATGCAGTGCTACCCTCATGATCAAGCTCTTTCCCAGCATTGTGGAGTGCGAGGGAGCCACATACCTGCTCAAGGTGGTTCTGACATCCTAGAGGAAAGAGAGACAAAAGAATTTCAGTCCTCTATGACACATACACAGGGGATCCCAGGGAAGGGGTTTAGGAAGTATGGGGGAAGAGCCCCTGCCCTGGCCCCAGGGCCATTGATTCCCTGAGCTAATGGGGCTTTTCCATCTTTCATATCCCTGTGACTCTGCTAAGAATAATACTCACTCTGATGTCAGCAATGCACATGCCAAGTTACACTGAGATCTCCGACTGCTGGACTCCAGTGCTTATGATTCAGCAGCCCGCTCCTCCCTCTGTGGGGGCCTGGCATGTTTCTAATGATGAGTGCTGGTTTCCAATTGTCCCTGGGGGTGCTCAACCCCATGCCCCACCTCCACTCCAAACCTTTCCCCAGTGCCACACCCCAACCCAACTCTTCCCCCTCCCACTCAACCTCCACCCTGTCTCTTCCTCGGCTCCTCTTGTGAGCTGCCATAAATATAAAGGAAAGAGTAACATAAAATACCTCCTTGCAGCTGTACTGAATCGCTTTATCTCTAAGGGGTTAAGAAGCTCAGATAACCTGGTTGGCTCCTGACCAGAAGGACCGATAAGGAAAGAAGACACTTTCAAATCTGGTGGGTTGGGGGAGGTTTTGTTTGGGCTCTGTTTGTTTGTTTCCTCTCCTGATAGAGAGAGAGACCAAGCAGGGACAACATCTCCTGAAAACCTACCTGAAATGATCCATCTAAGATTACAAAAATTCTAACTAAGGCAAGGAAATGTGAATTTTCCCTATGCTAAGAGGTAGTTTTATTCCTGCTTTTGTAACTGTGAAGGTGAGTCCAGAGGGGAGTCCTCTGTGTTTTAAATCTTTTTATTACCCTGTAAAGTTACCTTCCATCCTGATTTTGCAGGTGTGATTCTTGTACTTTTTTCTTTATAATAAAGTTATTCTTTAAAGAACCCGATTGATTTTAGTGTCCTAAAGATAAGGGTCTGGTCTGTACTTACATTAAAGGCAATTGGTTGGTATATTATTCTCAAGCCTCCCCAGGAAAGGGGGTGAAGGGGTTTGGGGGGATATTTGGGGGGAATAGGGTTCCAAGTGACCCATCTCTGAATTTTTGTTTAAATCACTTGGTGGTGGCAGCAAGGACAAGGAAAGGAATTTGTGCCTTGGGGAAGTTTTTAACCTAAGATGATGGAATATAAGATTAGGGGGTCTTTCATGTGGGTCCCCACATCTGTCCCCCAGAGTTCAAAGCGGGGAGGGAATCCTAACCTGAGGACACTCCCTCCCCGCTCCCTCCCAGCATCTCCTGCACACAATGGAACAGCTGATTGCAGCAGGCAGATGGTGCTGGAAGAAGGGGGAGGAGTTGATCGGCAGGGCTGACAGTGGGTAGCACTGAGGGGGAGAGCTGGCTGTCCTGGAGCACCCACCTATGTTTCTCAATCAGTCTCACCTGTAGGAATTCACTCTCTGGCTTCTGACACTTCCCCTCCAGCTCACTGATCAGCTCACTCAGACGGGAAATCTGCTCGGAGAGTTTACTGAGATTTTCATTCTGGATCCTCACAATCTCCTTGTCCAGCTTCTCCAGCTGGGCCAGCAGGAGTCGCTCTTGTTCCTCCAGGAACTGCTGCAATTGCTGAAATTCAGACACAATCTTCTGCCTCTCGGTTTGTGTTTGTTTCTGTATGAAATAGGGCAAGGGCTGGTCAGGGACATGGATGGAGCACAGGGTCCTTTCATGGAGAGCTGAGTGTGCAGGAGGGTGATTTTTTTTGAAAATCCCCTGATTTCTGACATTTGACTCTACCCTGTGGGTACTAGGCAGGGGATTCTCTCACACCTTCCCTTTTGGCCCCTGTATCCCTGTGAAAGGGATGTTTCTCTGTCAGTCATGGTCAGCATCTTCTGTTATTTATGGTCTGTGGAAATTCAGACCCAGAGCAGCAGGAGGCAGGACTCAGCACTACGCTGACAGAGACGTCACTTGAGTTAAAAGAAACAAACGTTTTAAAAATGCACAAAATGTCTAGACACAGTGGACAAGCACTTCACGGGGACATTTGTGTGAATTCAGGCAAGCCACAAGGGCTACTCATCAACTGAAATGAAAGCTTAGGGCTTGTCTACACATGAATCTAACCCAGCAATCCGTGATCATGGAGAAACACACACAAGCCCATGTTCACGTAGGCCACACAGGAGTCTGCCTCCAAACAGACCTCCCACTGCCAGTCCCACAGCTGGTTCATAACAACAGGCACCTACCAGATATTCCCGGCAATTCCTCTCTCCAGTCGCTTTCAATCCCAGCAGCTTTTCTCTCTCTTCCCTCAGAGTTTTCAAATGGGCCTGGATTCTTTCCTGAAGAAACAGAAATGATTTGGGAGGTTTCATCTGGATAGTTGAGAGGTGCTTGGAAGTGGGTGTTTTTCCACCCGAAACCCAAGATGACTGTGGTTCTAATCACTTTGCAACATCAGGACCACCAAGGTGATGAAACCTCATTACTGGAAACTAGGAGCGTGTCACATTCAGACTCGTTACCAATTCTGGTTCAATGTTTTTAGTAATTAGAAAGAGATCTCAATTATACCCAAGCTTTACTGGTATTTGTGAATTGATTAATGGTACAGAGTATAACAGGGCACTGGAGTCACATGGGGGTGAATCAAGAAACCTGTTTGTTGAAGGTTTAACAAACAAAGTGATACAAATCTCAGAAGCCAACAGGGTTTAAATATGGGCTGGGATTTCAGCCCTGGAGTACTGGGGCTGCACTGGTTGGGCAGAGCTGGTCTAAGCACCAGGGCAAAACTCGTGAGATGTTGGGAGGCCGTTCGTCTGGTTGGAAGCTACACAGTCCAGTTTTGTGGAGCACTATCCCTGTCCGGTAGGGACTCAGCACTGGACTTGGCTTTGTCTGGTGCAAAAGGGAGAGGAGGAGACTGAGGCTGCAGGAGGACACCCGTGAGGGTGGGGGCAGGGCTGGGGTGGCACCTTCATGCAGAATGATGCAGGCGGGTGGCACGCTGGAAAAAATGGTGGTGGGGTCCACACAGGGTGACTGATACTGGTGAGGACGGGCCAATGCAGGCAGGTGTGAGGGTGTCCCGTGTTCTGGGGATGCCTCAGTGACCTCCCTAATTAGACATGATGCAGATTTGTATAAAGGACGGGTTGGAGGTTGCCCCAGTGATGTCCTAACCCCTCTCCATGGCAATGCCCCCTGGGCAGGTACCCCACGGTCCCATTCCCTGGTAAAGATCCCGGAAGCAGTGCATTCTGGGAGATTTCAAAAGGCTGCCTGGTGGGACTAATGGAACCACTCTGGCTGGTCCTTGCCCACGTACACAACAGAGCAGGTCAGACTGGCACCGGTCAGCTCCAGCCTGGGGTTGGTTTTGCTACAACCCAGTGTAATCCCAGTGGCACTTGGCATGGACCTGAGCTGTCTGGAGCCCTTTTGTGTGCGGACTGATGGTGCTCGGGGTCCCACATAGCGTTTAGCCCAGTGATCTCCTCTAGAGTTTAACCCCTCATGGAGCAACACAGGAGTTCAGAATCCCAGTGAGAAACCTCCTCTCCCTGGTGCGCCTGGGACCTTTATCAAGGTGTCTCTGCCTCCTAACGGAGACAATTCATCACTGGGTGGGGCTGATGCTAAGATGGCAGCATGGCAAAGTGGTTCGGGTCTTGGACTGGGTCTGGGGAGATCTGGGTTCTATGCTAAGCTCTGTCATTGACATGCTCAGTGACTATGTGCAACTCGCTGCCACGCTTTGTGCCTCAGTTTCCCTTCCCACCTGTTGTCTAGCTAGACCAGTGGTCACCTACCAGTTGATTGCGATCAACTAGTTGATCCTGGAGATTCTCCCAGTTGATCGCAATCTCTGGCAGCCGTGCGGCACTCCCAGAAGGGGCCAGCTTGCCCCTGCAGCCTGGGGTGAGGGCAGGGTTCTCTTCACAGGGCTCCTGCCTGCAAGCACCGCCCCCACAGCTCCTATTGGCCAGAAATGGGGAACTGTGGCCAATGGGAGCTGCGGGAGTGGTTCCTGCAGAGAGGGGCAGCGTGTGTAGCCACATGCTCCCCTCCAGGGGCCACAGGGGCACATTGGCCCCTTCCAGGAGTGGCGCAGGGTTGGGACAGGCAGGGAGCCTGCATTAGCCCCACTGCTCTACTGACCGGGAACTGCCTGAGGTAAGTCAGTGCTGCCCATCTGGAACCAGCTTCCCAGACCCCCTCCTGCCTCCCAACCCCCTACTCCAGCCCTGACCCTCCTCCCAGAGCCAGCACCCTGTGCCCTCACCTGCACCCCAACCCTCTGCCCCAGCCTGGAGCCCTCTCCTGCACCCCAACCCCCTGCCCCAGGCTCAGCCCAGAGCCCCCTCCCCGACTGCAACCCCCTCGGCCCCAGCCCAGAGCCTGCACCCCCTCCTGAATCCCAACCTCCTGCCACAGACCGGTGAACGTGAGTCAGGGTGGGGGAGAGCAATGGAGGGGAGGGGGGGTATGGAGTGAGCGGTGCTTCGGGGGCGGGGGGTGCAGATCCTGCTTTCAAGATTTGATATTTTGCCTCTGTGGCCACACTGCCTGACCATTAATTTTGTTACAGCATCTCCCCACACAATGAAGACTGTACAGAACTGAATGATGAGTCACACCTGTGCTAGGTAACTTTCAGTGAAATTAGCCGGTAATTAAAACCCCAAAGTTAACTTGACGAGTTCTACGACATTTGCCAGTTGCCTGTTGGGCCTGAGGTTTCTCTGTTGCACAGTTTCTCTGCACTGAGGGCAGGAGGCGGTTGTAGCGGATCCCTCCCAACACTGGCTGATGCAGGCTTGGCAGAAATTGTGCCCACACTCCAGACTGACTGGTTCTGTGAAATATTCCAGACAGACGGGACATGTCGCTTCCTCCTGGAGACTTTCCACAGGGTTCTCTGCAGCCATGGCTCCCTCTGGGCAGTGGATCAGGGTTAGTTTCAATTTCCTGAATTCACACTCTGCCCCGCCTGCAGCAGCAAGGGGGTGTTTCCTTGCCTGAAAATGACTCAGGCTGTTTGCAGAGCAGGGAGAACCCAGCCAATTTCACCCCTGGAGGCTTTACTGAAAAAAGGTACCAGTAGGGCTTCGGTCCTGCAATTAGCCCCTGTGCTGGTGGGGAGGGTCCCTGGGGCATCCACCTGTGAGGATGAGCCTGCAGGAGAAGGAGCTGTGTGTTAGGAGTGATAGTCAGGCTGGGCAGAATTTTGTTATAATATATAATTTTGACAGATGATGTTTATTTTAAGCAATTTTTATATTTATTTATTTAAATTTTCACAGCGGCACAACAATCTGGGGTTTAAGCTTTTCATTCCAATTAAAATTTTCACAGTTGTGGGAAATTATGGGGGGATCAGATAATATTTTGGTCAGACCAGAACTATTTAATGACACTGGACACTGAGATTCAAAATGTTGAAGCTTTAGAACTGTTAAAATTGTCTGTGAGCAGGTAAATCTCCTCCCTCCCCCAGCAGCTCCCCCAGGGCAGTAACCCAGTGCCTCCCCCACTACCACATGGACCAAGGCTGAAAGTCCATCTGATGGCAGCTCAGGGGCCTGTGGAATGTGCTGGGATCTCAGCCTGGGCCCTAGTGGGGCAGGTGACCCTGTAACACAACCACTCCCAGCAAGGCCATGCCCCCATTTTCTCCCTGTTTGTCAGTCTCAGCAGAGAGACCAGGGACTGCAGGGAGACTAAGCTCCTGTCCCCCAGGTGAGGGCTGGGGCCCAATGGCCGAGGGCAGCGGGTGTGCGGGGAGCTCGCACTAGGGGCTGCAGGGACCTGGTGTGGGGTAAACAGAGACCTCTCAGGCCACTTGTCCATTGCGGCTGCAGGAGGGGATGTGGGGACAGACTGAGGAGGCCTGGGGCAGTCTGGGAAGCCGCCATCAGGACAAGGAGAGGGAATTCAGCCGTGGCGGGGGAGCCGTGCTGGGCAGAGATGCTGCTGCGGATGCAGCTAGTTACCCGGGTCCAGCATTGCAGCAGTTTAACAACATGGTTAATAGACGTTGCAGCTCAGCAGAGGGAAGTGCTGATCTTTTGCTGGTCTCCGCGGGGCTTGAGATTTGCCGGCATCGTTCAAACACCTTTCTCCTGCGGCTGTCTCAGGTACCTGGGTCTTCACGCAGCATTGCAGAGCAGAGCAGATTCAGTGCTTTGGTACAGGGTTACAGGAAGGAAAAAGACTGGAATGGTTCATATCGTACCTGTCATTTCTCTCCCCGGGCCCTGGGGATGTACCGTGTGCAGCTGGTTACTTAGAGACATTCAGTTAGACAGCTGGGGGGAGGGCATTTTTGTGCTCTGCCCCTTTCTCAGTAAACTGAGACTTTTCAGGATCAGGACACTGACTCATTCGCTTTCTGGGTCTACTTGCTCAGTGTCTGCTCAGAGCTCAGCACCATGAGGCCCTCGTCCTCCATAGACTGTAATGCAAAGAGACACACAGGCATTGTATAGATGGGGAAACTGAGGCAGAGAGAGGGGTGGTTCAGTAGGCCCCCTATTCAGTGACTGCAAGGGCCAGTGCAGACCTTAGCAGCAGCCAGGCAAGTCCTGAGCTCCAGCCAGAGCCGCATCGCAGCTTTAATGGTCCTAAGGGGCTTTGCCAGGGTGCAGGATATAAGAGAAGCAGCTTCATCCTGGCCACACCCCTCTAGTCCTTTCTACCCCTCCCTCCTCCAGCCTGTCCCTGCCCCAACCCCACTCCCTCCCGCCCCTCCCAGGGGCGCTCCCTGTGCCTGCAGCTGCTGGGGAGGAGGCACAAACAGCCGTTCCTGCCGGCACAGGAGCCAGAGCACACTGAGGGGCTGGATCCAACTGTCAATAATTTCTTTTGATATAGGGTCCTAATTTGGGGTACTGACCTAAGTGCTGAGGGGCTGGTTCTCCAAGGGGCTGGGCACCCGCAGCGCCCACTGACTCCAGTTCCTGCTGTGGATGCAGCTGGAACATGTGCCCTGGAGTCCCGTATTTTGAAGAGGTATTTCAAGACATACAGAATTAGGCCATTGTTTAAAATTTAGGCCTTACCGATTTGCCCATTGTGATGTTATTGAAATGAACTGTGACCGTGTAGATCATTGTTGCAACCAAGGTCCTAGAGCTGCACCAAATATTATACAAAGAAGGTCAAGTAAGGTGTCTATGAAAAGGTTGTAATTTGCTGGTTATGGTTATGCTGTCTGTATGTGTGTATTGTTTTTGTATTTGAAGTTATGAATAGTGGCTATCTGCTTGTTTCTCAATGTGTTTGATTTTAAGTAGCATCAGTGAAGCATTTGGTCAGCTTCTTGAGAAAGGACTCTTCTGAGTAAGTGCCAGATCAAGAAACACTTAACTGACAGTGGACCTTGGGAGACTCCAATCCACTTCTGAGGAGCCTTCCTGGGAAAGTTCAAGATAGCATGTGAGCAATGGCTGCTCTACCAGCAAACTGAGTCATGCATGGACCTGTGACTCGCCCATGTGACTCCAAACTCCATTTTGCTGCTGTGATTTTCCACAGTAAGAACAAAGGGGTTTCCGACCACATGGCAGAGGATATAAAAGGCCCTGGAAACCCCTATATTTTGATCTTCAGTCCTGCTTCTGACATCTGGAGGAACTTTGCTAGAAAGTGAAGCTCTGAAGAAAGGACTGAACGACCCATCCAAAGCTGTTTTGATTGTACTCCAGAGAGTTGATTTGAGCTTGCAGTTTATTCCACCACTGCTATAAGCCTGAACCAAGAACTTTGCAATTGTTGTATGTATTTGATTCCAGTTAACCAATTTTAACTCTCATCTATATTTCTTTCTTTTTATGAACAAACCTTTAGATTTTAGATTCTAAAGGATTGGCAACAGTGTGATTTGTGCGTAAGATTTGACTTGTATATTGACCTGGGTATGGGGCTTGTAACCTTTTTTTTTTTTTTTACTGGGGTATTGGTTTTCATATCTGTTCATCCCCATATAGAGTGGGGCTGGTGGTGATACTGGGAATCTGGAGGGAATTGCTTGTTTGACTTCTGGTTAGCCACTGGGATGAAAGTGAAGTCCTCTCTGTTTGTCGGGTTGGGTGTGGGCTTGGGCTGTGAATGCCCTGCTCTTTCCTGAATTGATCCTCTCAGTATTGTCCCCCAAGAGCATGCCTTGTTATACCCATTAACAGCAGTACGTGGGCTAAGACTCATTGTATATCCATGTTTATACTTGGTCACTGCTCAATCCTGTTATTCTAAGCACAAGAGGAACCAACTCCAGGGGTGCTCTGGAGCTCAAATGCCCACAGAAAAAAATAGCAGGTGCTCAGAACCCACCTGCCACAGCTGTTTGATGGGGCCGTTGATCAGCTGTTTGGCAGCTGGGGAAAGTGCTTGGGTGAGGGCAGCAAGCCGCAGGTGCGGGGGGGCTTCTGGGGAAGGGTTGGATCAGGGGTAGGAAGTGGTGGAGAGAGGGTGGGGCTCGGGGCTGGAGCACTCTGAGGGAAAAATAAAAGTCTGCACCTATGGTAAGCAGAGAGCTGGCAGTGAAAGGCCCATGTTACATCCCCAGTGTCTACAGGCAGCCAGTCCCCCCAGGATGTAATAAGTTCATAATTGACGATGACCTGCTCTGTTCATTTGATCGTTGCCTGTTCTGTTCATTGCCTCTGGGGCACCTGGCATTGGCCACTGTCAGCAGACAGGACACTGGGCTACATGGACCTTTGGTTTGACCCAGTGTGGCCGTTCTTATGTTCTTATAATCTTTCCCACGGGATGGGTGAATTCACTGTTTTGTTCAGGGGTTGAGAACCTCAAGGTTAATTTGAACAAAGTGAAAGTAGCGGAAATGGGACCCTTGCGCCGCACACTGTGCTGAGGTGCCCTGGGGAGACGTGGCTTTCACCTGGTGTCCAACCCCTGCCCAGGCTCAAGAAGTGTGAGGGGGGGTGAGAAGGAGCCACATGCCTGTTCGTGGTGCCTCTGATGTCCTAGAGATGGAAGAGAGAACAGAGCGCTCAGTCTAATACCTCACACAGGGGGGAGCCTTCCATTATGCAGAATGGGGCTCGACTCCTGTCTCTGCCCCCAGCTCCACCCCCACTCCACCCCTTCCATCAAGGCTACAATCCTGCCCATTTCTGCCCTGTCCCCTGTGTGCCGTTTGAGGGAGAAGGTAATATGCCACGTTTACAGAGAATTCTTAATAGGAGTAAAAGATAAGTAATTCAGTTTCTATTCCTAGCTAAAGGCTTGGCTACACTCGAAACTCCAAAGCGCTCCAGCGGCAGTGCTTTGAAGTGCGAGTGTAGTTGCGGAAGCAGCGCTGGGAGAGAGCTCTCCCAGCACTGCAGGTACTGCACCTCCCCGTGGGGATTAGCTGCGCTCCCAGCACTGGGGCCGTTTACACTGAAGCTTTACCGTGCTGTAACTTGCTGCGCTCAGGGGGGTGTTTTTTCACACCCTTGAGTGAGAAAGTTGCAGCGCTGTAAAGCACCAGTGTAGCCAAGGCCTAACACACAGACACACAGAGTTCAACAGGTGGAATATAATTACCAGCCTCAGTTGCTCATCCTAGTCCACTGGCCAGGTGGTCCAGTCACGAGGAGGGGAGCTGGGTCCTGTCACACTTTTAAGGTACCCCCCCAACATTAAACAGAGTTTCAGTTACAATAGGGAGTTGCTTTACTTAGAATGTTAGACATCAGGCAATCCACACAAGAGAGAGAGACCCCATAAGTGCTTAATCTGTGGGAGAAGTTTCATACGGAGATCAGACCTTGCTAAACATCAGATAATCCACATAGGAGAGAAATCCCATAAATGTTTGGACTGTGGGGAAAGTTTTACACAAAGATCAAATCTTATGGCACATCAGGCAATCGACTGTTCATACAGAGGTCTCACCTTGTTAAACATCAAGCAATCCATACCATAGGGAGACCATAAGACTCTTGGAAAGGTTTCAGAAACAGATCAGCCCTACTAAAGATCAGGCAACCCACACAAGAGAGAGACCCCACTAAGTGCTTAGATTATGGATACTTTCAAATGTGGCGGGAGGTGGGGAAGGCTTTGTTTGTGCTCTTTGTTCGCGTTTTCTCTTGGAGCCAGAGAGGGACCAGACAGAAAAAAAACCCCAAACATCTCTTAAAACCCTGCCTATGGAAATAATCATCTAGAATTACAAAAATAGTAAGTAAAGCCAGGCAAGGCTTTACATGCCGACGTCCCTCTGTCCCTCGTCCACCCCCGTCCCTCTTCCACCCGCCCTCACCATCCCCACCCCATTCCCAGCCCTCTCAGGAACCCGCCTTGTGCCTGCAGCTGCTGGGGAGGAGGCACAAGAGGCTCCTGTGCTGGAGGGATCCCTCACCGTGGGGGAGGGGCTTTCTCCTTCCCTGCAGCCCATGTGCCCAGACGAGCTGCATACAGGACCAGAGCCCAGTGGTGGACTGGATCCAGCTTTAACAAATGCCCTTTAATTTAGGGTCTAGATTTTGGGTGCCAACTTTTAGGCACCTGGGGCCTGGTTCTCAGAGGGGTTGGGCACCTGCAGCTCCACTGACTCCACCTGCAGCTGTGGAGGCTGCATGGTTCTGGTGCATGAGCCCTGCAGTTTTCTAGCTGGGAGATTTCAAAGGCTGCCTGGTGGGACTAACGGAACCGCTCTCTCTGGTCCTTGCCCACGTACACAATGGAACAGGTCAGACTGGCACCGGTCAGCTCCAGCCTGGGGTTAGTTTGGCTACAATCCAGTCTTGGCATGGACCTGAGCTGTCTAGAGCCCTGTTGTGTGCGGACTCAAGGTGCTCAGGGTCCCACACAGTGTTCAGCCCAGTGATCTCCTCTAGTGCAGGCCGGCGGCAGCTGAGTTTAACTCCTCATGGAGCAGCACAGGAGTTCAGAATCCCAGTGGGAAACCTCCTCTCTCTGGTGAGCCTGGGACCTTTACCAAGGCATCTCTCCCTCCTAACGGACACACTTCTTCAGGGAAGTTGATGTTGAGGTGGCAGCATGGCGTAATGCTTGGCACAGTGGAGTGGGTCTGGGGAGTTTGGGGTTCCAGTCCCATCTGTCCTGGGCAAGTAACTGTGCCTCTCTGTGCCTCATTTTCCCTCCCACCCTAGTTAGACTGTAACCTGCTCAGGGCAGGGATTGCCCCTGGCTGGGTTTTGTGCAGTGCTCAGATCTCATGTGTGGTCTGTAAAGGGTGTTGTGATGCAAATAGAAGTAATAATAAATTATATAAAACAAACCAGTACAAACCTCAGCTCATAGCTTCCTCTCCTGCAATCTGAAGGCAGCACTCTCACAGACTGGTCCTCGGTTCATGTGATTTAAATGTCACTGGTGTTAACAGCTTTCATTCAGAAAAATATTCCCTTATTTCACCAGTGGAAGCTGGTGAAAAGCATTCAGCATCTCCGGTAAGTTTCCCACATCAGATATCTTTGAAGACTTCATTTTTTGCCTTCGTTGCCACACTGCCAGAATATTTATTTTGTTATCTCCCAAGCACTGAAGGCTTTAGAGAGCTGAATGCTGCAGTTACATCTATGAGAGGGAACCTTCAGTGAAATCAGCCTGTAATTAAAATCCAAAGCTAAGTTATTACCCATTAAACTTGACAGCAATTCCCTACCTTGCACTCCTGGGCAGCTTCCTCTATGCGAACCACTGCGTGAGCGCGGTGAGCCCGGGATCTGTCACACACCACACAGATGGGGGTTTGATCCTCTTCACAAACAGTTCCAGAGTCTCCTGGTGTTCCCCACACAACCTGCCTGCCAGGGCTGGCTCCAGATCCCAGCGCGCCAAGCGCGCGCGTGGGGCGGTGTTTTGCCGGCAGGGCGGCAGGCGGGTCCGGCGGACTTCCGCAGTCATGCCTGCGGGAGGTCCAACGGAGCCGTGGGACAGCAGACCTCCCGCAGGCATGCCTGCGGAAGCTCCACCAGAGCCGCAGGACCAGCGAACCCTCCGCAGCTGCGGGAGGTCCACTGGAGCCGCGGGACCAGCGGACCCTCCACAGTCATGCCTGCGGGAGGTCTACCCGAGCCGTGGGACCAGCACCTCCTGCAGGCATGACTGCTTGGGGCGGCCAAATTCCTAGAGCCGCCCCTGCTGCCTGCTCCCAATCCCTTTGCTGCCTGTAAACTCAGTCGTTTGGTGATTTCTACCATGTTTGCCAGCTGCCTGTTGGGCCTGAGGTTTCTCTGCACTGAGGGCAGGAGGCGGCTGTATTGGATCCCTCCCAGCACTGGCTGATGCAGGCTCGGCAGAAATTGTGCCCACACTCCAGAGTGACAGGTTCTGTGAAATACTCCAGACAGACGGGACATGTCGCTTCCTCCTGGAGACTTTCCATGGGGTTCTCTGCAGCCATGGCTCCCTCTGGGCAGTGGAACAGGGTAAGTTTCACTTTCTGGAGATCAGGAATATGCCCCACCACCTGCAGCAGTAATTGGGGGTTTTCCTCCCTGGAAGTGACTCAGGCTGTTTGCAGAGCAGGAACCAGCCCACTGGTAACATTAGAGGCCTGGAGGCTTTGGTGAAGAATGTCTCTGCTCCTGCAACAAGCCCCCTGTGCTGGTGTGAGGGGTCAGTGGGGCTTCACTTGGGCACCACTCACATTGGGCATCCCCTGGTATGATGAGTTTGCAGGATAAGGGTCTGTGTGATTAAGGAGGGATATTCAGACTTGGCAGAATTCTTTATATCAATTTTGTTGGAAAATGTTGATGTTCCTTTTTAAGCACTTTTTCCATATGTCTTGAGATAAAGTTTCAGTTGCACAACAATCTGGGTTTCAGCATTTCTTTCCAATTTTTATCAACTTACATTTTTACAGTTGTGGGAAATTATGGGGGGATACGATAATAGTGGGTCAGACCACAGTTATTCAATGACAGTACACACTGAGATTCAAAATGTTAAAGCTTTATAACCATTAAAACACAGATGGCTAAGATCACCTCTCAAAATAGACAAAGTCTCTCTCCTTAAATCAAACTTGAATAAGTTCTAAAGCAGCCTTGTTCTTACTTTGCATATCTGTAATTTTCACTTATCCGTTGAAATATTTTTTCATTGGTTTGTGTGTTCCCAGCTCCCTCAGTGGGGGATGAGCTAAAAAGATAAAGGAGAATGTTCATTTTTATATTTAGATCATTAGGACCAGATCCTCCAAGGTCTGTAGGCTCCTAACTCCCATTGACAGCAGTCTACATCCTTTGAGGATCTGAGGCTTAGAGTCTTACCTGAAGATACCAGGCCTGGAAACATAAACTGATCAATGGCCATGCAGTACTGACAGCACCAAGTGTTCAACATTCATGAGACTGGCGGAAGGAATCATGAGATCTTTTCTAAAACTTTTTTGTTTCTGAGTGACAAGGTTTCACTCTCATATTCTCAAGTTTTTCTACTCAACCAAGAGAAAGTAACTCTTCAAAGTGTCAAGCTTTTCTGGCAAGAAACTTATTTTTAAATGAGATTCTCATGTATTCATATGATTTCAAGAGCTGAGGCCAGGGGCTCCATTTCAGATTTGGTGGGTGCGGGGGTGGAAGGGGCAGCTTTAACCATGATTCCCAGGGTTATTTTTTACTGCATCAATAGTCCACAGTCACTTCAAACATAGCCCCAAAGTAGCCCAATCTATTTGTTATAGACTGTAGTGTTAATAAAAACAAAGTTTAATCTGTAAAAAGAATCATTATCTATCTAGAGTATAAATGATGGATGGTAGCAGCATATAGATCGATAACAAATTCTGGCAGCCAAATCATACAAATTTTCAGATTGGCTTAGGTTTATGTTCCCTGAAGGGTTTATACAAATAGTTCTAATGAATACAAAGTGTGATACAGCATGGCCAGAGGGCAGCAGGAGAGTGTTAGCAGGGAGCCTTATTCCCTGCAAGGGGAGGAAGGTTTGCTATAGATTAACTAGAGCACCTGAAGCCAATTGGAGTATCAGCAGTGAGTCACATGATATAAACCCCCTGCTTCAGGTCAGATAGTGTGGGTTGTTGGAGCAGGAAGGTTTGGTTGGAGCAGAGAGTGGTTTGAAGGAGTTGAAGCAGAGAACAGTTTTGAAGAGAGACAAAAGTAAAGTTTGGAAGTGTGCTGCGGTGGGCTGAGAAGTCCAAAAAACCCTAGGTAAGGGGCACCTGGCTTGTGTAGAAGGAAGGCAAGAAGTCCCTCCACAAACTGAAGGGCAGGAGAGGGAAGTAACCCAAAGGAAGGAACAATCAGTACAAGTGGTTCACCACTAACCTCAGGACCCCTGGGTTGGGACCTGGAGAAGAGGGCGGGCCCAGGTCCCTCCCTCTCCACTCCACTCCTCAAGGACACTAGGGGGGTAATTAAAAATACCGGTTCAGAGGCAAGCAATGGTGCCCTGAACCTTCCCCAAAGAAGAGAAAATGTGAGACCCAGCAGCATAACTGTACCAGCAATTTCTAACAAAAGGGTTAAGTTAGAAGGAGGTTTCTGGTGTGTTGCTGTAAGGATTTGAGAGAGTAAACATCACCTCCGTGAAATACACTGATTGCACTCAACTTTGTGAGCCTCTGCCACCCTCACAACTGTTAAACAGTGAGTTCGACAGGAGATATGAATATTTACCAGCTGGAAGAGAAGATACAGCAGAAAGCTGCAAAATGGCTACGAGGGGGTAGCAGATCCCCAAAAGAGATCTGGGGAAAAGGTCCTAAAATAGAAAAGTGCAGCCCCACTGTGGGGAGATTTGGTAACATCCAGACATTCCCAGGGGAATTGGTGTTTCTCTGTCACAGCCGATGGTCCTGATCCAAAGCCCATTGCTGGCAAAGGAAAGACTCCCACAGACAAGGGGGACTAAATGGTAGAATAATGGCAGTGCCCAGTGTGGCCATTTAACTACAGAATTAGAGAGTTGGAAAAAATTGGAAAGTTTTAGTGTAATTTAAGCAATTTCTGTAGTGGTGGCAGCTCATGCTTGTTTCTTCCTAGCAGGGAACGATTCCAGGTTTTCTGTTCTGCAGCACGGCTCTTGCAGGCTGGCTGTGCTTTACTTTCTCCATTTACCTAAGTGTAGACACTGAAAAAAATCAGTTGTACAAATTTAATTCATTTCACTTTCAATGTCCTGATGCTCCAATATTTGGGTTTCAAATACTGTCCAGGACTCTTGGTCTAAGAACTATTTTCAGTCAGACACAGAGCCCGTAAAAATAAGTTTTAAGTGCTGGAACGAGGGGTACTGGGGATGCAGCACCCCCTGGCTTGAAGTGGTTTGGTGGCTGCATGATCTCTAGATTATTCTTGGACATGATATGTTTTGAGATTTTTCTACTTCATCATGAAATAAATTTTCATATTATGTGTTGTAGCTTGATCTTTCACCCTTAACATAAATGAGCTGATGCTGAGCTCCAGGGGTTAAGATGTTTCCTGGAATGAAATATTCTGTAATGTTTCCCTGCACAAATGTAGAAACAGAAAATGTGGACGGACATTTTAGATTGAAATTTAAATGATTCAGCCGTTTGCAATTAGACGTTGATTCTTCTGATCAGAATCTAGCGTACTGTCGTAGAAAGCAACATTTCTAGGGAAACCCTGATTTTGCTGAAGCCACACTTTCAGGTGAGAGACATTTATGTGTGAAAAATGTCAACACGCTGTAATTATGGAGGGCCTTAACTGCAGAGGAATTGAGATTTCTAATAGAGTGTTCAAATTGTTCATGTTTTAAAGAAAACGATTTGGATTATTCAATAAGTAAATATAATTTCCTCCATTCTCCTTTCTCCTGTTAGTTTCCATTAAGCGAGAACAGAAATTGCTTTGCACAGAGGCAACAATAGTCTGTCACGGGGGGGGGGGGGGGGAGGAGCATGTTACTCACTGTTACTCTCCTGTTATTCACAGAGATCTGAGCATTGATAACATCCCTGTGCAGATTTACTGGTGAGTAACAACAGCACCTACCAGCAGTTCCTGGGTTTTCCTTTTCCCCACTGTAGTTAAATGCCAATTTCTCATCTCCCTCTTTCCTCAAATTCCCCAAACAGCTCTAAATTTGATCCTAAGAAGAGAGAAATGGCTTCTGAATTTTCTGTATTTTGGGGCATTTACCTCAAACAAAATGTATCAAGAGACAGGGAAGAGTCACAGTAACAGCCCTGCAATCCACAAAGCTGAGTGGGGGGGTCTGGACTCCTTATACAATTCCCCTCTGCTCAGCATCTCCCACTGACTGGTTTAGGCAGCTCCCTGCCTAGCACGCTGGCTTCTGTGTAACCCATTCTAAGGCACATACATCTCCCCATAACTCAGGCTTTGTGGCTCAGTGTCATTCCAGTGACTTTCTAGGCAGCTGCAATTTAGACCCAGTGACATTCAGTTTTGTAATACCTGAGTCCCTTCATGGATCTCGCTCTTTGTCTCCAACTCAGAAGGAGAGAGCAAAGTCCCCCAGCATGCAGCAGGTTCATGAGGCTGGAGGCCCTGCCTGCTTTCCTAGGCTCACATGGCCCCCAGGACTCCCAAGGGAAAGGTGAGTTAGTGAGGGGCACTGCAGTTAGGTTGGTCATTTTGTGCTACGTGATCTGAACTTTCTTGTACTTTATCTGGTTAAGTGAAAGAGCAATGGTGTGTCGGACTTGTGCAAAGAGTCTCTCCCTGTGTGTGAGATGCTTCACAACTACTGCGTGCCTCCAGAGAGAGTTCAGCTGAAACAGGAAGGCTCTCACCTTGGCGTGGAGTTCTGGGAGATGGTGTGTTTAAGCATGCAGGAGTCTGGAGAGTCAGCTCTGCACCAGGGGGTTAGGCAGTGGGTTTCACACCTCAGATGGAGGAGAGTCCCCAAAGAATGTGCCTAGGGACTCCAAGATTGGAGCAGTGGATGGGCTCTGTTCTGGTGCCAGAGTCTTGACTACTCTGGGGATCCTGTACAGAGAGGTAGCCGTGTTAGTCTGGTTCTGTAAAAGCAGCAAAGAATCCTGTGGCACTTTATAGACTAACAGAAGTTTTTGCAGCATGAGCTTTTGTGGGTGAATACCCACTTCTTCGGATGCAAGTAGTGGAAATTTCCAGGGGCAGGTAAATATAAGCAAGCTAGAGATAACGAGGTTAGATCAATCAGGGAGGATGAGGCCCTGTTCTAGCAGTTGAGGTGTGAAAACCAAGGGAGGAGAAACTGGTTCTGTAATTGGCAAGCCATTCACATTCTGGGGATCCTGGGGCTCAGATACCTGGATTCCCCTGACAACAGTCCAGTGGCACCTAACCAGATCTAGGATACACACACACACACACTAGTAAACAGAAACCTTCTCATGGCCCAGTATTGAAACACCCTTAACTCTGACCATGTGGGTTCTAGTGAATATTTCTACAGGTCTGAAATATTAAATTTGGAGACATGAATGGAGAGATCTCCCCCTCAGGGCTGTGACACCCCATTGCCTTAGATTGAGGAGGGCTCTTTCCTAAATGCTTCTCATTTCTGTATTTAGGAGATGGTCTCCCTCCAGGGCTGCCCTTTGCCTTGGGGTGGGAAGGTTTTTATTAATGGTTCTTCCTTGGCTGGGGAGAGGATGCCTGCTGTTCCACAGCTTCCATCCTTCTCTGTGGTCAGGATAGGGCAGCTGGTGGCTTTAACCAGATACCTGTGGCCAGGAGCTGCACAGGCTGGAAAATGACACATCCCAGTAAACACCAAACTCTTCTCCTAGGGGCATAATACTCTCTATGGTGTGTGGGTGGACAGATTTCCTGCTTCCATATTTATAATGCATCCCCACTCCGAACTGACCTAACACACACAGAGCCATTACACAACTGGACCAGACCCCCAGTCGACCCCACCCTCAGCTGGTGCACCCCAGTGCCCAAAGACTGACCAATAATTAGTGTAGGTACAAGTGCTGGCAAGCCACGCTGTCTCTGCATTGAACCATTCAATAGTACAAGTACAGCATGCATATTCTGTTATGCTATCATTAGTCACTCAGGACAATGGCCCGGTGAGGCCGGTGAGGGGAGCCAGCCTTAACCAATCAGAATGAAGTAAACAGGTGTATCAATCATATAGTAATAAGTAACCTGTGTGATGTCAATCATGTAATACTGAGTAACCAGTCTGTAAGAAAGAGAATAAAAGCAGCGGTCCGGGACTATCCTGGGACGCCTCACTGCAGCCTTGTCTCGTCTCTGTTTCCCGATACAACATCTGGTGACCCCGACGTGATCCAGACACAGGACCCCCGACTCATCGGCTGGCTTAGCCTTGGTGCACCTCAGCGCAACGCGCTCCCTCGTGAGTATGGGGGGGGACTTATCCATTGAGCAAAAAGATCATGCAAAAGAGTTATTGAAACTTATCAAACAGTACTGCAATATCGTTACGGCACTTGGAGGAATTGCTCCGAGTGATTGAGTATAAGTGCCCATGGTACTCGAACCGAGGCTCCCTAGATCACTCCGATTGGATAAAGATCGGAGAGGCGTTGTTTAGGGAACCTCGAGCCGAGATCCAACATATTTTGTTGTGGCAGCACTGTTCAGCTGCGGTGGGGAGATTACGAAAAGAGGCATCCCCCTCCGCACCTCCCTTGCTCTCGGTGGAGGCACCTCCCGCCTATCCCCGAGTGCTCCCACCAGCCCCTTTGTTAGCATCAAAAACTTCTACACCAGTGGTGGACACCCTGGGGCAGAAGTCCCTTCATCAGGGTGCTGTCTGTGCCGCCCTTGCGGCGGCGCGGGCAAGCGGGCAGGACCCCTTATTGGAAGAATGGGAGGGAGAAATCCCTTTGGTGTTTCCTCTGTCTTATGACCCTCCCAATGAGGCAGGTGAAGTGGTAGCTCGACACTCCACCATCCCGTACTCTATTCTTCGGGAGCTTAACAAAGCTGTACGTGAGTAAGGGTGCGTTCCACTTATGTGCAGGGTATGATAGAAGGGATCGCCAATAGTTATACTATGATCCCAGAGGACTGGAAACATCTATTTCGTATGATCCTTTCCCCTGCACAGTACGTGGTCTGGGATAATGAGTTTAAATTGGCAGCCCTGGCACTCGGTAACGCGCAGAATACTGCTGAGCAAATATATGGGACAGGAGCTTTTGCCACCATAGAACAACAATCTATATTGCCCATGGAATCTTTTCACCGCACGGCAATGTGCATTCAGAGAGCCTTTCGGCGCGTTCCAGCCTCTGGCAAGCCCCTTCGATCATTCACAAATGTTAAACAACAAGCTACGGAACCTTATCATCATTTTGTTGATTGCCTCAAGGAGGCTGTTCAACGCCAAATTGACAATCCAGATGCTCAGACGGAACTCCTTTTACGCTTAGCGTATGAGCAGTCCAATGCTGACTGTCGGAAAATTCTCCAAACTATCATTCACCGCCCTAATTACACACTCGCTGACATGTTGCAGGCATGTGCCGAAGTGGGCACTCAGACCCACGCTATGGCACTATTGGCGGGAGCAATCCGTCAAGGTAACAAACCTACAGGTAACTGCTTTAACTGCCAGCGACCTGGACACTTCAAAAAGGAGTGCCGGGCCCCAGGAGGTGGTGCTCATAAGGGCGGAACTAACACCACCGGGGGCCGTCCTTCTAAAAAGTGCCCAAAATGTAATAAAGGATATCATTGGGCTAATCAATGTCGCTCCTCAACCCCAGATAATTCGGGAAACTTTCGACCGGGCCCCCCTTCAGCCCCGGTTTAAAGGAGGGAGCCCTGCCTGCCATGGCCGCTCAACCGGCCACAAAAGGCAGTGCTGGTTTGGATCTTATTAATGCAGTAGATATGCAATCCCCTCTTCCTGGTGATGTACTCCTCATGCCTACGCAGATTTCGGGTCCGCTTCCCCCAGATACATTTGGGTTGATTTTGCCTCGCTCATCTGCTAGTAGTCAGTCTATTATGATTGTGCCCGGAGTTATCGATTCTGATTACACCGGCATTATCTATGTTCAAATTTGGAGTCACCTTCCCCTCAAATTAAAGGCGGGGGATTCTTGGGCTCAACTGCTAATCTTACCTTACACAGCGCTGGCCGGACCCGGCCAGGCGAGTCGTGCTGGCGGATTTGGTTCTACTCGCGTTAATCTGGAGCAAGGTCTCCTTTTTCATCCACAGATTGCTGCAGTATTACAACACATTCGAACCCACAAGCCGACCCGTAAGTATATCATCAACGGTAAGGAGCTCTATGGGTTGCTAGACACTGGAGCGGATGTTTCAGTAATTGCACAAAAGCATTGGGACCCTTCCTGGCCTTCCGAAGTTTCCCCCTCTGTTTGGGGAGTGGGAGGCCCGCAATCTTCCCGACAAAGCACCAATTGGCTCTCAGTATGGGATAGTGAGGAGGGGCGAGAGGTTGCAAAAATTCGTCTGTGCATTTTGCCAATTGATCTTAATCTCTGGGGGCGAGACCTATTGTCTCAGCTGGGAGCCTCCCTAGTTGTGCCATGACACGTCAATGCTCTTCACACACTGCCCTCCCCCTGGAATGGAAAACCCACGTCCCAGTGTGGGTTGAACAATGGCCACTCCCTCAGGAAAAATTAATAGCCCTTAAGGAATTAGTTCAGGAACAATTAACCGAGGGACATATTGAGCCTACTACTAGCCCATATAATACTCCGATCTTTGTTATTAAGAAAAAATCTGGACGCTGGCGATTATTACATGATCTCCGAGCTATAAACAAAATTATGGAACCTATGGGAGCCCTTCAATGTGGGACCCCGAATCCGAATGTTATACCACATGATTATCAGTTAGCAGTAATCGATCTTAAGGATTGTTTTTTCTCTATCCCTCTCCTCCCCCGTGATCGAAAGTACTTTGCCTTTACTATCCCTGTTTTGAATAATAGTCAGCCAACAGAACGCTACCATTGGAAAGTTCTTCCCCAGGGTATGCTAAACAGCCCCACCCTCTGTCAATATTACGTAAATCAGTCTCTCTTACCTTTTCGCAAACGGTACCCTATGCTTAAGGTTTACCATTATATGGATGATATCCTCATAGCAGGACCAGAACTCCCTCCCTCGTGGAAAACTGACCTGCAAAATATGCTCCAGGAATACGGCCTTCAGATAGCCCCAGAAAAGGTACAATGTATAGAGCCCTTCCTTTATCTGGGACATAAAATGATGGCCGCTTATTCCATTCCGATTATCCCGCAAATTGCCTTGAAAACCAACATTAATTACGTCACCCTTCAGCAAGTCCTCGGCATAATTAATTGGGTACGTCCCTATTATCGCCTTGATACCAACATGTTAAGTCCATTATTTGATGCTCTTTGGCAGGGGCGTCACCCCTCCGATATAATTTCTCTCACAAAAACACAACTAGATGCCATTGCACAGGTGAATCAATCTCTCGCTAAGGTTTGGGTGGATCATGCCGTGGATAACGAGCCTCCACGTCTCGCTTGTCTTCAAGGGGTGACCCAGCCTTGTGCCGCCCTCTTTCAAGCACCCGAGGCTGGGACGGTACGAATCCTTGAATGGCTTTATCTCGCCCACACCCCAGCAAATACCCTTACTCCCCTTCCCTCCATGCTTGCTTCCCTAATTACAAAAGGGCGCCAACGTGCATTAGTGCTTTTTGCTATTGATCCAGCAGAAATAGTTCTTCCAATTCCCCTACATTTATGGCAAACCCTTTGTGAAACAACTCCTGAGGTTCAATGTGCGTGTGCGGGTTATACAGGAACCTTTACCTTTCATACCTTAAAGGACCCCCGCTTTGGCATGACGCAGCGATTACCCCTTAACTTTTGCTATTTGCTCTCACCAACCCCGCTGCCAGATGTGCTTACAGTATTTACGGACGGAAGTCCACACCGTGGGGTTCTCTCTTGGCGTGACCCATCTACTACCCACTGGTGTTCTCTGTTTACCCTACCCCAAAGCTCCGCCCAGCGTGCTGAGCTGGCTGCAGTAATTTTAGCCTTTAATCGTTTTTCTATGCAACCGTTTAATATTATTACTGATAGTTTATATGTAGCCAATGTTGTTTCAAATATCAGTGGCAGTTATGTATCACCAGCACTAGATAAAAATTTGCGAGCTTTGTTTTTAACATTGCAACATCTCATTCATTCCCGTACCGATCAGTTTTTTATTGCTCATATCAGAAGCCACCAACCCTTCCCTGGCATGTTGACGGAAGGCAATGCCCAGGCGGATGCCCAACTCAGGGCATTCCCTTGTACCCCTATAGAAAGTCATGCCCTACACCATCAAAATGCCAAGGCATTGGCTAAACAATTTCAGATCCCTCTTTCTGATGCTCGAGGTATTGTTCAACAATGTCCTCAATGCACCCTTAACCCACAGGGTCCTCCCATAGGGGTAAATCCCCGTGGTCTCTAAGCCAATCAACTTTGGCAGATGGATGTTACCCTTTTTCCCCCCTTCTCCCCTTGGAAATACCTGCATGTTGTCATCGACACATTTTCAGGCTACACTTGGGTAACAGCCCAAAAAGGGGAGGCTACCAAACATGTTTGCAATCACTTGATTCGCAGTTTTGCGGTAATGGGCAGCCCCGCTGAGTTGAAAACCGACAATGGCCCTGCTTACTGTTCCTCCGCCATGGCCGCATTCTGTGCCCGGTGGGGCATTCTCCACAAATTCGGCATTCCTTATAATTCCCGGGGTCAGGCCATTGTTGAGCGGGCTAACCGTACCCTAAAGGAGGCCCTTACTAAACAAAAACAAAAAGGAGGAGTGCCCCTGTCTTTGCCAGATAAGGAAGAATGGCTGGCTCGTGTATTGTTTACTCTGAATCATTTAAATTTAACTTTGTTTAATAATCAGTTTTTGTCTAGAGCCCAGCGCCATTATAGACAGACCGAGCCCCTTCCGGCGCCGAAGGTGATATATCGCAAGTTGCCAGGACCAGAGTGGAGCCTGCCTGTGCCACTCATCACCTGGGGCCGGGGCTACGCAGCAGTGTCAACTGAAACCGGCCCGGTGTGGGTTCCCGCTCGCTTTGTGAAGCCGTGGAGAGATGGTCTGGCATCAGGGGCTAAAGAATCCCATTCCGGACTTCAGTCTAACCCTGACGGATAGGGCAGACAAGATCGACAAGGCCCGAAAGCGTGGCACACCTAACACTGCCATAACTTGGGGGCAGGTCAAAGCTTTATCACGGCAGGCTGAACATGTATTAGAGCAAACTAAGGCGGATAAGACTACAGAAAATTACTTTCTTGCGCTAATAGCCAGCTTAAATGCCATGGGGTATTGCAAAATCGAGCAGCTATAGATTATTTACTTATGCTGCATCATTATGGATGTGAAAAGGTTAATGATATGTGTTGCTTTAATATTTCTGATCATCATCATTCAGTTGAAAATCAACTCAAGATAATTAAAAATTTAACAGATCAAATCAGATACAATCCAGACCCCTTCTCGGGATGGTAGGATTGGCTCTCCTCATGGCTTCCTAACACCGGGTGGTTGCATCAACTTGTCACCTTTGGGGGACTCACTGTACTGTTACTCGTGCTGTTTTGCTGCGGCATCCAGTGTGTCCCTTCACTTGTTTCTCTCTTCATTAAGGGCTGTCCATGGACTAACCCAGGGCCCCCTCGTAAGTATTAGTCATGTTAACAAAACAAAAAAGGGTGAGATGTAGGTACAAGTGCTGGCAAGCCACGCTGTCTCTGCATTGAACCATTCAATAGTACAGTACAGTATGCACATTCTGTTATGCTAGCATTAGTCACTCAGGACAATGGCCCGGTGAGGCCGGTGAGGAAAGCCAGCCTTAACCAATCAGAATGAAGTAAACAGGTGTATCAATCATGTAGTAATGAATAACCTGTATGTATGAGAAAATTGAATAAAAGCAAGAGTCCGGGACTTTCCTGGGACGCCTCACTGCAGTACCGTCTCTGTTTCCCGTTACTACAGCTCAGACGAGCCTACCAGAAAACCAAAGAAGCAAACGGAAGGTCCGGTGCAGGGCCAAAAACATGCCGCTTCTACGCTGAGCTGCATGCAATTTTAAGGGGCTGTGCCACAACTACCCCACCCCTGTCCGTGGATTCCGAGGTGGGGATGGTAATCGCAGCCATGGCTGAGGATTCTGCAGATAGGGAAGATGACGATGAAGAAGAGGAGGACGAGCTTGCAGAGAGCACACAGCACTCCGTTAGCCCCAAGAACCAGGAGCTTTTTCTGACCCAGACGGAATTACCCTCCCAGCCCTCCCAAGCCACTAGCCCAGACGGTGAAGCCATGGAAGCGACCACTGGTGAGTGTACCTTTGTAAATATAAAACATGGTTTAAAAGCAAGCGTTTTTTAATGATTAATTTGCCCTGAGGACTTGGGATGCATTCGCAGCCAGTAAAGTTACTTAGAAAAGTTTGTTAACATGTCTGGGGATTGAGCGGAAATCCTCCAGGGACATCTCCATGAAGTGCTCCTGGAGGTACTCCAAAAGCCTTTGCAGAAGGTTTCTGGGCATGGCAGCCTTGTTCCGTCCACCATGGTAGGACACTTTACCACGCCATGCATGTAACAAGTAATTGGGTATCACTGCATGACAAAGCATAGCTGCGTATGGTCCCGATGATTGCTGGCATTCAAGAAACATCCGTTCTTTATCTCGCTGTGTTATCCTCAGCAGAGTGATATCGTTCAGGGTAACCTGGTTGAAAATCAGGAATTTAATTAAGGGGACAGAGATGCCCATTTTCCTACTGGGTTCATGGCCTGCTGCTTAAAAATAATCCTTCCTTGCACGTAGCCAAGCCGGGGGAGGGGAGGAGTGAAATAGCGATGAGCTGTTTGGCTAGCAGCGATCTTCCCAGCTACCAGCCACGCGGGGGGGGGGGTGGGGGGTGGAAGGGGGGTGATTAGCAGTGAGCTTTCATGATATCAGCCATGCGGTGGGGGGAGAGGTAAAGCACTGTATATATGAAGGCTGCAGAAGCCAAAAGACAGTGGCTTACCATGGCCGCATGCAAGCTGAATTCTGATGCCCAGACCTGCGTCTGTGAGATCTGTAACACCAGAGCCACAGGCACTTAATATTAAGATGCAAAATGCGACCTTGTAGTGAAATCACATGTGCTATGTAAGGTGAATAGTGTTGTTCACTGTGAAAGAGTATAACCATTGTTCTGTAAAATGTATCTTTTTAAATACTTCTCTCCCTTTTTTCCCTCCCTCATGCAGCTGCAAATTTTTCAAACCTCCCTACTCCATCCCAAAGACTAGCTCAGATAAGGCGGAGGAAAAAGAAGACGCGAGATGAAATGTTCTCGGATATCATGGAAGTAACCCGCAAGGAAAGAGCTCATCTGAATGAGTGGAAGGAGGTGGTATCAAATTACAGGAAAGATGCCAGTGAACATGAGGACAGGAGGGATGCTCGAGATGAGAGGTGGCGGCAGGAAGATCACAGGTGGTGGCAGGAAGATCAGCGGTGGCGGGATGCAACTCTGGGGCTGCTGCATGATCAAACTGACATGCTCTGGCATCTGGTGGAGCTTCAGGAACGGCAGCAGGACCACAGAGTGCCGCTGCAGCCCCTGTATAACCACCCTCACCCCTCACCATGTTCCACATCCTCCTCACCCAGACGTGTAAGAACGCGTGGGGGGAAGGCTACGTGCACCCGCCCACTCCACGCCCGTGGACAGCCCAACCAAAAGGCTGTCATTACTGTGAAATTTTTTTAGTGGCCTTTTCCTTCCCTCCTAATCTCCTCCCAAACCACACCCGGGCTACCTTCTCAGTTCTCTCCCTCTTTTTATAATGAATTAATAAAGAATACATGATTTTTAAACGATAGTGACTTTATTTCCTTAAGCAAGCTGTAATCGAAGGGGGAGAGTGGGTTGCTTACAGGGAATGAGTCAATCAAGGGGGGTGGGGGTTCATCAAGGGGAAACAAACACAGCAGTCACACCCTACCCTGGCCAGTGATGAAGCTCGTTTTCAAAGCTTCTCTGATGCGCACCGCTTCCTGGTGTGCTCTTCTAATCTCCCTGGTGTCGGGCTGCGCATAATCAGCGGCCAGGCGATTTCCCTCAGCCTCCCACCCTGCCATAAAGGTCTCCCCCTTACTCTCACAGAGATTGTGAAGAACACAGCAAGCAGCAATAACAAAGGGGCATTGGTTTGGTTGAGGTCTGAGTGAGTCAGTAATGTGCGCCAGCGCGCCTTTAAACGGCCAAAGGCACATTCTACCACCATTCTGCACTTGCTCAGCCTGTAGTTGAACAGCTCCTGACCAGTGTCCAGGCTGCCTGTGTATGCCTTCATAAGCCATGGCATCAAGGGGTAGACTGGGTCCCCCAGGATAACGACAGGCATTTCAACATCCCCAACCATTATTTTCTGGTCTGGGAAGTAATTCCCTTGCTGCAGCTGTTTAAACAGAGCAGTGCTCCAGAAGACGCAAGTGTCATGAACCCTTCCCGGCCATCCCACGTGGATGTTGGTGAAACATCCCTTGTGATCCACCAGTGCTTGCAGCACCATTGAAAAGTACCCCTTGCGGTTTACATACTGGGTGCCCTGGTGCTCCGGTGCCAAGATAGGGATATGGGTTCCATCTATTGCCCCCCCCATACATAGTTAGGGAATCCCATTGCAGCAAAGCCATCCACTAAGGCCTGCACGTTTCCCAGAGTCACAACCTTTCGTAGCAGCAGCTTAATGATTGCTTTGGCTACTTGCATCACAGCAGCCCCCACAGAAGATTTTCCAACTCCAAATTGATTCCCGACTAACCGGTAGCTGTCTGGTGTTGCAAGCTTCCAGAGGGCTATTGCCACTCGCTTCTCCACTGTGAGGACTGTTCTCATCTTGGTATTATGGAGTTTCAGGGCAGGGGAAAGCAAGTCACAAAGTTCCATGAAAGTGCCCTTACGCATGCGAAAATTTCGCAGCCACTGCGAATCGTCCCACACCTGCAAAACTATGCGGTCCCACCAGGCTGTGCTTATTTCCTGGGCCCAAAATCGGCGTTCAATGGCTAGAACCTGCCCCATTACCATCAGGATCTCCAAAGCGCAGGGGCCCATGGTTTGAGAGAATTCTGTGTCCATGTCCTCATCACTCTCATCGCCGCGCTGCCGTAGCTGCCTCCTCCTCGCCTGGCTTTGCAGGTCCTGGTTCAGCATAGACTGCATGAGAATGCTCGAGGTGTTTAAAACGTCCACGATTGCAGTATTGAGCTAAGCAGGGTCCATGCTTGCTGTGCTATGGCGTCTGCACAGTTCACCCAGGAAAAAAGGCGCGAAACGGTTGTCTGCTGCTTTCACGGAGGGAGGGGTGAGGCTGTACCCAGAACCACCGGCGACAATGATTTTTGCCCCATCAGGCACTGGTACCTCAACCCAGAATTCCAAGGAGTGGGGGAGACTGCAGGAACTATGGGATAGCTACGGGATAGCTACCCACAGTGCAACGCTCCGGAAATCGACGCTACCCTCGGACCATGGATGCACACCGCCGAATTAATGTGTGTTGTGTGGCCCTCGTGCACTCGACTTTATACAATCTGTTTTACAAAACCGGTTTCTGTAAAATCAGAATAATCCTGTAGTGTAGACGTACCCTTTCTTTGAGAAGCTCTAGTCTCCCCGTGTTTCAGAGCAGGGACTCAAAACTGGGTGAGGGCGTAGCCTGTGTGTCAAGGCTGATGTGCTTTTAGCCAGCCTTGGGAAAATTGTGTCTAAATTTGGCCACATCATAAGCCTTTGAAAAATTGTGGTTTGCACATGATGCCAATGGCACTGTGGCACCAGGCCCACACTGGGAAGGGGTCCATTATGGACCCCAGGCTCTAACCCATCCACACAGTCGGGTCTGGCCCCTTGCTTCCTATCAGGGCCGGTTATTGAGGATTTGGGGTCTGGGTGTGGGAGAGCAGGTCTCTAGAGGGCATGGGGAGGTGCTCAGTAGTGGGGAAGGTTTGTATGATTTGGGGTGCTGGGGAGTGGGGTTGGAGGCACCGGGCTTTGGGGGTGGGTAGATCTGTGTGTGTTGGGGGCTGTGCAGTGGTGGAGATCTGTGTTGGGGCGTTGGGAAACGTGGGGGGTCTGTGTGGGGCACAGTGCAGTTGTGGCGGTGGGGGTGTGGGGGCCACTGGGCAGTGAAGGGATCTGTGTGGGGGCCTCTGGGTGGGTGGGGGTGTGCTGGGCATAGTGGTCTAAGGGAGGGCACTGGATATAGGGATTTGTGGAGCTCTCTGGGTGGTGTGGCACTGGGTGTAGGGGGTCAGAGGGGTGCTGGGTAGGTGGTAGCATCATGTGACATGGGCCCACCCCCAAGGGGAAGAAGCACAGTGGCAGCAGCACAGGGCGTTGCAAAAGGACTGGAGGAAGCTCAACACAGAATGCTCTAGGTTTCTCCCTTCTCTTTCCCTCAACGATTTTAAATCCACGTCTTAGCAGGCTACAGTAGAAAGACTGGCTGAACAGGCTAAGACAGGGCTCTGTCCATTTGCTGGGTCTCTAGCAGTTCAATCCATCAGAAAAGTACCTCACATTTGATTACTTTGGAGTCTCA
The DNA here is from genome assembly GCF_016161935.1 of Mauremys reevesii. Classification (NCBI taxonomy): domain Eukaryota; kingdom Metazoa; phylum Chordata; order Testudines; family Geoemydidae; genus Mauremys; species Mauremys reevesii. Next base: position 3,547,550 of record NC_052637.1, read on the forward strand.
TTCCAAAAACTGAAAGCTAAATAACCGTGGAGTTAGTCCTCATTTTTCTGCCCCAACACAAACTACCTTCTTTCCCAAGCGGAAAATGCTGGGGAAGCCTGGAATGAGTGTGATTCAAGATGGGAATGAGAACAAAGGCCAATTCCTGCTCATGGTTACACCCAGTGATGAGCTGCCAAAATAGGAACAACCAGTTCCCTCCTCCTCACCCCACGAGGGGGTCATGCCCCCACCCCGGGACTCCTGCCCCACCCCAGGACCCCTGCCTATCCACCCCCTTCCCTGTCCCCTAACTTCCCCTGCCGCCCCATCCAACCCCTCCTCTTATTCCTGATGGCACCCTGGGACCCCCGCCCCATCCTACCACCCCGTCTCTCTGTCCCGACTGCCCCTGGAGCCCCTGCCCCTGCCCCTGACTGCAACCCACCGCCCCATCCAACCCCTGGTCCTTCCTGACTGCCCCCCCAGGACCCTTGCCCCCATTCAATTCCCGTTCCCTGCCCTCTGACCACCCCCAGTCCTGACCCTAATCCACCCCCCTGCCCTCTACCCAACACCCTCTCCCTGCTCCCCTTACCGCGCTGCCTGTAGATGGGGGCCGTGCCACCCAGAGTCGTGGCTGGGAGCCGCGGGCGTTGGGCTGGAGTTGGGGGCTGGGCCAGAGCCACTGTCCAGCCCGAAATCGGGGGCTGGCCTGCAGTCGGGACTGGGGGCCAGCCCAGAGCCACTGGTCAGGCCAGAGTTGAGGGTCGGGCCAGAGTCGGGGAGCGGGGGCTGGCCCGGAGCCGCGCCACCCAGCTGGAGTCGGGTCGGAACCGGGGCCTGGCCTGGAGTGCGCCGCCTGGACACAGTTGGGGTTGGGGGGCAGCCTGGAGTCGCGGTTGGGGCCAGGGACGTGTGGCACCTAGATCCCTCCTTGTGCCCCCTAGCTCACCTGCAGGAAGCTGCTTCCTTCTCAGCCCTCCAAGGCTTCCCACACTAACAGCGGATTGGCGGGAAGCCCGGAGTGGGAGCCTTCAGAGGAGGAGGCAGAGGCAGAGCTGGAGCCAGGTGGCCTGGGGCCAGGGGCAGGGCAGGGCAGGGAGCTGCTGGAGCTTTTGTTAAATTTAAAAGCCCTTTACAACCGGTTCTAAAACGGTTTCTAAATTTAACAACTGGTTGCCACGAACCGGCTGCAGCTCACCACTGCTCGCACCCTGTGCAACCAGCGTCCAATCCGCAGAGCACAGCTGAGCAATTCCTGATTTATGTGGGTGTGCACAGGACAGAGACAGAGCACAGGCTGGAGCGTGACATATCACAGTAAAACCCAAACTCTCCTCCTAGAGGCACAATATTTCCTGTGAGGGCTGGGGGAACACAACCAGGTCAGGAAGCAAATCCCAGGACTTTGCCCCAGGCACCTGCAGCTGGGACAGTAAAGTGGAACAAACATGAAGAATTGTTTGTAATGTTTTATTTACAGTAAGTAGCTGGAAAGTAGCAAAGTAAAAGGAGCTGAGAAGGAGCTTTAATAACCACAGCACGGCAAGGAGATCCCCAGCTACTGACAACAGTTTTCTTAATGGCACTAAAATAGCACCCATGGTCAGGAATTAATATAGGGAATTAATGAGTTACAGACTCACTTTCAGTAACATGTAATAAATCTCCCCGTCCCACTCACGTTCCATTTCCTTTCATACTGTCCTTTTCTATTCATTATTGTTCTAGCCTCACTTTCCATCCCTCTTTATTTCCCTGTGTCTCTCCTCCCTGTCACAGATCATCCCCCTCGGCTGCTCTCTTCCTTCCCTGATCTTGTCCCTTCCCCTCATGCTGATCCCGGGCTGGGAGCCCCCAATGAGATCTAAGGACACAGATCTGTACAAAACGCCCCTGGCTGCTGCTGCTTCTCCCCAACCCCCCCAAACCCTGATTGATTCATGCTGTGTCCCTGCCACCCCCACCTCCGCCTGTCCCCAGCCCGGCTGTTAGTTCTGCCCCCTGCCCAGCCCCCACTCTGCCGCGCAGGGCCCCTCTGGTGCTGCAGGGAGGGGGAGGGGCTTCCACAGGTCATAGAGATGAGGAGCCAGAAGCTGGGTAGATGGGAGTCCTCCAAGGTCATAGAGACTGGGGTCCATCAGGCTAGAGAGGCTGATTTCCGGTTCCTGCCTCTGCTGCGTGTCTCAGGGACACAGGCTGAGCAGGGATCCCCGCCCCACCCAGAGCCAGGGTCGGATTCTCTCCCCAGGGACGGAGCCCGGCGGGAAAGTGAAGATCGGGGCCTCGTCACCAGCATCGATAAATGTCACCTGCCCCCGGTCACAGTCCAGACAAACCCGGATCCTGCTGGGGGCCCGGCTCAGGGGCAGGGGGGTCACAGGGGAGCTGAGAGCCTGGAACTGATCCCCCAACCACTGCACAGCCCAGATCCCCCCCTCAGGGCTACAGCTGATCTCTCCCTTCCTGCTCACAGACTCTCTAGCCACCCCCACAGCCCAGTATCGCCCATCCCCCACCTCCACCTCCCAGCAATGTCTCCCTGAGGTGAATCCCTCACAGCCTAGCACACAGCCCCAAATGTCAAATCTCTCAGGGCTGTCGGGCAGATCCTGGCGTCTGTCTTCCCGTCTCACACTTTTCTGATCCTCAGACAGGACGAGTTGGGGATGAGCCGTGTCTGGATCCAGAGTCACATTCGCTGGGGAGAGAGAATCAGAGCATTAAGGACAGAGCTCAGCCCTGGGGGAGGGTTTGATGGCGTCAGTGACAGAATCTGCCCCAGCTGGGGAGTGACTCCAGGATTTATCCATCAGCTCTGAGATCTCAGCACAGGGCTGAGGAGAGTCACTCCCCTGGCAGAGATGTGTCAGCAACAGAAACAGCTGGGCCAGGCCTGAGACTCAGAATCTCTCCCCTCCTTCCCCCACATCTCCCCAAGGAGGGGACTAGAGACTCTGGGAGCCCCCAGCAGATGGTAAAATTCAGTGAACACTGACAGAGCTCCCCTCCCACCTTAAATCTCTCTGTGTCCCAGCTGCCCCTGCTGTGCTGCACTTTGCTATAGGGCCTCCCCACTGCACCTGGCCTGCTCTGAAATGTCACAGCCGGGACAGCAACAGGCCAAATGGTACCAGGATTGAACCCGCCGAGAATGTCACTGCTGAGCAGTAGTCGCAGCACAAAAGTACGTTATCCCGGGAGACTGAGGGGCTAAACAAGGGAAGCAGGTTCATGGTGGAAGCTATGAGTGTGGGGGGAGCCAGGACAAATGAAGGTTTTGTGGGGCCATGGGCCATAGCAAGTAAGGGCCCCTCCCCCCTTCTGCCTGTAGAAACCCCCCCCCCCCACACACACACACTCCTGCTGGGGAATTAGGGCTGGGGCATGGGGGTGTGCCCTGCTCTGCCCATCTGGTGCTCCAGCTGCAGAGCAGGGCAAGACCCCGCACCCTGACGCCATTCCCTGGCTGGAGTTCTGGGTGGATGGGGGAGTGGGGCAAGCACCCGAGCCCTGACCCCACTCTCTGGCAGGAGCAGTGGGCAGGCAGAGCGGGTTGGGGCACAGAGACGCCCATTTTTCTGGAGCCCCTGGGCACAGGCTCCATTGTCCAAGTGGCAAATCCACCACTGGGGAGGAGGTACAGAATAAGTTGCTGGTGGAAAAAGGGAGAGGGTCATGCTAGGGATGGGGAGGCTGACTTGACGTCCTGTTTACCAGAGATGGGACCATGCTGGGGTCATGGTGGATGGAGACAGGAGAAAAGAGACAAGCTCACAGCGCTGATCACAGGAGCTTCCCAGATCTGTAGAATGGAGCCAGGGGAGCCCCTGTCTGTGATCAAGGTTCTGTTCCTCTGCTTGAGACAGAAGCAAGGGTCTCACACAGACACAGTCCCTGATCACCCCATCAGTGTGGGGTAACTGCAGAGCTCCTGGCTTTCTTCACAGGGGAAAAGATGAAGGAAGAAACAAAGGGACACTGGAGATTGGACATCAGCACAGGAACATAAAACAAACTCGCCCTGGAGAAGTGGCTATGGAGGTGCATGTCCTACTGGATCTGTACATTGAGTGGCAGCTGCTATCACAGATCTCTGCAGGGTGCAGTGCATATGCAAGCCGTGAACATAAGAACATAAGAACGGCCGCACCGGATCTGACCAAAGGTCCATCTAGCCCAGTATCTCTTTACCGACAGTGGCCAATGCCAGGTGCCCCAGAGGGAGTGAACCTAACACGCAATGATCAAGTGATCTCTCTCCTGCCATCCATCTCCATCCTCTGACGAACAGAGGCTAGGGACACCATTCTTACCCATCCTAGTTAATAGCCATTTATGGACTTAGCCACCATGAATTTATCCAGTCCGCTTTTAAACATTGTTATAGTCCTAGCCTTCACAACCTCCTCAGGTAAGGAGTTCCACAAGTTGACTGTGCGCTGCGTGAAGAAGAAATTCCTTTTATTTGTTTTAAACCTGCTGCCTATTAATTTCATTTGGTGACCCCTAGTTCTTGTATTATGGGAATAAGTAAATAACTTTTCCTTATCCACTTTCTCAACATCACTCATGATTTTATATATCTCTATCATATCCCCCCTTATTCTCTTCTTTGCCAAGCTGAAGAGTCCTAGCCTCCTTAATCTTTCCTCATATGGGACCCTCTCTAAACCCCTAATCATTTTAGTTGCCCTTTTCTGAAACTTTTCTAGTGACAGAATATCTTTTTTGAGGTGAGGAGACCACATCTGTACACAGTATTCGAGATGTGGGCGTACCATGGATTTATATAAGGGCAATAATATATTCTCAGTCTTATTTTCTATCCCCTTTTTAATGATTCCTAGCATTCTGTTTGCTTTTTTGACCGCCTCTGCACACTGCGTGGACATCTTCAGAGAACTATCCACAATGACTCCAAGATCTTTTTCCTGACTCGTTGTAGCTAAATTAGCCCCCATCATATTGTATGTATAGTTGGGGTTATTTTTTCCAATATGCATTACTTTACATTTATCCACATTAAATTCCATTTGCCATTTTGTTGCCCAATCACTTAGTTTTGTGAGATCTTTTTGAAGTTCTTCACAATCTGCTTTGGTCTTAACTATCTTGAGCAGTTTAGTATCATCTGCAAACTTTGCCACCTCACTGTTTACCCCTTTCTCAAGATCATTTATGAATAAATTGAATAGGATTGGTCCTAGGACTGACCCTTGGGGAACACCACTAGTTACCCCTCTCCATTCTGAGAATTTACCATTAATTCCTACCCTTTGTTCCCTGTCTTTTAACCAGTTCTCAATCCATGAAAGGACCTTCCCTTTTGTCCCATGACAGCTTAATTTATGTTAGAGCCTTTGGTGAGGGACCTTGTCAAAGGCTTTCTGGAAATCTAAGTACACTATGTCCACCGGATCCCCCTTGTCCACATGTTTGTTGACCCCTTCAAAGAACGCTAATAGATTAGTAAGATACGATTTCCCTTTACAGAAACCATGTTGACTATTGCTCAACAGTTTATGTTTTTCTATGTGTCTGACAATTTTATTCTTAACTCTTGTTTCGACTAATTTGCCCGGTACTGACGTTAGACTTACCGGTCTGTAATTGCTGGGATCACCTCTAGAGCCCTTTTTAAATATTGGCATTACATTAGCTAACTTCCAGTCATTGGGTACCAATGTCGATTTAAAGGACAGGTTACAAACCTTTGTTAATAGTTCCGCAACTTCACATTTGAGTTCTTTCAGAACTCTTGGGTGAATGCCATCTGGTCCCGGTGACTTGTTAATGTTGAGTTTATCAATTACTTACAAAACCTCCTCTAGTGACACTTCAATCTGTGACAGTTCCTCAGATTTGTCACCTACAAAAGCCAGCTCAGGTTTGGGAATCTCCCTAACATCCTCAGCCGTGAAGACTGAAGCAAAGAATCCATTTCGTTTCTCCGCAATGACTTCATCGTCTTTAAGCGCTCCTTTTGTATTTCGATCGTCAAGGAAGAGGTAGGACGAGTAGATGCAATATGCTATGGATTCATTATGGTGTGGTAGGACATAGGCACAAACCCCACCTCACCTTGTGATGCACCGTGAAATGAAGGGTGTTGGGGAGGTCTGCCCTGAACTATCATGTTCACTCCCATATACAAGGAAAAAGAGGCACATTACCTCATGGGAACAGAGATTTGGACATTGATAAAATATGATCTTTAATTACCTTCTTCTATAGGTGCCACGGATGTTCTCCACCCTAAAACCAGCCACATAATTAGAGAGGAGAGCAGATTTGAACATGTATTGCATGATTCAATATTGTACAAACTAATACACTGAGGGAAAAGAGAAAGTTCTAAGTTCATCGGAACCTGCACTGGGTTGCATGAGTGTTTCTCTCCCAGGGTTGATGTTCACTGCAGGGTTAGCTCAGGATCTTACCTGGCTGTTGCCCCAACCTGTTTAATGCGCAAGCACAAAAACTCTGACTCGAGTTTGGTGGTGCTGGCAAGACTTTGGGTAGAGGCTATAGCCCAGGTACCACTTTAATTCAGGTTGGTTAGATGCCTACTTTGCAGTGTGGAGGGAAGATACTCATCTCAGGTGCTGATAGACCACCAGTGCCTTTGCACAATTCCTCCTGGGCAATATTTTTTTGACCATTACCTACTTTACTACAGTATTACTTATCAATTTTTCAAATTAGCTTTTGGTGTGAAATTCATCCAGTTTAGTCTTTCCCCTCATTTTATAAAGTTACATTAACTAACAAACCCCCCCAAAATGATGATGATGATGATAATAAAAAAGCAAGCAAACAAACTAAAAATGTTTCCTATTGCAATAATTTTAAAATTTAAATTTAAAAGCAAACAACCCCACCACAATTAAACAAACAGCCACATGAGACTCCAAACTGGTACGAAAAGTTTCTTTTCAGAGGAAGGATAATGACACTTACTTATCTCGTTATCTCGTTTCTCTGAAAATGAAAGAGAAAGAAATAGTATTTTTTTAGGCATTTCCGTTTTCTTATGTTTTACTTCTCTTTATCATCAGTATGACAGAAAAGGCTGAGAGAAATCAACATCTTCTTCAGAACATCAGACAAGAGTATCCAGTGGTACCTTCTGGTCTTAAACTCTGTGACTCTATTGCATATCAGTTTTTCAAATTAGCTTTTGGTGTGAAATCTCTCCACTTTAGTGTTTCCCCACATTTTACACAATTACACTAACCCTTCCACAAAAGAATAATAATAAAAAAGCAAGTAAACAAAAAGAAAGGTTTCATATTACAACAAATTTTAGAAGTTACATTTTTCAGTGAACTCCACAACATTTAAACAAACTGCCACATGAAGATCCAATTACAAAAAAAAAAAAAAATCCTTGTCAGAGGAAGGATAATGACACTTACCAATTTCTATATCTCGTTTGCCTAAAAATTAAACAGACACACAATGTTTGTTAGATGTTTTGCTTTTCTTAAGTTTTATTTCTCTTTATCGTCACTATGACAGTTAAGGCAGGTTACTTCTATTCAATCTCTTCTTCAGGAACTCAGATAAGACCAGTGGTGCCCAAGCTTTTCCAGTCACACCCCCCTTGCAGTAATGGAATCTGTCTGCTCCCCCTTCCATTGCTGCACAGTTGGCTCAGCAGAGGAGCTTGGGCTGAAGGCAGAGTTGGGTGCAGAACTGGGGATAGGGGAGGAGCTGGGGCTACAGGCAGAGCTGGCGAGGGGGAGGAGAGGGACTTTGGTAGGAACTGGCCTGGGGCCAGAGCAGGGGGAGGACTGGAACTGTGGCAGGAGCTGGAGCTTGGCAGGGGAGTAGGGGGCAGAGCGCAGCAGCAGATGGGATTGGATCTGGGCTGGGGGCTGGGTGGGGCTCCATCCCCTCTCCCCAAGGGGGCTGGCAGGGACCCTGCCTTTTACCTGCTCAGGGCCAGATTAAGAAAGGAGCTTTAGGGGCTGCAGCCCAGGGCCCCAGGGAAAGGGAGGCCCCGCAAAATGATCTCCAGACGGCCAAAAGTGCAGATCTTTTTGCAGGGCCACCTTAGCCCGGGACCATGGGCTGCTGCCACTAAAGCCCCTGCATTCCAGCGTAGCCTGGCATTGGCGGGGAGGTGGCTCTGTGTGCTGGCATGCCATTCCCACCGCCACCCCGCTGGGCTGGAGCTGCGAGTGCTGGGAAACTCAGTCTGCGCGCTTCCTTCACGTGCAGCCACTGCCCCCGCAGCTCCCATTGGCCAGGAATTACAGCCAATGGGAGCTGTGGGGGGTGTTGCCTGCATGAAAGAACCAGGACAGTGTGTGGAGCCGCCTGCTCCCCCTCCCTGGGGCCTGAGCCACCAAAAGGGAGCTGTCCTAGGTAAGCGCCCCACACCACAGCCCCCTGTCCTGCCCCACACCACAGCCCTGAGCCCCCTCCCACACCCTAACTCCCTTCAAGACCCCATACCCCCAACCTCCTGCCCTGAGACCCCTCCCACCCTCCAATCCCCTTGGCACCAGCCTGGAGCCCCCTCCTGCATCCGAAAGCCCTAATCCCCAGCTGCACCCCCGGGCCCTCACCCCCAGTTGGAGCCCTCACCCTCTTCCACACCCACCCACTGCCCCAATCCACAACCCCCTCCTGCACTCTGAATCCCACATTTTTTGCCCTACCCCGGAGCCTATGGGGCCCCACAAACGCTAATAGTCCCGGGCCCCCAGAAGAGTTAATCCGGCCCTGCGCCCACTTGAACAGTCCTCCACATGCCCCTAGGGGCCTGCCCCACAGTCTGCAGACCTCTGCACTAGAGGATCCAGGTCATCCCTTCTGGTTTTACATATAATACAATAACTGTATTGCTTAGCAATTTTTCAAATTAACTTTTGGTGTAAAATTCATCCAGTTTAGTCTTTCCCCACATTTTATAAAGCCATATTAAAGTTGACCCACATACACACACGTTACCAAAATACTGATAATAACAACAACGTAAGCAAACAAAAAAGATTTCTTACTGTAGCAATTTTAAGTTAAATTTAAAATCAAACACCTCCACCACTGCTCCACAAACTCCCACATTAGAATCCAAACTGGTACAAAAAGTTCCTTGTCATAGGAAGGATAATGCCACTTACTTATTTCTTTATCTCGTTTGTCTAAAAATTAAAGAGAAATAAATAGATATTTTTGTTACGTACTTCCCTTTCCTTATGTTTTATTTCTCTTTATCATCAATACAACAGTAAAGGCTGAGAGAAATCAACCTCCTTTTCAGGACATCAGACAAGAGGATCCAGGGCTCTCTTCTGGTCTTAAATTCTGAGATGCTATTGCTTATCAGTTTTTCAAATTAGATTTTGGTGTGAAAACTATTAAATTTAGCATTTCCCCACATTTTATACAATTATACTAACCCTTCTACAAAAGAATAATAATAAAAAGCAAGTAAACAAACAAGGGGTTTCGTATTGCAACAATATTGTAAAAGTTAAATGTAATATTAAACAGCTCCAAACCATTTAAACAAACTCCCACATGAAGATCCACTTAAAAAAAAATCCTTGTCAGAGGAAGGATAATGAATGACACTTACCAATTTCTATATCTCGATAACCTAAAAATTAAACAGAAATACACATATTGTTTGTTAGGTGTTTCCCTTTTCTTGTTTTATTTCTCTTTATCATCAATATGACAGGTAAAACTGAGAGATTATTTCTATTCAAACTCCTCTTAAGGAAATCAGACTAGATCAGTGGTGCCAAAACTTTTCCTGTCATGCCCCCACTTACCAGTAATGGAGTCTGTCTCAAACCCCCCTCCCCCCTCCATTACACCACAGTTGGCTGAGTCCAGGAGCTTGGGCTGAAAGCAGAGCTGGAGATAAGGGAGGCAGGTGCAGCAGGTTATATGGGCTCAAGGTGCTCGAGCACCAGGAATATTCAAGGCTGAGGGCTCTGCTCCACCAATATTTGGGGCTGGGTTTCTCCCCTGGCCCTGCCTGGAGCGGGCCCTCTCCCGCCACGGAGCTTCCCTGCCTGAAAGAAAACAGCCAGCGCCTCTCTCCCTTGCTTATGCTGCTTCTGCCTAAGGCTATAGAGATCAGCAGCCGGCAGCCTCTTGGAGCACCAGGGGAGGGGAAGAGGGAGAGAGGAGGGGGTGGGGGAGGCACACGTGCTTGGGAGCTCTCTCCCCCAGCACCCACCTGGAGGCGACGCCAAGGGGACTTCCGGCCAGGAAATGGACATCTGGGGTGGACCTCACTCACCTGAGCAGCTGCTGGGGCTTCAGTGAGGTTTGACCCTGTGATCCACCCCCTCCCCCCTGCAACACCCACTCCTGCCCAATGCTGGGCAAGGGACAGCCCCATCCCCAGTGAGGCTAGGGTGAGGGGCAGCAGGCTGCTGCAGGGGAGGAAGGAAGCCACATGTGATGGTAGTCCCCCTCCCCGCAGCACCCACCCACCCACCACAGGGGAGATGGGGGAGGGGAGCTTCCTAGGCCTGAGCAGCTGGGGCTTGGGTGAATTTTGTGACACCCTGCTCCCCCGCCCCATAGCCACCATCCCGCAGTCCCCACTCCTGCCCCATGCTGGGCAACGGGCAGCCCCATCTCACATCCCCAGTGAGGCTATGGTGAGAGGCAGCAGCAGGGGAGGCCACACATGATATCAAACCCCCCCCCGATACCCACCATAGGGGAGGTGAGTGGGCTTTCTGGACCTGAGAGGCCCTAGGAGCATGTGCAGTGACTGTGGTGCAGAGTGAGTGTGCTGCCGGGGGAGGGGGGAAGAAGAGGGGTCTCTCCCTTGGAGCTTGCTGCTGCCAGTAAGAGGGAGGAGTCCTCTCTGGCCCTAGCCCTGGGGCAGCCTGTCTGCATCCCAAGTTCCTTATCCGCAGCCCTGCCCCACCCCAGAGCCTGCGCCCCCAGCACCCCAACCCTGAGCACCCTGCTGCACTGTGAACCCCTCATCTCCAGCCCCACCCCACAGCCCTCACTTGAGGGGAAAAACGTGCAACTTAAATTTGGTGGTCAGTTTGGAGTATCATTGTGTTTAGCACAATACTTGATTATTTTACACCCTTTAAAGTAAACAGGTGTTACAAAGTGGGAATGTTCTTAATGTTTTCTCTAAATATTGTGTGGGTTCCTCAGTTTCCCCTATGCATTTCTCAAGGATCTAGATGGTGGGATAAGGGGGTGTTATTGTTGTAGAGCCCTAGATGGCCAGTGTGATGCTGTCTTCACAGAGAATGGCCGAAACCCTGTCTCCGGGCAACTGATGGCCTGGGCCGCACTCCTGCAAGCTGCCAACTGAAGGTGTTGGAGAACAAAGAGATCAGGTGGCCTCCTAATGCCTGGAAAAGAGACAAAGGCCAGAGAAGGGAGTGTCAGTGCCTGTGCGGACTTCTGGGAAGCGCATGGTGTGGAAGGGGATGCTGGGATGCTTTGCAATTACTCCATGCAAAGCCAGTCAGGACTCTGGGGGAGCTTCCTCTCTCTGAGCATACTTGTTATATCCTTGGGGGCAGCCGGTTTAGGAAGAAATCACTTGAGGCCAGACAGCAGACAGCTAACAAAACTACCATTTTATTTACAGACTCAGAGAGCTCACCCAGCCGGCTGAAGCTGGCTGAGCTATCCCCTAATAATCTAACTCAGTTACCATAGGAACCAAAAACCATGACAACCAAATACACAACATATTCCTCCCCCCCAATAAGAACATCCCCTAAATAAAACACACACTAGACTAGAGAAGGAGGGTAGACTGCTTCCATTCCCGGCTAAACCCTGGGGATTATTTTGCCCTATAACCATGGGTTCGCCCTAGCTAAAGATCCAACCGATGAGGAGGCCTTCTGTCTTAGGTGGATTACGGCGAACTTCTGGTGTTGTTGCACCCGAAAGTACCATGGGCTCAGGGTCCGCAGCACGAACGGGTGAGGAGGTGGTATCAGCTTGTGCTGGGCAAAGGGGTATCTCAGCTGCCAGCAGTAATGGAGGAGAACAGTCAGGAACAGGTGACTCGTGATTCGGTGTCTCACCAGAAGGGGTGAAGTCAGACCCCTCAACTGCAGATGGGTCCTGAAGACTGGCATGACCTGGCAACAGCTGATCTACATGTCGCCGCCAGGTAAGATTCTCTGCAGTCTGGACTGTGTAGGAAACAGGTCCTGTTTGAGTGATGACTGTGGCCGGGACCCATTTAGCTCTGGAAGTATAATTCCGAGCCAAAACTGGCTGTCCCGGGCTAAAGGTTCGGTCTTTTGCTCTGGGTGCCCGTCTGATGACTTGATATTGCTGCTGATGTTGCACAGTTTGTCTGGGTTCAGAAGGTTTCAGCAGATCAAAGCAAGTGCGCAGCTGTCGTCCCATCATTAGAAAGGCCGGAGATGCCTGGGTCGTAGCATGAGGTGTGTTTCGGTAGGAAAGTATCCAGATGCTTTTGAATGGAGTGTTGTCCCCTTGCTGATTTCAAAGCGTTTTTCATTGTCTGCATAAATCTTTCAGCTAATCCATTGGTGGATGGATGATATGGTGCTGACATGATGTGGTGTATCCCATTTGCCTTCATAAAATTTTGAAACTCCTGAGAGACAAACTGTGGTCCGTTGTTGCTCACAAGTTGTTCTGGCAGACCAAAACGACTAAAGAGTCCTCGTAGTTTTTGGATAGTACTCTCTGCAGTAGTGGACTGCATTATAGAGACTTCTGGCCATTTAGAATGGGCATCTACTGCCACCAAGAACATGCTTCCTTCAAGGGGGCCAGCAAAGTCAACGTGAATACGTTGCCACGGGTTTTCAGGCCAGTCCCATGGGTGTAGGGGTGCCCACTGGGGTGCATTCCTCACACCCTGACATGACATACAAGCTTTTGCCTTCTCTTCAATAGCACTGTCCAATCCAGGCCACCAAAAATAGCTTCGTGCAATTTCCTTCATGCGCACTATTCCACAGTGACCAGAATGTAGCTGTTCTAACAGCTGTGATCTCAGTGGTGGTGGAATAATGACACGTCTCCCCCACAACAAACAACCAGATTGGACCGATAACTCCGTCCTTCTGGACATGTAGGGAACAAGGTCAGATGAGACCAGAGAGGTTTGTCGAGTTTTTCCATGCATCACCGGGTCCATAACTTGGGACAATACTGGGTCAACGCGGGTTGCCTTCTTTATCTGAGTAGCAGTGATGGGTGTATTCTCTACCTGTTCAAAGTAGAAGATTTCCTTTTGGGCACTATCTTGATGTTTGACCGGCAAAGGCAACCTTGAGAGGCCATCTGCATTGCCGTGCAGAGTGGATTTCCGATATTTGATTTCATATGTGTGTGCTGAAAGTAACAATGCCCGACGTTGCATACGACTAGCAGCTAATGGGGGAATGCCTGTGTAGGGTCCAAAAATTGATGTCAGAGGTCGATGGTCTGTGAGAAGAGTAAACTTTCGCCCAAACAGGTACTGATGAAACTTCCGAATTCCAAAAACAATTCCTAATGCCTCACGTTCGATTTGGGCGTAGTTAGTTTCTGCTTTGCTTAGAGTGCGTGAAGCAAAAGCAATAGGTCTCTCTTCTCCCGAAGGCATAATGTGTGACACGACTGCTCCCACTCCATAAGGGGAGGCATCGCAGGCCAATTGTAGGGGTAAGGATGGATCAAAGTGCGTTAGAACTTCAGAATTTAGCAATGCATCCTTAGCTTTGTTAAATGCAACATCACAGGCTTCAGTCCACTTCCAGGCCTTGTTCTGCCCAAGGAGCTCATGAAGTGGTTTTAGCAGTGTGGCTAACTGTGAGATGAACTTTCCATAGTAGTTCAGTAGTCCTAGAAACGAGCGCAGCTGGCTTACATTTCGAGGTGGGGGAGCCTCCACAATAGCTTTAACTTTTGCAGGGGCCTTATGAAGACCTGCAGAATCAATGATGTGTCCCAAATATTCAACAGAGGGCTTGAAGAATTCACACTTGTCTTTGCGAACTCGTAGGCCATACTCTTCCAGTCTTTGTAGGGTAGCCTCTAAATTCTTTAAGTGATCCTCTTCATTTCTTCCAGTGACCAGGATATCATCCAGATAGCACTGAACTCCTGACAAGCCACACAAGATCTGGTCCATAGCCCTCTGGAACAGGGCGGGAGCAGATGTTATTCCGAAGGGTAGGCGGCAGTATCGATAAAGCCCCTTATGAGTCACAATAGTCAACAGCTCTTGGGACTTTTCATCGACGTGCATCTGTAAATATGCTTGACTCAGATCAATCTCACTGAACTTTTGTCCCCCAGCCAGGCCTGTGAAGAGGTCATCGATGCGGGGAAGCAGGTATTGCTCTGCACACAACACTGGGTTGACAGTGACTTTAAAATCACCGCAAATCCGGAGAAAGCCATCTATCTTCACTATTGTAACGATAGGAGTGGCCCATGAGCTATGGGTAACTGGTATTAGGACTCCATTGGTGACCAGGTGCTCCAGGTCTGCTTCAACTTTTGGCCTGATGGCATATGGCGCAGTTCGGGCTTTCAGATATTTTGGTGGACTGTCAGGTTTAATGTTCAATGTCACAGTGATTCCCTTCATACTTCCCAAATCATCTCCAAAAACAGCAGCATGTTTCCTTAGTATAGGGGTTAGACTGGTTTCTTCTTTAGTCATCCGGTGCACTTCTGCTCAGTTCAGTTGAATCTTCCCAAGCCAAGACCTACCCATTAAGGCTGGGTAGTTACCTCTCACCACAAACAGTGGCAATTTAGCCACCTGTCCATTGAGCTCCACCTTAACATCAATAGTGCCCAGCATAGGCACAGCTTCTCCCGTATACGTCTTCAGAACAGTTTTTGTTGCCTTAAGCAGAAGATGCTGTAGCTTTTCTTTATACACAGTCTCGGAGATCAGTGAGACGGCTGCACCGGTGTCCAGTTCCATGCGTATACGTTTGCCATCCAATAACGGGGTTACCCAGTATTCATGTGAGCCCACTGCCAAAGACAAAACAGGCAGTGGCACTTTCTCTTGCGCTGAGGTGTCACCTTGATCATCCTGGGTCTGCTCTAGGGTATGCAAGGTTCCTCTTTTTGTCGGCCAGACCACAGGCCTCCTTTTCTTTTGTTTACAGGCACACTCAATGTGTCCCTTTTTGCCACAGTGTTGACACACCAGGTCCTTACACAAGCATTCCGATGCCTGGTGACCCGGCTTACCACAGCGGTAACATTCTTGACTCTGCACAGTTTTGTGGGTCAGTTCTTGTGACACTTTTTTCACCCTAGGGGATGCACCGATGTATTGCGCCTCCCTTGTAGCCAGTTCCATGGAGACAGCAATATCAACAACCTTCTGTACGGTAAGCTGAGCCTCTGTCAGTAGGCGCTTCCGTATAGCTTCACTGTACAGGCCACACACTAACCTGTCACGCAGGGCATCATTTAACATCTCACAGTGTTCTGCTAGCTTTTTTAAAATTGCTACAAATTGTACAACTGTTTCATCTTCCTTTTGGTCTCTTTTGTGGAACCTATATCTTTCAGCAATTACCAGTGGTTTTGGGGAGAAATGGGACCCCAGGATTTCCACAATGTCACTGTAAGATTTAGTCTCAGGCTTAACAGGGTGTAGTAAGCTGCGTAGCAGGGAGTAGGTTTTAGCCCCTACAACACTTAAGAATATTGGCACCTTCTTCGCTTCTGTAATGTCATTTGCAATAACAAAAAGCTCAAAACGCTCAGTATACACATGCCACTGCTCTATATTCTCATTAAAAGGTTCCAGTGGCCTGGTCAGAGTAGCCATGATTTTAGTTTCACTTTCACAGTCAGTGCAAACAAGCAGTATTTTTATTTGTTTGTTTTGTACCTTGACTTCTACTTCCTTCTGTTACTGGAGCAGCACCAGGATCCCATCCATCGTCGCCACTTGTTATATCCTTGGGGGCAGCCGGTTTAGGAAGAAATCACTTGAGGCCAGACAGCAGGCAGCTAACAAAACCACCATTTTATTTACAGACTCAGAGAACTCACCCAGCCGGCTGAAGCTGGCTGAGCTATCCCCTAATAATCTAACTCAGTTACCATAGGAACCAAAAACCATGACAACCAAATACACAACAATACTGTCTCCAGGGCAAGAACCTTACACCTTCCTGGGTCTGACCTCGGAGCATTCAGTATGCCCTTCTGCACTGTGCGCTTTCTGCTGCGAGTCTGCCCAGGTATGTCCTGGAGCAACCTGAGGTCCCTGCACCCCAACTCTGCAGTCAATCGTGACTCTCAGCCAGCCGGTAAAAAACAGAAGGTTTATTAGGCGACAGGATCACAGTCTAAAACAGAGCTTGTAGGTACAGAAAACGGGACCCCTCAGTCAGGTCCATCTTGGAGGGTGGGGAGCCTAGACCCAAGTTCTGGGCCTCTCCCCATTTCCCCAGCCAGCTCCAAACTGACATTCCCTCCTCTGGCCTTTGTGTCTCTTCTGGACAAGGAGGCCGCCTGATCTCTTTGTCCCCAACACCTTCAGCTGGCACCTTGCAGGGGAAACTGAGGCACCTACACAGTATTCAGAGAAAACATTAAGAACACTCCCACTTTGTCACAACAGGTGCAACAAAGTATAATACCATATATTGAAGCAGGCAAGTATAATACCATATATTGCTGCTTCTGACTTTCCACTTTTAATTGACCCTTGTAATCTTGTGGTGCTGACGCGTTGTACCTTCATTTTATATCGTCTTACAGGGCGGGAGTGGGGGGGGGGCACCACCATTTTGGGCACCACCAAAAATTATACAAACCTGCTGCCTATGAAGGGAGGAGCTGGAAATAGAGGTGGAGCTGGGCTGGGGGTGGCGAGGGATTGAGGGCAGAGTTGGGCTGGAGGCAGGGCAGGCGGGGGAGTGGAGCTGCAATTGGGGTGGGAGCTGGGCTGGGGGGAAAGTGGAGCTGTGTCTGGGGCAGAGCAGGGGGTGGAGTGGAGCTCTGCCTGGGGCAGGAGCTGGGCTAGTGGGTCGAGCATGTCATGGGCTGGGGCAGAGCAGGGAGTGGAGTGGAGATGCAGCTGTGGCCAGACCTGGGCTGGGGGTGGAGCAGGGGACCGAGCAAAGCTTGGGTGGGGTTGGAGCTGGAGTTGGGGCAGAGAGGGGCTGGGTGGCACTACCTCTCCATGCCCCATGGGGGCTGGCTAGGGCCCTGCCATGGACCCCATCCCCCAAACATTCCTTCGTGCACTCCTAGCAGGGCACACCCCACAGTTTTTTGGAACACTGGACAAGAGGATCCAGTCATTCTTTCTGGTCTTAAACTCTGTGATTCTATTATTATATTGCTTATCAATTCTTCAAATTAACTTTTAGTGTGAAATTCATCCAGTTTAGTCTTTCTCCCCAATTCACGAAGTTTCATTTAACCCCCCCCACACACACACACCATGAAAGGAATAATAACTATAATAAAAAGCATCAAGCAAACAAATGAAAAAGGTTCTCTATTGCAATAATTTTAAAAATTAAATTTAAAAGCGAACACCTCCACCACAATTAAACAAGCTCCCACATGAGGATTCAATCTGGTATTAAAATTTTCTTGTTGGAGGAAGGATAACGACACTTACCAATTTCTGTATCTCTTTTGCCTAAAAATTAAACAGAAATACACATATCGTTTGTAAGGAGTTTCCCTTCTCTTATGTTTCATTTCCTTTTGTCTTCAGTACAATTACAGCTGAGAGATTATTATTTCTATTCAACTTCCTCTTAAGGAGGTCACACTAGACAATCCAGTCATCCCTTCTGGTCTTAAACTCTGTGACTCTATTGCTATCAATTTTTCACATTAGCTTTTGCTGTGAAATGCATTCATTTAATCTTTCCCCATGTTTTATAAAGTTACATTACAAAACAAACCCCTATAAACTCTAACAAGAATTATAGTAATAATAAAAAGGAAGCAAACATAAAAAATTTCATATTGCAACAATTTTGAAAGGTACATTTGAAAACAAACAACCACCACAATTAAACTCCCACATGAGGATCCAAATTGGTTCAAAAATTTCTTAGAGGAAGGACAATGACACTTACTTATTTCTTTATCTCGTTTCTCTAAAAAATGTAAGAAATAAATAGATACTTTTGTTAGGCATTTACATTTTCTTGTTTTATTTCTTTTTATCATCAATATGACAGTAAAGGCTGAGAGAAATCAACCTCCTTTTCCGGACATCAGACAAGAGGATCAGTGGGCCCTTCTGGTCTTAAACTCTGCGACTCTATTGCTTATCAGTTTTTCAAATTAAATTTTGGTCTGTAATCTATCCAATTTAGTGCTTGCCCACATTTTATCATGTTACTGAACATAAGAACATAAGAATGGCCGTACCAGGTCAGACCGAAGGTCCATCCAGCCCAGTATCCTGTCTACCGACAATGGCCAATGCCAGGTGCCCCGGAGGGAGTGAACCTAACAGGCAATGATCAAGTGATCTCTCTCCTGTCATCCATCTCCATCCTCTGACAAACAGAGGTTAGGGCACCATCCCTTACCCATCCTGGCTAACAGCCATTTATGGACTTAACCACCATGAATTTATCTGGTTCTCTTTTAAATGCTGTTATAGTCCTAGCCTTCACAACCTCCTCAGGTAAGGAGTTCCACAAGTTGACTGTGCTCTGTGTGAAGAAGAACTTCCTTTTATTTCTTTTAAACCTGCTGCCCATTAATTTCATTTGGTGACCCCTAGTTCTTGTGTTATGGGAAGAAGTAAACAACTTTGCCTTAGCTACTTTCTCCACATCACTGATAATTTGATATACCTCTATCATATCCCCACCTTAGGTCTGGTCTACACTATGCGTTCAAACCGGTTTTAGGAGCGTTAAACCGATTTAACGCCACACCCGCCCACACTAAGAGGCCCTTTATATCGATATAAAGGGCTCTTTAAACCGGTTTCTGTACTCCTCCCCAACGAGAGGAGTAGCGCTAATATTGGTATTATCATATCGGATTAGGGTTAGTGTGGCTGCAAATCGACGGTATTGGCCTCCGGGTGGTATCCCACAGTGCACCACTGACCGCTCTGGACAGCAATCTGAACTCGGATGCAGTGGCCAGGTAGACAGGAAAAGCCCCGTGAACTTTTGAATATCATTTCCTGTTTGCCCAGCCTGGAACTCTGATCAGCACGGGTGGCGATGCAGTCTGAAATCAAAATCCAAAAAGAGCTCCAGCATGGACTGTATGGATGTGATCGCTGTATGGGCAGGCAAATCTGTTCTATCAGAGCTCCGTTACAGAAGACGAAATTCCAAAGCATTTTTTAAAAATCTCCAGACAGACGCCATAGCAGGGACTCAGCGCACTGCTGCGTGACAAGCGTAACGGAAAGCCAAAGAATCAAATGGACGCTCATGGAGGGAGAGGGGACTGAGGTGTCAAGCTATCCCACAGTTCCTGCAGTCTCCAAAAAGCATTTGCATTCTTGGCTGAGCTCCAAATGCCTGTAGGGTCAAACACATTGTCCGCAGTGGTTCATGGCATAGCTCGTCAATTTACACCCCCCCACCCCACCCCCAGAAGTAAAAGGGAAAAAAATCGTCTCTTGACTCTTTTAAATGTCACCCTATGTCTACTGAATGCTGCTGGTAGACGCGATGCTGTGGCATTCAATTGCAATATCCTCTTTCCCCCTCGCTGGTGGCAGATGGTGCAATATGACTGGTATCTGTCCTCATCATCAGCCCGTGAGTGCTCCTGGCTGGCCTCAGGTGAGGTTGGCTGGGGGCGCCTGGGAAAAACTCCTGATTATCCCCAGTAGATGGTACAGAACGGCTGGTAACCATCTTCATCGTAGCAATAGGGGGCTGAGTTCCATCAGCCCCCACCCTTCATGTGTAAAGAAAAGATTCTGTACTGCCTGGACTATCATAGCAGCGGGATGCTGGGCTCCTGTCCCCCACACTGCTTAATGTCCTGTCTGGACTATCATAGCAGCTGGAGGCTGCCTTCCCCTCATTTTATCTTACTAACAAGTCACTGTTTCTTATTCCTGCATTCTTTATTACTTCATCACACAAATGGGGGGACACTGCAACAGTACCCCAGGAAGGCTGGGGGAGGAGGAAATCAACAGGTGGGGCTGTTGCAGGGGCACCCCCTGTGAATGGCATGCAGCTCATCATTTCTGCGGGATCTGACACAGAGCGGCTGTGCTCTCTGGTTCTCTGATACACTGGTTCTCTAGTACACTTGCCCCATATTCTAGGCAGGACTGATTCTATTTTTAGATACCATAAAGGAGGAA
Source organism: Mauremys reevesii (assembly GCF_016161935.1). NCBI lineage: Eukaryota > Metazoa > Chordata > Testudines > Geoemydidae > Mauremys > Mauremys reevesii. The sequence continues at coordinate 3,567,825 of NC_052637.1, forward strand.
TTGACTCGGGGAGTCATTCCCATTTTTGTCTTTTGCGCCCCCGGCCAATCTCAGCCAGGGGCACCCATGATAGCAGCAGACGGTACAGAGTGACTGATAACCATCATCTCATCGCCAATTTACAATGGCAGACGGTGCAATATGACTGGTAACCATCTCTGCTATCTTGCAAAGGCAAATGAATGCTGCTGTGTAGCGCTGCTGAATCGCCTCTGTCAGTGGCATCCAGTACACATACGGTGACAGTGACAAACGGCAAAACAGGCTCCACAGTTGCCATGCTATGGCGTCTGCCAGGGCAATCCAGAGAAAAAGGGCGCGAAATGATTGACTGCCGTTGCTTTCCCAGAGGAAGGAGTGACTGACGACATTTACCCGGAACCACCCATGACAATGATTTTTCCCCATCAGGCACTGGGACCTCAACCCAGAATTACAAGGTTCAGGAGACACTGCGGGAACTATGGGATAGCTACGGAATAGCTACCCACAGTGCAACGCTCCAGAAATCGATGCTAGCCTCGGACCATGGACGCACTCCACCGAATTAATGTGCTTAGTGTGGCCGCATGCACTCGATTTTATACAATCTGTTTTACTAAACCGGTTTATGTAAAATCGGAATAATCCCGTAGTGTAGATGTACCCTTAGTCTCCTCTTTTTCAGGCTGAAGAGTCCTAGCCTCATTAATCTTTCCTCATATGGGACCCTCTCCAAACCCCTAATCATTTTACTTGCCTTTTTCTGAACCTTTTCTAGTGCCAGTATATCTTTTTTGAGATGAGGAGACCACATCTGTATGCAGTATTCAAGATGTGGGCATACCATCAATTTATATAAGGGCAAGAATATATTCTCTGTCTTATTCGCTATCCCCTTTTTAATGATTTCTAACATCCTGTTTGCTTTTTTGACCGCTTCTGCACACTGCGTGGACGTCTTCAGAGAACAATCCACAATGACTGCAAGATCTTTTTCCTGATTAGCTGTAGCTAAATTAGCCCCCATCATATTGTATGTATGATTGCGGTTATTTTTTCCAATGTGCATTACTTTACATTTATCCACATTAAAATTTCATTTGCCATTTTGTTGCTCAATCACTTAGTTTTGTGAGATCTTTTTGAAGTTCTTCACAGTCTACTTTGGTCTTAAGTACTGTAACCTCCCCCAACCAAAAAGAAACAATAATTAAAAAACCAAACATGCAAACAAACAAAATCAGGCTAAATGTTGCAGTAGAAGACGTGTAAAAGTTAAATTGAAGAGTGAACAATTCCACAACAATTAAACAAACTCCCACATGTCAGAAGAAGGATAATGACACTTACCAACTTCTATATCTCGTTTGCCTAAAAATTAAACAGAAAGACCCATATTGTATGTTAGGAGTTTCCCTTTTCTTTTGTTTTATTTCTCATTATCATCAATATGATAATTAAGGTTTAGAAACTATTTCTGTTCATTTTCCTCTTAAGGAGGTCAGATGAGATGATCTGGTCGTCCCTTCTGGTCTTAAACTCTGTGATTCTATTAGACTCATAGAATCATTAGACTGAAAGTCCAATCCTCCGCACTTGTGGCAGGACTAAGTATTAGCTATTCTAGACTACCCTGACAGGTGTTTGTCTAACCTGCTCTTAAAAAACTCCAGTGAAGGAGATTCTACATCCTCCTTTATTCCATTTATTCCCTACTCTGCCTGTTACGAAGTTTTTCCTAATGTCCAGCCTAAACTTCCCTCACTGCAATTTAAGCCCCTTGCTTCTTGTCCTGTCCTGTCCTCAGAGGTTAATGAGAACAATTTACCTCCCACCTTCTTGTAACAATTTTTCATATACTTGAAAACTGGTATCATGTCCCCCCTCAGTCCTCTCTTCTCCAGACTAAACAAACCCACCTTCCTGCCCCCTGATTAAAAGAGGGCCAGAACTGAAAAACTTGCCACTGGGAGGGGGCACTAAGTGTGTTAATCACTAGGCCACCTAACCCACCAATGACTCTATTACACTCCTACAGGAGGATGCAATTGTGTACAAACATTTTCTTCTGAGGGAAGAAAAAGATACATCAATTTCTAGATCTCATTTCACTAAAACATAAATAGAAATAGATATCAAAATTGTTATGAGCTTTCCTTCCCTTATATGTTATTTCTCTTTATCATCGAAAAAGTTAAGGCTGGGTGATTATTTTTATTCAACTTCCTTTTTTCTATTGCTTCCCCACAAACACCCCCTCCAATAACATTTTGGAGTGAAGTTTATCTAGTTTAGACTTAATCTAGTTTTATAAACTTTGGGGTAACACACCCTGTCCTGGGGCCCAGCCCCTTCCCATTCAGGAAGAGACAAAAACTCCTCTGGGCTCAAGTGACCTCATTCCTACAGGGCCTGCTCCACTTGGAAGAAATGATCTTCAAAGGGAGAGGTTGTCACAGGAGGGGGCAGCGACCAGGAGGGAGGCTGCTGGAACTCAGGGGAGCTGAGTCTTGCAACAGAGCCACTCAGAGGAAGACAACTTACCTAGGCTATTCCGTGGGGCCGGGGAGGGGAAGCTACGACCTTTGTTGGAAAAATTCCAGGCCCTAGTGGGCTGCCCTGTCCTCCCCTGCTAATCCCCTGGGATGCCCTGAGCCCCGCGGAGGCCCCGAAAGCCGGATCCTGGGGCAGCTGCCCCTTTTGCTCCCCTCCCCATCAGCTGATGGGGGGAAAAAAGTCAGCCATGTGTGGTCCGGTCCAACAGCCGGCTCTTACCAGAGCAACGCACTGGCCTGCGTTGGCCCACTTTCACCTCTGTCTCCATTGATATCCCCTCTCCCCTGCTAATCCCCACGGGGGCCCCCAAAGCTGGAGCCCAGGGCAGCTGCCCCTTTGCTCCCCCACCCCCCACCCTGTCAGCTGATGGGGGCGGGGGAACAAAAAGTCAGCTGTGTGTGGGCCGGGCCGGCGGATGGCTCTTACCAGAGCGCCGCACTGGTCCTCACCAGCCTACTTTCACCTCTGTCTCCATTGATATGGGGACTAAGGCCCAGACAGCTAAGCAACACCCATACTTAGGTCGCTTAGCCTGCCCAGACAGCAAACAGTCCTTTCCCCTCCACTGGGTAACAATGCCGCATATACCAGAAACTGAGGTACACACGGGTTTCATAAAAATATTGCAGAAAATTCCCACTTCATCACCCCTTCCTGAACAAGCCAGATCTCTATAGTTTTTTGAAAGACTCTGAGGCTGAGGGATCATCTGCGCTGAAAACTTACATCCCTCAGACATGTAGCTATGTCGACCCAAACCCCTATTTGGAAGGACTTTTAAGGGGAATGGGTCTCTGGAAATATCCAAGCAAGCCCTAAAATGGTCCAACCTATTACACACACATCAGCCCAGCGAAGTAAAAATAAATCAGAGAAAACAACCAATCGATACACAGTTGTGTGACTGTGGTCAAAACCTGTAATTGTGGGAAAAGGGAAATTGAAACTTACCAACTTCTTCAGTAAGTTTCCCTTAAAAATACAGAAATAAATATAAATTATTTTCCTTTCATGCTTTATGAAACAGAGTTAAAAGACAACATCCTATCGGTACAAAATTCATTACGAGCATGGAGGGACAAGCCCAATTTATTTGGAAATTGGGCAGATATTTTTTAGGGATGAAATGAACCCGGAGCATGGACAGCTGTGTCTGAGATATGTGACAGCAAAAAAGAGCCTGAGTACAAATATGAGAACCTTCTCTCAAGTGGAACCAGAGACAGACAGTGATAACTGCCTGAGAACTGGGAAGAGAGGGAAATGAAGGACTGCTCTGATCCAATTATCTGGTTCAGTTCTATTGTCTGAGACTCTCCTCCCTTCTATCTCTCCAAGAAGCCCATAGACAATTGTGTCAAAAATTGTATTTGTGGAAAAAGGGAAACTGAAACTTACCAACGTCTTCAGTAAGTTTCCCTGAAAAGTACAGAAATAAATATAAATTATTCTCATCGCCTTGCTTGAGGAAACAGAGTTAAAAGGCTACATCCTACCAGTACAAAATTCATTAGGAACATGGAGGAAAAAGTCCAATTTATTTGGAAATTGGGCTGGTGTTCTTTATGGATGAAGTTCAGAAGGGCATGGACAGCTGTGTCTGATGTGACCGTGGGTATGTTTGTTTGTTTTTTCTAACTGAGGAACAAAAAAGTTTATTTACTGATTTACTACAGCGGCATGTCTATACAGCCTATCACTGTAATGTCAAGGTGCATTACACTTTATTAGCAATGAAAAAAAAAAGAGAGAGAGAGATGAGGTCAAATAGGAGAGGCTAGGCTTTGCAGAACTTTCTATCAAGTGGGACCAGAGACAGAAAGCAATACCTGCCTGAGAACTGGGAAGAGAGGGAGATGGAGGACCAAGCAGCACAGAGATGTATCTGCTATGATCGGATTCAGTTCTATTGTCTGAGACTCTCCTCCTTTCTATTCTCTCCCTCACACCTCTGCCCCCACCCTCTATCAGTAAATTCACATGCATTCTTCTTCTTTATTTAGGACCAGATCAGCAGATCACACATTCTTTTCGTGTTAAATCCCTAAATTGCCCTTATTTATTTATTAGAAAAAAAACCTTTATTTACAGTATATTTCTCCCTCTGATATTTACCTTTCATTTTAAACAGATAAACAGTGAGGCCAATGAAACCAAACAAAACCACCAGGATCACACTCAGAGCCACCATCCAGGGATTCACCCTTGGGAAAAAGGAATCTGAAAAACAAAACACCCAGGGCTTGCCTTAGTATGGAAGTAGTGACTAAAAATTTTTTTTCATACAAATACACAAATAGTGCCCAGCAGGATTAGTGTGAGCTAAGAGTGAAAGAACGGCCATGTCTACGCTACACAAAACACCAGAAACTGTTTTTAAATACGGCTCCAATTAACACAGCTTTACCATTGATTTATCCTTGAAAACACAGCCCTGATTTGTTTCATTGCTATTCAGAGGGCCACAGAAATCAGAGGCAAATTCTCTGCTCGTAAAACCCCATTGACTCTAATAGAGTTATACCAGAAAAGAATTTGGCCCTTAGCAGTAAGTAATATTCAGAAACTGCCAGATTAATTAGCATATTTTTGAAAAATCCACAGTTACCCCCTAATATTGGGAAAAAAACATAATCACAATTTGTCCAAACACTTGTGCAGCAAATTAACTAATTTCCATTTGCTCTTCTTGTGTTCACAATGATTCAGTCATCTAAACAGGATGGGATGCCTAATGTCTTTTCCACACATGGCTTGTGCTCTGTTTTAGTGAACATGGGGCAACCTTCTTACGGGATCATTCTTAAATTGGTTCAAGAGTTGACAGTGTAGGAGGGTTGCATCAATTTAAATAAACTGATGCACAATACCTTAAATCATAAGTCAGCTTCATAGTGCTCTATCTCCATTTAGCTGAAGTCGATAAGGAATTGATTGAAGTTAAATCTATTTAGGGCACTCTGAAACTGATACAAGAAGTGTTCACACAAGCAGGTGTCATCCATTAACTAATCAGTACATCTTCGGTGTGTAGAGAAGGGGTAAAATGAGTCCTTTTGTGGATCCGGATCAAAGTAAATTAAGGAATGCAAGTCCCATTGAATGTCAGTAAAAACAACATCACATGACTTAGATGACATTTCACAAAGGTAATGAAGTTGGTGAAGTGAACAGATCACTAGAGCCCTGTGTGGATACAGAATTGGTATCCGCATCCAATCTGCAATCCCCCAAAATGAGGCTATCTGTGAATATAAAGCAGATATCTGTGGGTTTACAGGGCCCTACAGATCACAATCAAGCCAGAGTACAAGATTTACCACATTCAAAAAAATCATTAAGGTGAATTTAAGGTTACAGGAGCCTAGTACATCAGTGGATTGAGTGAAAGTTCCTTCTCAAAAAGGTTGGAAAGTGTGTGTGCGTGTGCATGCATGCGCAAGCACACTAGAATATCAGAAAAGTCAAACTTAAAATTAAATTTACATGAAATTCAAAATGTTGATAGTCTGAATACTCACAATTAAGGGAATCAAATTGCTTAAAATGTAACCCTGTAAAGACACTATCTTCTATGTTTGAAATATCCACCACAGATGTTTCAGTTCTTTTCTTCCTATGTTTTGTTTCGTTTCTAGTGGTGGTGAGTTCAGTGTGGGATTTGGATGGTAACTGACCTGCTATATAAACTGCTGATTCCTTTTCTTGATTGAGAACGGTGTTCCTGATGCAACAGGACAAGTTTTGGTTTGAATGTTCTATTACAATGAGAGCAGTTTCTGTTTCAAATAGGCCGTTATCTCTTTGGGATGTTGTTTGAGAGAGTGATGGTAAATGTCGCCCACTGCGATCTTTCCACAGCACTTCAGGCTCTGGGTACCAACCAGCTGATTGACAAACCACCCGAATCCCTCCATCTTGGTGACCCTCCACAGAGATAAGAGGAGCAGAGCCCAGACCTAAGGGGAAATACATAAAGGTGTCAATTCCATATGTTAATAAAGCAGAAGGGACAGTTTGTGGATCCCTTACTCACACTAGAAAGCACTAATCCATGCGGGTAGTCAGTAGAAGGGATAAATGAATACTAGAATGTCTGAAATCCCAATAGTGGTGGACACACAAAAATTTGAACAAATATTTAAAATAGTTTCACTGAGTCAGTGGGAGATATTGTCATTTCAACACAGGAGCAACTGAGTGCTGACACCTTTGGAGATATTACAACGTAGATATCTGAATAGGATCTGAACTTTAGAAAATCTGGTCATTAGTGCATTGGATAGATCTAGTTATTTAAACAAAAAAATCTTATTGGTTCATGGTGAAAGTGTTAAAGCAGCAGGGGAAAAATGCTCAGTCTTGTCTAAGAGTGATAAATGCATAATTTTCCCTCCCCACTAGGACACTCTGCACTCCATATCCACCATAGTAATATGATTTGGCATGATTATGATATAATTATGTTGCATCTTGTACAAGATGGGTCAAGTAAGGTGTCAATGGAAAAGTTATGATTGGCTGAATGATTATCCTATTTGTATGCATGTATCATTTTTGTATCTGGAGTTATGAATATTGACTATGCATCTGTATTTCAAATGTGCTTGTTCTGGATAACGCCCACAACTAGCCTTTCAGATACAACAGTGAAGAAGCTAGACAATGCTAATGGCCCATGAGCAAAAACAATGGGCCATGGAAAAGTCTTGTTCTCACTGGGGGACACTTCAGACAGCCTATGGATAACGGCTGCCATGACTCATCAAGCCTGCAGGAGCATGTGACTAGACCCATGATACTGAACTCCAGTTTGGTACCTGTATTTTTCCACAAACTGGGCTGGGAACTTGGCTTGGAACAAAGGGGTCAGCTCAATTAATAAAAGTTTTTGTGTATATTCCTCTCCACATCGAGGGAGGGGCGAAGTGGGTAATTGTAATAATCTTTACTGGTCAGGCTTTTCACCAGGGCAGGATGGTACAGATCCAGGGTCCCAGGTTGGGGAGGTGGGGGGTGTTTTGGCTGAAGCTTCGCTATTGTTGGTTCATGAGTGCCTGGCCAGATGCATTCATGCACAAAGATGGGTGTGGTCCCTGCCTGTGGATGTTGATGTGAGTGCAAGTGTGGAGGGTTTTGCAGCTTGTCACAACATCACGGTGCAAGAGGGAACCCAGACTGGTGAGACAGGGGGCTCAGCTTTACCCCAGTTCCAAATGGTACCCCAGGGGAACCCATCACACCCACCACCACCATCACCATTATACAGTCTTAGCAAATAAGAATACTGTATTTGATTTTAACTACACCTGTGAGGAACAACCAACAGTGAACCAATAAGACGGTCATAAAAGTCTGTCAGTCCCATCTTAGCCACACATCCTAGAAATGACTGCAGAGCAACTGGAAGGCCATGTGTGTCCAGAAGTCTTTCCCCTCTTTGGGGTCAGTCAAGATTGGGTGAAAAAGTGCCTTGGCCATCCTGAAAATGTTTTTAATAACATGTTGGGAAAGTTTCCAGCATATTTTCCTGGTATGAAAGTGGCTGTTTGCTGAAAGTTAGATACACTGTGTTATTGTGAAATATTTCACAAGCAGGGAGTCAAACTTGTAATAGGAAAGAATAAAGTCTGCAGACCACACACAGCTAAAACTGATAGGAGCTACTGACCTGCTACCCGCAGTTCCAATACAGTTTCTCCATAAAAATTATCATTTCGAACAAAACAGAGATATCGTCCTTCATCAGCACGTCTGATATTGAGAATCCTCAGGGGAACAATCCCATCTGTGAGTCCGGCTTTCAAAAGCTCTGTCCTTCCCCAATAGTCTGGCATCTGCCGCTCATACTGATCCTTCCCATCACGATACAGGTGCACAAAGGATTCAAACTCAGATCGGAACCATCTCACCTCCATGTTTGCAGCGCTCATGCTGGGGGACAGGTGACAGGGTAACACAGTTTCCTGACCCAGGATGGCAGTGACAGGGTCAGAGGGTCCAATCACTGTGAACTTTGCTGGAAAAATGCACCATGAATGTAACAACAACAAAAAGCAGGTCAGAGGAAAATGGCAATTTGATATGAAGGACACAGCCAAGAGGTTCCATTTCAGACAAACTTTCCAAACTTCAGCCAGGGACAGACACTGGCATGGTACATTTCAGCCTGAATGTTTAAGAGAAAGCAGCGCTCATGGGCAGTGGGACTGGGGCTCTGTTATGAGAACACTCAGCCTCAGTATATGGCACAGGCACACAGCACTGAGATGGGGGTGGAGCTGATAACAGACAAGTTTAGCGCATGGCCCAGGCACAGAGCGCTGGACACAGTGGGGAGCTGAGAACTGGTAGGCTCAGTGCCTGGCAGAGGCACACAGTGCTGACATGGGGTGGGAAGCTGAAGACAGGTGTATTCAGTCCATGTCACAGTCACACATCAGAGAAACTGAGGCAGAGAAATGGTAATGGACATTTTTGGTGTGTAGCTGAGACAAGCTTATTGTTTAACAGCCCATTTTCCTGAGTGTTCTCAAATTGACACACTTACTGATGTTGCCATGACATTTTCTGGGCCTCAGCAGGAATAAGGGTAGGGTTGATGGGCCATATTTGCTGTTCTTTCACCAAGGTGCTCCTGAGACATGTCCACATGGCTAGAGCTAATTTTTGGACAATTACGGTTCAATGCTTCACATGCTCAAGAGACCAAATAACCAAACTTAGTGAACATTATTGTCTAAGACAAAACGGGAGACATAAAGGAGATATATAAATCCTCCTCCCAGGAAGCAATTCTTGTCTTGCAGCATACTCACCGTACACAGAAGGTGTGCTAGAAAAATACACCCCAAACCCACTTATACCACGACTGTTTACAAGTGAAAAAGCACTTTAATCATCATGTAAGATCCAACCCACCAGTTTCTTAACCCATTTTTGGATACTACATTCCAAACCTGATGGGTGTTGAGGTACATCCCAACCAGTGCTAGGACACACCTTTCATGGCTTTGATAGGCTTCCTATTTTCTATTGTGAACGCTAACTTCAGATTTGTAAAGAGTTGTGGGATATTAGATATCGGTGAACAGAACTGTGGGAAAAGCATTATACATTCAGTTAACTTAATTTCCCAATTCTCTCTCTCTCTCACGTATATTATAGAACTGCAGTGCACATAATGCCTAATAATATGGTGTATATTACACCTAACATATATGCATTGGCTAACAGGCCCAATTAAAAAAGTCACATGACATCAATATATTCTGGTTCATCTTATGTTTTTGTGCACATTAGTCTCAAACTAGGGCTCTGATCTTTTTTACACCGGAAACCCACTAAGTTATTTTATTTTATTTATTATTGTGATTATTAAACACTTCAGTAAGTGTCCATCCAATGCTTTGGGCATCTTTGACAATCTTTTAAAAATACTTGTGTGAAGACACAGACCTGGGCACTATCCCAGGAGGAAATAAAATATCCCAGCAGCATCAACACAATCAGAGCAAAGATTGAATAATGATGGTGCTGATCATGCTGTTTGATTAAATTCACACACTGTGAGTAGTTCCATTGACTTTGAGTGCAGCATGTTGTTAAGATACTTCAGGGGCCTAAATAAATCCTTTAAGGAACACAGGGAAGATTCCTACCTGATTCCATCCTGTGAACATAACAAGTAAAGAAGAAAATAATAAACCCAGGGAGAGGGAAGCAGGCTCTGGAGCTGTGGCAGAATGAGAGAACCTTCATCTTCACTGTAACTTGATCTAGAAAACAGGAAGGAGGGGAAAAAATGATCATAGTGAGTACAATACTGATAAACATTAAATCATTAAAGTCAAACATTAAAGAGGGCACAGTAAATAAATACATTGTTACGTGAACTCTTTCATATTATGAAGTTAGAACAGACATTCAATTACAGTTGAAAATCTGATTTCTTTACAAGTCTGATTTTTCCCCATCCCTACAAAATCCATGTTAAAAAAAAAAAGTCAGATCGGTGTAAAAGTTGCTAGAAATTCTACCAATGGAGAAAAAAGATTTAAGGAATTAGAAAGCGTGCGTGTCAAAAAGAGAGATTCTCATTTGTATTTTTTTTACCCATTTCTTTTCTTTTGACATATCAGAGGCAAAATGATTCAGTCCTATAAACAAAGTTATAAGTAACATGGAACACAGAGGAAGATGCTTCATAAAATTAGATTTGCAAGAGCTTGTAACTTACTTTACAAAACAGAAATATACAGTAAATTAATTCATAGCAAATCTCCCTTTCAAGGCATTGAGAGCAAGATCAGGTCCAGTTTTCTTGAAAAAAACATCAGAGCAAAGAAATAGATTCTTAAATCAAATAACCGGAATAGTCTGGAGTTACATTACACTGAAAGGAGAGGGGAAAATAGCTCACGTATCATTCTGAATATATTGTTCAAATGCAAAGTTTGTATGTAGAGTCAGACACATCTATCCTGAGATTATTAGATCATTTTGCAGTTAATAATTCACGCAGGGAATAAATGTCTACTAGGAGATATCAAAGAACAAGGGAGATGGCATTCAGGTGACAGAAGCTCACCTACCTGATACATCCTGGAAATAAGCTTTGGAACAGTTTTGAGCTCTCTCTGGTGTTCCAAGGTTTTCTAAAAGCCTGGTCCATTCTCCTCTAGTTAGTTTACATTGTCAGTGACTATTTCAGTGATGAGACTGAAAAAATAATTCTTACTAAGGTATTACAGAGACAATGAGTTGAATCCTGGTCTTTCCTTCCGTATGTAACCCTTCTGCCCCTCTAAGTTGGCAGCAACAAGGGCCGGGTTCAGTATCCAGGGGTTCCGTTTCAATAACACAATTCAAAACCGGCTCGAGCCCCCACCCAGTGACCTGGGACAATTACCTACCACCCGCCCGGGCGCCTCTAGGAGGCAATACTTCCCCACTCACAAGCACAGAGTCTGAGTGTAGCAAAATCCTTTTAATAAAGGAGGGAAACAATGCGGCATCACGTTGGAGAGACACCAAAAACAGGACTATACACAAACCATAAGCAAAAACCCACCTCCAAGTACATTTGGCACTGTCCTTAGGGTCTTAAGTCCAACCACCCCAAAGTCCAACAACCCAAAAGTCTCTGTCTCTGGTCAGTGCCACCCCAGAGTTCAAAAGTTTATCTGCAGTTTTACCTCCCCCCAGCCTGGGTGGAAATGGGGGAGGGGCGCACACAGGGTGTTAAGGGACACCTTACGTGGGCCAGGACTGACTGCCCCACTTCTCCGTGGAGTTCTGCTGCAGCCTTCACCACAACTGGCTCCACTCCACCAGCTGTGCCGCTCCTCCAGCCGACCCGTGAACCGCATCAGCCATCACCGCAAACCGCTCCACACTGCTCACTGTTCCATGGGCTGCTCCAATGTGCTGCAGACTGCTCTGCTCTGCCAGCTGCTTGGCAATAGATCTTCAGGCTCTCCCACTAGTTAACATAGCACTCAGTGATTTCAGCTCTTAGTGATTTCAACTTGTAGTAGGGGAGCCCCAGTGCCACATTGGCCCAACGTGAATTCAGGTCAGCAGCCTCTAGATGGACTCCTAAAGGATTCAAAATTAGCTCTGCTCTTTAACAGTGGAGAGAGGAGGATGTGCAATTAGTGTTCCAGGCCCTCAAAAGGGGCCCATACCATCAAGTACACACACCAGTCCCCAACCTCTCTCAATTCACTGGGTTTTGGAACCCATGTCCCTTGTCTAGCAAGTGCTATTTAGTTGATAATGAAACCCTTTATCATAAGACAGTTTTGTAGTTCCTCATTTACTTAATCAGGGTGCCAACATTTTATTTCTCCTGCCCCAATAACAAAGAAATTGGGGATCCCACAGCTGTGAAAATAACCCTCCCAGGCTCCTGTGTGCTGGGGTGGGATGCCAATGCAAATAACTGAAATTATTTCCACACTCCGCACAATTTACCATCAGATGTCAGGGTAGAGCTCATCCTGACTCTGCTTACACGTATTTCTGCCAAAATGGTGTTTATTTTTTATTGGAAACTGAAGTGTCTCTCTCGATGTCTTCCAAAAGCAAAAGTAGAAAAGGAACTGGAAAGCTAAGGTGATTTCAGTCCCTATCACACTCTTGTTCCGGTTTAGAGATAAGGATCCTCTCCCAAAGAAGTCCTCCTAGGGTGCCAGTGTTGGTGGCAGCAGAGTCAAATATCCAAGTGCCCCCAATCTGGCTGGAGGCAACGAGAATTTCAAAGGAGGCTCAGCTTCTTACTCCTCAAGAACTGCTACATTCTGTCATCATAAGCATTGTATTTTTCATCTCATGCTCCAAATGGAAACTCTCCCTTTAATTACTTCAGTAATAAACAGCCTTTGTCCTGCTACACTGGAGTTTATGGTGAAGGGAGTGTCGTTATTGCTCTAAGGGCTTGGCTACACTTGAAAGTTGCAGTGCTGGGAGTTACAGCGCTGGTGTGTGGCCACACTGACAGCTAACAGCGCTGCAGTGTGGCCATACTTGCAGCATTTGCAACGCTGTATTGAGAGGTGCATTGTGGGCAGCTATCCCACAGAGCACCTCGTCCCATTTTGGTGCTGTGGGTTGTGGGAAGGGGACGGAAGGGTGCGGGTCATTCCGCTTCCTGTCCCAACGCCCCGTGGTGCATCGCTTCACATCCCAGCAGTCACAGTTTTTCTGGCCACGTTTGGCGCCATTGTGAGTCTCTTGCTGTGTTTTACTCTCTCTGTGAATTGCAATTTCTGTGGGAAATGGAGCCCGAGCTGCTGAGGACTGTGCTGATGAGTGTCACCAGCACAACACGTTTGGCAGTTGAGTTCTTCCTTCAGCTCCAAAGTGACAGTGAGGAGTCCGACGATGATATCGAGTCGCCTGCCGCGTGTGAACTACATTGCTTGTGGCATTCATGGAAATGCTCAGCTCCGTGGAACGCTGCTTTTGGGCTCGGGAAACAAGCACTGAGTGGTGGGATCACATCGTCATGGAAGTCTGGGATGACGAGCAGTGGCTGCAGAACTTTCGCATGAGAAAAGCCACTTTCATGGGACTGTGTGCTGAGCTCGCCCCCACCCTGCGGTGCAAGGACACAAGATTCAGAGCTGCCCTGACGGTGGAAAAGCGGGTGGCTATTGCAATCTGGAAGCTGGCAACTCCAGACAGCTACCGGTCGGTCGGGAACCAGTTTGGAGTGGGAAAGTCGACCGTTGGAATCGTGTTGATGCAAGTTTGCAGGGCCATTAATCGCATCCTGCTAAGAAGAACCGTGACTCCGGGGAGCGTGCAGGACATTGTGGATGGCTTTGCACAAATGGGTTTCCCTAACTGTGGAGGGGCGATAGATGGGACGCATATTCCTATTCTGGCACCACCCCACCTAGCCTACGAGTACATTAATTGCAAGGGGTATTTCTCTTTGGTTCTCCAGGCGCTTGTGAATCACCGTGGGCATTTCATTGACATTTACACAGGCTGGCCTGGAAAGGTGCATGATGCACGCATCTTTCGGAACAGTGGCCTCTTCAGGAAGATGCAGGCAGGGACTTTTTTCCCCAGACAGGAAGATCACAGTAGGGGACGTCGAAATGCCCATTGTGATCCTTGGAGACCCCGCTTACCCGTTACTGCCTTGGCTCGTGAAACCCTATACAGGGAAGCTTGACAGGAGCAAGGACCGGTTCAACTACAGGCTGAGCTGGTGCCGAATGACTGAGTGTGCTTTTGGCCGTTTAAAAGCGCGCTGGAGGTCCCTGTATGGGAAGCTAGACTTGGGGGAAAGCAGCATCCCCGCGGTTATATCCGCTTGCTGTACCCTTCACAAATATTATGGAGTGAAGGCTGAAACATTCAGTCAGGCATGGACCACCGAGGTTCAAGTCCTGGAGGCTGAATATGCACAGCCAGAGAGCAGGGCTAATAGAGAGGCCCAGCACAGGGCTACAAGGATTAGGGATGCCCTGAGGGAAGAATTTGAGGCTGAAAGCCAACAGTAATGTTTGCTGCCTTGCATGGGAGTGAAGTGCAGTGGTTACACTGTTAGGATTCTATTATCCCTAAAATGATTTGCAGTGCCTGTTTCTTTACTGGGCTAAGGTATCTTTCACTATCTGCAATAATAAAGATTCTTTTCAAAGCCAAGAATTCTTTTATTGAAAAGAAAAAACTTCCTTGACAGACACACAACATTTCAGGAACATAAGAGGGCAGGGAGGTGGTTTGGTGAACTGTACAGTCACAAGTTTGCATATGTCCTGTCTGGAGTGCTGTGCAATGACTGCTGCACTTCAGGGTGCATATACTGCATGGTGATGGGGGTTGAGTGCATAGGGTAAGGGTCGTAGTTCTCAGGGCTGGTTGGTGAACGTACAGGTGTTGGAGGCAGTTGGTGGTGGTAAGAACCTGGATGCTGGGGAAGGGGGTTTGGAGCTGACATTGGGTCACAAGGGAAAAAGCTTTGGGACGGGGGGGCGGCCGAGTAGCATGGTAGTTCTCTGCCTGCATGGCTACGAGTGACTCGATAGAGTCCGCTTGGTGTGACAGGATGCTTAGCAGCTGCTTTGTGCTTTTCCTCCTGGCCACTGCGTTTCTCTGGCGGATCCTGCTTTCCCTTTCTCTCCAGTCCTGCAGATTTTTACTCTCTCTAGCAGAGTGATCAATAACTGTTTTCAGCATGTCTTCCTTGGTTTTTCGCGGCTTCTTCCTGAGGTTTTGTAGTCTCTGTGCAGTGGTGGAGCCTGGCAGTCCAGCAGTCAAGGTCGCTTTTGGAAAGGCAAAAATGGCAACAGTTAACAGGGTAGCATTGTTCATTATCTCATCCAGACAGTAATTCCCACACACTGAAGGAATTTACAGTCTTCACTTTAGCATACTTTTCCCATACACAAACAGAGCACAAATAACCCAACAGGAGCCACGAAATGGTGATTAAGGGGTACTGATTGCTTCAGGGCTGTGCAGGGGTTTCTGTGCATTGGAGACAGCAAACAGCTACAGGGGGGATCTGCACTGAACAGTTTCCCAACATTTTCCACAGGAGTTAATCCTGGAAGATATCTCGTTGCTGTGGGTCACCAGGGAAGAGCGGGAAGGTCTTATACAGCAATGCGGTTTCCGCCCTGGCCCCTATGCAACTTGCCTGTGTGCAGCAATGGTCCCCCCACCCCTCACGGCACAGTGGCGCGGACGCGTTAGCCTGACTGGGACAAGGACCACAGTGGCTCTCCCTATAAACCTGTGCAGGCACATTGCCCACGCTCTGGCTGAAACTTTTGAGATTACTGCAGCCGATTACTGCGACGTGATAGACCACATCAATGGGTTATTCCACATCTAGGCATGCATGCATGCAGCCTTAACCCCCCCTCCTCTCCCGAAACATTTCCACCCTGAAAATAAAAGCTGCTTACCGGTAACCCGCTCCTCTGCTTGTCCTTCACCAAGTGCTGGCTGCTGCGATTGGCTACCTTCCTCCTGGCTTGAGAAGTGCTCCTGGCTGCATGCCTCCTGGGACTCTGTGGTGTCTTCCCCCATCCCAGTAGCTTCACTCGCAGTTTCCTCCACCCCACCCCACCCCCTCCTCCTGCTGCTCCTGTCCCCCACCCTGCTCAGAAGTGTCCATCGTGGTCGTTGGATTGGCAATGGGGTCACCCCCAAGTATCGCGTCCATCTCCCTGTAAAAATGGCAGGTCGTGAGGGCAGCGCCGGAGCGGTGGTTTCCCTCGCGGGCTTTGTAATAGGCACTCTGCAACTCCTTTACTTTAACCCTGCATTGCAGCATGTCCTGGTCATGGCCCCTATCCAGCATGGACCTTGGTACCTGCCCAAAGGTATCATAACTCCTACGGCTGGAGCACAGCTGGGATTGCACAGCTTCCTCCCCCCAAACACTAATGAGGTCCAGCAACTCACCATTGCTCCATGCTGGGGCTCATTTGCCACGTGGAGGCATGGTCACCTGGAAAGATTAACTGATTGCACTCCACACCTGGCTGCAGCAAACAGGAAGGAGATTTTTAAAATTCCCGGGGCATTTAAAGAGCGGGTCACCTGAGGCCAGAGCAGTAGAGTGCAAACTAATGAGCAGAGTGGCTGAACAGGAATTCTGGGATATCTCCTAATACCCTGGAGGCCAATAACAGCGCTGGTGTGTGTCCACACTTGACGAGCAGCGCTGGATCACCAGCGCTGCAATCGCTACACCCCAACCAGACCAGGTGTACAGCCAGCGCTGCAGCCAGGGAGTTGCAGTGCTGGATGTGCCTTGCAGGTGTGCACAGTTACTAATTGCAGCGCTGGAAAGCCACCACCAGCGCTGCAACTTTCAAGTGTAGCCAAGCCCTAAGGTTGACGGTTAAAGCCCAACCCACCTCTGTTCTCAGGTAGGAGTTAAACATGATTTAAACTGTGTTAGCTGATTCTAAGTTCTGATTGTCAGCAGACCTGGTGCTCTCTTTGTGATGGGATCCCTAGGGCACAATCTGGAACTGAGGTACTGCTGTATCCCCTTAACTCTCCAGCCTAGGGTGTCTCTCACAATGCTTTGCTAGTGACAAGAAACAACCTCCTCCAGGCGCTGTTATCACTCAGCAGAACAGCAGGGGGAGCCCCACACCCAGCTAGATTGTCTGAATGCTCCCAGAGCCACTCATGAATCACACAGAGAAAGGAACCAGCCGATTCACCCCAGGTCCTAGCCTTGCTCCCCAGAGTTGTACCATCTTGTCCTGGCCAGAAGCCTGACCAGTGTACGTTTATTATCCAGTCCACCCCCCGCCCTTCAATGTGAAGAGGACGTGCATCAGCTTTTGTAAACGGAGCTGAGATTTCCCAGGCACATCCGTCAAAACACACTGTTTTGGGTAAAATATAAAATAGATTTATTATCTACAGAAAGATCGATTTTAAATGGTTATAAGTGCTAGGCATAAAAGGTCAGACATTTTTACCAAAGAAAATAAAAGGTAAATGTACAATCTAAATCCTGCACCCCACACTTCCCAAGATGGCAGCTGAGTTTTCTCTAGCAGCAGCAGGATTGGCTGCTTTCAATGCTGTATTTACAATACCCCCACCACCACCACCACCACCGCCGCAGAGATTGTACCCTGGACCTGTAGCCCCACAAGTACCAACCCCCTTGAGCCAAGAGAACTATCTCATTGGCTACTTGGGAGTAAGTGGAACCAGCCACTAGGGGGCACCGCACTCCCACAGCCTACCCAATGGTTACACCCATAGATGAGTGAATCCGACTCCCCCCACCACCCCTTCACTAAAAATACATCCAGGATCAACTCCCTCCCCCACGCCAGCACAGAAGATGGGCTGGTCCCCACTGAATCCCTCTCACATATCATGCAGTCCCCCTGTATATCTGGGTTGGTGTGGTGCTCCCCAGCACCCCTAGCCACAGGTTCTTTTATGCACAATGTAGGCTCCAGCAATAAAACCCAGACACCTCATTCGAGCTCTCAGGCATCTCTCTTGCCTCTCTGCACTAAGCCTTCAGCCACTTGGAATTGCTCACTGCCTTCCCGAATGGGTTTCTAGTTGATATTCTGGGTGTGTCACTGGTAATACCTTTGTCTGATCTTTTGAAGACATTTTGCTGCAGTAACTGGAACTTGGGAGGCTTTTTTTAAGTTTTTTTGTTTTGTTTGTTTTTTGACTGAATGGTGCACTGGAGAGAGGTGATGGATTGATGGCTCTGATACCCAGAGTCACCTCTGTTCCTGTAGAACAGGAGAGCAGCAGGGCCAGCCAGCCCTCCCCTCCCCCCATGATTCCCCAATGATGGGCTTCTGTAGATAAATCTCTGATAATTTTCATATGACTTTACATTGTGCCTCTTCATATAAACTTGTAGTGGGTCTACCCACGTGTGACCTCTGTTTTCATGAGATTTTGTATCAAAGCCTCATATAGAAACCTTGAATTGATGAGCCTTGGTATATGAAAACTTTGTATCAGAGCCTCATGTAGAAACTTTGCACTGCCATTGGTATAATGTTATAGCCCCTAAGGATAGAATAAGCTAGAAGAAAAGTGTCTCTTTGCTAAGAATAGACTAAGATTTCCCCCCACCCCTTAATCAATTGTCCTGTTGAATGAATGAGGTGTGAATGAGGAAGGCATGGAAGGCAGCACCTCCAGACAGCTGCAACAGTTGGAGAGGGGATGGGAGCCAGACCCAAGGACAATAAAACTTGTCAAGTCGGCTCACGTATTTGTAAAACAATATCATTCTTGTGTTTTTATTTTAAGTACAAAATAAATATGTATAACGAATTGAAAAGTATGTAATTAGTAATTTGATATGCCAGTGGCACCTTTTTTTGTGTGTTCGCTCCCCCTGATGTTAGAACCTGGCTTTGCCACTGGTGGCCACCAGGATTATGGCTATGGGAGTTTCTGTCCTCCCCTAGGAGGTAAAGAGAACCATTATGGACCTTCCCTTCAAGGGTGAGACTCTTCTCAGAGAAAACTGACAAAAGGCTAAAGAGCCTTAAAGACTCTAGAGCCACCCTCAGGTCACTGGGCCTCTACACTCCATCAGCTCAGAGGAGACACTTCTGCCCGCAGCCCCAGCAGCAGTTCGGTCAGCAGAGCCATCAGGATGGCTCCAGAAGGAAAGTCATAGCAGCAGGAGGAGGCCGCAGCAAACCTCTGGCCATGGCTCAGGTCATCTTTGGAGGCCAAACCGGCCTTGTGAAGGCAGTCGAGGACGGTGTCTCACACCACAGTCTGGATCCATTCCACCTTACCTTCTTGTCCCAACTATCCCCTTTCTACCATGAATGGTCCCATATCACCTCGGACCGTTGGGTACTCTGCACAGTAGAGAAGGGATGCTCCATCCAGTTCTGTGCTTTCCTGCCCTTCCACCCTCCTTCCCTGTCCCTCTTCAGGGACCTCTCTCACAAGCAACTCCTTATCCAGGAGGTGCAGTCAGTCCTATCTCTAGGGGCAGTGGAGGACTTCCCTCAGGAGCACAGGGATGAGGGCTTTTATTCATGGCATATCCTAATTCCAAAAGCCAAAGGTGACCTCAGGCCTATCTTGGACCTGCGAGAACTCAACAAGTTCCTGAAGAAACTCAAGTTCCACATGGTCTCTTTGGCCTCCATCATCCCCTTACTGGATCCAGCTGACTGGTGTTCTGCCCTCAACTTGAAGGTCGTGAACTTTCATATTGCGATCATTCAACCCCACAGGAAGTCCTCAGGTTCATAGTGGACAACACCCACTACCAATATGCAGTCCTCCCATTTGGCATGTCAGTAGCACCTCGGGTTTTCACCAAGTGCATGGCAGTCGTCACTGCATTCCTGTGCAGACACCAGATACAGGTGTTTACATACCTCAACGAGTGGCTGATCAAAGGCCGCTCCAGGACTCAGGTGGAAGCTCAAGTCAAATTCATCAGAGCCACTTTCGACAACCTGGGTCTCCTTATAAACAAGACAAAATCCACTCTGTCCCCTGTCCAGAGGATAGAGTTCATAGGGGCAGTATTGGACTTGACCCAGGCCAGGGCATACCTGCCAGCAGTATGGTTTCAGGTCCTGACCGATATCATTCGAGACCTCAGACAGTTTCCCACCACCTCAGTGAGAAATTGTCTGAAGCTCCTGGGACACATGGCTGCCTGTACCTACGTGGTGCAGCGCGCCAGGCTCAGGCTCAGACCTCTTCAGCTGTAGCTGGAGTCAGTGTATTGACCAGTCCAGGACAGCTTGGACACAATTGTGACCCTGCCTTGCCCGGTCCTCGACTCCCTCCTGTGGTGGGTCACCTTCAGGAGGTTTGCTCAGGGGTCCCCGTCGCTGCTCCACAGCCGTCTGTCACCTGTGATGGATGCACCAGACTTGGGACGGGGGGCTCATCTGGGGGACCTCAGGACTCAAGGTCTCTGGTCTCAGGCTGACCTGTCTCTCCACATCAATGTCAGAGAGCTGAGAGCGGTACGACTATCATGCCCAACCTTCTGGGCACACCTAATGGGTCATTGTGTATCAGTTATGATGGACAATACAGCAGCAAAGTTCTATATCAACAAACCGAGGTAAACGCTCCTCTCCCCTGTGCCGAGAAGCCCCCACATTGTGGGACTTCTGGCTAGAACATTTAATACACCTACAAGCTTCATATCTCCCTGGGGTACAGAATGAGCTGGTTGACCACCTCAGCAGGTTGTTCCATGGCCAAGAGTAGTCCCTTCACCCGGACATCACAAATTCAATTTTCCAGGGACAGGGATATCCCCAGATAGACCTATTTGGTATGCGAAACAATAGGATGTGCCAGCAGTTCTGATCCTTCCAGAATCACATCCCAGCTCTGCCATGGACACATTCTTTCTGCATTGGGGAGGTTCCCTCCTGTACACATTTCCGCCCATACCGCTAGTTCACAAGGTACTCCTCAAAATCCGGAGGAAATGAGCTCAGGTCATATTGATAGCACCAGCCTGGGCCTGTTAGCACTGGTACATATCTCTCCTAGACAATGTCAATGTCAATGGAGGCACTGGTCACCCCTGTCAATGGAGGCACTGGCCACTTCCCAGAACTTCTCATGCAAGATCACAGTTGGCTTCAGCACATGAACCTCAAGTCCCTTCACCTCACAGCATGGAAGCTCCATGGTTGCAGGGCCGGTGCAACCACTAGGCAAACTAGGCAGCCGCCTAGGGGGCCAAGATTTGGGGGCGCCGCTGCCAATCAAGACGATGGCTGCAGATCGCAGACTGTAGGGAGGGAGGACATATATGATAAGAACCACACGGCAAGTGAATTGCTTTCCTGCCATTTAGAAAGCCAGGAAAGGCCTTTGTTTGTAAATCAATACAGATAGGTACATTTACACAGTA
This sequence comes from Mauremys reevesii, assembly GCF_016161935.1. NCBI lineage: Eukaryota > Metazoa > Chordata > Testudines > Geoemydidae > Mauremys > Mauremys reevesii. Next base: position 3,589,261 of record NC_052637.1, read on the forward strand.
ATAGCTCCTTTCTCTTGTAGATTGCACAGCAGCCAGAAGCAGACTGCGGCAGCTTGCGGTGGGAAGTGTAAGACCCCTGCTGGTGCTGTCAGTGTGGTTTAGTTGGGGCGGTTTGCATGGCGTGCTCGGAGAGCGGCTGCAGGATTTCCAGGCAGAGGCTCTTCTGCTCCCTGGGGAGAGAAGGGAGGGACGCCACGGCTGGCAGCTCTGCGGGCTCTCTCGTGTGGAGGGGCAGCTAAGATGCTTTAACCTACCTCCCTGCACCCCAGCTTTCTACCCTCCCGACCCTGCTTTGGCTGAGGGCAGCGCACTGTCTGCCTCACAGACCTGCCTGCCCCTCGCCCCCCTGCCAGAGCGAGAGCCCAGCATTCAACTCCCCAGCCTGGGCACAGGACGGACTCGTGAAGGCAAAGCAGGCGACAGCTCCCATTGCCCTGTTGCAATTGCACTTGGCCCTCTGCTGCTGCATGCCAGGGACTGGAGAGGAGAGCGCCCATTTCACCTTGCGGCTCTTTGAATCCTACCCCGCCCGCCACCCCCCAGCGAAACCCAGATTGTGTCTTCTCCCCCCTCCACACCCAAACCTGGTCTGCTTCCCTTCCCCTCCCCAGCCAAACCCGATCCTCCCAGACAGTGACCGAACCCTGTCTGCATCGTGTGCTCCCCTTGCACTCCCGAGCCAAACCTGAACCCCCACTGACTGAACCCAGCCTGCTTCCCTTCCCTTCCCCACCTAACCCGATACCCCACTGACTCAACCCGGTCTACTTCCCTTCCCCACCAAACCCAATCCCCCAGTCTGATGGAGTATCTGCCATTCTAATTTTATAAAAACAACAAGGAGTCCAGTGGCACCTTAAAGACTAACAGATTTATTTGGGCATAAGCTTTTGTGGTAAAAAAAACCCACTTCTTCAGATGCATGGAGTGAAAGTTACAGATGCAGGCATTATATACTGGCACATGAAGAGAAGGGAGTTACCTCACAAGTGGAGAACCAGTGCTGACAGGGCCAATTCAATCAGGGTGGATGTGGTCCATTCCCAATAACAGATGAGGAGGTGTCAATTCCAGGAGAGGCAAAGCTGCTTCTGTAATGAGCCAGCCACTCCCAGTCCCTATTTAAACCCAAATTAATGGTGTTAAATTTGCAAATGAATTTTAGCTCTGCTGTTTCTCTTGGAAGTCTGTTTCTGAAGTTTTTTTGTTCAAGAACAGTGACTTTTACATCTGTTATAGAATGTCCAGGGAGGTTGAAGTGTTCACCTACTGCCTTTTGTATGTTACCATTCCTGAGGTCCGATTTGTGTCTATTTATTCTTTTACGTAGGGATGGTCCGATTTGGCCAATGTACCTGGCAGAGGGGCATTGCTGGCACATGATGGCATATATCACATTAGTAGACGTGCAGGTGAACGAGGCCTTGATGGTGTGGCTGATGTGGTTGGGTCTTCTGATGGTGTCGCTAGAGTAGATCTGGGGACAGAGAAAAGGCAAGGAGGTTTGCTACAGGGATTGGTTCCTGGGTTAGTGTTTCTGTGGTGTGGTATGTAGTTGCTGGTGGATTCCTTGTTTTTTGTGAATACAGATTAACCCCCTGATACTTGACACCATGCAAGGCTCTAATTTTATACATTTTATTAATAACAATAATTGGATATTATAAAGGTAGAATAAAATGTAGTAGATTTTGATATGAAAGAATGAAGGAAGGGACAGTGTATAATGTATGTGGTTTATTTTAAGATCCATGCTATGTTGTGCAAAGTGAAAACAGTAATAATGTCAACACTGTCAGGTTATTCGTTAATTTCATTATTTAGTCTACATATTTAATAAAAATAAATAAATTTTCAAGCCGAACGTGTATTAATTCTAATGAACAATGCCACATTATGCAGTATTCATTTTTGAAAGTTTATAATAAGCAATGCTCCGGGGGAAGGGGAGGGGGGCACAAGGTGGAAGTTTTGCCTAGAGCGCAAAATATCCTTGCACCGGCCCTGCATTTCACACACAGACAGACTCTTTGCACACCATTGCTCTTTCATAAAGCACAAGAGAGTTCAAATCACGTAGCACAGAATGAGCAATCTGACTGCAGTGCCCCTCGCTAGCTCCCCCTTCCCTTGGGAGTCCTGGGGGCCATCTGGGCTCAGGAAAAGCAGGCAGGGCCCCCGGCTTCATGAACCTGCTGCATGCTGGGGGACTTTGCTCTCTCCTTCTGAGTTGGAGACAAAGAGCGAGATCCAGGTAGGGACTCAGGTATTACAAAGCTGAATGTCACCGGGTCTAAACTGCAGCTGCCTAGAAAGTCACTGGAATGACACCGTGAGCCACAAAGCTTGAGTGTTGGGGAGATGTAAGTGCTTTAGAATGGGTGACACCAGTAGTTTCCCCAGGAATTGAAATTGGGGGGGGGGTGTTCAAATTTACAAGGGGGGTGTCAGGGCCAATGAGATCTATAAAAGAGCTATGAATAAAGTAAATGTTTTGTTAGGATAATGCAAATTTAACATAAGGATAATGCAAGTTACACATAACAGGTCTAGATTTCTGAAAAATATGTTATAAATTAAATACATTAAAAAAAATTAAATTGACTTATGAAAAGTAAACCATCATGGGATAAGAGGGAAGTCCTCTCATGGATCAGTAACTGGTTAAAATATGGGAAACAAAAGGTAGGAATAAATTATCAGTTTTCAGAATGGAGAGAGATAAATAGTGGTATCCCAGAGGGGTCAGTACTGGGACCATTATTGTTCAACATACTCATAAATGATCTGGAAAAATAGGTAAACAGTGACGTGACAACATTTTCAGATGATACAAAACTATTCAAGATAGTTAAGTCCCAGGCAGACTGCCAAGTGTTACAAAGGGATCTCACAAAACTGGGTGACTGGGCAATAAAATGGCAGATGAAATTCAATGTTGATAAATGCAAACTAATGCACAATGGAAAACAATCTCAACTATACATACAAAATGAAGGAGTCTGAATTAGCTGTTACCACTCAAGAAAGATCTTAGAGTCGTTGTGGATAGTTCTCTGAAAACATCCACTCAATGTGCAGCGGCAGCCAAAAAAGCAAACAGAATGCTGGGAATCATTAAGAAAGGAATAGATAATAAGACAGAAAATAGCATATTGCCTCTATATAAATCTATGGTATGTGTACACCTTGAATACTGTGTGCAGATCTGGTCATCCCATCCCAAAAGAGATATATTGGAAATGGAAAAGGTACAGAGATGGGCAACTGAAATGATGAGGGGTATGAAACAGGAGGAGAAATTAAAATGACTGGGAATTTTCAGTTTAGAAAAGAGACGACGAAGGGGGGAATACGATAGAGGTCAATCAGCACAGGCTAAGTACAGTTCTACTGACCTTTACTCATACAATAAGAACAACATTTCATTTCCACCCCCCACCCCCACCCCCCCGCATTCAAGTGATTTGTAACCCAACCCCAGCCAAAATCGATCACTTGGGCAACACAGCTCGGTTTGCTGGATACCTAGGTAGATTAGGTGTGAATGTAAATACAATCTGGTCCTGAAGCCTTTCCCTCCAGCTGTCAGGGAGAGCTCATTTAGACTTTGCTTACAAATCATCATTTGACATTATTAAGTTGGCCAACATCACTGAAATGAATGCACTGACATTGTCATAAAAAACAGCTGTATAAGAAAGCTAGTCTATGTTCATACTTTTGAAATCTACTACACTTTTTCAAATATATGTATTTTATCATACACTGTATCTGCTTTTAAAGTGTGTATTAATGTTTCAATTTAAATTTAAATTTCCAGTCACTAAATTGGCATGTTTCAGAGTAGCAGCGGTGTTAGTCTGTATCTGCAAAAAGAACAGGCATACTTGTGGCACTTTAGAGACTAACATTTATTTGAGCATAAGCTTTTGTGGGCTATAGCCCACTTCATCGGATGCATAGAATGGGACATATAGTGAAGAGATATATATAGACATACAGAGAACATGAAAAGGTGGGAATTGCCCAACCAACTCTAAGAGGCTAATTAATTAAGATGAGCTATTCTCAGCAGGAGAAAAAACAACTTTTGTAGTGATAATCAAGATGACCCATTTAAGATAGTTTGACAAGAAGGTGTGAGGATACTTAACATAGGGAAATAGATTCAATGTGTGTAATGGCTCAGCCATTCCCAGTCTCTACTTAAGCCTAAATTGATTGTATCTAGTTTGCATATTAATTCAAGTTCAGCTGTTTCTCGTTGGAGTTTGTTTTTGAAGCTTTTCTGTTGCAAAATTGCCACCTTTACATCTTTTACTGAATGGCCAGAGAGGTTGAAGTGTTCTCCTACTGGTGTTTGAATGTTATAATTCTTGATGTCTGATTTGCGTCCCATTTATTCTTTTGCATAGAGACTGTCCGGTTTGGCCAATGTACATGGCAGAGGGGCATTGCTGGCACATGATGGCATATATCACATTGGTAGATGTGCAGGTGAACGAGCCCCGATGGCGTGGCTGATGTGATTAGGTCCTATGATGGTGTCACTTGAATAGAAATGTGGACAGAGTTGGCTACCGGCTTTGTTGCAAGGATAGGTTCCTGGGTTACTGTTTTTGTTGTGTGGTTGCTGGTGAGTATTTGCTTCAGGTTGGGGGGGCTGTAAGCAAGGACAGGTCTGTCTCCCAAGATCTGTGAGAGTGAGGGATCATCTTTCAGGATAGGTTGTAGATCTTTGATGATGCGCTGGAGAGGTTTTAGTTGGGGGCTGAAGGTAATGACTAGTGGTGTTCTGTTATTTTCTTTTTTAGGCCTGTCTTGTAGTAGGTGACTTCTGGGTACCCTTCTGGCTCTGTCAATCTGTTTTTTCACTTCAGCAGGTGGGTATTGTAGTTTTAAGAATGCTTGATAGAGATCTTATAGGTGTTTGTCTCTGTCTGAGGGATTGGAGCAAATGTGGTTGTATCTTAGAGCTTGGCTGTAGACAATGGATCATGTGGTATGTCCTGGATGGAAGCTGGAGGCATGTAGGTAAGTACAGTGGTCAGCAGGTTTCCAGTATAGGGTTGTGTTTATGTAACCATTGCTTATCAGCACAATAGTGTCAATGAAATGGATCGCTTGTGTGGATTGGTCTAGGCTGAGGTTGGTGGTGGGATGGAAATTGTTGAAATCATGGTGGAGTTCCTCAAGGGCTTCTTTTCCATGGGTCCAGATGATGAAGATGTCATCAGTGTAGAGTAGGGGCATTAGGGGATGAGAGTTAAGGAAGCGTTGTTCTAAGTCAGCCATAAAAATGTTGGCATACTATGGGCCATGCGGGTACCCATAGCAGTGCTGCTGACCTGAAGGTATATATTGTCCCCAAATGTGAAATAGTTGTGGGTGAGGACAAAGTCGCAAAGTTCAAAGTTTGGCATGTAACTAGTTCACAAAACTGGGAGGGGGGGTGTTGGGGAAATTCAGGGGGGGTGTAGGGAAATCACTGCCCGGGCCCCTCTGGACCTCTGAGAGGGCCTGGGCATTGGGGAGGAGCTGCTCCAGGCCAAAGACTATGAAGGAGGAGGTGGCATCGTGTGAGGTAGCCCCTCCCCAGGCCTGAGAGAAGAGATGCAGTAGCTGCATTGGAGGGAAAGCTATTCCCAACTCATGAAGAAAATTAATCCAAAAAATCCTCCCCTCTCTCTGACCCATACACACATAACTGAAAAAAATAAATCACAATAGGGTCAAAAAAGATAAGTAATTGACTTAAAATCAATATTTAAAAAAATACATTTTGAGTTCCTATTTTTTGCCCTTTAGTTTCTGAGTCCTCGGGTCACTCTGATCATAATCTGAAACTTTCCCCTGCAACCATAAAAGCTAGAAATTTATTTTTACTTTAAATGAAATCTGAGATTCTCACAAACTCATAACTAGAGCATTAGGGCTTTCAGAAAATTACTGAATACTGAGAGACAAAATAAAAATCACAAAAAATTATGAGAGATGCCAACACTGCAGTTGGTCAAAAATGTTTAAACAAAAATGGCTTTTAGACTTTTTTTTTAAAAACTGATTTTTTCCTATTATTTTAATGCTTCTAAGTTTTCAGTGAAATGATGCTACATGAAAAAAAATTCAAATTGATTCAAAATGAGAAACCCTATTCAAATGAAATAAAAACATTCACCCATCTCTTACCCTGTCTCAAAGGAGAAAAGGGAGCAAAAATGAAAACTGAAAAAAAAAGAAAAAAAACTAATTTTTTGTTCAATAATGTGATTAGAATTTGAAATATAAGCAAATTGTTTCAAAGAAAAACATAATTTCCCAACAATGCTGCCATTTTCAAATAGCTGCACTCCTATAGGGTTCTTCATGCTATTGCCCCTTAAATGGCTCTTCACACACTAGGAGATATACATTGTGTAACAGATTAAATTTCCCTTTTTTAGTATGGCCTGAAGTCCCTACTCAGTGACACTCAAACACAGGATCAACATTAGGCACATGCTTAATTCCCACTATGTTCAAAAAGAGAAAATGAGGCAGTTTTCTGTTTCGATTGATTCTGAGCACAATTTTATTTTTTACAAAAACAAAAGGATTCACCCCGCCCCACAGTCAAGAGGCAGAAAACTGCAATGTCAGCACAGGGAGAAAACCAGACTGATGGCAGCTGGGTTTGGTGCAGTAAATTTCCGGAATTCAAAATGTAGGAAGCTACAAATCTCTCCCAAGAACAGTATTGGGCCCCCTGTTATTCAGTAAAATTCAGCAAAACAAAGAAATGACAAATCAACCCAAACCCCACAACCCATCCAACCCTCCCCGCCAGCCCCCGAACTCCCCATCCATCCAACCAACCCTCCCCCCGCCCCCTGACAGCCCCCAACCCTCCCCGCGCCCCCTGACAGCCCCTCCGGGGCTCCCCTTACCATGCCCAGGAAAGACACTGCTCCCGTAGAAATGTGCTACTTACGGCGTGCTGAGCATCCTGAGCAGTTCATCTGAGCATGCTCGGTACATCTGCTGAAACCACTGCCCTTCCCTCTGCCCTTATACCCGTAGGATTCTGCTGACTGCTTTGGATAGGGGTTAAAAAGTGGCAAAAGGGGTGAATCGGAGCAGGGGGGTGGCCAGGGTCTGAGCAGGGGTCGGAAATTGACTGGTCAGGGGGGTCAGGCAGCTGGAGGCAGGGTTAGGAGAGGGGCTAAAGGGCAAAATCAGGGTGGGGGGAGGAGCGGGCGTTAAGTTCGGGGTGAGGCGCTGGCAGCGGGTGACCAAGGGCAAACCCCAGCACAGTCAGGGGCAGAGGGGGTAACAGTGACAGACCCCAGTGTTTGCAAAAATGGTGGGGGGCAGAGGGGCTTTTTTATTTCCCCTCTCACAGACAGGACCTCTCAGCATCAGCTTCCCAGGGCTGGGTTCTTAAAGGCACAGGCACATCAGTGCAGCTCCTCTTTCTCTGATCTAACCTACTGAGGCTATGGCTACACTACAAAGTTCAAAGCGCTGTGCTCCTGGTAATCCACCTCAACGAGGGGATTAGCTCTGAGCACTGGGAGAGGAGCCTGTCCACACTAGCGCTTTAAAGTGCTCAAACTTGCTGCGCTCAGGGTGTGTGAAGAAGTGAGGTTTTTACCCACAAAAGTTATGCCCAAATAAATCTGTTAGTCTTTAAGGTGCCACCGGACTCCTTGTTGTTTTTGTAGATACAGGGCTTGGCTATACTTACAAATTTGCAGCGCTGCAGCAGGGTGTGAAAACACACCCTCGCCAGCGCTGCAAATTGCGGCGCTGCAAAGCGCCAGTGTGGTCAAAGCCCCAGCGCTGGGAGTGCGGCTCCCAGCGCTGTCTGTTATTCCCCACAGGGAGGTGGAGTACGGACAGCGCTGGGAGAGCTCTCTCCCAGCGCTGGCGCTTTGACTACACTTAGCACTTCAAAGCGCTGCCGTGGCAGCGCTACCGCGGCAGCGCTTTGAAGTGCTAAGTGTAGCCACAGCCACAGACTAACACGGCTACCCCCTGATACTTAATTCAGTGAAACATTTTACACAGATCACCTCAGAAACAAAGAATCCCTCATCATTGTATCTGTTTGCACAGAGTCTCTCAGCAGTTTCCCAAGTTGTCTTATCTGCTGCTGGGATTCCCTGAATTCCCTGAAATTTTTATTCTAATTTTTAGAGCAGATGTTTATTCCATTGGATCATCTAACTTCCACTCTGACTGAATTTCTGGCCTATTGTCAAAACTTTGTTTTGAGTCAGTCCACCAATGATGTAAATATTGGTGGTCAGATCAATAGTCCACCTCATCTAGTATCCTGTCTTGTGACAGTGGCCAATGCCAGGTGCTTCTAAGGGAATGATCAGACCAGGCAATGACTCAGTGAACCATCCCATTGTCTACTCCCAAAATCTGGCAGTTTAGGGACATGCAGAGCCTGGGCCTGCATCCCTGGTTATCTTGGCTAATAGCCACTGTACTTATCCTGAGGGACTGATCTAATTCTTTGTTCAACTAGGGTGACCAGATGTCCCGATTTTATAGGGACAGTCCTGATTTGGGGGTCTTTTTCTTATATAGGCTCCAATTACCCCCCACCCCCATCCCGATTTTTCACACTTACTGTCTGGTCACCCTATGTTCAACCCACTCATAGTTTTTCCTTTCAGAATATAATGAACACATATCTACACCCCCAAGATACTTTTACAACCACAAGAATTTTAAAATCGTGAGTTATACACCCTCAAGTCAAGAAATTGTAATAAGTAAATGATCTCTTTTCTTGGGCCTCTTTGTTCCTGAGCCTGTAGGGTGCAGTAAGGCCAGTTCCAATGCCTTGAGCCAAAACACCTGAATGAATTGTAGTCTACCCTCATTCTCCCAAACATTTAATATAACTAAGGCCATACCTACAGTTTAAGTGCGGGGTTAACTCAAGTTATGTCACCATAGAGTCACTACAGTTACTATGTCACTTGTATTTTGCATGTATTTTGTATGTATGCACTATATTGTGGGAAGCTTTGGTTTAGCAGTGTATGCAGGGTACCAAACAGGTCAGACAGGGGTTGTTGTGCCCAGGGGATCAAACTTCTTATAATGCGTAAACGTATACATAATATATACACCTTTTTTTCTAAACCCACTAACCTGCCTGGCTCTCCTCACTAGGCACCAGCGCTCCAAGCGTGTGATTGGGGCGGCATGCCACTGGGGGCACTCTGCCGGTCGCCGGGAGGGCGGCAGGTGGCTCTGGTGGACCTCCCGCGGGCGTGCCTGCGGCAGGTCCACTGGAGCCGCGGGACCAGCGGACCCTCCGCAGGGACGCCTGTGGCAGGTCCACCGGAGCCGCGGGACCAGCGGACCCTCCGCAGGGACTCCTGCGGGAGGTCCACCGGAGCCGCGGGACTGGCAAGCGGCAGAGCGCCCCCCGCGGCTTGCCGCTGTGCTTGGGGCAGAAAAATCGCTAGAGCCGGCCCTGCTCCTCACTGTTTGCCATCTCACACAGAATCATGGAGCTTGCATGGCTCTGTAGTATTGTCATGAGCATTTGCACCCAAAGGTGCATGCTCCTTTACTATTTTCAGAGCAGCAAACATACACGTGGAGTGTGACATTATACTCTACATTCTATATGAAAATATGTTTATGATATGGATATGACATAGCTAATATATACTTTATGCAAGATGGCTGTTGACTGTGTTTATCCAACCTGTATGAATGTGAGACTGCTCTCTGTAAGAATCAGCTACATCTGATGGGCTTTTTTTTTTAGCAAAGTTGGACCTCTCGCTGCTGTGGGTAGCATGGTCCTACAGTTAGCATTTTCATACACACTCATGTGTATGAAACTGCAAATTATAGGGATGTGCTCCCTGTAGCACTGTAATGTGATGAAGCTAATTCCTACAGGCAGCAGTTTCTCACACACATATGTGTATGAAACTGAAAACTATAGGGCTGTGCTACTACTGGTAGCACTGCAATGTGATGAAGCTAATTCCTACAACGAGAGATCCAACTTTGCTAAAAAAAAAAAGGCCATGGGATGTAGCTGCCTGTAGGAATTAGCTTCATCACATTGCAGTGCTACAGGGAACACATCTCTATAATTTGCAGTTTCATACACATATGTGTGTGAAAATGCTTTCTGTAGGACCGTGCTACCCGCAGCAGGGAAAGGTCAAACTTTGCTAAAAATGGTATTTCAAGCATTCGCACATGTAAAACCAACCTGATCGCTTTCTTTAACAGTGTAACAAGCCTACATGACCTTATCATAAACAAACTATGGAAACGAAGCCAAGATGGACATAACAATAAATAAGATGGGCATAACAGCAGCGGCACAGGAGCCAGCAAACAGGGCTGCTAACAGGGGAGTTTGAGTGGGAGTTCCCATTGGAGGAGCAGAGGCCCGTAGGGGCAGACTGCTGAAGGGGCAGCCGAGCCCGGATTGGCTGAGCCCTGATTAGGGGGTGGAGCCGGGCTAGGAGGGGCCTATAAAAGCGGCCGCCCAGCCAGGCAGCGGCACAGGAGCCAGCAAACAGGGCTGCTAACAGGGGAGTTTGAGTGGGAGTTCCCATTGGAGGAGCAGGTAAGAACGCCGAGCGAGGCCAAGACAGCAGCAGCCATGAGCCAAGCAGTGGAGGATACACCGAGGATGAGAGCATGCAGCAGCTGCGGTATGTACATGGTCCTTGCGGGGGAGCCAGAACAGTACTATGTATGCATGAAGTGCCGCCTAATAGAGCTGCTGGAGGAAAAGATCCAAGGTCAAGAGTTGCAGGTAGAAACCCTGGTAGAGCACAGAAGGGGGTTTGAGCAGCTGATGGAGCAATGGCAAGCAGTAACCGAAGGGGAATGCCCAGGAGTACAGGGGGAAGCAGGGGCTATGGCCAGTGAGGGGGCACAGCCGGATGAGGAAGATGGGCGGTGGAAGCATGTGACCATGAGAAGCAGGCCGAGGAAAAGGAGAGCCAGTGAGGGAGAAATAGAGCTAAGGAACAGGTTTGAAGGTTTGGAGAATGAGGAAGGGGTACAGCAGGTGGTAGCTGACGGTGGGAGGGCAAGGAAAAAGAGAAGAGCGGCTTGTCCGATAGAAAAAGGGGAGGAGTCGAAGGAGGCAGCACCAAGTTTGGGCCCAGGGAGGATACAGGATGGCTTAAGGGGAACCACAAGGGATGAAAGGAATGGAAGGAGCTTGCAACCAGGGGGGACGGAGGATAGGTTAGAGGACCGCACTGTCCCCAGGCAAAGGCAGGTCTATCTGATTGGGGATTCCATACTGAGAAGGTTGGACAGGCCTGTGACCAGGGCCGATCCGGAGAACAGAAGGGTGTGCTGTCTACTGGGCTCTAAAATATGGGATGTGGACCTGCGGTTGAAAAGGATCCTAAGAGGAGCAGGTAAGAACCCCTTGATCATCCTTCATGTAGGAACAAATGACACGGCTAGATTCTCACTAGAGAGAATCAAGGGAGACTATGCCAGGTTGGGTAAGACGCTCAAGGAAATTGAGGCTCAGGTGATCTTCAGTGGGATCCTACCTGTCCCTAGGGAAGGGCGCCAAAGGGGTGACAGGATCGTGGTGATAAATAGTTGGCTGAGGGAGTGGTGTTACAAGGAGGGCTTTGGGATGTATGGGCACTGGGAGGCTTTTGGGGACAGAGAGCTGTTCTCACGGGATGGGCTCCACCTAAGTAGGGAAGGAAGTAGACTTCTAGGAGGGAGGCTGGCTCATCTGATTAAAAGAGCTTTAAACTAGACACTGGGTGGAGACGGTTGGGAGAGGTCCAGGTGCTCTCCACGCCAAATTTATACATTGAGAGTGAGAACAACAGGATAACAACAGATATAGCCAGAGGGGGACGGTTAGGTATAAGGAAGAGGGGGGTGGATGGATACTAGACCGACAGGTCATACTGGTAGTACTGTGTCCCTACCAAGTTGGGTGAAAAGGGTGAGAGGAGCCAAACAGCAAAAATTAGGATGTTTGTTCACCAATGCGAGAAGGTTAGGTAACAAAATGGAGGAACTGGAGCTCCTGGTCCGAGAATTGAAACCGGATATCGTAGGAATAACCGAAACATGGTGGAACGGTAGCCATGACTGGAGTACAGGTATGGAAGGGTATGTGCTGTTTAGGAAAGACCGATGCAAAGGTAAAGGTGGGGGAGTAGCATTGTATATCAATAATGAGGTGAAATGTAACGAAATAACTAGCAATGCAATGGATAATATGGAGTCTGTTTGGGCAATGGTCACATTGGGGAAGAAAACTACTAGAGCCTCCCCTGGGATAGTGATTGGGGTGTGCTATAGACCGCCGGGATCTAGCCTGGATATGGATAGAGAGCTCTTTAATGTTTTTAAGGAGGTAAATACTAATAGGAACTGTATGATCATGGGAGACTTTAACTTCCCGGATATAGATTGGGAAACAAATACTAGTAATAATAATAGGGCTCAGCTTTTCCTAGATGTGATAGCTGATGAATTCCTTCATCAAGTAGTTGCTGAACCGACGAGGGGGGATGCCATTTTAGATCTGATTTTGGTGAGTAACGAGGACCTTGTTGAGGAAATAGTTGTAGGGGACAACCTTGGCTCGAGTGATCATGAGCTAATTCGTTTCAAAATAAATGGGAGGATAATCAAAATTGCATCTGAGACCAAGGTATACGATTTCAAAAGGGCTAACTTTACTAAATTAAGGCGACTAGTTAGGGAAGTGGATTGGACTAACATATTTAGGGATCTAAAGGCAGATGACGCCTGGGGTTACTTCAGGTTGAAGTTGCAGGAGTTGTCAGAGGCATGTATCCCGAGAAAGGGAAAACGGCTCATAGGTAGCAGTTTTAGACCGAGCTGGATGAGCAAGCGTCTTAGAGGGGTGATTAAGAAAAAACAGAAAGCGTACAAGGAGTGGAAAATGGGAGGGATCAGCAAAGAAACCTACCTTATTGAGGTCAGAGGGTGTAGGGAAGCAGTGAGAAAGGCAAAGAGCCGGGTGGAGATGGACCTAGCGAAGGGGATTAAAACCAATAGCAAAAGGTTTTTTAGCCATATAAATAGCAAGAAAACCAAGAAGGAAGAAGTGGGACCGCTTAAAACTTTAAACAGAGTGGAGATTAGGGATAATCTTGGAATGGCACAATATCTGAACGAATATTTTGCCTCGGTCTTTAATGAGGCTAATGAAGGGCTAAGGAATAGTGGTAGAGGGACTGATGGGAATGAAGATATGGGGGTAGACATTACGGTATCTGAGGTAGAAGCCAAACTTGAACAGCTAAACGGAAGTAAATCGGGGGGCCCGGATAATCTTCATCCTAGAATATTAAGGGAATTGGCAAGTGAAATTGCAAGCCCGTTAGCGATGATTTTTAATAAATCTCTAAATTCGGGGGTTGTACCGTTTGACTGGAGATTAGCTAATATAGTTCCTATATTCAAGAAGGGAAAAAAAAGTGACCCGGGTAACTACAGGCCTGTTAGTTTAACATCTGTAGTATGCAAAGTCATGGAAAAATTTTTAAAGGAGAGAGTGGTTACGGACCTTGAGGCTGATGGCAACTGGGACAAATTACAGCATGGTTTTACAAAAGCTAAATCGTGCCAAACCAACCTGATCTCCTTCTTTGAGAAAGTAACAGATTTTTTAGACAAGGGAAATGCGGTGGATCTAATATATCTTGATTTCAGTAAGGCGTTTGATATGGTACCACATGAGGAATTACTGGTTAAATTGGAAAAGATGGGGATCTAAATGAAAATCCAGAGGTGGATAAGGAGCTGGTTAAAGGGGAGACTGCAGAGGGTCGTATTGAAGGGTGATCTGTCGGGTTGGAGGGGGGTTACCAGTGGAGTTCCTCAAGGTTCGGTTTTGGGTCCGATTTTATTCAATCTATTTATCGCTGACCTCGGAACCAAAAGTAGGAGTGGGCTGATAATGTTTGCGGATGACACCAAGTTGGGAGGTATTGCCAATTCGGAAAAGGATCGGGATATCCTCCAGGGAGATTTGGATGACCTTGTAAACTGGAGTATTAGTAACAGGATGAAATACAATAGTGAGAAGTGTAAGGTTATGCATTTAGGGATGACTAACAAGAACTTTAGTTATAAGCTGGGGACGCACCAGTTGGAAGTAACAGAGGAGGAGAAGGACCTAGGAGTCCTGGTTGATCATAGGATGACTATGAGTAGGCAATGTGATGTGGCCGTTAAAAAAGCTAATGCGGTCTTGGGATGCATTAGGCGAGGTATTTCTAGTAGAGATAAGGAGGTGCTAGTCCCGTTATATAAGGCGTTGGTGAGACCTCATTTGGAGTATTGTGTGCAGTTTTGGTCTCCCATGTTTAAGATTGATGAATTCAAACTGGAACGGGTACAAAGAAGGGCCACTAGAATGATCCGAGGAATGGAAAGCCTGTCGTATGAAAGGAAACTTGAGGAGCTCGGTTTGTTTTCCTTAACCAAAAGAAGGATAAGAGGAGATATGATTGCACTCTTTGAATATATCAGAGGGATAAATACCAGGGAAGGAGAGGAATTATTTCAGCTGAGTGCTAATGTGGACATGAGGACAAACGGATATAAATTGTCAGTCAGAAAATTTAGGCTTGAAATTAGACGAAGGTTTCTAACCATCAGAGGAGTGTAATTCTGGAACAGCCTACCGAGGGAAACAGTGGGGGAGAAGGACCTCCTTGACTTTAAGATTAAGTTAGATAAGTTTATGGAGGAGATGGTATGATAGGATAACAGGCTTAGTCAATAGGTCAATTAAGTGCCACACTGGTAATTAGTACAATGGGTCAATGATAGGATATTGTTAGTCTTTTTCCAGAGGGTATGGCTGGAGAGTCTTGCCCGCATGCTCGGGGTTCAGCTGACCGCCATATTTGGGGTCGGGAAGGAATTTTCCTCCAGGGCAGATTGGCAGTGGCCCTGGAGGTTTTTCGCCTTCCTCTGAAGCATGGGGCAGGGGTCGCTTGCTTAAGGAGTGGGTGGATCGGCTTATGTGGCCTGCATCTTGCAGGAGGTCAGACTAGATGATCATAATGGTCCCTTCTGATCTTGAATTCTATGATTCTATGATTCTATGAACAATCAGGGCCGGCTCTAATATTTTTGCCACCCCAAGCAAAAAAAAAAAGAGCGCCGCCCCGCCCCCGCGAGCGCCGCCCCACCCCTCCCTGAGCGCCGCGTCACGTCCCCCAAGTCCCCGCCCCCCCGAGCATCGTGTGGGGCCACCCAAGTCCCCGTGCCGCCCAAGTCCCTGCCCCCGCCACGTCGCACCACCCAAGTCCCCGCCCCAGCGCCATGCCACCCAAGTCCCGCCCCCAGTGCCACGTCGTGCCACCCAACTTCCCGCCCCAGTGCCGCACCGCCCAAGTCCCCGCCCCCAGCGCTGCGTCACGCCGCCCAAGTCCCTGCCCCCCCAGCGCCGCCTGGCCAAACCAAAAACAACAAAAACAAACCCCGATCGCCGCCCCCTCCGAAGATGCCGCCCCAAGCACGTGCTTGGTAGGCTGGTGCCTGGAGCCGGCCCTGATAACAATGGTATGGATATGTTTCTATTCAAAATCTTAACGATTGAGATAATGGCATAGGATTGAGATAATATGATGACAGTTTTCAAATATGTACAAATAAAGTAGTATCTTTTTACAGAAGCTCCTTCTTACAATCTATACGTATCACTAACTGCTTCAGATAAAATGTAGTAGACTTTGATATGAAAGAATGAAGGAAGGAAGTGACAGTGCATTGTGTATAATGTATGTGATTTATTTTAAGATCCATGCTATGTTGTGCAAAGTGAAAACAGTAACAATGTCAACACTGTCAGGTTATTCATTTATTTTTATTAAATATGTAGACTAAATAATGAAATTAATAAATTTTCAAGCCAAACATGTATTAATTCTAATGAACAATGCCACATTATGCAGTTTTAATTTTTGAAAGTTTATAATAAGCGATGCTCCGGGGGGAGAGAAGAGGTGAGGGGGACACAAGGTGGAATTTTTGCCTAGGGTGCAAAATATCCTTGCACCAGCCCTGTCCAGCAGGGGTCTTACACTTCCCGCCGCAAGCTGCTCCACTCTCCTTCTGGTTGCTGTTCAATCTACAAGGGAAAGGAGCTATTACTGTGTAAATGTACCTATCTGTATCGATTCACAATCAAAGGCCTTCGCTGGCTTTCTAAATGGCAGGAAAGCAATTCACTGGGAGCGTGGTTCTTATCATACACGTCCTCCCTCCCTACAGTCTGCGATCTGCAACCAGCATCTTGACTGGCGGCGGCGCCCCCAAATCTTGGCGCCCTAGGCGGCTGCCTAGTTTTCCTAGTGGTTGCACCAGCCCTGCTAAGGAAGAATAGTCAGGCTTGGCAGAATTCATTGAGAGAGAAATATCGTGATGGGGCAAGGCCAGATGGCTACAGTAAAGTAGTGAGGAACAGGTATGTTAGCCCCAGGCTAAACAAATCCCTGGTACCATGGTAACCAAATGGCAGTTGCTCCAGGGTAATCAAGACACCTGGGGCTAATTAAGATCCTTCTAGAAGGCAGTGGAGATAGCTAGATTGTTTGGGACTCTTGAAGCCAATCAAGGGCTGGCTGGAACTAGTTAAAAGCCTCCCAGTTAGTCAGTGAGGGGTGGGTGGCAGGAGCTATAGGAGAGAGTTGTGCTGTTGGAGGAATGAAGTAGTAGGAATCCATATCAGGTACAAGGAAGGAGGCCCTGAGGTAACTGTGAAGGAGATATTGAGTGGGGCCTGCTGTGAAGAAGTGGCCCAGGGAATTGTACAAGTCCTATTTCCAAAAAGTCAGCTACCATAGCTGCTAATTTTAGGGTCCCTGGGCTGGAGCCTGGAGTAGAGGGTGGGCCTGGGCTCCCCACTCCTCTCCCTGATTAATCACTGAGACTAGGAGACAACAGAGACTGTGTGAGGGAGGATTGCTTCTCCTCACCTCCCTTATTGGCCTATGCTGAAAATGGCTCAGTAAGCTGTGACCCTTGCCCACAGAGAGAGAAGGGCTACATGGAGGGTCACAGGGAGCCTCTGAACCTAGCAAAAATCTGCCAGGAAATGCAGAACCCATGGAGTCAAGGACAGAACTTTGTCACAATATATAATATTAACAGGTTGTATTGTAGCTAGTTTTAAACATTTTTTTCAATATTCATTGAGTTAAATTTTCACAATTGCACAAAACTCTGGGTTTAGCATTTCTTTCTGATTGTTCTCAATTTCAGCTTTCATGGTTGTGGGATATTATGGGGGGGATATGTCAATAGCGAGTCAGACCCCAATGATTTAATGTCAGCAGACACAGAGATTCAAAAAGTTGAAGCTTTATAACCATGAAAACACAGATGGTTGCATCACCTGTCAAAAGATGCAGAGTCACTGTCCTTCAATCAAACGTGAATAAGTTCTGAAGCAGCCTTCTTCTTACTTTGCGTATCTGTAATTATCATTTATTATCAATTGAAATATTTTAATTGGTCTGTGTGTAGACAGCAAAAGCAACGTTTGCCAACATTTATGAATAAAAGCTCATTCTTCCAAGCCTTGTGATGATAAGCTCTCAGGCTAAAAGCTTGGTTAAACTGGAATAAGTGTTTTCAAGACCTGATTCTCATTTACACTAACAGTGCTTGTCTCAGTGGAAAGGAGCTGCAGCATCACCAACTTTCACGATTTTATCATGAGTCTTGTGATATTTGGTGTGTTTGTTGAAGCCCCAGCTCCTGTGAGGAGGTGAGACTCTCAGTTTTTGCTTTCTAAACAAAGAAAGTATCTAGTTCTCTTTGTTGTAGAGAAACACTTAAAAAGTTCACCCCAATGCAGTCTAAAGCCCTGAGACACCAAAAGCCAAATAAAATAATACTAATACTTACTATATTGTTCTTATTAAACCTCATGAGTTTTGGGGGCTGGCCTGCTTAAGATTTTTAAAGCTCTATGTCAGTGAGAATTCAGACCGTAAATCTCTCTGTTACCCAAGGGAAGCCCCCTAAATGAGTGTCATTGTTGATCTAAACCAGCACAGTGAACAGAAAGGGAAACGGACACAGAGGACAAGCTATGGGAACGCACACGGAGCTGGCCTGTGGGCCCCAAGCAGGACATGAGCACAGTCCCCCCCAGGCCTGCTGACAGCAATTCCGGGCCCCAGGGCAGAACAGTCAATGGGCCCCTGCTGGTGCCCACATGCACACACTGTGCCCACGGGGACGCTGTCTGCCTGACATTTGGGTGGCGCCTGCACTGGCTGGTGCCCAGCAAGCTGCCGGTTGTGCTGCTGGTTGCACTCTTAGGGCATGGCCAGGGCTTCCACATGCTGATACAGACTAACATGGCTACCACTGAAATCTGTGTTCACTCTGTGCCTTACCTCACCTTAGCGCCTGTTCAGGAGCTGAGGGCTGCTGTGGGAAGAAGGTGAATGGGAGGCACAAGCAGTGGGGAGTCTTTCCCGCTCCCTTCCTCTTTTCTCCTCTCCTTTCCTACCACTCTCCCTGCCCCTTTCCCTCCCTCTTGTTTCTTTTCTAAGTCCTTGCTCCCCTTCCTGATGTTTCCCCTTCTTGCTTCCCACCCATGTCCTTTTTCTCATCTCTCTCTACTCCCCACCTCCTAGGGGCTCTGTCTAGTGCCCACTCCCATCCACATACTCAAAGCAGCAGAGAAGGTTCCCCCTCCTCCGGTAGGAAGGGTGGCCCAGTGATTACAGCACAGGCCTGGGGCTCAGGTGTCCTGTTTGGTTCTCTGCTCTGCCACTGACTCCCTGCTTAGTCTTGGGAAAGTCACTTCTCTTCTGGGTGCCCTGGATCCCACCTGCGACATGGGGCTAATGCTGACCCTGCCTCCTAGGCTGAATCCCTTCATGGCTGTGTGGTGATGGGGGGGGGGGGGCGGGGAATGGAGATTGGGCTCCATGCAGACATCTTCTGCCAGGGTCATGGGCTTCTTTCTCTCCCCCTGCCCATTGTGGCTCCTGCTGGGGTCCAGGGCTTCTCCCACCCACCCTGCCTGGCTTTTGTCATGGTCTGGGACTTCCCCTGCCCCCACCCAGCAGCCAGTGTCCAGGGTTTCTTCTCCCCACCCCTGCCAGGGTCTAGGACTTTTCCTTCCCCTAATGTGCCACTGCACCCACCCAGTGCGTGCGCCTAGGAGCCCTGCAGGGGCGATTTCAAAGGGCCTGGGGCTCCCAGCAGCTGCCACCACTACCAGGCACTGGCAGCTGCCACGACTGGAGGCCCGGGACATCAGGTGTTGGGTTCCTGTTTGTGGGTTGCAAAGCAGAGACAGACACTCCTCTGCAGCCCAGATTTAGGCACCTATCCATGAGATGGGTGAGACTTAGGACACCCCTTCCCCCCCTTATCAGCATCTCCCATTGGCTAACTTACATGGCTCCCTGCCTACTGAGGTGCCTGTGTTACCCATAGATTAGCATTGTCTAGGGAGTTTAGGCCCCTGACTCAGCTCTGAGGGTCACAGTGTTGCTGTTCCTGTGATTTTTCTCACTGCCTAAAAATTACTCACTGTGACACTCAGCATTGCAACACCTGAGTCCCTGCATGGATTTCCCCCTGTGTAACCAGTCACCTCTCCACAGAGCACAGCTGAGCAATTCCTGATTGACATGGGTGTGCACAGGACAGAGACAGAGCACAGGCTGGTTAGTGACACATCACACAGTAAAACCCAAACTCTCCTCCTAGAGGTGCAATTTTCCCTGTGGGGGGGTCACAACTAAGTTGGGAAGCAAATCCCATGAATCCATGATGCTGCCCCTAGCACCTGCAGCTGGGACAGTAAAGTGGAACACACAAGAAGAATTGTTTGTAATGGTTTATTTACAGTAAGTAGTTGGAAAGTAGCAAAGTAAAAGGAGCTAAGAAGGAGCTTTAATAACCACAGCATGGCAAGGAGATCCCCAGCTACTGAGAACAGTTTTCTTTATGGCACTAAAATTGCACCAATGGCCAGGAATTAATATAGGGAATTAATGAGTTACAGTCTCACTTTCAGTAACATGTAATAAATCTCCCCGTAATGCTCATGTTCCCTTTCCTTTCATACTGTCCTTTTCTATTCATCATTGTTCTAGCCTCACTTTCCATCCCTCTTTATTTCCCTGTGTCTCTCCTCCCTGTCACAGATCATCCCCCTCGGCTGCTCTCTTCCTTCCCTGATCTTATCCCTTCCCCTCGTGCTGATCCCAGGCTGGGAGACACCAACAAGCTCTAAGGACACAGATTTGTACAAAACACTCCCTGCTGCTTCTCTCCATGGCCCCAAACCCTGATTGATCAAGGCACGTCCATGCGACCCGCACCCCAGTTACAGATCATCCCCCATGGGTGCTCCATTTCCCCTGACTTTATCCCTTCTCCTTTTGCTGCCCCTGGCTTCTTCCCCTGTTAGGGATATTTTCCTGTCGCTCTTCTCATTTCTGTTTTCCACCATTTCTCATCGACTCTCCCTTTATTCTTCTTTTATTTTAATTTAATTTTTCTTCTTGCTTCTTCTAATTCCCTCTGGTTAAACCTTCCCTGTCCCTGCCTCCCCCAGTGCTGCCAACCTCAGGAGTTGAAAAAAAAATCATGAAACTGACACGATCATTTTTTTAAGGTTATGTTTTTTTTAATCAATCCGCACCCATCTTCCCCTCCTGCATCTTTTGTGACAATTACTGGGTTACCAGCTGTCCTGTAGCTACAGCGGAAGGTGACTTGGGATCCTGCGGCAGGAGCTCTGGCTGGGAGACCCCAGTGAGATCTAATCCCACAGATCTGTACAAAACACTCCCCGGTGCTGCTTCTCCCCAACCACCCAAACGCTGATTGATTCAAGCTATGGCCTTGGCTACACTTGAGAGTTGCAGCACTGCTGGTGGATTTACAGTGCTGTAACTTTCTCCCCGTCCACACTGGCAAGGCACATAAAGCGCTGTAGCTCCGTGGCTACAGCACTGCTTGTACTCCACCTGCATGAGAGGAATAAAGAGTATAGTACTGCTGCTGCAGCGCTGGGATGCCAGTGTAAACAGGGAATATTCTTAGTACGCTGTGACTGACCTCTGGAAGCTTCCCATAATCCTTTTAAGTAAAGATAAATCTGTTTTGTTGTGATCCCTCTGTTTTGTTATGAACTCCAGGCTCCTGGAGCTGCTTATCTAAAAAAACAAACACAGCTACTGTTTGCTGTGACTAGGCAGGCAGGGGGGGGGAGGGGGTCTGTTTTGGAGTGGATGCTTATCTGGTCTGTGAGGAAAAAAAGCTGTTTGCTTTCAGTAAGTGAGAGAGAGGTCAGGGAGGGGGTCGGAACTTGCAAGGCAGGGAGCTGACACAGTGTCAGCTCCAAAAATCCACTCTCTCTGTCTCCCCCACGCTCCCTGTCACACTCCACCCCACCCCCACTTTTGAAAAGCACATTGCAGCCACTTGATCGCTGGGATAGCTGCTCATAATGCACCACTCCCAATGCCGCTGCAGATGCTGCAAATGTGGCCATGACAGTGCACTGGTAGCTGTCAGTGTGGCCAGACTGCAGCGCTTTCCCTACTCAGCTGTTCGAAGACAGGTTTAACTCCCAGCGCTGTACAGCTGCAAGTGTACCCATACCATATATCCCTGCCACCTCACAGCTGCCTGTGTGCAGCCCGGCTGTTAGTTCTGCCCCCTGCCCAGACCCCACCTCTGCCCCTCAGGGCCCCTCTGCTCCTCCTGCAGCCCCAGGGGTTCTTCCCCCCTCCCCAATCCATCCCTGGGGCTGCAGGGAAGGGGAGAGTCTTCCACAGGTCATAGACATGAGGAGTCAGGGGCTGGGTAGACAGAAGTCCTCCAAGGTGATAGAGACTGGGGTGTGTGAGGCTAGAAAGACTGATTTCTGGTTCTCCAGTGGGATATTCCCCACCCCTCTCAGGGACACAGTCGGAGCCGAGCTCCCAGCCACACCCAGAACCAGGGTCGGATTCTCTCCCCACGGACAGAGCCCGGCGGGAAAGTGAAGATCAGGGCCTCATCACCAGCATCGATAAATGTCACCTGCCTCCGGTCACAGTCCAGACAAACCCGGATCCTGCTGGGGACCCGGCTAAGGGTCAGGGGGGTCTCAGGGTCAGTGAGAACCTGGAAGTGACGCTCCCACCACTCCACAGCCCAGATCCCCCCCTCAGGGCTAAGGCTGATCCATCCCTTCCTCCTCACAGATTCTCTGGCCACCCCCACAGCCCAGCTTTCCCCATCCCCGACCTCCATCTCCCAGCAATGTTTCCCCAAGGTGAATCCCTCACAGCCCAGCACACAGGCCCAATAGTCAAATCTCTCAGGGTTGTCAGGCAGATATTGCCACGTGTCTGCCAAGCTCACACTTTTCCCATCCTCAGATAGGACAAATTGGGGATGAGCCGTGTCTGGATCCAGAGTCACATTTGCTGGAGAGAGAGAGAATCAGAGCGTTAGGGGCAGAGCTCGGCCCTGGGGGAGGTTGGGACCATTTCTCACACTCCCCAACTGCCCCATCCTGGCTGGGACAGGCCTGGATCCCAGGGAGCTGCCTCTGTCCTGGGCACCTGAGACTGAGCAGGGACGTCACTGCAGTTCCTCAGGCTGCGTAATGGGACCCACTTCATTAGTTTTTCATTTGCTTGCTGAGGCTTCAACTCCCTCGTCCCTCTGCTGGGGCTGCTCCACACCCAGCGTCAGAGTCACAGCAAGGAAGGTTTTAGTGAGGAGGGAGCAGAGGAGGAAGGTACCAGCTTTGAACCCCAGAGAGAAGCTCCCTCCCCTAATGGAGCCTCCAATCCCAGACCAGGGAACAGAGAGGAAGATGCCGCATTGGGGAAGAGCTACTTAAGAGCAGAGAGTAGGAGGTGGCATTGGGTGGGGTAGCCCCATCCCTAGAGAGAAGGGAGGAGCTGCCAGCATCACAGGGAGAGCATCTCCCCAACCCAGGAAGCAGTGAGCAGCTCCAATGGGAGAGCCCAGCCCTGCCCAGAGGAAAGGCAGGATGTTGGAGAAGTGGATGAGGAAGACCCCCTGCACCATGGTAAAGCAGAGGGATGTGTCAGCCCTCAGGGCAGAGAGCTCTGTTCACCGGCTGTTCAGGCAGAGTTTTTCTGGGCAGCTGTGTGGGAGTGAACTCAGGGAGCGCCTCACTGCTCAGTGTGTTGTTTTTAGGGCTGTGTGTGTCGTAGCTGGTATCGGTTTGGCTGGTAACTTTAGCTACAATGTCATGAAGATGTTTTCTTATCATTTAAAAACAATCTCCAGCTGCAATCTCACCCTGTCTGAATGTTCCTAGGGATCCTCCTCTTTTCATCTCTAGTGCAGATGGCAGAGTGTCTGGAGGGGGGAAGGCGAAAGGAGATGAGATTTCAGCCTTTCATATTTATAACAGTGTCCCCACTCTCAATTCATAGAACTGTCTTTTAATTATGACAGTGAAACACACCGAGAAACACTCAGATATTTAATATAAAAAGGTCTGAAACTGTCTCTTTCCTCTCTCATTCAGGCATCTCCCAGCAATGGAACCAATGTCCTTGCAGCCTCATAACTATTCCAGGACCCACAATCTGTCAGTGAGATTTACTTTTCCCCTCCTCATCCTCTCCCACCCTTCAGACCAGGGGCGGCTCTAGACACCAGCGCGCCAAGCAGGCGCTTGGGGCGGCCGTTTCCCGGGGGGGCGGCATTTGGCTCCGGTTGAGCTCCCGCCGGCATGCCTGCGGCAGGTCCACCGGAGCCCGGGACGAGCGGACCTGCCGCAGGCATGACTGCGGCGGGTCCCGTCTTCCCGCGGCTCCGGTTGAGCTCCCGCAGGCATGACTGCGGCAGGTCCGCTCGTCCCGGGCTCCGGTGGACCTGCCGCAGGCATGCCGGCAGGAGCTCAACCGGAGCCGCGGGAAGAGGGGACCCGCCGCGGGACCGGGGAAGGGCGGCACAGCGCTCCGCGCTGCTTGGGGCAGCCTACTTTCTAGAGCCGCCCCTGCTTCAGACTCCAGTTGGTTTGTCTCATTCACTTGCTGCCTTTTGTCGTAACCTAGACCCAGATCATACAAAGACTTTGGCATAAAAGTAACTTTACCCACTTTGGTCCCTTTGAAACTACAGAGAGCAACACTAACGGGATGTTGAGAATTTGCTAAATCCTGGTTCTAACTGTGAGCTGTTGGGTCTGTTTACTCAGCGTCTCTACAGAGAGCAGCACGACGGGGCCTCGTCCTCCATAGGCAGAAATAGAAATAATAATAATAATAATAATTTTATAATTGTGGAAATTGAGGTGGGGAAGGTTGATTCAATGGGACAAATTCACCCCTGTACCAGCAGGAGAGGGGTGACTCTGCTGTTCAGTGGCTGCAGGGGCCGGTGCAGAATTTGGCACAGGCTGAGGAAGTTTTGAAGCCAGTCAGAGCTACATCCCTGTGACAATGGCCCCCGTGTGTCTTGCCCAGCGTGCAGAGTGTCAGAGGCCCAGCTTTACACGGCCCACCAGCCTCTGTCCCTCGTCCACCCCCCTCCCTCTTTCACCCGCCCTCACCACCCCCACCCCATTCCCAGCCCTCTCAGGAACCCGCCTTGTGCCTGCAGCTGCTGGGGAGGAGGCACCAGAGGCTCCTGTGCTGGAGGGATCCCTGATCATGGGGGAGGGGCTTTCTCCTTCCCTACAGCCCATTTGGCCCAGACTAGCTGCCGTATGGGACCAGAGCACAGTGATGGGTTCGGTCCACCTTTGAGAAATGTGCCCCATGGTTTCCGATGGGGCAGTAGACAGGGAGGGCTCTGAGCTATAGAGAGTTCTTTGCTGCATGTCTCGCTGTTGGGTCTTGCCAAAATGCTCGGTATCCAACTCACCACTATATTTGAGGTCGGGAAGGAATTTTCCCCCAAGTCAGATTGGCAGAGAGTCTGGGGAGATTTCTGCCTTCCTCTGTGGTGTGGGCCATGGGTCACTTGCAGATTTAAACTAGTGTCAATGGTGGAGTCTCTGTAACCTGAAGTCTTTAAATCATGATTTGAGGACTCCAGTAGCTCAGCCAGAGGTTAGGGATCTATTGCAGGAGTGGGTGGGTGAGGTTCTGGGGCCTGCAATGTGCAGGAGGTCAGACTGGATGATCATGATGATCCCTTTTGGCCATAAAGTCTATGAGTCTGAGTCATTTCTTTTTTTAACAGTAATTGTCATGGCAGGGCATATTTTTGGTAGAAATAAAGGTTTGAATTAATCATCCTGAGTGACTTGGACCCCAAGTGCGTGACATTCTCACCCAACAAGTAAATAGAAGCATCATCTAATTGTGAACCAATTGGCCAGAGACACTCTCCTCCCTCACTCTCAGAGGCTCATCCCAATTTCCATTCCCAGATCCCGTCTAGGTACCTTTGAACTTCCCCAGAGTCTCCAATAGCACAATAGTTTTCTGGGAGAAACCACTGACTCGCTCTTCCAGTTCAGGAGAAATCTCCTCTGGCTGCTGGAACGTCCTCTTCTCACACCTGGAGAGAAACCATTTCAGGTGATTATATTTCACTGTGTGACTCCTTATAAGTTCTGGCTAGTGAGTTGCTGCTCTAATGGGCCTGGAGATAGAATTCTTCAACTTCTCCCAGCCTCAGAGCAGATACAGCACAGCCCAGGGCCAAGCAACCTTCCCTTCAAAGGTCATTAATATTCTTCAACTCTGGCCTGGAGAGACCAGCTCTGGGGACAAAAGGGGAATTGAGCCTCCATGGCCAATTTACTCCTTGGCCTCCATGCTCTGAGGGTCAGGAGGTTCCCAGGTGAAGTGCTGTAGAAATCTGCCTCTAGGAACTAGACTGAGATACCAACTCCCCCCTCCCCAGCTCATTCCACACAGGGCTCCAAACAGTCCTCAGGTTGGAAACATTCTTGACAACTGCTGGCCTGGGCTGATTAGTGACCAGTGCCCCAGCAGTGACAAGCCCATAGTCCATCCCCACAATCCTGAGGCAGCCAGTCCCTCAGGGAGGTGACATCTCTAGGAAATACTTGAGGTCAATCTTTCCCACTGACTGGAGAATTCCAGAGAGTCTTCTATACAAGGGTGAGAACCTCAGGATAAAGTTGATCAGAGAGATTTGTATCCAACATGTGACCTTCCTCACACATTTTGCTGTAGAGCCCTGGGGAGATGCAGTGCTAACATCACCACCAAGTTCCTTCCCAGCGTTGTGAG
Organism: Mauremys reevesii; assembly: GCF_016161935.1. Lineage (NCBI taxonomy): Eukaryota > Metazoa > Chordata > Testudines > Geoemydidae > Mauremys > Mauremys reevesii. The sequence continues at coordinate 3,615,501 of NC_052637.1, forward strand.
GTGTGAGGGGGAGTGAGAGAGAGTCATGTACCTGCTCAAGGTGCTTCTAATATCCTAGAAGAGAGAGAGACAAAAGAATTTCAGTCCCCTCTGACACACACACAGGATTCCAGGGAAGAGATTTTGCAAATATGGGGAAGGGAGGCCCTGTCCTGGCCCAGGGTCATGGATTCCCTGAGCTAATGAGGGTTTTCCATCTCTCATATCTCTGTGTCTGTGACTCTGCAAAGAATAATAATTATTCATGTCAGCAATGCCCATGCCGAATTACACTATAGTCTCCGACTGCTGGACTCCAGTGCTTAGGATTATGGAGCCCTCCCTTCCCAGTGTGGGGGTCTGGCATGTTTCTAACAACAGGTGCTGGTTTCCAATTGTCCCTGGGGGTGCTCGACTCCACCCTCACCTGCACTCCACCCCTTCCCGCAATGCAAAACCCTAGCGCTACTCTTCCCGCTCCCACTCCACCCCCACCCTGCCTCTTCCTCGCCTCCTCTCATGAGCACACTCCCTATCTGCTCCTCCCCCTCCCTCCCAGCATCTCCTGCACACAGTGGAACAGCTGATTGCAGCAGGCAGATGGTGCTGGAAGAAGACGAGGAGTTGATCGGCAGGGCTGCTGGTGGGCAGCAGTGAGGCGGGGATCTGCGTGCCATGGAGCACCCATCTGCGTTTCTCATTCAGTCTCACCTGCAGGGATTCACTGGCTGGCTTCTGACACTTCCCCTCCATCTCATGGATCAGCTCACTGAGATGGGAAATCTGCCCGGAGAGTTTACTGACATTTTCATTCCGTATCTTCGCAATCTCCTTGTCCAGCTTCTCAAGCTGGGCCAGCAGGAGTCGCTCTTGTTCCTCCAGGAACTGCTGCAGTTGGTGAAATTCAGACACAATCTTCTGCCTCTCGGTTTGTGTTTGTTTCTGTATGAAAATAGGAAAAGGGATGGTCAGGCACATGGGTGGAGCCCGGGGTCCTTTAATGGAGAGCTGAGTGTGCAGGAGAAAGAACTTCATTGAAAATCCTCAGATTTCTGACATTTGACTCTAGCCTGTGGGTACTAGGCAGGGGATTCTCTCACACCTTCCCCTTTGGCCCCTGTATCTCTGAAAGGGATGTTTCTATGCCTGTCATGGTCAGCATCTTCTGTTATTTATGATCTCTGGCAGGACTCAGCACTACACTGACAGAGACACCAGGGAAGATAAAAGGAGAAAACATTTTTAAAATGCACAAAATGACCAGACACAGCAGAGAGCACTTCACAGGGACATTCAGTTCACTTGGGGAGGATTTCTGGGAAAGCCACAAGGGCTAGACATTAACTCATCAACTGCAGTGGAAGCTTAGGGCTTGTCTACACATGGATCTAACCCAGCAATCCAGGATCATGGAGAAACACACACAAGTCCCATGTTCACGTAGGCCACACAGGAGTCTGCCTCCAAACAGGCCTCCCACTGCCAGTCCCACAGCTGATTCATAACAACAGGCACCTACCAGATATTCCCGGCAATTCCCCTCTCCAGTCGCTTTCAATCCCCGCAGCTTTTCTCTCTCTTCCCTCAGAGTCTTCAAATGGGCCTGCTTTCTTTCCTGAAGAAACAGAAATGATTTAGGAGGTTTCATCTGGATAGTTGAGAGGTGCTGGGAAGTGGATGTTTTTCCACCTGAAACCCAAGATGACTGTGGTTCTAATCGCTTTGTGACATCAGGACCACCAAGGAGATAAAATCTTACTAATGGAGACTGGGAGCATGTTCTTTTCCGACTTGTTAACAATTCCAGTTCAGTCTTTTTAGTAATTAGCGAGAGATCTCAATTATACCCAAGCTTTACTGGTATTTGTGAATTGATTAGGGGTACAACACATTACAGGGCACCAAAGTCACATGCGGGTGAATCAATAAACCAGTTTTGTAGAAGGTTTCACAAACCAAGTGATACAAATTCCAGAAGCCACCAGGGTATAAATAGGGGCTGGGATTTCAGCCCTGAAGCCCTGGGGACCAGGGGCGGCATCTTATATGGGCTCGACGTGCTTAAGCACCAGGAATATTCAAGGCTGAGGGCTCTGCTCCACCAATATTTGGAGCTGGGTTTCTCCCCTGCCCCCACCTCCGAGCTTCCCTGCCTGAAAGAAAACAGCCAGTGCCTCTCTCCTTTGTTTGTGTTGCTTCTGCCTAAGGCTATAAAGATCAGTGGCCGGCAGCCTCTTGGAGCACCGGGGGAGGGGAAGAGGGAGAGAGGAGGAGGAAGGAGGCACACAGGTGCTTGGGAGCTCTCTCCCCCGCCCCGGCACCCAGGGGCAGCAGCAGGGGTGGGGAGGCCACCCATGATGGCAACCCCCCACCCCGGTGTGATGAACTGGGAATATTCTTAATGTTTTCTCTGAATACTGTGTTGGTGCCTCAGTGTCCCCTATGCAGTTCTTAAGTATCCAGGTCTTGGAATAGGGGTGTGCGATTGCTACAGAGCAAAGGTGCCAGCTGAAGGTGTTGGAGACAAAGAGGTCAGGTGACCTCCTGGCCCGGGAAAGAAACTGAGCAGAGAGGAGGGGCTGGAGGGTGTTTGGGAGTCTGGAGCTGGCTGGGGATGAGGACTGAAGTGCAGACAGGGCGGGTCTGGCTCACTGCGCCCAGAATGGACCCTGTACCTACAAGTTCTGTGTTAGACTGTGTTCCTGTCATCGAATAAACCTCTGTTTGACTGGCTGGCTGGCCGAGAGTCACGTCTGACTGCAAAGTGGGGGTGCAGGACCCTTTGGCTTCCCCAGGAACCCACCGGGGTGGGCTCGCTGGGGGAAGCGCACGGAGGGGCAGAGGATGCTGAATGCTCCAAGGAGAGACCCAGGAGGTGAAGCCGTATGAGCTTCTTGCCCTGAAAAAGTCTGCTCCGAGGGAGAGGAGGCTCCCCAAAGTCCTGACAGGCTTGGTGGGGAGCAGTTCCAGAGCATCACCCGGAGACTCCATGACACCCGGTACCCACCATAGGGGAGGCGAGTGGGCTTTCTGGACCTAAGAGAGTCCCTAGGAGCATGTGCCTTGACTGTGGTGCAGAGTGACTGTGCTGCGGAGGGGGGAGAGGAAGGGTCCCTCCCCTGGAGCTTGCTGCTGCTGGTAATGGGGTGGCGGGGGCAGTCCTCTCTGGCCCTAGCCCTGGGGCAGCCTGTCTGCATCCCAAGTTCCTTATCCCCAGCCCTGCCTCACCCCAGAGCCTGCGCCCCCAGCACCCCAACCCTGGGCACCCTCCTGCACTGTGAACCCCTCATCCCCAGCCCCACCCCAGAGCCCTCACCTGAGGGGAAAAACGTGCAACTTAAACTTGGTGGTCAGTTTGGAGTATCATTGTGTTGGGGACTCTGGTACCCCAAACGGCAAAGTTCGTTGTCTGACCGCGAGAGACAGGCAACACCAGCAAAGTTCAAATATAATGCTCTTTATTGAAGAGTGCACACGACAGTAGAGAGCGAGCTCGTCTCCAAAGAGAACCAGCTAACTTCTTTGCAAAATTACCTAGGTTTATATAGACAGCTCCGTCGCATCATCATAATTGCAATTAACTAGTTAAGTAGCCACCCCCCTTCTTTTGAAGCTAGAAACTGTGACCATACATTCTTTTTTATGTTCTACAAGATTAAATGTTTTACATGATTTATGATACCTTAACAATCACTAATCAATCTAAAATGTAATTGTTAGGAATAGACATAGAACAGAAACAGGGAGTACTGCACAGGGAGTCTGGAAGTTTGGAATCTTGGCTTCTTATGAGTTCTTTAAACGAATTGTTTTTACCTCAGTACATTTGGTACCATGCTAGGAATACAGTCCCTTTCTTATCTCATGGTTGCTTAACTTTGTGAGAGACAGACCTGCAACTCCCTGGGACTTTCCACTTATGAATTACCCATAAACCTCTGTTAGGCTGTTAGCTTGACTTTGTTCAGGTTGACACAACTGGCTTTGGGTTACATTTTATTTAGGCCTAACAATCCCCCCTTTGTCCCTAGAGGACCGTAACGGGACTCTTGGGACAACAAATTACCGCTTGGCAGGGCACAACCGGGTTACGGTTTCTTCAGTTGCAGACGAAGCTTCAAATCGCCTTCAGGGGTAACAGTTCATTGGTCTGGGGCACTGACCATAAATCAGGTAGGTATACCAAGTGGTCTAATTTCCCAGATGTCTCGGTAAATAATTCAGTCCCACACACCTCCTCCCCATGGACCCGACAGGATTCGGTATGTGGGAGCCCACACCCACCCTAACCGGTCCAAATGCTTGGAAGGAGCACTGTGAATGTCCACACTTTCATCCAGAAAGTGTCCAAGTATGTTTCCATGACCACAGATCAGATGGTACTCCTGATGTGTCTGTAAGGGCAGTGGGCCAAGTCTGGTGCTCAGGATCAAGTTAATCATACTAGATCCCACTGCAATGCCTTCCCAGCCTCAGTGATATTCAATACCATCTCTTGCAGTAACTTCTGGGTCACAGAACTAAGGGCGGAAATGACATGTAACTCACCAACTCCAGCCTGTACTGAAGATAGCTGAGCTTCAAAAATAAGGCTAGGGGCCTTTTCTAGTTGGCCCAATTTCTTATCATGTTCTTGGCCTTTAAGAATATTCCAAATGGCTGCTACACTATCGGCCCCAGCCCACAGGGATCTGGTCAATTTTTCCTTCTTTCCAGAGGAAATAACCCAGGCTTTCTGTTGTGCGAATCTAATGGCAGCCCCTTGTGAGCAATTTGGGTATGTAAAAGTGATCTAAAAACTGGATAAAGGCAATGTCATTTAAAATCCAATTAGGGAGGGCAATACATACTGAAGGATTTATCCAAAACACAGGGCGCAGCCTGTAGAATAAACCCCAAAATCCAATTAATACCACATTCCCAAACATGAGTCCCACAAATTTCTTCCTGCCAGTGTGTAATTCTTTGTCTCTTCACCAGGGTCAGTTCTTAATGTTCTTTTTAGTCAGGAATTCTTGGACTTTGGCAATGTCAGTGGAGTGAGTGTTTCTTCTCCTTTCCCCAAACAGTTGTAGTTCAGCATTCTTCAGGGGAGAGATTACCAGTACATCACGCTGTAATGGTTTTGCTTCTTCTAGAAAAATTCAAAGGCACAATAAATTTGTCAGTGGACAAGGGAGAGGTTCCTAGCACGTCACCTTGTCCTTTTTCCCTGCTGTCCAGAAAGCACGATAGAACTAGAAAAAGGAATAGGCTAATCATCAGTAGGAGAATTCTTCTGAGGTGGAGGGGTCTTTTTGCAGTTAGAATCCTGGGTCCAGGCAGTCAGTCTTTGGCACTTCACAGTGGTGTCGGTAGTCAGCAGGACTCAATAAGGGCCTTTCCAGCATGGAGCCAAAGCAGTCTTTCGCTGGTGGACCTGTACATTGATCCAGTTTCCTGGTTCCAAGGAGTAGCAGGGCTGCCAGGGTCTTCGGATAGTGCTTCTTTACCTGTGAGAAAAAAAAACCTAACACACTTCATTAGTGCCTGGCAGATCTTATAGCCGCGTGGGCAAATTTAAGTCCCCCCTTTTTCCTTTTTGGGTGTTAGCCAAGTCTTAGCTGTGAGCAGTGTCCTTGAACAGAGTCAGTGTCTCATCTTGAAACTGAGCATGTTAACTATTTTGTTCTCAGTTAACTTGGTCTTTGTCCTTTTCCCGTCTCGGCTTTTTTTTTTTTTTTAACCTACAAAAGAAACTTTTACTTTTTACTTATACACCTTTTGTTAACAATGAACACATACACATTGCAGTTATACAGTACATTAGTCTTATCTAATATATACCACATATACCGTTTCACTAAAATAACCTTATGACAGAGCTTTGGAACAACAAACCAGGACAAGCACACCCACTTTGAGTTCATTCAATACAAACTGTAGTCCAATAGCTTTCCACCATCCCCAGCCCTCCGGCTAGAAGTCTGAGGTAGCCAGAAGGATCCCATGTACAATATGGGGAGTGGGTTAACTTTTCATGTCCTTGCTTTCAAAGACTGTTGGTATGCAAATTCTAATAATATTTTTTAATTAAAAATATTGGCCAATGTAGTTTTTTTCTTATACTTAAGAAAATGTATAAGACTGTAGTATATCACATTTTTCTGATGTATCCAAACACTTTGTATTGTAAGTTGAACAAAACAAGTATCTGCATTTCAATCTAACACTGCCGCTTGATTTTAAATCAGACCATCCCATAAAAATATTAAACACATCAATGCTGGCCACGAGACAAACTCCACAAGACAGAACATAGAACACAAAACATAATTTGTACTGTGCTAGCAAATGCATGGTACGTTGAATGCTGTTCAGCTGGCAATAGTTTTCTTTAATTATCTGAAAGACAAAAACAGAGGTCTGCCCCTTCTGGGCAGTCAATCATTACTTAAAATACACAAATACCCTTGTTGATTCCAGGCAAAACAAGGGAATTACCCCATATTTTCTTATATGTGTTTTATAGGCAGCCCAGGTTTTAGTGACTCCTACCTTATTAGTTAGATAATTTGCATTAATACAGATGCTTTCTGGCTTGCTTTTTACTTGTAACTCCTGCTTGTAAACACTGAAAGAAAACATCATCACTCACAGTGCTCTCAGAGCCTAATACAATTTTAATTACATAACACTATATACATTCTTCAGCTAATTTAACAAAATTGTTCATAGCCAAATGATTACAATCCAATAATTTCTTTGCCTAAATTTATTTACAAACATTTTAAAGACACCAAGAACTTTTTACTTTAGTACGTTTACAAAGTTCAACTGCTGTTCCCTCCAGCAACTACAGAGTTAACTTTTCACTCTGCCTTAAATCACTTGCTTGTTTTCCAACCCGCTTTCCAATCTCTCTGTCTGTTGCCTGCCCGCCTGGGCCCGATCCTGCTTTTCTCGCTGAATCGTCCCTTCCATGGGTACCAACTTATTCCACAACCAGTTAGCTAGGAGGGTGGGCTTCTGAACTAGCCCCCACCCTTCTGGTCGTTTCCCTAAAACATTTCTACTCACAAAACTACTCGAGTCCTCCCTTGTGAGGCTTGCCACCTGGGCAAAACACATGGCCCACTGGCATTTAACTATTCAATTTCCTCTTGTAGCAAACACACTGCTGTTACGACATATGCTGAGCACAAATGGTTAAATTTTAACAAGTCCCTGAAGGACTGGTACTTGCTTAGCCAGGGCTTCCTTTTCTAACTGGAAGTCCTGTCTCAAGGCCTGCAACTTGCCCTGGGCGCAGGTTTTAGGTGCTGCCTGGTTCATGATCTATGCTCGTAATTGCTCAATTCTAGTTATCAAGTACACATCTCGTCCCTTTTCTCCAACTACTCTATTGCCCAGTCCTGCTACGACTGGGGGCAGATCCACCTGCCACCCTTCCGGTCAACCAGGGTGGAGAGAAAAATGTGAAACCCCTCTCCAGTTCTGAGACTTGCAGCGGAGAGTGGGCACACCTTTAATTATGCAATCCTCAACATATAACACCAACAATACCAAACAAAACAAACATAAAATAACAAGGGTAAAACAAATAGATGGTGTGAATTCTGCAGGGCTCCCCCATTCTCAATTGCTCACCAAACTGTGACAAATTTCTGTTACCAATTTATCCCTCATGTCAGGTGATCAGGCTGACACTGCAGGACATTGGGGGAAACACACCATATAATCAAATTTTAAAGCTTCTTTAAAAATAATAAAACAACAATGAAGGGTGTTGGGAACGCTCCCACATCACTCAGGAAAAACATGAATACTTCAACCCTTAAGCCACTTTAATACTCACACATGTCCAAACTGGCCACGTCTGTATAACGTTCAGAGAAGGGGAATAGGTGGACGGGAGATTATCCTGTATACAGCTTGTCCAGAATTTCCAACATGCTTCCGCTCTTGGGAGAGCTGTTTTTTACACCCTGGAATCTCCTGCAGTGTCTCTTTCAGAGATTCCAGTTCAGATTCCAGCCTGTGGCTTCTCCATTATCTCTAAGCCAAGCTGAATTTCAAATTAACCCGTTCCTAGACAAATTGCTCACACTGTGTCAGAGGCTTTTCTTTGGTGATTAAAAGCTCCTTTGAGATATATGATCTTATCTAGATTGAAGGTACCTTCTAATGGGCATTGTTTAGATGGATCTTCACGCGTATAAAGGTTCCAATTCTCTAAATACCTGCAGGTTTTAGGACCATAATGTACGTACATGTAATATGCTGGGGTACCCTTAGGGGGTGAGGTGGAATGTTTAGACTGTCCCTCCCCCATTTTCCACACACACTCACACACACACACCAAGGCCATTATTTCCTATTACCACAATGCATCTTATCTTGCTGCACAGTCAATAAATTCAGATGGCGTGAGCCCAAGAGAGACAGACGTCCCCACGGACAATCTTCCTCCCAGTGTGGTTCTGGGGCATATGCTGGGGGATTTTTTACAAGAGCTCTCCATACAGCTTTAAACATACAGCTCCAAAAGCTACCCGGTTCCAGAAATCTTCTTTCAATCTTTAAGTATTAGAGACAATGGGGCGTCCCCCAGGCACTTACTGCCAACTTGTCCCATTTGGTAAGGGGACTCTAACCCCTCTTCCCCGCGTCAAGGTAAAGGGACTCTAACCCCCACCTCCCACGTCGAGCGCTCACTTACCTCTCCAGGGGACTCGAACACCTGGACTGGGACTCAAACCCAGGCTGGGACTCTAACCCAGACTACTTGGATCCTGTGCAAACCTGGACTGGGACTCTAACCCAGACCTAAGTTGTCAGGGACTCGAACCCCGACAATCTGCACTGGGACTCTAACCCAGGCAACCTTGACCCTACTCAATGGGTAGGTGGATGTTGCTGGATTTCTACGAGCTTCAGCTGGTTCACAAAACTCGCCTTATCGCCAGCGCAGAGATCAGATCACTAGGCAAGGCTCTTCTAAACCAAAAGATGCGCGCTGCGTTGCCTCAATGTCCAATCCCCCCGCTGGAGAGTCAGACGAGTCCTGGCGGAGTCGCCAAAAGTTGTTGGGGACTCTGGTACCCCAAACGGCAAAGTTCGTTGTCTGACCGCGAGAGACAGGCAACACCAGCAAAGTTCAAATATAATGCTCTTTATTGAAGAGTGCACACGACAATAGAGAGCGAGCTCGTCTCCAAAGAGAACCAGCTAACCTCTTTGCAAAACTACCTAGGTTTATATAGACAGCTCCATCGCATCATCATAATTGCAATTAACTAGTTAAGTAGCCACCCCCCTTCTTTTGAAACTAGAAACTGTTACCATACATTCTTTTTTATGTTCTACAAGATTAAATGTTTTACATGATTTATGATACCTTAACAATCACTAATCAATCTAAAATGTAATTGTTAGGAATAGACATAGAACAGAAACAGGGAGTACTGCACAGGGAGTCTGGAAGTTTGGAATCTTGGCTTCTTATGAGTTCTTTAAATGAATTGTTTTTACCTCAGTACGTTTGATACCATGCTAGGAATACAGTCCCTTTCTTATCTCATGGTTGCTTAACTTTGTGAGAGACAGACCTGCAACTCCCTGGGACTTTCCACTTATGAATTACCCATAAACCTCTGTTAGGCTGTTAGCTTGACTTTGTTCAGGTTGACACAACTGGCTTTGGGTTACATTTTATTTAGGCCTAACAATTGTGTTTAGCACAATACTTGATTATTTTACACCCCTTTAAAGTATATAGTCATATACAGGTGTTACAAAGTGGGAATGTTCTTAATGGTTTCTCTGAATACTGTGTTGGTGCCTCAGTTTCCCCTATGCATTTCTCAAGGATCTAGATGGTGGGATAAGGGGGTGTGATTGTTGTAGAGCCCTAGAGTGCCGGTGTGATGCCGTCTGCACAGAGAATGGCCGAAACCCTTTCTCCGGGCAACTGATGGCCTGGGCCGCACTCCTGCAAGCTGCCAACTGAAGGTGTTCGAGAACAAAGAGATCAGGTGGCCTCCTAATGCCTGGAAAAGAGACAAAGGCCAGAGAAGGGAGTGTCAGTGCCTGTGTGGACTTCCGGGAAGCACATAGTGTGGAAGGGGATGCTGGGATGCTCTGGAAACTGAGGCACCCACACAGGATTCAGAGAAAACATTAAGAACATTCCCACTTTGTCACAACAGGTGCAACAAAATATACCACCATATATTGAAGCAGGCAAGTGCTGCTCCTGACTTTCCACTTTTAATTGACCCTTGTAATCTTGTGATGCCGACGCGTTGTAGCTTCATTTTATATTGGCTTACAGGGCGAAAGCGGGGGGACCACCATTTTGGGCACCACCAAAAATTATACAAACCTGCCGCCTATGCTGGGGACTGCATTGGTTGGGCAGAGCTGGTCTAAGCACCAGGTCAAACCCCATGAGATGTAAGGAGACCATTCGTCTGGTTGGAAGTTGCACAGTCCCAGTTTTGTGGAGCACTGTCCCTGTCCGGTAGTGCCTCAGCACACAGCGTTTAGCCCAGTGATCTCCTCTAGTGCAGGCCGGCAGCATCTGAGTTTAACCCCTCATGGAGCAACACAGGAGTTCAGAATCTCAGTGAGAAACCTCCTCTCCCTGCTGGGCCTGGGACCTTTATCAAGGCGTCTCTCCCTCCTAACGGAGACACTTCATCACTGGGTGGGGCTGATGCTAAGATGGCAGCATGGCAAAGTGGTTTGGGTCTTGGACTGGGTCTGGGGAGATCTGGGTTCTGTGCTAAGCTCTGTCACTGACATGCTGGGTGACTGTGGGCAACTCACTACCCCACTTTCTCTTCCCACCTTTTGTCTAGCTAGCCCAGTGGTCACCTACCAGTCAATTGTGATTGACTAGTCGATCCTGGAGACTTTCCCAGTCGATTGCAATCTCCGGCAGCTGTACGGCAATTCCAGAAGCAGCCAGCATGCCCCTGCAGCCTGGGGTGAGGGCAGGGTTCTCTGCACATCGCTCCTTCCTGCAAGCATCACCCCTGCAGCTCCCACTGGCTGGGAATGGGGAACTGTGGCCAATGGGAGCTGCGGGTGTGGTGACTGCAGAGAGGGGCAGCGCGCAGAGCCACATGCCTCTCCCAGGGACTCCAGGGGCCTGTTGGCCCCTTCCAGGAGTGGCGAAGGGCCAGAGCAGGCAGGGAGCCTGCATTAGCCCCACTGCACCTATGACTGGGAGCCTCCCAAGGTAGGTCAGTGCTGCCCAGCTGGAGCCAGCACCCGATATCCCATCCTTCACCCAGCATCCCTTACCTCCTTCTGCACCCTGTACCCCCTCCTGCACCCTAACCTCTTGCCCTAGCCCTGACCCTCCTCCCAGAGCCAGCACCTCCTACCCATTCCTGCACCCCAACACTCTGCCCCAGCCCAGAGCCCCCTCCTGCACCCAAACTCCCTCTCAGAGCTTGCACCCCTCACCAATCATGCACCCCAACCCCCTGCACCAGGCTCAGCCCAGAGCCCCCTCCCACACTGCAAATCCCTCTGCCCCAGCCCGGAGCCCGCACCTCCACCTGTACCCCAACCCCCTGTCCCAGACCAGTGAAAGTGAGCGAGGGTGGGGAATGGAGAGCAATGGAGAAAAAGGGGTATGGAGTGAGTGAGGCTTTGGGGAAGGGGCGGTAGATCCTACTTTCAAGCCTTGATATTTTGCCTCTGCTGCCGCACTGCCAGATCATTAATTTTGTTACAGCATCTCCCGTACAATGAAGACTTTACAGAGCTGAATGATGAGTCACACTCGTGACAGGGAACTCTCAGTGAAATTAGGCTGTCATTAAACCCCAAAAGTTAACCCATTAAATTTCACAAACGTTCCCTACCTTGTACTCCTGGGCAGCCTCCTGGATGGGAACCACCGTGTGAGCGCGGTGAGCCCGGGATCTGTCACACACCATACAGATGGGTGTTTGATCCTCTTCACAGAACAGTTTCAGAGCCTCCTGGTGTCTCCCCTCCTCTTCCCTTTGCTGCCTGTAAACTCAGTCGCTTGGTGATTTCTACCATGTTTCCCAGCTGCCTGTTGGGCCTGAGGTTTCCCTGTTGCAGTTTCTCTGCACCGAGGACAGGAGATGTCTGTATCGGATCTCTCCCAGCACTGGCTGATGCAGGCTCGGCAGAAATTGTGCCCACACTCCAGAGTGACAGGTTCTGTGAAATACTCCAGACAGAGGGGACATGTAGCTTCCTCCTGGAGACTTTCCACGGGGCTCTCTGCAGCCATGGCTCCCTCTGGGCAGTGGAACAGGCTAAATTTCAATTTCCTGAATTCACACTCTGCCCCGCCTGCAGCAGCAAGAGGGTGTTTCCTTGCCTGAAAATGACTCAGGGCTTGGCTACACTTACAAGTTGCAGCGCTGGGAGTTACAGCGCTGCTCATGCAGCTGTGTAAGGGCCAGCGCTGGAGTGTGGCCACACTGACAGCTACCAGCGCTGCAGTGTGGCCACACTTGCAGCACTTTCCAGCGCTGTATTGAGAGGTGCATTGTGGGCAGCTATCCCACAGAGCACCTCGTCCCATTTTGGCGCTGAGTATTGTGGGAAGGGGAAGGAAGTGTGCGGGTCATTCCGCTTCCTGTTTGCCAGCGCCCCGTGGTGCATCGCTTCACATCCCAGCATTCACTCTTTCCGGCAGCGTTTGGCGCCATTGTGAGTGTCTTTCTGTTACTCTCTGTGAATCGCGATTTCTGTGGCAAATGGACCCCGATCTGCTGAGGACTCTGCTGATGAGTGTCACCAACACAACACGTTTGGCAGTCGAGCTATTCCTTCAGCTCCAAAGTGACAGTGAGGAGTCCGACGATGATATCAATATGGATTTGTCTGCCGCGTGTGACAGTACATTGCTTGCGGCATTCACGGAAATGCTCAGCACCATTGAACGCCGCTTTTGGGCTCGGGAAACAAGCACTGAGTGGTGGGATCACATCGTCATGGAAGTCTGGGATGATGAGCAGTGGCTGCAGAACTTTCGTATGAGAAAAGCCACTTTCATGGGACTGTGTGCTGAGCTCGCCCCCACTCTGCGGCGCAAGGACACAAGATTGAGAGCTGCCCTGACGGTGGAAAAGCGGGTGGCTATTGCAATCTGGAAGATGGCAAATCCAGACAGCTACCGGTCGGTCGGGAACCAGTTTGGTGTGGGAAAGTCGACCGTGGGAATCGTTTTGATGCAAGTTTGCAAGGCAATTAATCGCATCCTGCTAAGAAAGACCGTGACTCGGGGCGTGCAGGACATTGTGGATGGCTTTGCACAAATGGGTTTCCCTAACTGTGGAGGCGATAGATGGGGCGCATATTCCTATTCTGGCCCCACCTGGCATCAGAGTACGTTAATCGTAAGGTATTTCTCTATGGTTCTCCAGGCGCTTGTGGATCACCGCGGGCGTTTCATTGACATTTACACAGGCTGGCCTGGAAAGGTGCATGATGCACGCATCTTTCGGAACAGTGGCCTGTTCAGGAAGATGCAGGCAGGGACTTTTGGCCCAGACAGGAAGATCACAGTAGGGGATGTCGAAATGCCCACTGTGATCCTTGGAGACCCCGCATACCCGTTACTGCCTTGGCTCATGAAACCGTATACAGGGAAGCTTGACAGGAGCAAGGACCGGTTCAACTACAGGCTGAGCCGGTGCAGAATGACTGTGGAGTGTGCTTTTGGGCGTTTAAAGGCTCGCTGGAGATGTTTGTATGGGAAGCTAGACTTGGGGGAAAGCAGCATCCCGCGGTTATAAGCGCTTGCTGTACCCTCCATAATATTTGTGAAGGAAGGGTGAAACATTCAGTGAGGCATGGACCACCGAGGTTCAAGTCCTGGAGGCTGAATATGCACAGCCAGAGAGCAGGGCTAATAGAGAGGCCCAGCACAGGGCTTCAAGGATTAGGGATGCCTTGAGGGAAGAATTTGAGGCTGAAAGCCAACAGTAATGTTTGCTGCCTTGCATGGGAGTGAATTGCACTGCTTGCACTGTTATTTTATTATCCATAATAATAATATGATTTGCAGTGCCTCTTTCTTTACTGGGCTAAGGTATCTTTCACTATCTGCTATAATAAAGACTGTTTTCAAAGCCAAGAATTGTTTTATTGAAAAGAAAAAAACTTCCTTGACAGACAGACAGACACACAACATTTCATTAACACAAGAGGGCAATGGTGTGGGTTGGTGAACTGTACAGTCACAAGTTTGCATATGCCATGTCTGGATTGCTGTTTAATGAATCCTGCACTTCAGGGTTCATATACTGCATGGTGATGGGGGTTGAATGCAGAGGGTAAGGGTGGTGGTAGGTATCAGGGCTGGTTGGGGAACGTACAGGTGTTGGAGGCAGCTGGTGGTGGTAAGAGCCTGGATGCTGGGGAAAGGTGGTTTGAGCTGACATTGGGGCACAAGGCACAAAGGACGGGGCGGGTGGGGGAGTAGCACGGTAGTGCTCTGCTTGCATGGCAACGAGTGACTCTATAGACTCCGCTTGGCGCTCCAGGATGCTTAGCAGCCGCTCCGTGCTTTTCCTCTTGGCCACTGCATTTCTCTTGCGGGTCCTGCTTTCTTTCTCTCGCCACTCCTTCAATTCTTTTCTCTCTGTAGCAGAGTGCTGAAGAACAGTTTTCAGCATGTCCTCTTTGCTCTTTCGGGGATTTTTTCTCAAATTCTGAAGCCTCTGTGATGTTGAACATCTGGGCAGTCCAGTCAAGGTCACTGTAGACACAGAAATGACAACATTTAACACGGGCAGCATTGTATCCACTATCTCCAGACATGAATTGTTACACTGAGGGAGTTCTCACTTGCAAGTTCTCACTTGCATTCTGTATCCCAAAAGGAAAACACAACAGAAGCCACGAAATGGTGAGTTATATAGGGAGAAGAGGGGCTTGAGTGAGAGGGGAGCTGGTTGCTTCGGGTAATCTGGAGTGCTAGAGGGGTTGAGTGAAGATGCAGATGCAGGGGTGATCTTATCTCCCTATCTCTTCACTAAAGAGTCTCCCAACATTTTTCACAGGACTTAATCCTGGAAGATGTTTCCCTACTGCGAGTCACTAGGGAACAGCGGGGGGCTCTTTTAGAGCAATGTGGATTCCGCCCGGGACCCTATGCGGCGTGCCTGTGTTCAGAAATGGTCCCCCCCCCACTGGCCGAAGAGTGGCTCGGACGCGTCACCGTCACTGGGACAAGGGACACAGTGGCTCTGCCTATAAACCTGCGCAGGCATATTGCCCACGCTCTGGATGAAGCTTTTGCTGAGATAACTGAAGCAGATTACCGCGACGTGATAGACCACATCAACGGGCTATTCCACATCTAGGCTGGCATGCATGCATCCATAACCCCCCTTCCTCTCCAGAAACATTTCCACCCAGAAAATAAAAGCCGCTTACCGGTACCCCGCTCCTCTGCTTGTCCTTCTGCAACTGCTGGCTGCTGCAATTGGGTACTTTCCTCCTGGCTTGAGAAGAGCTCCTGGCTGCATGCCTCCAGGGAATCTGCGGTTTCTTCCCCCATCCCAGGAGCTTCACTCGCGGTTTCCTCTCCCCCCCCCGCAGCCTCCTCCTCCTCCTGTCCCCCAGCCTGCTCAGAAGTGTCCATCGTTACCCTGGGATTGGCAGTGGGGTCACCCCCAAGTATCTCGTCCATCTCCCTGTAAAAACGGCAGGTCGTGGGAGCAGCTCCGGATCGGTGATTACCCTCGCGGGCTTTGTAATAGGCACTCCGCAGCTCTTTAACTTTCACCCTGCATTGTAGTGCGTCCCGTTGATGGCCCCTATCCAGCATGTCCCTTGCTATCTGCTCAAAGATATCGTAATTCCTACGGCCGGAGCGCAGCTGTGCCTGAACAGATGCCTCACCCCAAACACCGATGAGGTCCTGCAATTCACCTGTGCTCCATGCTGGGGCTCGTTTGCCGCGTGGAGGCATGGTTACCTGTAACCTGTAACTGATTGCACTCCACACCTGGCTGCAGCAAACAGGAAGGGGAGATTTTTAAATTTCCCGGGGCATTTAAAGGGCGGGTCACCTGAGGCAAGAGCAGTAGAGTGCAAACTGATGTGCAGAGTGGCTGAACAGGAATTCTGGGATAGCTCCTTATTCCCTGGAGGACAGGTAAAGCGCTGGTGAGTGTCCACACCTGCTGAGCAGCGCTGGTGTCACCAGCGCTGCACTCCTTATACCCCAGCCGGGATGGGTTTTCAGCCAGCGCTGCAACCAGGGAGTTGCAGCGCTGGTTGTGCCCTGCAAGTGTGGACGGGGTGTTAATTGCAGCGCTGGAAAGCCTCCACCAGCGCTGCAACTTGTAAGTGTAGCCAAGCCCTCAGGCTGTTTGCTGAGCAGGAAGGACCCAACCAATTTCACCCCTGGAGGCTTTAGTGAAAAAATGTACAGTCACACCCGTGACAGGTAACTTTCAGTGAAATTAGCCTGTAATTGAAACCCCAAAGGGCTCCCAGCCTGTAATCAGCCCTTGTGCTGGTGGGGAGGGTCACTGAGGCATCCGCCTGTGAGGATGAACCTGCAGGAGCAGGAGCTGTGTGTCAGGAGTGATAGGCTGGGCAGAATTTTTTTTAATAATATATAGTTTTGACAGATGATGTTTGTTTTAAGCAATTTCTATATTTATCTATTTAAACTTTCACAGCTGCACAACAATCTGGGTTTTAAGCATTTCATTCCAATTAAAATTTTCACGGTTGTGGGAAATTATGGGGGGATCAGACAATATTTTGGTCAGACCAGAACTATTTAATGACACTGGACACTGAGATTCAAAAAGTTGAAACTTTAGAACTGTTAAAATTGTCTGTGAGCAGGTAAATCTCCTCCCTCCCCCAGCAGCTCCCCCAAGGCAGTAACCCAGTGCCTCCCCCCCCCACGACAGGGACCGAGGCTGAAAGTCCATCTGATGGCAGCTCAGGGGCCTGTGGAATGTGCTGGGAGCTCAGACTGGGCCCTAATGGGGCAGGTGCCCCTGTAACACAACCACACCCAGCAAGGCCTGCCCCCATTTTCTCCCTGTTTGTCAGTCCCCGCAGAGAGACCAGGGACTGCAGGGAGACCAAGCTCCTGTCCCCTAGATGAGGGCTGGGGCCCAATGGCCGAGGGTGTGCGGGGAGCTCGCACTAGGGGCCTGCAGGGCACATAGTGTGGGATAAACAGAGACCTCTCAGGCCACTTGCCCATTGCAGCTGCAGGAGGGGATGTGGGGACAGACTGAGGAGGCCTGGGGCAGTCTGGGAAGCCGCCATCTGGGACAAGGAGAAGGAATTCAGCTGTGGCAGGGGAGCCATGCTGGGCAGAGATGCTGCTGCGGATGCAGCTAGTTACCCAGGTCCAGCGTTGCAGTAGTTTAACAACATGGTTAATAGACGTTGCAGCTCAGCAGAGGGAAGTGCTGGTCATTTGCTGGTCTCCGTGGGGCTTGAGATTTGCAGGCATCATTCAAACACCTTTCCCCTGCGGCTGTCTCAGGTACCTGGATCTTCACTCAGCACTGCAGAGCAGAGCAGATTCAGTGCTTTGGTACAGGGTTACAGAAAGGAAAAAGACTGGAATGGTGCATATCGTACCTGTCATTTCTCTTCCCGGGCCCTGGGGATGTACCGTGTGCAGCTGGTTACTGAGCCCTGGTCTACACTAGGACTTTAATTCGAATTTATCAGCGTTAATTCGAACTAACCACTCAACCGTCCACACCAGGAAGCCATTTAATTCGAACTAGAGGGCTCTTTAGTTCGAATTTGGTACTCCACCCCGGCAGGTGGAGTAACGCTAAATTCGCACTTGCTAGCTCGAATTAGGCTTGGTGTGGATGCTAATCGAACTTAGCAGCTCCGGGAGCTATCCCACAGTGCACCACTCTGTTGACGCTCTGGACAGCAGTCCGAGCTTGGATTCTCTGGCCAGCCACACAGGAAATGACCCGCGAAAATTTGAATTAATTTTCCTGTCTGGGCGGTTTGAATCTGACGTTGTGGTTGCACATCGGGGCGAGCTCCGCAGCACCTGCAACGATGCAGAGCTCTCCAGCAGAGGAGTCTGGGCAATCCCAGAATAGAAAGAGGTCCCCAGCATGGACTGACCGGGAAGTCCAGGATCTGATCGCTGTGTGGGGCGAGGAGTCTGTGCTCTCGGAGCTGCGCTCCAACAAGCGGAACACGAAGACCTTCGAGAAGGTCTCTAAAGCCATGAAAGAGAAAGGATACAGCCGGGATGCGATGCAGTGCCACGTGAAAGTGAAGGACCTAAGACAAGGGTATCAAAAAGTCAGAGCGGCAAACGGACACTCCGGAGCCCAGCCCCAGACATGCCGCTTCTACGAGGCACTGCATGCCATTCTAGGTGGGTCTGCCACCAGTGCCCCACCAGTGACGGTGGACTCCGAGGACGGAATAGTGTGCGGGACAGTTCCTCCTCCATGTTCGCCGATGGGGAAGATGAGGAAGGGTCTTTGAGGACGGCGCAGGCGACATCGAACCCACTCCGCTTTCCCTGACAGCCAGGATCTCTTCATCACCCTCACAGAGATCCCCTACCAACCGTCCCGCCCGTTAACCGGACTCGGAATCAGGGAAGGATCAGGCGTAAGTGCTACAAACAGGGAAACATTTATTTTTGTAAGAAACAGGGATATATATAAAAAATAGAAATACTATATAAAAAATTTTTAAATATGAAACTATACAAACAGCAGGTCTACACAGATAGGAATGGAGCAATAGTCCTCTGGGGACAGTTCAAAAAAGCTCTCAGAGAGCAGCTGGAAAAGCCTCAGCAGGAGGTTCCGTGGTAGAGGTGCCTTGTTGGGTGCTCCGTTGAAGCACACTCTTCCGCGCCAGGCCATCCTCAGGTAAAGGGGACCATCGCCTCGGAGCATGGCAGCGTATGGTCCTGGTCTGTGCAGGGCTTCTGTGAGCATCCGCTCTCTCTGAGTCCTCCTGACACGCCTCAGGGTGATGTTGTTGTGGAAGTGCTGCATCTAATTAGTGGAATTAGTGTACTGTTACTATTGTGAATGGTAGACTTTTACTTTGCATAAGAATGACCCTCGCTTAACAGAGTTTTACTTTGCATAAGAATGACCCTCGCTTAACAGAGTTTTACTTTGCATAAGAATGACCCTCGCTTAACAGCCACGTGTTGCAGGCCACAGAGGAAAAGCATACAGGGATCTTTCCCGTTCACTGGTGGGAGGTGCCGCAAAACGGTCATCTTTTCTGCTTTGCACATTGCCTCCAGCAGGAGAGCACAGCTAAGCACTAACTGATAAGCACTCTGTACTGTAAGGCTTACCAGGACTTTGTGCAAGAGGGATGCAGCTGTCTCTCCTCGCTTGTGCACTATCCAGTGCAATCGCACCGCCAATGAGAGCGTATTCCGAAATCTCGGACTAGTTCCGAGATCTCCTGAGACTTGGTTCCCTGTTTGGTCTTCTTAACTGAAACTGACTAGACTGTGTTTACTGTTGGCAAACATGTATTTGTTCAAGGACATCACCTACTTTTTCGCATCACACAGCTTCGGCTCCTTCCCGGACTGCCCGGCATCCCCTCGCAGAGGCTGGCTCAGATTAGGCGCCGAAAGAAAAGACTAGGGACGACATGTTCCAGGAACTGATGGCCAGCTCCAGAGCGGAGGCGGCAGAGCAGAGACAGTCGAGGAGAGCCTGTGTCAGCAGCATCGCACACACCTGGAGCGGGAGGACAGGTGGCGGCAGGAAGACCAGCAGGCGACTCAAGCGCTGCTTGGTCTAATGAGGAGCAAGCGGACACGCTCCGGCACCTTGTAGATGTTCTGCAAGACCGCAGTCAGGAGGAGAGCCCCTGCAGTGCATCTGCAACCGCCCTCCAACGCCAAGAAGTCCTGTCCCCCTCACCCAAAGTGACAAGACGGAGGCGGTAGGGGCCGTGAGAACTGTCCCTGCACCGCAGCACACCGATAATGTTCGAGACAACTCTCGCGCTGTAAATTTGTACAAGCTCTTTCCTTACAGCATCAACCAGTCCCAACTCCAAGTTCAAACCCCCCACTGTGTACTCCATTATTAAAAGCGGTTTGGTGTTACTGACTGTTTCCGTCACGTTTCTGGTGTCAGAAGACTTTCTGTTGTTCTGTGTGTGGGGGGGGGGGAATTGTAATTTCAGTGCATAGCCCACAGTGCCATGCTACAGACTTGGCTGCAGGGTCAACTGCAGGGCACACACAGACTGCAGTCACTAGGCACCAGGGACAGTCTGTGTGGTGTATGCTGCCCCGGGTCTTTCCTTGATGTGTATGCTTGTGCAGGGTCCTGGTGCCTGCCATCCCCGAATGTAAAGGCAGGCTTCCCTTCACATGCACTTGGACCGTAGTCACGATCCTCCCCGGTGCCCTGAGCCCCAAAAAGAGACCTCATCCAGGGGCAGATACTCACCCTTCCCCCACACCCCTCACCCCTTCCAACACCCAAACCCACAGCTGTCATGTTAACCCCTATCCAAAGACGGCACCCCTCGCCCCTTCCTGCAAACCCACCCATTCCTGCAACCCTCCCCCTACATGCACAACCACCGTAAACCGTCCCCCACCCCGCAGACCTATGTAGGAGCAGGAGGCTGTCCGTCCTCTTTTGGACAAGCGGTCTGTACATCAGTGCACACCTTAGCCACCACAGAATGCTTCCATGTTTCAACCAAGAAACAGAAATGCAAAGTCAACGAAAGATTTATTATTAATTACTGTTACATTTCATTAGTTTTAAAACGTGCTTTGGAAGTGGGGGAAACTTGGAGAACCGGGTTTGTGAGCTCAGATCTAACTCGACACATACAGACACAGGCCCATGATCAGGCTCTCTTAAAATCAAGTGGACAGTCACAGGTTACCCTGCTCTGCGAGGAAACTCGCTTTCAAAGCCTCCCTGATGCACATCGCTTCCCGCTCGGATATTCTCTCGGCACGGGTGTCTGGCTGATCGTAAACAGCAGCCAGGCGATTTGCCTCAACCTCCCAAGCGGCCAAAAAGGTCTCGCCCTTGCTCTCACAGAGATTGTGGAGCACACAGCAAGCAGCAATAACTACGGGGATATTCTTTTCGCTGATGTCCGAGCGAGTCAGTAAGGTCCGCCATCTCCCCTTGAGACGTCCGAAAGCACACTCCACCACCATTCTGCACTTGCTCAGCCGGTAGTTGAAGAGTTCCTTTTCACTGTCCAAGGCGCCTGTATAGGGCTTCATGAGCCAGGGCATTAGCGGGTAGGCCGGGTCCCCGAGGATCACTGTAGGCATCTGCACATCCCCAACCGTTATTTTGTGGTCCGGGAAGAAAGTGCCTGCCTGGGCGTCTAAACAGACCAGAGTTCCTGAACACACGCGCATCATGAACCTTGCCCGCCCACCCGACGTTGATGTTGGTAAAACGTCCCCTATGGTCCACCACAGCTTGCAGCACCATTGAAAAGTAGCCCTTTCGGTTAATGTACTCGCTGGCCTGGTGGGCTGGTGCCAGGATAGGGATGTGAGTCCCATCTATAGCCCCACCGCAGTTTGGGAATCCCATCGCGGCGAAGCCATCTATGATGACCTGGACATTTCCGAGTCACTACCTTTGAGAGCAGTTGCTCAACGATTGCGTGGGCTACTTGAATGACAGCAATCCCCACGGTAGATTTGCCCACGCCAAAATGGTTCGCTACTGACCGGTAGCTGTCTGGCGTGGCAAGTTTCCAGAGGGCTATGGCCACTCGCTTCTGCACACTCAGGGCTGCTCGCATCCTTGTGTCCTGGCGCTTCAGGGCAGGGGACAGCAAGTCACACAGTTCAAGGAAAGTGCCCTTACGCATCCTGAAGTTTCGCAGCCACTCTGTGTCATCCCAGACCTGCAGCACTATGCGGTCCCACCAGTCTGTGCTTGTTTCCCGGGCCCAGAATCGCCGTTCCACACCATGAACGTGACCCATTGCCACCATGATCTCCACTGCCCGGCGTACCCTGCTTTCTGAGAGGTCTCGCCACTCTCCTCACCGTGCTGCGGAGCCTCCTCGCCCGGTTTCTCAGCATCTGACTGTAGAAGAGGTGTGCGATAACGTGCGAGGAGTTGACAGCGGCCATAAGTGCAGCGATGATCGCAGCGGGCTCCATGCTCGCAGTGCTGTGGCGTCCGGCGCTGTAACCGACCAGACAAGGGCGCGAACAGATTTCCGCCCGGCGCTTTCAAGGAAGACAGGAGGCGTGATTGGGTTCAATGACAACACATTTTCCCCAGCATGCATTGGGGAAATCCCTAATTCAATGGGCAGCGGGAGTGCGGGAACTGTGGGATAGCTTCCCACAGTGCACCGCTTCCAAAGTCGAAGCTGGCCCCGTGAATGTGGACTCAGAAGTTCGAATTTGTGTATTTAGTATGGATACACAAATTAGACTTATTAAGGTCGAATCCACAAATTCGACTTCAGTAGATTCGAAATAGTCCTGTAGTGTAGACAAGCCCTGAGAGACATTCAGTCAGACAGCTGGGGTGGCATTTTTGTGCTCTGCCCCTTTCTCAGTAAATTGAGACTTTTCAGGATCAGGACACTGACTCATAAGCTTTCTGGGTCTACTTGCTCAGCGTCTGCTCAGAGCTCAGCACCATGAGGCCCTCGTCCTCCATAGACTGTAATGCGAAGAGACACACAGGCATTGTATAGATGGGGAAACTGAGGCAGAGAGAGGGGTGGTTCAGTAGGCCCCCTACTCAGCGACTGCAAGGGCCAGTGCAGACCTTAGCAGCCAGAGCCAGCTCCAGGCACCAGCCTACCAAGCACGTGCTGGGGGCGGCACCTTGGGAGGGGGCAGCGATCGGGGTTTGGTTTTTTTGTTTTTGGTTTGGACAGGCGGCGCTGAGGGGGGCGGGAACTTGGGCGGCGCAACGTGATGGTCGGGGGGGTGGGGACTTGGGCAGTGCTGGGGAGGGGGAGGGGACATGGGCGGTGTGACGTGGCGCTCGGGGAGGGGGCGGGCGGCACTCTTTTTTTTTGCTTGGGGCGGCAGAAGTGTTAGAGCCGGCCCTGGAACTCTCTTGTGTTTTAGCTGGTTAAGTAAAAGAGCAATAATGTTGGATGTGTGCAAAGAGTCTCTCTATGTGTTAAATGGTCACAATGTGCCCCCAGAGAGAATTCAGCTGAAACCAGCAGGCTCTCACCTTGGCCTGGAGTTCTGGGAGACGGTGCATTCAGGCATGGGGGACTCTGGAGGGTCAGCTCTGCACTATGGGTTAGGCAGCGGGTTTCACACCTCAGGTAGGAGGCTAGAGAGCCCCCCAAGAATATGCCCAGGTACCCCAAGACTGGAGCAGTGGATGGGCTCTGTTCCAGTCCCAGAGGCTTGAATTATCAGAGGATCCTGGGGCCCAGTTGCTTGGGTTCCCCTTACTGCAGTCCAGTGGCACCTAACCGGGTCTGGGACATACGGACGCACCCCCCCCCCCCCCCCAATAAACAGAAACTTTCTCAGTACCCAGCATTCAAACTCCCTTAACTCTGACCAGCTGAGTTCTGGTGACTATTTCTACATGTCTGAAATATTAAATTCAGAGACATGAATGGAGACGTTTCCCCCTCAGGGCTGCCACATCCCTTTGCCTTGGGCTGACGGGGGCTCTTTCCTGTACCTGGATTAGGGGGAGTCTCTCCCTCCAGCGCTGCCACCTCCTGCTCCCTTTGTCATCGGGTACAGCGGGTTCTATTAATGGCTCTTCCTGGGCTGGGCAGACACTGTCTCCTGCTCCAGGTCTCCAGGCAGGGCCCGATTACCCATTAGGCTAATGTGGCTTTAGTCTTAGGCCCTCCTATTTTTTAAGCCCTACTGGTCAGGCAGGGGCGGGGCTGAGTGGGGTCGGGAGCGAACTTGCTCTGGGAGCCCTGCTGGAGCCAGCAGCAAAGGCCGAGCAGCCCCCTGTAGCTTGGAAGCTGCTCAGCCGGCAGCCTGCTGCTTCCGCTCCCTCCTGTCTGTGTCTCCTGGCGCTGCAGGATCACACTTACAGGCGTGCGCAGCACATTCCATTCGGGTGTGCACCCCAGGAATTTTATTTATTTTTTTAAAGGCGAACATCATAAAGGTTGGTGTGTGTGAGGGGGTGCGGTGTGCAGGAAGGGGCTCAGGACAGGGAGTTGGGGTGCAGGAGGGGTGCAGTGTGCAGGAAGGGGCTCAGGACAGGGAGTTGGGGTGCAGGAGGGGTGCGAGGTGCAGGCAGGGGGCTCAGGACAGGGAGTTGGGGTGCAGGAGGGGTGCGAGGTGCAGGCAGGGGGCTCAGGACAGGGAGTGGGGGTGCCGGCGGGGGCGAGGTGCAGGCAGGGGGCTCAGGACAGGGAGTTGGGGTGAAGGAGGGGTGCGAGGTGCAGGCAGGGGTCTCAGGACAGGGGGTTGGGGTGCAGGAGGGGTCTCAGGACCGGGGGGTGGGGTGCAGGAGGGGTGCGAGGTGCAGGCAGGGGCTCAGGACAGGGGTTGGGGTGCAGGAGGGTGTGAGGTGCAGGCAGGGGCTCAGGACAGGGAGTTGGGGTGAAGGAGGGGTGCGAGGTGCAGGCAGGGGTCTCAGGACAGGGGGTTGGGGTGCAGGAGGGGTCTCAGGACAGGGGGTTGGGGTGCAGGAGGGGTGCGAGGTGCAGGCAGGGGGCTCAGGACCAGGGCCGGCCTTAAGCCGATTTGGCCGATTCCCCTGAATCGGGCCCCGCCCCTGACAGGGCCCCGCTCTACAGCGTCTCTCCCGGAAGCAGCAGCTGTTGCTAGGCAACTAGAGACGCTGGCCGGCTGAAGCAGAGGGGGCCCCTGGCTGTACTTGCAGGTCAGGAGGCACATGTGCATTGCAGCCTTCCTTCCCCTTCCCCTCCCCCACCCCCAGCACTCACCTGGAGGAGACGCGGAGGGAGCTTCTGGTCTGTGGCAGACAGGAATCTCTGCAGTGCACCCTTCCAGCGGTGAGTGTCTGACCCTGCGATTCCCCAAGGGTTGTAATATTGGGCTGGTTTTGTGGTTTACGTGGTGTTGCTGTTTGAGGGTGAGTCTGTGCCTGCCTGTGTCTGTTTCAAAACTAAAGTTGGGATCATGTAACCCAGGAAAAAAGCCTGGAGCCGGTACTTAGTGCTGTGAATTCCAGGTGAGAGAGAGAGGGAGGTGTGGAGGAGGACCTCAAATACCTCAAGAGGGTAGAATGCGAAAGGTCTGCAACATGGCAGGCTGAGACTTTATCTCCTCCCCTGCCCCCGCAGGAGGGGAAACTGAGGCACTGAGTGATCAGATTCCCCTCTCCAAATTATTTGCAAAGGAGGAGGACGGGGGCTCCTGTCCAAACCAGTTCCCTTCCCATCAACTCTGCTTTCCCTGCTGCAAGACCGCTGTAGGGGATGAATATTTCCATTAAACTATGGCTCCTTCGTTTGCCCTGCAACAATGAAATAGACCGGCTTGGTGGGGGGGGGGGGGAATAGCTCCCCCCTAAAGCTTTGTGGATATTAAGGTTTTTTTGGGGGGGTGATAATATTCTAGATCAATCAAATGCCCAGCTCAGCTTTCTAGCCATCCAGCAGCTTTAGGGCAGGGAAGGTAGGTGCTCTTGGTGCAGAGTGGTCGCAAAACAGGGGTGAATTTAGCGGGGGTTTGTGGGATCTGCTTGAAATCCCACCCGATGCAGCCACACAGAATCATTGGCAGCGCTGGGAGAGGCCAGGAGTGGAAGCAGGTGCCCTGGGGACATTTGCCCTCAGTCCTGGGCTCTGGGATGGACTAGGCTGGGTGGTGGGTTCAGTCTAGTCTTCCAGCCTGTTGCTCTCATTGGGGTTTGTGGTTTTCATCTGGCTCCACCAAAAAGATCAAACAAGCCAGTAGAAAAGGGGAGTGAGAAAGGCGGGAAGGAGTTTGTAAGGGGTTTAAGTGACCCATCAGCGAAAGAGTAAAAACAGAGTTTGACTGGATTTCCCCCCAGCCACCGCTCCTGCAAACACTGGGCAAGGGGCAGCTCCATCCCCCACTGAGGCTATGGTGAGGGCCAACAGGGGAGGAAGGAAGCCACATGGCAGTCCCTTCCCCCCAGCACCCCCCTCCATCCCCCAAACTCTGTCCCAAAGCCTGCACCCACCCCTCGCACTCCCTCCCAGAGCCTGCACCCCTCCACCCTTCCTGCACCCCACCCCGGAGCCTGCACCCAGCACCCAAACTCCATCCCACTCAGCCCTGGGCAAAGCTCCTTGGTCTGGCTCCCAGTCCCTCTCCAAGGGTTGCAGCTGTCTGGAGGTGCCTGCCTTCCACACCTTCCTCATTCACACCTCATTCATTCATTCAATAGGGCAATTGATTACAAAGTGGAGAGAAGATCTTATTCTACTTCTAGCAAAAGACATTTTTCTTTTACCTTAATTACACTACCTTAGGGGCCTGCTATAACATATTACTAAGGTTCAATACAAAGTCATGTAAAAGTTATACAAAAATGCATAATGCAGAGATTTATCTACAATTCCATTGATTGACTGCTGTGTGCAGTAATATAGTGACCCCTGGGTCTTTGAATAAGGCTATATACTGTGGGTGGGGGGGTGCAGCAGCGAGTCGGGGGCGAGCGGGTGGGCAAGTGGCAGGTGGGCACAGAGGTGAGCAGTGAGCCAGCCGGGGTTTTTGGGGTGGGCTTGGGGTGTTCTGGCCGGGGAGGGAGAAAGTGAAAGGAGGCGAGTGGTGGGTGGGGGACTGACTAGGAGGGACGCAGCAAGTCAGTGGGGGACTAGGGGGTGAAGAGGAGTGTGATGGTGGGGCCGAGCGGGGAGGGGGTGGGTCCTATTTTACTGCTGTGATCTGGTCACCCTATGTGTGCCAGGTTTCAGAGTAGCAGCCGTGTTAGTCTGTATCTACAAAAAGAACAGGAGTACTTGTGGCACCTTAGAGACTAACAAATTTATTTCAGCATGAGCTTTCTTCAGATGCATAGAATGGAACACTTCTTTTTGCCTATGTGTGCCGTTTCTCCCCCCTCCCCCTCAAACCTTCCTCTTTGGCCCACAGCTGTTTTGATGGGGTGGCGCTGAGGAAGGAGGGTTTGTTTCTGCGAGGCGAGCAGCGCTGGTGGGGGGCAGTGTTTCCACGGGGCTGGGCAGTGCTGGGGGGAAGGAGGGGGCATAAAATAAACATTATTGAAGAAAATCAGTTGTACAACTATCAAAACAAATTATTTTCCTAATATGAAAGTGAAAATCTATAATTAATATTCTTTTAGAATGTGGTGACTTCTATCAATATGGGCAAGAGATCAAGAGATATTGGTAGAAAGTACCCAAGTGGGAATAAGAAAAGAGCCATATACAATATTATGTAGTAATATATAATGTTGTTATTATGTATCTAGTCATGGAAAGTAAATAATACATGTAAGAAATGAAAAGTGGGGTTTTTTAAGTTTTTTTTTTTTTTTTTAAGTCATCCCTGCCGGGGCCCCGTCAAAACTGTTCGAATTGGGCCCCGCACTTCCTAAAGCCGGCCCTGCTCAGGACAGGGAGTTGGGGTGCAGGAGGGGTGCAAGGTGCAGGCAGGGGGCTCAGGACAGGGAGTTGGGGTGCAGGAGGGGTGCAAGCAGGGGGCTCAGGACAGGGAGTTGGGGTGCAGGAGGGGTCTCAAGACAGGAAATTGGGGTGCAGGAGGGGTGCAAGGTGCAGGCAGGGGTCTCAGGACAGGAAATTGGGGTGCAGGACAGGTACGGGGTGAAGGCAGGTGGTTCAGGGCAGGGGGTTGGGGTGCAAGGTGCAGGCAGGGGGCTCAGGACAGGGAGTTGGGGTGCAGGAGGGGTGCGAGGTGCCGGCAGGGGGCTCAGGAAGGGGGGTTGGGGTGCAGGAGGGGGGCGAGGTGCAAGCAGGGGGCTCAGAACAGGGAGTTGGAGTGCAGGACGGGTACAGGGTGAAGGCAGGTGGTTCAGGGCAGGGGGTTGGGGTGCAGGAGGGGTGCAAGGTGCAGGCAGGGGCCTCAGGGCAGAGAGTTGGGGGACATGGTGCAGGAGGGGTTTGGGCTCTGACCTGGCACCGCTTACCTGCAGCGGCGCGCTCCCTGCCTGCCTGCCTGCCCTTGCTCCACAACGCACCGCTCACCACTGTCCCTGCGTGGTCCCTGGGGTTGGGGGTGGGCACAGGACTCTGCGTGCTGCCCTTGTCATGCCTCCAGGTACCTCCCTCGAAGCTCCCATTGGCCGCAGTTCCTGTTCCCAGCCTATGGGAGCTGCTGGGGGTGGTGCCTGGACCAACACATGGAGCCCTTTACCCGCCCCCTCCCCCCGGGGCCCCAGGGACCTGGTGCTGTGCCAGCCGCTTCTGAGAGCAGCATGGGGCTGCGGTACCATGGGGGGCCGCCCCGGCCGGGGGAGCAGGGAGATGCAGCAGGGGAGGAGGCAGAAAAGCAGCGAGACAGACGAGAGAACCCAAGGGGACTGTCTGTGACTCCATGTTCGGGCTGTTCTAGTGCTTGAGTGTTCTCACTTGATACCTGAGAGGTAAAGTCTAAATACAGGACACACGACCAGTGGGAGTCTGTGCCCTGGTTTATAGCTGTTTGCCCTGAGGTTGGTGCTCACGTTCGTGAGCTGCTGCTCACAGCTTGATGGGAGAACTGAACGTGGGTCTCCCAGGTGCCAGCCGAGTGCTCTCACCATGGGGCTGTTATAAGGCAGGTGTTAGCACCAAAACCACCTCCTGCTTCTCTCCCCTCACCCTTTCCTGTGGAGTGAGGCAGGTGCTGACCTCATTCCAGCAAGAAACGCCTTCGGCGCCTGAGCCACCTGATGTCAGATGCTGGGTTCCCGTCTCTGGGTGGCTAAGCAGACATAGACGCCCCTCTGCAGCCCCGATTTAGGCACCTGTCTGTGAGAGGGGGCAGGGCTTAGGACTCCCCTCCCCAGTGGTGAGCTGGAGCTGGTTCCCAAGAACCGGTTGCTAAAATTAGACCTCTGTGGAGAACCGGTTGTTAAAGGGCCAGGGAGTGGGCAAAGAACTCCGGTCCGCAGGCCGGACCATCCTGTTGCTCCCAGGACTCCCAGCTGGGGAAGCTGAGGCTCCTCCGGCCCTTCACCCGCTTCCCCTCAGCAGCCGGCACCAGCTGGGCAGCTCAGCTGAGCTCTGGAGTCGTCCTGCTGCTTTGAGCTGCCGGCAAGGTAAGAGGGGAGGGGGCTGCAAGCTCTAGGGTTGCCGAGGGGGCAAGTGGGGCAATTTGCCCCAGGCCCTGCAGGGGCCCCTGGCCCCAAGGGTATGTCTCCCCCCGTCCTGGCCCCTCCCCTGCTCCCCCCCTTAAATCATAACTTTTTATAGGGAACTGGTTGTTAAGATTTTGGCAGCTCATCACTGCCCCTCCCCCCTTGTCGCCTCTCCCATTGCCTAGCTGAGATGGCTCCCCGCCTAGTGAGCTGGCTTTTGTGAATTGCACTGTAAGGTGCCTGTGATGCCCATCCATTGTCTAGGCAGTTTAGCCCCTAACTCAGCTTTGCAGACTTTGATTTTCTAGTTGCCTACAAATTAAGGACAGAGACAGAGCCCCCGCTGGAGCATGACACATCCCAGTAAACCCCAAACTCATCCTAGGGGCACAATATTCCCTGTGGGGGTTGAGGAGACACAACCAAGTCAGGAAGCAAATCCCAGGACTCTGCCACCAGCACCTGCAGCTGGGACAGTAAAGTGGAACAAACACAAAGAATTGTTTGTAAAGTTTTATTTACAGTCAGTAACTAAAGGTGGTAAGTAAATGGAGCCGAGAAGGCACCTTAATAACCACAGCATGGAAAGGAGATTCCCCAGCCACAGAGAACAGTTTTCTTAATGGCACAACAGGACAGTCATCCAGGAATGAATATAGGGAATTAATGAGTTACAGTGTCACTTTCAGTAACGTAATAAATCTCTCCATCCCGCTCACGTTCCCTTTCCTTTCATACTGTCCTTTTCTAGTCATTATTGTTCTAGCCTCACTTTCCATCCCTGTTTATTTCCTTGTGTCTCTCCTCCCTGTCACAGATCATCCCTCTCGGCTGCTCTCTTTTTTCCCTGATTTTATCCCTTCCCCTCTTGCTGCCCCCGGCTGGTTCCCCTGTCAGGGATATTTTCCTGTCACTCTTCTCATTTCTGTTTTCCACCATTTCTCATAGACTTTCCCTTTATTCTTGTTTTATTTTCATTCACATTTTCTTCTTGCATCTTCTAATTCCCTCTGCTTAAACCTGCCCTGTCCCTGCTTCTCCCAGTGCTGCCAACCTCAGCAGTTTAAAAAGAATCATGAGACTGACCCAATTATGATTTTTTTAAGGTTATATAATGGTTTTTCATCAATCTGCACCGATCTCCCCCTCCCCCCATGGGTGTGTGTGACCATTACAGTGTTACCAGTTGCCTTGTAGTGACCGTGGTCCCTGCAGCAGGAGCTCTGGCTGGGAGACCCCATGAGATCTAATCCCACAGATCTGTACAAAACACTCCCTGCTGCTGCTTCTCCCTAACCCCCGAAACCCTGATCAATGCTGTGTCCCTGCCACCCCCACCTCCGCCTGTCCCCAGTCTGGCTGTCATAGAATCATAGAATCATAGATCAGAAGGGACCAATATGATCATCTAGTCTGACCTCCTGCAAGATGCAGGCCACGTTAGCCGATCCCCCCACTCCATTAGCAAGCGACCCCTGCCCCATGCTTCGGAGGAAGGCGAAAAACCTCCAGGGCCACAGCCAATCTACCCTGGAGGAAAATTCCTTCCCGACCCCAAATATGGCGGTCAGCTGAACCCCGAGCATGCGGGCAAGACTCTCCAGCCATACCCTCTGGAAAAAGGTTAAGAATATCATATCATTGACCCATTGTACTATTTACCAGTGTGGCACTTAATTAACCTATTGACTAAGCCCGGTATCCTATCATACCATCTCCTCCATAAACTTATCTAGCTTAGTCTTAAAGTCATGGAGGTCCTTCGCCCCCACTGTTTCCCTCGGTAGGCTGTTCCAGTATTGCACTCCCCTGATAGTTAGAAACCTTCGTCTAATTTCTAGCCTAAATTTCCTAACTGACAATTTATATCCGTTTGTCCTCGTGTCCACATTAGCACTGAGCTGAAATAATTCCTCTCCTTCCCTGGTATTTATCCCTCTGATATATTTAAAGAGTGTAATCATATCTCCTCTTATCCTTCTTTTGGTTAGGGAAAACAAACCGAGCTCCTCAAGTCTCCTTTCATATGACAGGCCTTCCATTCCTCGGACCATTCTAGTGGCCCTTCTTTGTACCTGTTCCAGTTTGAATTCATCCTTATTAAACATGGGAGACCAAAACTGCACACAATACTCCAGATGAGGTCTCACCAACGCCTTATATAACGGGACTAGCACTTCCTTATCCCTACTAGAAATACCTCGCCTAATGCATCCCAATACCGCATTTGCTTTCTTAACGGCCACATCACATTGCCTGCTCATGGTCATCCTACGATCAACCAGGACTCCTAGGTCCTTCTCCTCCTCCGTTACTTGCAACTGGTGCGTCCCTAGCTTATAACTAAAATTCTTGTTAGTCATCCCTAAATGCATAACCTTACACTTCTCACTATTGAATTTCATCCTGTTACTAATACTCCAGCTTACAAGGTCATCCAAATCTCCCTGGAGGATATCCCGATCCTTTTCCGAATTGGCAATACCTCCCAACTTGGTGTCGTCCGCAAACTTTATCAGCCCACTCCTACTCTTGGTTCCCAGGTCAGCAATAAATAGATTGAATAAAATTGGACCCAAAACCGAACCTTGAGGAACTCCACTCGTGACCCCCCTCCAACCTGACAGTTCCCCCTTCAATACTACCCTCTGCAGTCTCCCCTTTAACCAGCTCCTTATCCACCTCTGGATTTTCATTTCAATCCCCATCCTTTCCAATTTAACCAGTAATTCCTCATGCGGTACCGTATCAAACGCCTTACTGAAATCCAGATATATTAGATCCACCGCATTTCCCTTGTCTAAAAAATCTGTTACTTTCTCAAAGAAGGAGATCAGGTTGGTTTGGCACGATCTACCTTTCGTAAATCCATGCTGTAAACTATCCCAGTTGCCATCGGCCTCCTGCTCCGTAACCACTCTCTCTTTTAAAAATTTTTCCATGACTTTGCATACTACAGATGTTAAACTAACAGGCCTGTAGTTACCCGGGTCACTTTTTTTCCCCTTCTTGAATATAGGAACTACATTAGCTAATCTCCAGTCCAACGGTACAATCCCCGAATTTAGAGATTTATTAAAAATCATCGCTAATGGGCTAGCAATATCACTCGCTAGTTCCCTTAATATTCTAGGATGAAGATTATCCGGGCCCCCCGATTTACTTCCGTTAAGCTGTTCAAGTTTGGCTTTCACCTCCGATACCGTAATGTCTACCCCCATATCCTCATTCCCATCGGTCCCTGTATCACTATTCCTTAGCCCTTCATTAGCCTCATTGAAGACCGAGGCAAAATATTCGTTCAGATATTGTGCCATTCCAAGATTATCCCTAATCTCCACTCCGTTCAAAGTTTTAAGCGGTCCCACTTCTTCTTTCTTGGTTTTCTTCCTATTTATATGGCTAAAAAACCTTTTGCTATTGGTTTTAATCCCCTTCGCTAGGTCCATCTCCACCCGTCGTTTTGCCTTTCTCACTGCTTCCCTACACCCTCTGACCTCAATAAGGTAGGTTTCTTTGCTGATCCCTCCCATTTTCCACTCCTTGTACGCTTTCTGTTTTTTCTTAATGACCCCTCTGAGACGCTTGCTCATCCAGCTCGGTCTAAAACTGCTACCTACGAGCCGTTTTCCCTTTCTCAGGATACATGCCTCTGACATCTCCTGCAACTTCAACCTGAAGTAACCCCAGGCGTCATCTGCCCTTAGATCCCTAAATATGTTAGGCCAGTCTACTTCCCTAACTAGTCGCCTTAGTTTAGTAAAGTTAGCCCTTTTGAAATCCTAAACCCTAGTCTCAGATGCACTATTGATTATCCTCTCATTTATTTTGAAACGAATTAGCTCATGATCACTCGAGCCAAGGTTGTCCCCTACAACTATTTCCTCAACAAGGTCCTCGTTGCTCACCAAAACCAGATCTAAAATGGCATCCCCCCTCGTCGGTTCAGCAATCACTTGATGAAGGAATTCATCAGCTATCACGTCTAGGAAAAGCTGAGCCCTATTATTGTTACTAGCATTTGTTTCCCAATCTATATCCGGGAAGTTAAAATCCCCCATGATCAAGCAGTTCCTATTAGTGTTTACCTCCTTAAAAACATTAAAGAGCTCTCTATCCGTCTCTAGGGTAGATCCCGGCGGTCTATAGCACACCCCAATCACTATCCCGGGTGAGGCTCTAGTAGTTTTCTTCCCCAATGTGACCATTGCCCAGACAGACTCCATATTATCCATTGCATTGCTAGTTATTTCATTACATTTCACCTCATTATTGATATACAATGCTACTCCCCCCCCTTTACCTTTGCATCGGTCTTTCCTAAACAGCACATACCCTTCCATACCTGTACTCCAGTCATGGCTACCGTTCCACCATGTTTCGGTTATTCCTACGATATCTGGCTTCAATTCTCGGACCAAGAGCTCCAGTTCCTCCATTTTATTACCTAAGCTTCTTGCATTGGTGAACAAACATCCTAATTTTTGCTGTTGGGCTCCTCTCACTCTTTTCACCCAACTCGGTAGGGACACAGTACTACCAGCATGACCTGTAGATCTAGTATCCGTCCCCCCCCTCTTCCTTACACCTGCCTGCCCCCCTCTGGCTATATCTGTTGTTATCTTGTTGTTCTCACTCCCAATGTATAAATTTGGCGTGGAGAGCACCAGGACCTCTCCCAACCGTCTCCCCTCAGTGTCTAGTTTAAAGCTCTTTTAATCAGGTGAGCCAGCCTCCCTCCTAGAAGTCTACTTCCTTCCCTACTTAGGTGGAGCCCATCCCGTGAGAACAGTTGTCTGTCCCCAAAAGCCTCCCAGTGCCCATACATCCCAAAGCCCTCCTTGTAACACCACTCCCTCAGCCAACTGTTAATCGTCACGATCCTCTCACCCCTTTGGCGCCCTTCCCTAGGGACAGGTAGGATCCCACTGAAGATCACCTGAGCCTCAATTTCCTTGAGCGTCTTACCCAACCTGGCATAGTCTCCCTTGATCCTGTCTAGCGAGAATCTAGCAGTATCATTCGTTCCCACATGAAGGATGATCAAAGGGTTCTTACCTGCTCCTCTTAGGATCCTTTTCAACCTCAGGTCCACATCCCGTATTTTAGCGCCCGGTAGACAGCACACCCTTCTGTTCTCTGGATCGGCCCTGGTCACAGGCCTATCCAACCTTCTCAGTATGGAATCCCCAATCACGTAGACCTACCTTTGCCTGGGGACAGTGGGGTCCTCTAACCTATCCCCTGTCCCCCCTCGTCGCACGCTCCTTCCATTCCTATCGTCCCTTATGGTTCCCCTTAAGCCATCCTGTAACCTCCCTGGGCCCAAACTTGGTGCTGTCTCCATAGACTCCTCCCCTCTTTCTATGGGACTGGCCGCTCGTCTCTTTTTCCTTGGCCTCCCACCATCAGCTACCACCTGCTGTACCCCTTCCTCATTCTCCAAACCTTCAAACCTGTTCCTTAGCTCTATTTCCCCCTCACTGGCTCTCCTTTTCCTCTGCCTGCTTCTCACGGTCACATGCTTCCACCGCCCATCTTCCTTGTCTGGTGGTCCCCCCTCGTTGACCTTAGCCCCTGCTTCCCCCTTTGCCCCTGGGCGTTCCCCTTCCGTTACTGCTTGCCATTGCTCCATCAGCTGCTCGAACCCCCTTCTATTCTCTATCAGGGTTTCTACCTGCAGCTCTAGGCCCTGGATCTTTTCCTCCAGCAGCTCTATTAGGCGGCACTTCATGCATACATAGTACTGCTCTGGGTCCCCTGCTAGCACCAGGTACATACCGCAGCTGCTGCATGCTCTCATCCTCGGTGTGTCCTCCACGGCTTGGCTCATGCTGTTCCGGCCTCGCTTGGTGCTTGTACCTAGGGGGACACAGGGGACACTGCGCCGCCCCCTTCCACCTCCCCCTGCAAACTCCCTCTCAAACTCCCCTGTTGGCAGCCCTGTTTGCTGCCTCCTGTGCCGCTGCTCGCAGTACTGTCAGTACTACCCGCTGCCTAGCCCCCATCTCTGCCCCTCAGGGCCCCTCCTGCAGCCCCAGGGGTTCTCCCCCCCCCTCCGGTCCCATCCCTGGGACTCAAGAGAGGGAGGGGGAGGCGCTTCTAGGGGTCATAGAGATGAGGAGAAAGGGGCTGGGTAGATGGGATTCCTCCAAGGTCATAGAGACTGGGGTGTGTGAGGCTAGAGAGGCTGATTTCCGGTTCCACACTCGGCTGTGTGTCTCAGGGACACAGTCGGAGCCAGGTGTCTCTGTCCCACACCCAGAGCCAGGGTCAGATTCTCTCCCCAGGGACGGAGCCCGGCGGGAAAGTGAAGATTGGGGCCTCATCACCAGCATCGATAAATGTCACCTGCCCCCGGTCACAGTCCAGACAAACCCGGATCCTGCTGGGGGCCCGGCTCAGGGGCAGGGGGGTCACAGGGGAGATTAGAACCTGGAACTGACCCCTGCACCACTCCACAGCCCAGATCCCCCCCTCAGGGCTATGGCTGATCTGTCCATTCCTCCTCACAGACTCTCTGGCCACCCCCACAGCCCAGCATCCCTCATCCACCACCTCCACCTCCCAGCAATGTCTCCCCGAGGTGAATCCCTCACAGCCCAGCACACAGGCCCAAGAGTCAAATCTCTCAGGGCTGTTGGGCAGTCGCTGCCGTGTGTCTTCCCATCTCACACTTTTCTGATCCTCAGACAGGACGAGGTTGGGATGAGCCGTGTCTGGATCCATAGTCACATTCACTGGGGGAGAGAGAATCAGAGCGTTAGGGGCAGAGGTGTAGCGAGCGCCCTCCGTACCCTCTGAGCGGAGGGGGCCCCGCAAGGAAGGGGGCCCCTAAAAGTGGCAAAAAAAATATAAGGTATAACTAGGTAAGTGACATTTATTGACGCTATCGCACAATCCATGTCGGTTTTATTGACAAAACCGTGAAGTCATTATGATACATTATAATGCTATTGGCTACATCAGTTGTCTGTCAGTCAGTTTCGAATTTTAGTTGGACCCATTCAAAGAATGTGTATTTGCGTTCATAATGGCGGTCGGCGGATAAATGTTATTAATTTAGTCGTTTAGTTTTTTATCGTTTCCAACGCAGAAGCGTGCTTTGTGATGTCTAAGAGAACGTATAAGAGCGGAGCTAGTAAACGAAAGGCAGCAAAAGATGCCGAGAAGGAACTTGAGAAAATTCCAAAGTTGTCAACGTGTTTTGTGCTGCAATCCAACGTACAGATACAGGCACATGAAATGGACAGCGCTAGCAGCGACGAATCGTATCCAGAAGTATCCAGAAGTGCTTCAAGTGAGGTCGAAGGTGAAGCCAGTTGTTCTACCAAACAAACTGTGACAGATATTCCAGCTGCTGCCGGGAAAGAAGTATCTGAATCTGAACCACTGACTGGTGATCCAGGAGATTGGCCGTCTATAATATTGGACAGGCAAGTGTGTGACATTGTTGCACGTGGCCCACCGCAGCAGAATGAAAGTTACGAATTTCCATTTAACGAGGAAAGACGGAGGTTCACAAGTACTCGTTTCTATCGAACCATGGCAAATGGCGAGAAAATAAGACGTTCATGGTTAATGTACTCAGTTCAGAAAGATGCCATTTTTTGTTTTTGTTGTAAATTATTTGGCACTGGCGACATACCGCTAGGTCGTGGAACATCTGCTTGGAAAGCACTGTCAAGAAGACTTCAGCAGCATGAAACAGGCAAAGGTCATCAAGGCTGTATGGTGAAATGGTTTGACCTTCGGTCAGGCATAGTAAACCGTACATCTATTTACCAACTTGAATTGCAGGCTTTTCTGAAAGAAAGAGATTTCTGGAGAAATGTTGTCAAACGCATGGTTGATGTTGTTATTTTCTTGTCCGAAAGAAACTTGACATTTCGAGGAAGTAATGAAAAGCTTGGCGATCCTTCGAATGGCAACTTTTTGGGACTGTTTGAATTGCTTGCAAAGTATGATACTGTCCTCAGCGAACTTTTACAGAAGATTAAGAAGGCAGAGACACATGTTCAGTACCTCAGTCCACAGATCCAAAACGAGCTGATTCAACTTGTTGCCAGTAACATTCAAGAGGCCAACATTGCGCAGCTTAAAAAAGCAAAATATTATTCAGT
This sequence comes from Mauremys reevesii, assembly GCF_016161935.1. Classification (NCBI taxonomy): domain Eukaryota; kingdom Metazoa; phylum Chordata; order Testudines; family Geoemydidae; genus Mauremys; species Mauremys reevesii. Next base: position 3,652,810 of record NC_052637.1, read on the forward strand.
TATTTTGGACTGTACTCCCGACGTGTCACATGAAAAACAGATGTCTGTGGTGTTATGCTTTGTTGAATGCAACGGTGAAGATGGTGTCAATATTTGTGAAGCGTTTGTTGGTTTTCTTAATGTTCATGAGACAACTGGCGAGGGCTTATTGGAAGCGTTTCTTGAAAAGGCAAACAACTTAGGAATAGACATTGCTGACATGAGAGGCCAAGCTTATGATAACGGCACAAATATGAGAGGAAAGAATAAAGGAGTTCAAGCCCGCATGCTAGAAATAAATGACCGTGCCTTGTATGTACCATATGGAGCTCACACTTGGAATCTTGTGATCTCAGACACGGCAAAGTCATCGAAATATGCCATTGACTTTTTCGGTCTGATTAACAGAATATACGTTATTTTTTCTTCGTCACCTTCACGTTGGGATATTCTTCAAGAACATATGCCAATATCTGTTAAAGGGTTATCGGACACTCGTTGGGAGTCGAGAATTGATGCTGTGAAGCCATTGCGTTATCACCTTGAAGAATTGTGCAATGTTTTGTCATCTTTGCGAGAATATGTGCTCGAAAAGAAAGATGGCAATACAGCAACAGAAGCCGGTGCGCTTTTAGACCATGTTACTACGTGGCCTTTTGTTCTGACTGTGTACACATGGTACGATATACTATTTCACGTCAATAAAACCAGCAAATTAATTCAGTCACCAGATGTGTCAATTGACGTACTGCAGGCAGAAGTCGGTGCTACAATGAAGTTTTTGGAAGACTATCGAAATACAGGATATAACTCTGTGGTCACAAATGCACGTGAAATAGCAGAGCATATGGGTATTGAGCAGGTGTTTCCAGAAACCAGGGTGCGACGTAAGAAGAGAATGTTTGATTACGAATGTGCTGATGATTCGAGTCGTCTTTCTGCCGAAGAAAAATTCAAATCGCAGTTCTTTCTTGTTCTCACTGATCAGGCAATATCTTCTGTTTCGTCGCGATTTGACCAACTCGTGGAGTGGTATAAGTTGTTTGGATTTCTGTACAATGCTAACAGCCTGAAGCAGTGTCACAGAGAAAATGAACTGGAGAATCACAGCAAAAATTTTGAAAGAAAAATGGGAGACATTGATGCCAACGAACTCATAATGGAATTGAATTGTTTTATTTATGTCATTGAGAAAGAGAGAGGACTTGTCACAGCAAACAATTTTTTAACATACATATATAAGAACAGCCTTCAGGAGATATATCCGAATCTTTGCATTTGCATCAGAATTCTTCTGACCACACCAGTTACTGTCGCCGGTGCTGAAAGGAGCTTCAGCAGAATGAAACTGATCAAGAATATCCTGCGCTCAACCATGACAGATGACAGGCTTTCTGCGCTTGCAGTTATCTCAATCGAAAACAAGATTGCCAGATCTCTGGACTATGACGCATTGATTAACCAATTTCCGGAGAACAAGGCTTGAAAGAAGCGCTTTGCGTAAATACAGAATACATGTACAATGTAGGCCTATGTATACATAATATGAACCCTGTATATTGTATAAAATAAATACCGCATTCCAGTTTCTGCATTGTAAGGGGCCCCGGACATATGTTCGGAGGGGGCCACGTTCTATGTTGCTACAGCCCTGGTTAGGGGCAGAGCTCGGTCCTGGGGGAGGCTGGGACCATTTCTCACACTCCCCAGCAGGCCCGTCCTGGCTGGGACAGGCCTGGATCCCAGGGAGCTGCCTCTGTCCTGGGCACCTGAGACTGAGCAGGGATGTTACTGCAGCTCCTCAGTCTGTGTAAGGAGATCCACTTCATTAGTTTCCCATTTGCTTGCATAAGCTTCAGCTCCCAGCTATCTCTGTTGGTTCTGCTCCATTCCCAGCAGGAGAGACACAGCCAGGAAGGTTTTAGTGAGGAGGGAGAAGAGGAAGCAGTTACAGTTTTGAACCCCAGAGGGAATCTCCCTCCTCTAATGCAGCCTCCACTCCCAGGCCAGGGAACAGAGAGGATGATGCAGCATTGGGGAGGAGCTGCTTAACACCAAAAAGTAGGAGGTGGCATTGGGTGAAGTAGCCCCATCCCCAGCCCAGAGAGAAGGGAGGAGCTGCCAGCATCACAGGAAGAGCATCTCTCCAATCCAGGAAGCAGTGAGCAGCTCCAATGGGAGAGCCCAGCTCTGCCCAGAGGAAAGGCAGGATGTTGGAGAAGAGCGATAGGGAGACCCCCTGCACCTGGACAAAGCAGAGGGATGTGTCAGCCCTTGGGGCAGAGAGCTCTGTTCATGTGCTGCTCAGGGAGAGTGTTTCTGTTCATTAGCATGGGCATGAACTCAGCACTAAGGTTGGTGTCAGGATTATTTGTGTGATGTCAGCTTGGTAGAAGTTGGGGAGGGGGGTACTAGGTCGCACCACCTCTGGACCTGCCCTCTCCCTTCCCTGCCCCGCTCTTCATCTTCCCACCGAGGCCCTGCCCCTGGCCAGGCTGGGAGCCGTGGCCACTATGGAGAGCCCCTGACCCTTCACCTTCCCATGTCCCCACTTTCCCGCGTGCACCACCCAGGGCAGGTGGAGGGTCCAGGAGGCAGAGGAGCAGAGGTGGGGCCACTGAGAGGGGCCAGTTCCGGGACGATGCTGTGGTACACCGGGGGGGGGGGGCTGATCAGCTGCCTCACCATGAAGCACAGCCACTGCATGTGATGCTCCACGCCTGCCCAAGGCTTGCAGTTTGGGGGAGCAACATGTTCCCGTGCCCCCAAACTATGCCCATGTTAAAAAGTGGGTGGGCATGGCCCCCTGGCCCCCCATGTTCCAGTGCTCCTGGATCTCCTCGCTGTTTAATGGGTTATTTGTAGGGCTGTGTGTGTGTCATGGCCACTGTTGATTTGGTTGGTAACTTTCATTACAATCTCATGAAGATGATTTCAATGGAATTTTCTCATAATTTAAAGACAATCTCCAGCTGCAAAAAGACAATTACCTTTTCCGTAACTGGTGTTCTTTGAGATGTGTTGCTCATGTGTATTCCACAGTAGGTGTGCGTGCTCGCCACGTGCACCAGTGCCGGAAGTTTTTCCCCTAGCAGTACCCGTAGGGGGGGAGCGCCCCCCACGACCCCTGGAGTGGCGCCTACCTGGCGTGGTATAAGGGGAGTTGCACATTCCCCCCACCCTCAGTTCTTTCTTGCCAGACAACTCCGGCAAAGGGGAAGGAGGGCGGGATGTGGAATAGACATGAGCAACACATCTCGAAAAATGGAAAAGGTAACTGTCTTTTCTTCTTCAAGTGATTGCTCATGTGTATTCCAAGTTAAATATGTGTATTCCAATAGGTGATTCCAAGTTATATGTGCTGGAGGTGATTAGGAGTTCACAAGTTCTCGAGACGGAGTACCGCCCTGCCAAACCTGGCATCATCCCTGGTTTGGGAGACTATTGCATAGTGTCAGGTGAACGTGTGAACTGAAGACCAGGTGGCGGCCCTACAAATGTCCTGTACAGGGAGATGGGCCATGAAGGCAGCTGACGAGGCCTGTGCCCGAGTCAAGTGTGCCCTCACAATGGGTGGCGGGCGGGGGGGAGGGTGGTGAGCACTGAGTTTGGCACGGTGAGGACCTAGTCCTCCTGCGGGATGGAGGGGAGCAGGGTCACAATCAGGTCGTCCGGACGGGGCGAGGAGGCCGGTGCGGTGCTTTGGGTGTTGGCTGGCACTGGAGGATCCACCATCTGTTTGGACTCTGAGCACGGTACTGAGGACACGGGTCCCACCGATTCCTTTCCTGGTTGTGTAGTGGAGGCCAACAGGGCTTCTGATGCCCTGGCCACCGAGCGAGCCCACATTTGGGGGCTGCACCGGAGGCCACGGTGACCACTGGTACCACTGGGCTGGCAATGATGCTCAGTGCCATCACACTTGCTGCAGCACCGGTGGATCTGGCTGTTCGAGTTGGCTAGCCTGGCCTGTAGATGAACGGCCGTGAGCAGAGGCTGGGCTGGCATATGACTCTCTGCTGTTTCTGAACTGGGAGTAGAGGTGGTGTCGGGATCTGCGTCAGCCACAGGACCGCGATCTCAATGCGGAGGAACGGCACCAACGGTAATAGCTGCTCCGTGATTGGTCTCGACGGGCGGACCTACGACAGCAGGACACCGGCGATCGACACCCGGGGCTACGGTGCCTTGGCGGAGACTTGGAGCGGGAGTCCGAGTGGGAACGGCATCGACAATCGTGCCGCGACCAACTGCAGTACCTCCTTCGAGATAAGGACCGCTGGCGACCTCCGCCACAGTCCCGTCGATATTTGCTCTGCGAAGAGGAGCGGTGCCGGGAGTCTGGCCGGCGTTGAGAGTGATCGACATGGACTGGGCCCTGAACGGTTGCTGGGCAGTGAGTGGTGTCGGGAAAGTTCCCGAGACCGAGACCAGTACCGGGCCGGCGGCGACTGCAGCGATCCCAGCGGTGGCTTGCCTCTGGAGCGTGGGGCAGCTCCCCTTCTACCGCGCCAGCCAGGCACCAATTCAGGCAGGGCTGGATCTAGGCACCAGTCCTCCAAGCATGTGCTTGGGGCGGCACTTTCTAAGGGGCGGCAAAATCCACCCCCCCTCCCTTTTTTGTTTTTGTTTTTTTTGCTTGGAGTGACAAAAAGCCACTCACCCTGTCAGCGCACGAGCTGGGATCCGCGCCTCCTGCCCAGCCCGGCGGTGCCCTGCCCAGCCCACTCGGGCAGGGAAACACCGCGCTGCCCTGGGGAGACTCAGAGCGGCAGCAGCAGCAGGACCCCTCCCTGCATCCCAGGTCCCGCTTCCCTCCCTCCTCGGCTCCTCACACACTCTGGGAGCCCCTCTCGCGCAGCCGCAGCCCGGGCTCGGCTCCCCCTCCCTCCCCGGCTCCTCACATGCTCCAGGAGCCCCTCTTGCCGCCGCCGCCGCAGCCCAGGCCCTGGAGCGAAGCAGGGTCCCCTGAAGCTGAGCCCGAGCTGCGGCGGTGAGAGGGGCTCCTGGAGTGTGTGAGGAGCTGGTGAGGGAGGGAAGCGGGGTCCCCTGGAGCCGAGCCCCAGCTGCGGGGGCGAGAGGGGATCCTGGAGTGTGTGAAGAGGTGAGTGGTCGGTTGGGCTCGTCGGTGCTGAGCAAGCAGCCCTGCAGCTGGAGATCCTCGCCTTCCCGCCCGCCGGGGCTGGGCCAGGGCACCGTGAGACTGAAGAGCAGCAGGTCCGGGGGGCTCTCCAGGTCCTCGGCCGCCAGCATGTCAGGAGTGAGGGCAGTGAGCACGAACTGATCCATCTCGGCCACCAACAGCACCGCGAAGCCCAGGGAGGGGGCCGTGTTCTCCGCGCCGCCCAGCAGCTCCATCCGCATGGGGAAGCAGTCGCGGCTGGGCCAGAGCTCAGCTGCCGTGTGCTGGTAGCGGATCCCACATTTGGGGGTGGGGAGCCTAGTGCTGGAGTGTGGGTGAAGGGGGGAGAGAGAGCCCAGTGCGGGGGTGGTGGTGGGGGGCTTGGGCTGGGGTGTGGGGTAGCCAAAAATTTTTTTGCTTGGGGCGGCAAAAAACCTAGAGCCGACCCTGAATCCAGGGGTTGCAGGGGCTGCTCCCCGCACACGGGTACTGCTAGGGGAAAAACTTCCGGCACTGGTGCACGTGGCGAGCACGCACACCTATTGTGGAATAGACATGAGCAATCACTCAAAGAAGAACTCACCCTGTCTGTGTGCTCCTAGGGGTTCTCCAATTTGTGTCTCCAGTGCAGACAGCAGAGTGTCTGGTGGGGGAAAGGAGAAAAGAGACGAGATTTCAGGCTTTCATATTTGTAACAGCGTCCCCACTCTGAACACATAGAACTGTGTTTTCATCATGACAGAACAGACTGAGAGGCCCAGAGACACACTCAGGCATTTAATATAAACTAACTGAAACCTTCTATTTCCTCTCTCATTCAGGCATTTCCCAGCAATAGAACCAACATCCTTGCAGCCTCACAACCATCCCAGGACCCACAATCTGTAAGTGAGATTTATTTTTCCCCTCATCATCCCCTCCCACCCCTGAGACTCCAGTTGTTTTGTCTCATTCACTCACTGCCTTTTGTCGTACCCTAGACGCAGATCATACAAAGACTTTATCATAAAAGTAACTTTACCCACTTTGGTCCCTTTGGCCAGGGGTCGGCAGCATCATATTGTACGACAGACACTTGACAAAATTACCAAACCTAGGGTTTGGCTACACTTGCAGCTGTACAGCGCTGGGAGTTACAGCTGTCTTCGTACAGCTGTGTAGGGAAAGCGCTGCAGTGTGGCCACACTGAC